>NC_143254.1:84370295-85575295 GCF_984573655.1 Nuphar pumila | reverse complement strand
CCTCGGATTTCGGTTCGGGTATATCGGCATAACTAGATTGGACAAAGATGATCTGAACCTAGAGTTAGGATTAGGGTCCTACAACTGTTTTCAAAATGATGCATCTAGAGTAAGCCTTTTAGGGAGTGCTGTGTGTGCATAAATGTTTGTGCAGGATGTGATTGTTCGTATATTACCTCTATTTCCTTACATTTTCCCAAAATATTTTCAAATATCCATATTTCTCATCTTTTCCCTTTATTTTCTCAAACCCTGGAAGATTTTCCCAAATATCCATTTTTTTTCAAAACTCCAGGTGATTTTTCCTTCTTCCGTTCTACTGGATCTCGAATTTCCAGCTGCATTTTTATCCTGCCTACAATTTTCCAAAATCATATGTTTTCTCTCATTGGATTTTCAATTCTTTTGTCTATTTGCAAAATTCTTCATCGTATTTTCCTCGTGCATACCTCGATTACTGCGGTGGAAATTGTTTACCCACTTGCCTTCTCCTTATTCTAAATCCGTTTGCGGATTGTTTTCCAAAAGATATCTCTTTCCTTCAAAATGGTATTTTCCTCGTGGTTGACAACCTCGCCTAGGTAACAAGGCACATTTTTCGTTGTTATTTCTCTTACAAAGAATGACAACACAATTGTCGTTATTTCAGCGGCGACTCCATCCCTAGCAATGGGATATTCTTTCAATTGTCTACCATATCGTCAATAATCATTTTCCTCCCAATCCAAAGTTCCCTTAGAGTCTAATCAAGACTTCATCCTGCAGAGAGCATCCACAACATTTGATGGTTCGAACAAGATCAGGAAAAAGAACAACGGCATCTCAGTACTCGTCGGCCTCAGAAGAAGAGATGGGTTCCCCGCGATCCGAGAAGAGTCAAGAGCAACAGCAAGAAGAGGATGGCATAGACCCACAGATGTATGCCATGTTCCAGAAAATGATGACCAAAATGATGAGTGAACAGGCTGGGACCAGTGCAGAGAAGAACCCATTCAGAGAAAAGTTCCATGGGCACAAGGATAAGAAGAACTCCAAGAAGCAAATTCAGCCAGAGGAAATTTCAGATGAATCAGAATCAAAGGAAGACACCGATGAAGAATATAAGGTGCCTCCGGCATTTCAGAAACAGGGCCGAGAACAAAGGAGGAGTCGCAAATCAAAGAATCAAGTTGCAGAAGAGCCCCTGCAGTCACAGTTAAAAGAAATGGCCAAGATAGTCAAAGATCTACAGGTTCGGGATAAAGGCAAGAAAGTCTTCACTAGCGAGGATTTTTATGATGGATTAGAAGGAGACGAAGAACTGGAAAATCTGCCTCGCAAGTTCATCAAGTTCGATGGTTCTGGTGATCCCAAAGCCCACCTTGCCACGTTCTTCGCCGAATGCTCCAAATTCAAGAGAGACAATAGGGCTCTATTTCTCTGTTTTCCTCGTAGCCTAGAAGGCACTGCCGCCAAGTGGTACTCCGAGCATATCAATCCAATCGAGCTGCGAGAATTCGATAAGGTGGTCAACCTATTCATTGAGCGATTTCTGTTCAATACTGAAGTGCTACCAACGCTAAATCACCTCTGTAATCTGAAGCAGGGAGATAGTGAAAAAGCAAGGGACTTCATTCGCAGATGGAGAGAGACCTGCAACAAAATGAGGGATCCTATATCAGAAAGGCATGCTTTATCCTTAATCCTCAACAATTTTTCGCAACCTCTGAGAGGATTAATCTCTACCTCACCCTCCAAGTCTTTCGTTGAACTCAATGAACGAGCTGAATGGCTCGAAATGGGAGTAGAGAATGGAGTCTATGAAGGCCTTACCATTGCAAGAAACAGTCAAGATGCCAAAAAGAAGGCTCACTTCACTTTTGCGGCCAAATCTTTCAATAATAGTAAAGGCAACAAGAATGATCATGGCAACAGTTTGGAGAGAATCAAAAGGCAAAAAGGGAAGGACATCAACAGTGATAAACCTCTCCAATCCAGCCCTCAGCATCAAAAGAAAGATCAGGAAAAATCAAAGCGCAAGGACTGGAGAACTGATCGAGAATTCACCCCTCTATATCAGACACTCGAGAGTATACTCGAGTATATGCTTGAGAAAGACCTTGTTCGGTTGCCTAAAGCTAGTGATCCTCCAGTAATTATGGGCAGATTCAAAGAACAATTTTGCAAATTTCATCGAGCAGTAGGGCATGATACAGAAAACTGCTTCGTCCTTAAGAACATTGTTTAGGACTGCATTGACAAGAAGCTCCTCGTTGAAGATGGAAAAGAGGACTAGTCATCCTGACTAAGCTTTTTCCACAATCATTCCAAAAGATGACAATGCCAACAATTTCTCATTTCTCATCTTGCTTTTTCAAAAGAATAATGTAATCCCATTCTCTTTCCTTGATTTTAAAGCATCAATAAAGTCATCGAATTTTTCAATAGCTTGGCGCCATCTTATTTGCTTCTTCTTCCTTTTCACAATATGTCTCTTGTAAGGAACGATCTTAAGGACGTCTCTCAATCAAGAAGCCTGTCACCTTATTCCTCGATTATCCTCCTTTGTATTTAAAATTTTTCTCCCTAGTTACACTGGGGCATTTTTTTGAAAAATCTATCTTTACCTCAAAACATCCTGTATGCAGGCAGGATAAACCAATCTCTCATTTTGCATATATATGCACTCATTTGCATTAATTTTGCATTCATTTGCACTCATTCATTTGCATTAGATTCACATCAAAATTCCCCTTCAGGTTAAGGGATAAAACCTGAATCATTTTCCATAATTCTTCAATTTCGACCTCCAGGTCATCCAATCTCCAATTTTCAAACTACCAAAATTCTCAATTTCGACCGCCAGGTCATCCAATTTCCATTCCCCGTTCAGGATAAGGGGATAATCTTGAAACCATTCATAGAAGCAATCCAACTCTCTATAATGGTCCTCGTTCTTCATTGAACTGATAGTGTTCCAAGTGAACTGATAGTCGTTCTTCATCGAACTGATAGTGTTCCAAGCGAACTGATAGTCGTTCTTCATTGAACTGATAGTGTTCCAAGTGAACTGATAGTCGTTCTTCATCGAACTGATAGTATTCCAAGCGAACTGATAGTCGTTCTTCATTGAACTGATAGTGTTCCAAGTGAACTGATAGTCGTTCTTCATCGAACTGATAGTGTTCCAAGCGAACTGATAGTCGTTCTTCATCGAACTGATAGTGTTCCAAGCGAACTGATAGTCGTTCTTAATCGAACTGATATTGTTCCAAGCGAACTGATAGTCGTTCTTCATCGAACTGATAGTGTTCCAAGCGAACTGATAGTCGTCCTTCATTGAACTGATAGTGTTCCAAGTGAACTGATAGTCATTCTTCATTGAACTGATAGCGTTCCCAAGTGAACTGATAGTCGTTCTTCATCGAACTGATAGCGTTCCCAAGTGACTGATAGTCGTTCTTCATCAAACTGATAGTGTTCCAAGTGAACTGATAGTCGTTCTTCATCGAACTAATAGTGTTCCAAGTGAACTGATAGTGTCCCAAGTAAACTGATAGTGTTCCAAGTGAACTGATAGTCGTTCTTCATTGAACTGATAGTGTTCCAAATGAACCGATAGTTGTTCTTCATTGAACTGATATTATTCCCAGCGATGGTCGTTCTCAATTGAACTGATCCCAGTGAACTGATAGTCACCTCCTTTGGGGAAAGGAGAGGATAATTTTCGTCACGGATGTGAAACCGGACTTCAAATACTCACTTTCACCAAGGATTTCAAGAAAATTTGTCAATCTATCAATTAATTGTTGATTTCAGAATCTTTATTGCACTAATCTCTATCTCAAGTTTACCTTTACCATTTCTTCCAAAAGAGTGAAGCTTTTGCGAAAAGAGATTCAAAACTTCAAATTCTTTCTATTGGCCAACCAAAAGGATGAAGGATAAATCCTCGATATGGCCAGAGAAGAAGATTCAATGTTATTGAAAAGCCATAGATGATTGATATTGATCGCAGTCAATGGCACATCTTTAAAGACTATTCTTGTAAAGACAAGGCAGTGGAAATATCCTGAGTGCTAGGAAAAGAGAGAATTCATCTAAGCCCTATCTCCCCAGAATCACCTAAGCTGCAATTAAATATCCGCAAAAGGGATCTCTCACTTGTCGTCAAGATGAAGGCGAATTAAGCGAGTAGACCCCGGGGCCAAAGAAGATTTGAAACATCTCCAAGATGACGGAGTTTGTGACGGATCCTTCCAGGGAAAGTCCAAAGCACTGTCGAGATGAAGGCAGATGCGATGAACCTCTCGACAATCCCTAAAAGATATTTAATTTCAGCTATCATCCAAAGATCTCTAACCCATGAGCCAATATTGTCAAAGAAGGATCGAAACATCTCCAAGTTGAAGGAGTTTGTGACGTACCCTTCCCAAAAGAGAGCAAGATAGGAAAAAGAGAGAGAGAAAAAGTCAGAACATCTCCAAAATGAAGGAGACTGTAGCAAAGAGCCAAAAGAGTGCAGCAAGATTATCATGATAGAAGCTCCGAAGATATCAAACTGCCAAATTTATCAAGAATCCTCTTTAAAGTTGTAAAATTCTATTATCAATATTCTTTCATCAATTGCTTTCATAATATCAAATTCTTTTTCTTGTTCATATCAAGGAAATTGATAACCTCCTTGAAGAAAGGTCAATCGCAAGCAATTTGGATTCCAAATCTCGATTCTATGAAGTCAATCTCGTTTGGAGGTAATGCTTCAGGTAGAAAAGAAGGAGTGTTTTACAACAATATGCATCATTTTCAAATATTTTGAATCAACAACAAAATTTTCAACAGTTTGATGATATTTTCGAGCTATCCCGACGTGAAGTGAGAGCTTGATGTCCGTTTTCGATACATCCTGACACCAATTTTAAAATCCCTCTTGAGGACTTGATTCCTCCCCTTCTTTGAGAGCGTGAGCTCTCAGATTCGCACACTTCCCTGTGTCCCCACTGTCCCACCATAGACAGTTCCATTTCGGTTTGAGGTTGAACCAACAATCATTTTCTCGCAAAAGGCAATTTCAAAAGCTGATTTTAGTCTCAGCAACGAGACGTCCAAGATCAACTCCTTTTCAAGCTTTAGGGACCCCATTTTCCTTCCTTTTGCAAAAACCCTGTTGGATTTATTGTGCAAAATCTGAAGGTTCCATCATACCAATCCATTTTCCGCCCGATCAGGATAAGGGTATAAACCTGAGCCTCCTTCAAAGAGGTATTCTATTTTCCGCCCGATCAGGATAAGGGTATAAACCTGAGCCTCCTTCAAAGAGGTATTCTATTTTCCACCCGATCAGGATAAGGGTATAAACCTAAGCCTCATTCAAAGAGGTATTCTATTTTCCACCCGATCAGGATAAGGGTATAAACCTGAGCCTCATTCAAGGAGGTATTCCATTTTCTGCCCGATCAGGTTAAGGGTACAAACCTGAATCTCATTTTAATGAGATAATTTCATTCCCTCCAATCAGGTCAAGGGTTAAAACCTGAGCTTCGTTTCATACGAAGTATTTCTGTCCCATCCAGGTTAAGGGTAAAAACCTGAACTTCGCTCTCTCAGAGCAAATCTATTTTCTCTTTATTCTCCATTTCATATCTATCATTTTCCTCGGGCTTAATTTCATCATACCCAGTCAGATCCTTCTAACTGGGGCATTTTTTTTATATATAGCCCAAATTTGGTGTGTTTTCTTTGCCACTAAGCTCGACCCTAAGCCGGCTTAGTAGCAAAGAGGGGCATCTGTAAACACCCCAAATTTTCACTCACTTTCTTGACATTGCCCTCAATCGGCACATTTCAGTTCTCCAGAAGCAATAAAGGGCAAAATGGTCATTTTCCAAGATTGAACCGTGCAGAAAGTCCTAAATTTTACTCTTGAGCCTCAAAATTTCCATATTTAGGTTCAGAGACATCTTCAAATTACAAAAATTCAAAATCTTGTTTTATGGACAAAAAGCTAAAATTTCCAAGTCCGAGCTCAGAGTGACATTTCATAGAACATGTCTTTGCATAGCATTGCGTCATTTCACTGCACAGCATGTCATTTTGAGATCCAGAACTCCTGATTTTCAAAATTGTCAATCCAGATTTGATTTTTAAACTTTTTCAAATTGAATTTTAAAACCCTGGGTTTTCAAAATTGCCAATCTTTCCCATTTTACCCCCAGGACTTTGAATTACAAATTTTTTTTTTTCAAGAAAAACAATCTGGATATTTGGATATTGATTTTAAAGATTTTATCTCAAAACTTTTTGCAAAAAGATTTTAAATCTCCTTACAAAAATTTTTACATTTATTTTATCTATATTTTTGTCCTGAAAAACCAATTTTTCCAAATTCTTGAAAATAAATAATGTTTTATCTCGAGCGGGACCCACCCGAAGTTCATTTTGCAATTTTTTTCTTTTTTCTCAATATTTATTTATTTATATTTTAGTTAGTGGGCCCACACACATGGGGCACCCTATTTTAAAATAAAGGATTTTATAAAACAAAATAAAGCTTTATTTTCAACAAAAAAATATTTTTTTTTTTTTAAGATGGCTGAGGTGGCATCTCCCATTTATTATTATCATTGAATTTTTTTTTTATGATATCACTATTCATTTTTTAGAAACAGTTTTAAAGAAAAAAAAAATCATAGCCAAACTTGCCTAAAATGCTTAGTTATCTAAGACTTAGGTCAATAAACCCAAAGTGATTTTAAAAAAACCTAAGATTTTGCCCAGACCCTAAAACGGCGAGTTTTCAAAGTTCAGTTACAAAAATTTCAAAAGTTTTCAAAAAAAAAAAAAAAAAATTTGTAACGGAAGGGAGAGCTGCGTTTTTCTTGTGAGAAGGGAAAGTTTTAAAGGGGGGAACAGGGCATTCACGAGAGGGGGATTTGAATCGAAGATTTTCGGTTTTGCAGGAAGCTCAAAGTGGAAAGGGGAGAGGCGTTTTCACCGGCTTCAGCCCCAGCCATTTGAGGATCGAGAGCCATCTTCAGCCGAGGCCAGCCACGTCTTCATCCTGCCTTCAGCCCACCTGCAGAAAGAAAAGGCCAGCCAGCCAGTGCGTGTACCTTTCCTTCAGCCATTACAGCCCAGCCTACGTGTTCTTCAACCTCTTCAGCTTCCAGCCATCTCTGCTGCCCATCTTCCAACCACAAGCTGCCCATCATCCACCATTCCAGCCAAGCCCAGCAGAAGCTCCAGAAGTTGCCGCACACCTCCACTCCAGCCCAACCACCAGGCCCTTCAACGGTTCCTTCCACCTTTCTTCAATCCCAGCCGCAGGATTTCCACGATACAGGAGATCCAGCCTCTGCATCTTTTCAGCACAGCAGAAGAACCAGCCAGCCATCGTTGTCCACCTTTTCTTCAGTCTATTTGCAGCAGCTGCAAAACCCAAAAGAGGAATCGATTTTTTTGGGTTCCAAGTGAATCACCCCCTCCTTTCATTCAATGGTGTCATTTGAATCCTTTCCTCACTTCCATATTGCAATATAAAACTTTCTTTCATTCATTGGCTTGATGAAAAATTTAATTATTTTTTTTTTCCTCATCGTTCCGATCTTGCATTACAAACTGGTTCTGGGGTTCCCATCTTTTTCTGTGGGCTGCTGAGATTCATGTGATCTTGTCATTGGCCACTATGTTTTTGTTTCCAAAACCCTTATGATCTATCATTTAGAATTATGCTGTCATGGATTTAGTAAGAAACCCGAGTGTGCAAAGTGGGGATTACTTGGCAAGCCTGATTCGTGATTATGTTGGAGGAAAAACCAAGGATGAAGCTCACAAGAGCTCATCTGCTCGCTTGGTTACGATCCTCACCTGTTTGCAATTCACCTTTGCCATCTAGGCAACCTTCCTTTTGTACTCCATGAGTTCAATGGTTGATTTGCGCACAAAGCCAGACTTCTCTTGAGTAATTCGGATCGCCAAACACTGGCAGCAATTTATCATCCAGCCACATGTGGTGGCGCATTACCAGGAAGCCACTAGTTTTACTTACCCTGCTAAATGCACAAAACAGGAAACTGCTTTTTACACTAACTTCTTATATTGATTTCTGCTAAATGTACATGTGTATATGTCTTTTTGTACATATGATTTTTTTTTTACACATGCAGCTGTGTTTGTGACTTCATCTCTCCATTAAGTTTTCACAGCCTTGTCACAAATTTCTTGAAAACCGCCCGTTGTTCCCCACAGTGCATTTCCTGCACATTACGTATGTGGTATGTTCATCACCTTCTGCAGGTATGCAGTCTTGATAATCGGCTACGTTCATGAACGGATATATCCACATCCGTTCATGATCTATATGCCATCTTTTGCACTCTTCATTATTGGTATATAGGGAAGCTCCATACCCGATCTCGTTGAGAAATGTGTTGTAATTTGAGAGATATGACTGTGTAAAATCCCTTACAGAAATTGTATATACATATATTTCCTGGTTTTACCCATTATGTGGAATTTCCATTAAAATTATATATTTTCTCATTATATGTATATATGTATCTATATATATGTATATCTATTGTATATCTACCTATATGTATACGTGTATATATATATATATATGGATATATATGTATATACATACTTATATATATATATATATATATATCACTTCATGAGTATTTGCTATTACATGCATTTTTCTTTTCTCTTACTCTTGTAAATACATCATCATTTGATTTATGAAATTTTTGTTTAGCTTGATGTTTAAAATTCTGTTTTATGAAGTTAGGGCTAAAACTTCATCATTTGAGTTATGAAATTTTGTTGAGCTTGATGGCAAAATTTCGGTTTTATGAATCTATGGGCTGGAACATCATCATTTGATGTTACAATTTCTGTTTTATAAATCTATGGGCTGGAACATCATCATTTGATGTTACAATTTCTGTTTTATAAATCTATGGGCTGGAACATCATCATTTGATGTTACAATTTCTGTTTTATAAATCTATGGGCTGGAACATCATCATTTGATGTTACAATTTCTGTTTTATAAATCTATGGGCTGGAACATCATCATTTGATGTTACAATTTCTGTTTTTATGAAGTTATGGCTGGAACTTCATCATTTGATTTATGAGCTTGAGGGTTAAATTCTGGTTTTATGAAGTTATGGCTGGAATTTCATCATTTGATGCTACAATTTCTGTTTTATGAAGCTATGGCTGGAATATCACCCTTGGTTTTATGAAATTTTGCTTAGCTTAGTGCTAAATTCTTGTTTGCTATATCACTCCATTTGCAGCACCAATTATACACATTATTTCATCACTTTCCACGACATTTTCACCTATTCACCAAGCTTTTCATATCATTTTCATGATATCCTTGAAATAGCCCATGATGCTTCCACAACCCATTTCCTGCACATTTATTTTCTGCTGCAAGTGTGCAGTCTTGATATTTGACCATGTTCATGAACGGATATCTCTATATCCAATCGTGATCTCCTAACCATCTTTGGTGTGCTTCATTATGGATATATAGGGAAGCTCTATTCCCATTTTCATTGAAAATTACTTTGTAATTTGAGAATTATGGTTGTGTGAAATCACCTACAGAAACTGTATATACTTGTAATTTCTGATTTTACCTATTATATGTAGTTTCCATTGGTATGTACATATTTTCTCATTATATGTATATATATATCTATATATGTTTAACTATATGTATATGTATATATGTATATATATATATATATATATATATATATACATAGATATATACTTATAACTATATATATATATCTCTTCATGTGCTCTTATTTCCATGTATGAACATCCATATATTTTCTCATATAGTTATATCTCCATTGTTACATGACATTTAGCACCTATGTTAGCATTTTGATATGTCTTTTCGTTGTATATATATTATATATATATATATGTTCATTTCCTTGTTTATTTTGTACTAACTCTCATTTTGCAGGAAAATCTAGAAGATGCAGATTCCTTGGATCCATTTCAATTTTATTTTACTTTATGTTATGCAATATAACAATCCGATGTAAACCTTGGAATAAGATTTATTTTTACTGCTTAGATTAGGTCGCATCTCATATAGTTTGATTTCAGTAATATCCTGATTCTATGATGCATATATCTCAATTTTCAAAACCCACCGTGGATGAACACGAATGGCACGTGCACCAACTCTTAGAGAGTTGATGAACTCGGTGGAGTCCATATTTACGGCCCTAGTCGGAATATGGACAAAACCCAGATCCATCATCTCTCTACCAGTCACATTGAGCCTACACTCTTAGGCTATCTTGAAAATGCACCTCATATTTCCAATGTTTTCCAAATATTGTGAATTAACTCAAATAAACCCTGAATATATTCATGGCCACAGTCAGAATATATGAAGAATTTACTTTGGCTTAATCCACATTTTTCCAATAAAATTTTCAGAAATCTTTTCAAAAGTGCATTCATTCATTCACATCATCTGCATTATTTGTTTTTCTCATGATTTTCTCAAAAGATTTTCACTTAATGGAATCGATTTTCTCAAGAAACTATGATGATATTCGGAGTTGGATTTCCCAAATCAAATATTTTCCATGATTTTCCTTAAAAAGTTATTTTCTTAAGATCCATTTTCAAAAGGAATTTTCATATTTCTCAAGAATCAGAAATCGATTTTCAGAGATTTCAAGGATAATGTTTTCAGGATTTCAATTTCCCAAGTTCTAAGTTTCCTTCTCCAATGATTTTTCCTATAGATTTTCCCTCATTTTCCTAAGAAAATTCTCAAAAGTCTGAGTTTTCCCGATAAGTGCTTTTCTTTTCAAATGATCATCTTTTCTCAAGAATTCCTTCATTTTCCTGAGATTCTTATTTTCTTCATGGTTTTCCAAGTCTTTCTAAACTTTCTTAAAATTTTCCTGAGATTCTTATTTCCTCATGGTTTTCCAAGTCTTTCTAAACTTTTCTTAAAATTTTACTGATATTCTTATTTCCTCATGGTTTTCCAAGTCTTTTCTAAGCTTTCTCCAAATTTTCCTTAGATTCTCATTTCTTCATGATTTTCAAATCTGATAAACTCTCTCAAGATTTTCTCGAGAGTCTCACCTCTTCATAATTTTCCAAGTCTTTATAAACTTTCTCAATATTTTCCCGAGATTCTCACTTCTTCAAGATTTTCCAACTCTTTATAAATTTTCTCGAGATTTCAAACCTTCTTCGTCTGAGTTTGTCTTGAGAGATTGATTTCATCCTTTTCCTGAGAAATACTTTTCAACTTCAAATATTTTCTAAGCATACATCATATTTTCCAATTTACATTTTCCAAAATTCTCATAGCACATGCCTGAATTCTCTGTGTATTTAGGATAGAACACGATTTCGGTAATTTCACTAAGTCAAGCACAATTTTGGTCCTTGGTTCGATTACCCCTGTTAAAGGCGGCAGGAACGGTTGAACCTCGTACCGACAGGTCGAGCCCCATCCCATGGATTTTCCCGCAATTTTCAAAACGGAGGCGAGTATTTCAAAACAATTTCCAAAATCCGGTCAAGTTTGAATCGCGAAAGTATTTTCCCTCTCTCTTCCGCAAGGAAGGGAAGACGGGAAAAATTTTGCGACGAGAACACCGGGATGATCAGCCAAATGGGGAAAAACCAAAAAAAAAGAAGAAGAAGGGGAAAAAGGGGAAGAAAGAAGCAGAGGAAGAAGGAAAGGCCGGGTGGAGGGGTGAAGACGGATCATGCATGAAGAAGGGTGCAGGGGTGAGAAGCGGTGAAGGGATGGAGCTTCCTGCGGGCTCCTTTTAAAGAGAAAAGAAAGGGAAGGTTCGAGAAGGGTAGGTAGTTGAGGATGAAGGGTGATGAAGAGGGGGGTCCGGGCGATCGACCATGGAGGAGAGAGAAAGAGAAGGGCGATGAAGAGGGCTTTTAGGGTTTCGGTGGAGAGAGAGGGGAGATACCCGAGTGAGGGAGGCGGCTCTCTTTCCCCTTTTCTTATTCACGAAGGGTTTTCAAAAACCCTAAAAGAGCATTTCGCATAAGACCCCCTCTAATTTTTGAGTTTTTATAAAAAGAGGCTCTCAGGGATTTTTAGCAAAAATTTGACTTTTAAAGTTTAAACTAATTCATTTTTTTCTCAAAATTTTTCCATTTTTTTTGGTTTTTGGTGTTATCCTTCTATTTTTTTGGTATTTTTAGAAAAAAAATCCTAAAGTTTTACGAGAAACCAAAGATTAAACTATTTTTTTTTGTGTTTTTGCGAAAATATTTCAAAAGAGAAATTTTCTGAGAATTAAAAACTATTTTGAGAAAATTTCTTCAGAAAAATGGGTTTTGATCCGGATTTTGAGGAAATATGGATTTAAAGTGCTGGATTCGGATCCGGAGTTGATTTTGAATATATCGATATGAATTTTTAATTCAGAGAATCTGAAGAAATGACTTGATTTTCTCAGAAAACGAGGTTAGGGGCAAAAATGGTCATTTTTTCAAAACTTTGAAAAATTTGGGGTGTTCACAGATGCCCCTCTTTGCTACTAAGCCGGTTGAGAGCCGAGCTTAGTGGCAAAGACAACACTCCAAATTTTGAAAATGCCCCAGTCAGCAGGTCTGAACTGGGTGTGGAAGAATTATTTTGAAAATATGGTTTTTCAGGCTTTGAAACCTTATCCTGAATGGTTTTGGGGAGGCGAAATCCTTGAAGATGATATGATTGGGTAGAAAATGAGGAAATCGTGATGGGACTTTAGATGGAAATTCTGAAATGGTGGGAAATGAAAATTTTGATCGGGTCTCATGGGTGAGACAAGATATTTTTATTGGAAAGATTTAGGTTTAGCCCTTAACCTGGATGGGACGAAGATATATCAAAAAATGAATTTGGAAATGAGGGAAAGAATAAATGAGTACCTTGATGGGACATTTTGGAAAGGCGTTGTGAAATGAAGCTCAAGTGGGATTCTATCCTCGATGGGTTCCTTGATGGGAAGAGCCATGATGTGACTGGAAGAAATCATCTTTAAAACGAGGAATTTTGTAGGAACAAGACTCAGGTTTAACCCAAACCTGCAAGGAAGATACCTCGCGAAGCGAGGTTCCGGGTTAACTTTTAACCTAGATAGGAAATCCACCATACAGATTTCTTAAATGGAGAAACCATAATGGGACCTTTGGAACTTGGATGATCAAATCCGAAAGGGTTTTTTGCGAAAGGAGGAAATGTAGGGCTCCCTAAAGCTTGAAAAAAGGAATGATTTTGGGTGTCTCATCTGCTGAGACTGAAATAGCTTTTTGAAATCAATGACCTCTCGCAGAAAATTCAGGTTTTGACCCTTAACCTGAGTGGGAACACCATACAGAATCCTTGACTGAAGAAATCGTGATGGGATAGGAAGAGATACTTCAAAATGAGGCAACTCTTCTGGAAGATATAAACAACGCTAGGTTGCATCAGAATGAATACTGAATGTTTATTTTATTCTCGGAATAGCTGGAAAATTTTGCCAATAAGATAAAATTATAGTTGATTCAAATGTTTGAAAATGTGCACGTATGTGCAAAGAGATTCCCTCTTTTACCTAGAGTATTTCCTCCAATGAGGTTAACTCTTCAGTTCTAAGAGTCAAATTCAAAATTTTAGCACTGATGATTTTCTTCAAGGAAGCTATCCATTTCCCTGATATGAGAAGTAGAAGAAATATTCTTAATTTCATAAAAGCAGGAAATGATGAGATATTGATAAAAGAATTTTGCATGAGAAAAGATGACTTCTGGCAACTTTGGCAGTTTGATATCTAGGTGTTTTCCCACAATAATCTTTTTGCACTCTTTTTGAGTCATTGGGCTTTCTCGATTTTTCTCATCATCCTTCATTTGGATGGGTCCTGACTTTTCTCTCTTTTTCAGGGAAGGGGACGTCACAAACTCCTTCATCTTGGAGATGTTCTGATCCTTCTTTTATCTCAGGGATTCTACTGATCTCACTGGCTCAAAAGGTCTTTAGATGATAGCAGAAATCAAATATCTTTTAGGGTTTGTTGGTAGGTTCATCACACTCGCCTTCATCTCGACGGTGATCTGAACTTTCCCTGAAAGGATTCGTCACAAACTCCGTCATCTTGGAGATGTTTCAAATCTTCTTTGGCCCCGGGGGTCTACTCGCTTAATTCGCCTTCATCTTGACGACAGTTGAGAGATCCCTTTTGCGGATATTTGATTGTAACTTTTTTAAACGAAAATGAGAAGATATGGGTTGAGTGGATTCTTTTTATAGCTCAAGATATTTCCACTGCCTGATTGCCAGAAAGTCACTTTTAAAACATGCGCCATAGCTACGATCAATATCAATTCGCTTCTGGCTTTTCAACATCATTGAAGATTTTTTTCATTGATCATATCGAGGACATTTCTTACATCCTTTTGGTTGATCAACAGGAAAAGATTTTGAATTTTACCTCTTTTTCGCAAAGAGTTTCACCTTCTTGGAAGGAAATACAGGAGGTAATCTAAGGAAATTCTTTTTGTGTAGCAAGAATATTGGAGTCAACAACTGTTTTTAGCAAATTGGCATAATGTTCCAGAATTCTTTTGTGAAATAATCACTCAATATAGATTTTGATGCATCCTTTAGCTGAAATTTTGGAGGAAATAACATGAAAATATTGGTTTTATCACACAACATTGGCTCAACAGGGACTCAACCTAAGAGCCGTAAAGAATATTGGATCAATAGGGATTCATCCTACAGATTGAATTTTTTGAAAAATGAAGTTTAAATTAATAGGAATCTAACCTAAGAATTTTGTAAAAGAATTTGTGGCTAATAAGAATTTATCTATAGACTGAATTTTCGAAGAATGAATTTGGTTCAATAGGATTTCAACCTAAGAACAGCAAAAGAAATATGGCTCAGTAGGATTTTATCCTTCAGATTGATTCTTTTGAAAAATAAATTTTTGGTTAAATAGGAATTCAACCTAAGAACCGCCAAAGAATACACATTAGTAGGAATTCAAACTATAGATTTGCTTTTTGAAGAATGAATGTGGTTCGATAGGAATTCAGCCTAAGAACCGTAAAAGAACATGGGTTAGTAGGAATTCAACCTATAGATTAAAATTTGGAAAACCAAATTCTGGTTTAATAGGAGTTCAACCTAAGAACTGCAAAAGAATATAGATTGATAGGAATTCATCCTACTGACTGAAATTTTGGAGAAAAAATGAATTTTGGTTCAGTAGGAATTCGACCTAAGAATCGCCAAAGAATATGGATCAACAGGATTTCAACCTACAGATTTACTTTTTGAAAGATGAATTTGGCTCAATAGGAATTCAACCCAAGAACTGCAGAAGAATATAGATTAGTAGGAATCCAACCTATAGATTGACTTATGAATCGTCTGAAGGGGATTCAAAATGAGAACTGCGAATTAGTAGGAGTTTGACCTAAAGATCGCGGATCAGTAGGAGTTCAACCTAAAGATCAAATGGAGGAAAGGGGCCTAAAGGATTTCAACCTAAGGACGGCGAATCAGTAGGATTTCAACCTAAAGTTCGCGAATCAATAGGGGTTCAGCCTAAAGATCGAGGGAAATGGTCCTAAAGGATTTCAACCTAAGGACTGCGATACAGTAGGTGTTCAGCCTAATGCTCGCTGATCAGTAGGGGTTCAGCCTAAAGATCGAGGGATGGAATGGTCCTAAAGGATTTCAACCTAAGGACTGCGATACAGTAGGACTTCAACCTAAAGCTTGATGATCAGTAGGGGTTCAGCCTAAAGATCGAAAGAAATGGTCCTAAAGGATTTCAACCTAAGGACTGCGAATCAGTAGGTGTTCAACCTAAAGCTCACTGATCAGTAGGGGTTCAGCCTAAAGATCGAAAGAAATGGTCCTAAAGGATTTCAACCTAAGGACTGCGAATCAGTAGGTGTTCAACCTAAAGCTCACTGATCAGTAGGGGTTCAGCCTAAAGATCGAAAGAAATGGTCCTAAAAGATTTCAACCTAAGGATTGCGAATC
Organism: Nuphar pumila; assembly: GCF_984573655.1. NCBI lineage: Eukaryota > Viridiplantae > Streptophyta > Magnoliopsida > Nymphaeales > Nymphaeaceae > Nuphar > Nuphar pumila. The sequence continues at coordinate 85,559,256 of NC_143254.1, read as the reverse complement.
AATAGGACTTCAACCTAAAGTTCGCTGATCAGTAGGGGTTCAGCCTAAAGATCGAGGGAAAGAATGGTCCTAAAGGATTTCAACCTAAGGACTGCGAAGCAGTAGGTGTTCAACCTAAAGTTTGCTGATCAGTAGGGGTTCAGCCTAAAGATCGAGGGAAGGAATGGTCCTAAAGGATTTCAACCTAAGGACTGCGAAGCAGTAGGTGTTCAACCTAAAGTTCGCTGATCAGTAGGGGTTCAGCCTAAAGATCGAGGGAAGGAATGGTGAATGGTCCTAAAGGATTTCAACCTAAGGACTGCGAAGCAGTAGGTGTTCAACCTAAAGTTCGCTGATCAGTAGGGGTTCAGCCTAAAGATCGAGGGAAAGAATGGTCCTAAAGGATTTCAACCTAAGGACTGCGAAGCAGTAGGATTTCAACCTAAAGTTCGTTGATCAGTAGGGGTTCAGCCTAAAGATCGAGGGAAAGAATGGTCCTAAAGGATTTCAACCTAAGGACTGCGAAGCAGTAGGTGTTCAACCTAAAGTTCACTGATCAGTAGGGGTTCAGCCTAAAGATCGAGGGAAGGAATGGTCCTAAAGGATTTCAACCTAAGGACTGCGAAGCAGTAGGACTTCAACCTAAAGTTCGCTGATCAGTAGGGTTTCAACCTAAAGATCGAAAGAAATGGTCCTAAAGGATTTCAACCTAAGGACTGCGAATCAGTAGGTGTTCAACCTAAAGCTCACTGATCAGTAGGGGTTCATCCTAAAGATCGAAAGAAATGGTCCTAAAGGATTTCAACCTAAGGACTGCGAATCAATAGGACTTCAACCTAAAGTTCGCTGATCAGTAGGGTTTCAACCTAAAGATCGAAAGAAATGGTCCTAAAGGATTTCAACCTAAGGACTGCGAATCAGTAGGTGTTCAACCTAAAATTTGCTGATCAGTAGGGGTTCAACCTAAAGATGATGAAAGTAATGGTCCTAAAGGATTTCAACCTAAGGACTGCGAATCAGTATGATTTCAACCTAAAGTTCGCTGATTGGTAGGAGTTCAGCCTAAAGATTCGAAAGAAATGGTACTAAAGGATTTCAACCTAAGGACTGCGAATCAGTAGGACTTCAACCTAAAGCTCGCTGATCAGTAGGGGTTCAGCCTAAAGATCGAAAGAAATTAAGAAGGAATTTTGGTTTACAAAGGGATTCAACTTTGTGAGCTATATTGGTTTGACAGGGGTTCGACCTATGGGCTTTTGATTCTATAGGCTTTCAACCTCAAGATCTCAATTTGAGAAGAAAGGATTCAACTTGTGGATTAAAATAGACCATCATAGTTAAGTTGTATGTGGCCTGGTTTTCAGGATTAACCCCTTATCCTGAATGGGGCAAGAAATAAAATTTTGGCAAAAAGGTTTGATAAAGAATCAAAAGAATCAGCAAAGCTTGAAAATTTGATAAAGAAGAGATTTGGCAGAGATTAATGAAGCTTTAAAAGAGGAGGAAAGACATTCAAGACTATCCCTTATCCTGAAGCAAGAAGGACCTCGTAAGATGAGGTTTCAGGTTTATCCCTTAACCTGAAGGGGGAGAAAGGAAGAAAAAAAGAAATACCTCATGGGCAAGAGGCATCAGGTTTATCCCTTAACCTGAAAGGGTATTTTCGAAATAAGAATCAAGAAGAAATAAAATGGATGAAAAAATTGATAAAATTGATAAACAAAAAGTTGATAAAAGTTGATAAAAAGAGTTTGATCCTGCCTGCATGTGGGATCTTTAAAATGAGAGAAGAAGATGAGAAAAATCATTTTGGAAAGAAAGATTAACTACAAGAGATAATCTTTGAAAGGGGATCATTCATGAGAGATCATCATGAGGGTTAATTTATTAAAGCAATGATTTGAAAATCAATTTGTAGAAAATATGACCAACACGAGGGTTGATATTTGAATGTAATGTTTTAAAATCAATTTTTAGAAAACATAATCAACACCAGGATTGATCTTTGAATGCAATGACTTGAGATCAATTTTTAGAAAATATGATCAACACAACGGTTGATGTTTGAATGTAATGAAATCAAATTTAAAAAAAAATGAGATCAACAAAAGGGTTGATCTTTGAATGTAATGAAATCAAATTTTGGAAAAATGAGATCAACACAGGGGTTGATCTTTGAATGTAATGGTTTGAAACCAATTTTTTAGAAAATATGATCAACACAAGGGTTGATTTTTGAATGTAATGATTCAAAGTCAATTTTTTGGAAAAAATATGATCAACACAAGGGTTGATGCTTGAAATGCAATAATTCGAAATCAATTTTCAGAAAATATGATCAACGCAAGGGTTGATCTTTGAAATGCAATGACTTGAAATCAATTTGTAGAAAAATATGATCAACACAAGGGTTGATCGTTGAAAAAGGTTGTAATAAAATATTCGAACTAAAATTTTCATGATTTTTGAAAGACCCTCATAGGTAATATCATTTCTCTCGTGAATGATGTCAGGATTGTCCCGAATTTTTGAAAAAGAAATTTTAATGCCCCAATATAGAAATAAGAATTGAACCTCAAAGATAGGAAGAAAACTGTCATTTCATTCATAAGCAAAATTGACAGCAAAGACTGAAATATTTACAGGTATTTTTGACCAGAAGGTCATAAAAGACTCGGGCTGGCTTGCCCTTACATGATGGTTTGGTAAAGAAAATGGAGGATAATAGAAAAGACTCTAGTGTCATCGGCCTTTTGAACGATCTGAAAAAGGCTAAGTCAGGGCGGCGGGCTGCTCTTTAGTTTTCTCCTCTATCAGAAGGTGTTTATCGATGCAGTCTTGGACGATATTTTTCAGAACGAAACAATGCTCTGTATCGTGCCCCATTGCTCGATGATACTTGCAGAACTGTTCCTTGAAGCTGTCCAAGACTACTGAAGGATCACCGGCTTTTGGCAGACGAATCATATTCTTTGTGAGCATATATTCCAGAACCTCATCGAGTGTCTGCTCCAAAGGGGTGAACTCGCGGTCAGGACCCCAATCCTTGCGCTTTGGTTTTTCCTGATTCTTTTCTTGCTGCTGAGAATTAGGTTGGGAAGGCTTATTGTTGTTGGAAGACTTTCCTTTTTGACCTCTGAATCCTTCTGAATTGCTGACATGATCATCCTTGTTACCCTTGTTGTCGGATGAGGGACCAGTGGAAAGAGTGAAATGGGCTTTCTTCTTTGCATCTTGATTGCCCCTTGCCAGAGTGGTGCCATCATAGACTCCGTTATCTATTCCCATTTCGAGCCATTCAGCTCGCTCAGTCAATTCAATAAATGACTTGGAAGGGTATGGGAAAATGAGGCTTTTCAGAGGTTGCGAGAAGTTATTGAGGATAAGTTGAAGGGCATGCTCTTCTGAAATGGGGGTTCTCATCTTGTTGCAGGTATCTCTCCATCTACGAATGAAATCTATGGCCTTTTCGTTGTCATCCTGCCTCAAATTGCATAAGTGATTGAGGGTTGGCGATGCCTCAGTATTGAACATGAATCTCTCTACAAACAGGTTGACAACTTTATCAAAATCACGCAGCTCGACAGGGTCGATGTGCTCTGCATACCACTTAGCTGCTACGCCCTCCAAACTGCGAGGAAAGCATAAGAAGAGGGCCCGATTGTCTTCACTGAACCTGGCACATTCGGCGAAGAACATTGCGAGATGGGCCTTTGGGTTGCCGGACCCATCGAACTTAATAAACTTTCGGGGAAGATCTTCCAAGCTGTTGTCCCCATCTAAACCAAGGTAGAAGTCTTGTCTGGTATACACCCTCTTCCCCTTATCTCGAGTCTGCAGATCTTTGACCATTTTAGTTAACGCTTGAACTGAATCTTCTGTCGGGATTCCATCTTTAGGTTTATTGGCTGATTCAGGTTCATCTGCCACCTTCTTGACTTGTCGCAGATGTTTCGGGACGAATACAAACTGCTCTTCTTCAGAATCCTCTCCTCCTGACTCTGAACCCTCTGAGGTGTTGTTCTGCTGAACCCTCTTCTTGTTGATCCTGACATGCTTCTTCACTGGCTTTCTCTTGGTCTTGCTCTTAGAAGATGTCTTATTTGAACTTGCCCCTCCTTGCTCAGACATCATCTTTGCCATCATCTTTTGAAAGATCTTATACATTGCCGGGTCAACATCATCTTTCTCTGAATTATGCTTTCGAGACAATCTGGAAGAGTTTATTTCTTCCACTTCGCTGTCATTGTGCTGCTGAGCTGCCCTTCTTCTCGCCCTTGTTTGAACCATGATGAAATGTTGATGTTTCTCACTGATAAACAAACGGAGGGTCTTTAGAAAAGATCTAGGAAGGAAATTTTAATAAAGGAAGAAATCATAATTTGACAATGAAAATATCCCATTACGAGGGATCGGGTTGTCACCAAAATTTGCGACAACCGTATTGTTTTTCTAAAAAAGGATAAACAAGTAAAATATGAACAAAGATAAATTTTGAAAAGGACATCTCCTGACAAAAGATGTTTTATTGTAAATGAGGGTAAGAAAAGAAATTTTTTGAAGAATTGCAGGCAGGATAAAAAAAAATTAGAAGAAATTGAGAGAAAAAAGGAAAATACACCTGGGTTTTTAAAATAAAGAGGAAATTTTGAATAATATATACCCAGGGTTTTGAAAAATATAGGGAATATCATACAATCATAGATATACAAACAAAAATGCACAAACAACACTCCCTAGAGGCTGACTCTAAATGCAATATTTTGAAATGGCTTGTAGGACCTTAATCCTAATTCTAGGGTTCAGATCATCTGATTCCAATCAAGATACGCCGAAGCTCGAAGTACGTGGCATAGAAATATTCCTTCGATTCTAAGGTAATGGCTTCCCAACCTCCTTGAGCACCTACCGATATACCTCGGACTATGGCCCTTAGGTACGTGGTAGGGGGGCGCGAACCCAAATAAGTGGTCCAGTTGTGAGACTCTCTCCCGAACTATGGTTCAGTGAGATAGCCCAGCAACGTGAAGACCGGGACAATATAGGTAAGAAGGTTTTCAAAATATGTTCAACATGCAAGAAATCAGATGGCTCTAATGCAAATCCTAAAGAGATAGATTAAAATGAAGAGAAGCATACACTTGCATACATTGTTTTGCATTCAATCCCTAAAATTGAGGAGAGTTGTATTTCAGACCTAAGTCTAATGTGAGCATGAAATAATCTCCTCAATATGGTCCTACCAAACCATACTTAAATCCTATATGCAATGATGTCAGCTTAGGACAAAATCTAGGCTCCTAAGGTTTGCATGAAAATGAAGCTGACATATGTAGAATAAAGACTTAGATAATATCAAAGCAAAAGAAAAGGCATTAAATTCGACTGGACGGAGACGAGTCCCATCACGGTCGCCAAACCTGTGATCATCGCAAAATTTTTCCTCTCGTAATGTTCTCTCTCTTCCTTCTCCTTTTCCTTTCCTACCTCTATGTCCTCCTTTTCGAAGGGAGAAAATAGAAGACAGAAAGGGAAAAGAGAAGAGAAAAGAAAGAAGAGAAGAGAAGAGGAACTCTATTGCGGGTCTCACTTGACCTTAATTTTGAAGAATTTTTGAAATAACTCGCCTCCGTTTTTGAAATATTTGCGGAAAAATTGGGAGACGGGATCCGCTCGTCGGTACGAGGTTCGACCGTTCCTGGCATCTTTACCAAGGGTAATCGAACCAAGGGTCGAATTTATGCCTTTTGTTTTGCTAAGAATTTATCTAAAAAATGATTCTAAGTCTAAATGCACAAAGAATCATATTTGTGCAAAATGCAAAGATGTATGCTCTTTTTTGAAAATATTTTGAAGAATTCCCAAGTATTTCTGAGATGAATCTGATAAAGTGAAGAAATGATTTTTAACTTAGAACTTAAGATTAAAGTTCTAAGTTTTTAGAATAATCAAGAGCTTGGGAAAAATAAATCTGGATTTTGAAAAATGATTTTGAAGTTTTGAGATAAAAGGAATTTTCAAAGTCATAAATGGACTTTGAATCAGAATAGAAATGAAAAGGGAATTGAATCAGAAGGAAAGATAGAATTTGGGAAATTTGGATAAAATTGAGAAATGGAATTGATTAAAAAGTTGGATTTTTCAAGATGAAATCCGAATCAAATATCTAGATTCTGAATAGAATTCAAAGTTGAATTTAGGATTTGAAAGGGGAATTTGATTTGAAATCTAGAATGAAATGGAATTGGTTTTAAGGATTGGAACTAAGGTGGAATTTGGATTTGGAATTTTGGATGGAATTGGATTCAAGATTTGGAATCCAAGATGATATTTGGATCTGAAATCTGAGATCCAAGATAGGGTTGGACTCTGGATCCTATGATGGATTTGGATTCTAAAGTCCGTGATCCGAGGTGAATTGGGTTCTGAATCTTAAGATAGATTTGGATCTGAAGTCTGAAATGTGAAATTGGATTCTAGATCCTATGATGGATTTGGATCTGAAGTCTGAGATCCAAAGTGAATTTGGAGTCTGGATCCTAAAGGAGAATTGGATCCGAAGTTTGAGATCCAATGTGAGTGTTAAATCCTGGATCCTAAAAAGGAATTGGATCTGAAGTCTGAGATCCAATATGAATGTTGAATCCTGGATCCTAGAATGGATTTGGAGTTAAATTCAAAAGATGAATCAAGAACTTCCAAGTTTAATTTGAACTTGGAAAATGAATTTTAGAAATTGAATCTTGAATATACAAATGAATTCCAAAGTTAAATTGGATTTTAAATTTTAAGATAGAATTTGAAACTTGAAATACAAGGTGATTCTGAAGTTTCAAAGTCAAATGGAACTTTGAAATTGAATTCTTGAATCCTTTTGAGAAATAGAATTGAATTTGAATTTATAAATAGGATTTGATCTGAGAAATGAAGAAAAGAATTACTTGGATTTTATGGGAAAGAATTTAGAAAATATGATGCAATTCTATCCTAAATGATGAATGAATTTAAATTTTTGAAATTGAATTTTGAAAAGCTATCCCATTCTTTAAATGAATTAAAACAAGATTGAAGATATAATGCATCCTTGACTATGGTCATTGAATGTATTATATAATAATCTATATTTAAATTCAAGAGAAGAATAAAATACATTTGGTGCTTTTTATAGAATTTAAAATGGAATTAACTCTTAATATCCCCTGACTATGGCCATTGGTATATATTTTTGTAAACACCGCAAATTTTCACCCTCATCCAGTGTTTGTCCATTTCATATGTCATTGCATATCACTGCATGAATTCGACATACCATTTCATTGCATCGCATAGCATTGCATGACATTGCATCTCATTTTTGAGATTCCGCACTCCTATTTCAAAACATTCAATCCAGATTTGAATTTTAAAGCTTTTATTTCAAAATCAATTTTAAAACCTGGGTTTTTATTCAATACTCTGTCATTTTCCAACCCCAGGACTTTATATTTCGAGATATTTTCTCAAGGAAACAATCTGGATTCATTTCAAATTCAAATTTTAATCGATTTCAATTCACAGATGAGACCCATTGAGGTGGTGTCGCTTCTGAATCCCTCTATTCATCAAATTTCTCAAAGTTTTGAAAGTTTCAGTCCGATCAGGACTCTGTGTCAGAGTCCTAATCCGGTCAGGAGTCTGTTTTGAAGTCTGTTTTACTTCCATTTTCAGTCTTTTTCGATTATTGTCAAAATTTAGGTCATTTTACAGAGTCTAGTTAGTTCAAAACTCTATTTTAGAGTTCGGTCGAGTTAGGAGTCTAACCCTGACTGTGTTTTCTGACTTATTTCATCATTTCTTGATAAAATCTTTCAAAAATGTTTACATTTGAATTTAAAATCTCAGAGTCCTAAGATTTCAGGACTCTAACTCAGAGTTCCAGTTCGCTTGAGACCCTATTTTCAGAAATCTTGAAGTTCAAATATCGATTTTAACCCCTTTTCAAAGCCATTTTCAGTGTTTATTTCAAAATTCTTCAAAATTCGATGTGGGCCCACTCAGTTGGCACCATATCTAGAGGAGTTCTGACTTGGTTAGAACCCTATGCCATTTCAAAAATTCTAATTTTAAGATTGCTTTTGAAAATCCTTTTGAAAACTCCTTCAATTTCAAGTTTTAAAATCGCTTTTTGAAAAAAAAAAAAACTCAAGTAGGGCCCACTCGTGGTGGCGCCATATTCGAGTCAGTCAGGGCTAGACTAGGGTTAGTCAGTGTCTTGGTTAATGTTAGAGGTTTAGAAGAGTCAAAACCATTTTGAAAAACTCATTTTGAAAGTTAGTTTTTAAAACTAGTGTTTTTAAAGGTTTTTAAAGGTATTTTAAAATTCAAATGTTAAAAATGCCAAGTGGCATTACATTTGGGGATTTTATAGGAGAGTCTAGGGGTTAATTAGGTATTAAATAGGATAATTTAGGCTAGGGGTAGGATAGTCTTTACACCCCAAAATCGCCCCCCTTAGAAGAGTCCATTTTTTTTAAAAAACATTTGATTTTTAACCTAAATTTTTCTTATAAATAGAAGGCCATAGGGGGTCGATTTTTCCAACTGGCTCTCATTGGGATTCTTGGAGCTTCTCTCTCCTCTCCAGCTCTTCCTCCATTGCTGCAACTCAAAGGTAAATAATTTCTTTAATTTTTAATATTTTATTTAGTGTTTTTAATGATTTAAACCTAGATCTAGGCTTGGATACCCCTCCTTATGGAAGATCAATCATGGTTTAACCTCAAGAACCATCAAGAATCAGCAAGAACGATCCAAGAAGGTGATCTAACCCTGTTTTATGTGATTTACAGATATTTTAATCCATTAGAATTGATTTTAATATGATTCTTTACATTATTAACCAATAAAATATATGATTTACCCTTTTAATGGGTTAAATCTATGTTTTAAAGGTGATATCAAATTCCAGCCATTGATTCCCTGTTTTTATTTTATTTTCATGGTTTATTCATGTTTTTTTTACGTTCTATAGCATAGAAATAATTTTTATTTACTGTTTTATGGTTTATTTTATTGATTTACATTAGTTAATGCATGGTTTTTCAAGTTTCTTAAATTTCTGTGTGTTTTAGGTTTAAAACAGTAAAGATAATGTTATTTCGGATTGAAGTGCTCATTGTTAATTTCTGATTTTTTTATATGTGATGCATGCATGAGTTATTGAGTTACTGTAGAAAAATCAGAGGTTTTGTATCTCGGTAACTCTGTTAAAAAAATCAGACATCAAACCGGGTTTTTAAAGCTTTAAAATCGTGATTAAAATCAAGAAGGTAACTTGCTGTGATGATATTTCTCTCATCTTATATTTGATTTTAGATCTGTAAAGTGCTATGGATTCACATTGAGTAGATCTATCTGCTGTGAAATTTTTGGATTTTTTGATCACTGTTTAGTATTTTTTCCCTTTCAGAGAATCTGTTTTTAAATTTAAAACTCGTTAGGGTTTACCAAAACCCTAATCAGACTTGTGTTAGTTATAAATCCCAAACCACAGATCCGATTCATGATCTGTAAAAACTGAGTATTGTTATTTTTATGTCTACTGTTCACCACTAAAATGTCAGAGATTTTTGTTTAGGATTTCTATTTATGTCTGTATTTTCAATCTGAAGTAGCCGTTTTAATCCCTGTTAAAAGTGATATATTTTAGCTCAGATTGACGGAAGGGTTTCTCCCTAACCAGAGATGCTTTTTCCGATCTGTAAATTGGGAAATCTCTTTTTGTTTTCCTAGTTTGTCTCTGTAAAATTTTATAAATTTTCATGAAAGATTGACCCCTGATTCGGGTCTAACTCTGAAATTGGTTGGTGAACTAGGTCAAAAATAGCATATTTTTAGGGTTTGATGCAATTTTCGGGTTAATTTAATGTCAAAAAAATATTTTTATAATTCTAATTCAAAATTAGGGTTATAACAAGTGTAGGTACCAAATTTGATGAATTTTGGAATCTGATTGATGGATGAATTAAGCAAAATGCAAAACAGGGTTCCTGAAAGATCCAAAAACACTGCCAAAATCACAATTTTTGTGATATTCTTGGATTTTCGTGCATAAGCATATATTTTTAGGGTTTTATCATGTTCATAATCATATTAGGATACTTTAGGTTAAATTTGATGTTCATTTGATTTCATTTAGTGCATAAAACCTAAGTTTTACCAAAATATTTTCTAAAAACCCTGATTTCAAGGCCATAGTCTTGCTATCAGGGGCAATTTGGTCATTTGACCTAAATTTCGAAATCCCTAACCCTAATTTTCATATTTTTAATCATGTCATATCATATTTAGTTTGATTTATCTTCATTTGAATTTCAAAACTTGCATTTTATCCAAATATCTTTCTAAAAAACCTTAATTTCAAGGCCATAGTCTTGTTATTAGGGGTATTTTGGTCATTTGGACCCAAATTTCGAAATTTCATATCTTATCTTCCTTATTTATTTCATTTTATTTCATACTTTGTCATTTTTATTTAAGGGAATCAAGGAAAAGGCTTATATCTAGCAAAATCCAGTAATTTCTAGATATTACTGGATAAATCTAGAAAAGCCAACATATTTTCATTAACCAAGTTTTCTAGTTTTGCAGGTACATTGAAGACTTTATTTTTCATGTATTTAAATTTCAATAGTGATGTAATTTGTAATTAAACTTTGGAATAAGAATTTACATTTCCTGCTTAGCTTAGGTTGCATTGCATATAGTTTATTTTTATAATTTTAATGTGTGATGGATGATGATTCATGCATATTTTTACAAACTCACTATGGTCTACACGAATGGCACATACACTAGCTTCTATGAAGTTTATAAACTTGGTGGAATTTGTATTTATGGCCATAGTCAGAATACGAATGATACTCAGATTTATAATCTTCACATTAGCCACATTCAGCCTACACTCTTAGGCTAACTTCAAAAATGCACTGCATTTCTCAAAAATACAAAAAGTATTTCTCAATTCCTCAAATCCATATTCATTCATTTCATGCATTTTCCAATTCCAATTCAAATCTCAATTCAAAGAAGTTCATTTCCTCAAAATCTCCCAAGTCTTATAGCAAAATCGATTTTCCCAAAAGCATTGAATTTCAAAGAATATTTCAAGTGTTTCTCAAGTTCATAAACTCAATTTTCCAAAGTTATGCAGTCAATTTCAAAGTTTGAAGTTAGAATTTTTCTAAGTCTTATTCAAAAGAATATGGATTTGCCAATGATATTTCAAGTATTTCCCAAGTTCCAAATTCAAATTTTCTAAGTTAGAATTTCAATTTCCAAGTTTGAATTCAGAGAAACCAAGTCTCTCAGAATCGATTTTCACCAAATGTCAAGGATTCCTCAAAATCGATTTTATTTCTCTCAGAAGTATATTTCAAATCCCAATTCACGATTTTCCATGTGATACCTATTCTAAATATTTCAATCATTCAAAGCAAACATCATGTTTTCAAATGTGCATTTTCTGAAAAATCATAGCACATGCCTGATTCTATGTGCATTTAGAAATTAGAATATGATTTAGACAAGTTGAATAGAGTAGAGCATAAGATTGATCCTTGGTTCAATTACCCCTGTTAAAGGTGGCAGGAACGGTTGAACCTCGTACCGACAGGCGAGTCCCATTCTTCGAAATTATCCTGCATTTTAAAAACGGAGGCGAGTTATTTTCAAAATCTTTTTCAAAGGTCAGTTTGATTTGCAAAAGTAAAAATTTTGCGATGATAACAATTTTGAGTCAATTTTAAGTTAAATTCTGATAAAAGAAAGAAAATATTTTGAGAAAATATGATGAATTTTGAAAATGGATCCAGTGTGGATTCAGTGTTACTTCGTAAAAGATAACAATGCTAAGTTTTGTTCACACCCTGACTATGGCCATTGATGTGGATAATCAACTTAGAATTAATTTACCTCTTACGAAATGGTGCACGTGCCATTCGTGTTATCACCATTGTGAGATTTTGGAGAATAAAGGCAAAAGGCATGGAAATAAGTAAGTTATGATATTTACAATGCTCATCCATTCTATCTAGGACTGAAAATGTAAATTCTTATCTAAGATCTATCTTATTACAGTTTAAAATTGAAATTATAAAATTCCTGATAGGAGGTTTAAATCCTTCATACCTTTCCTGCAAAATGAATTAACTTAAAACGAGATGTAAGATATAGAAATGAATGAGGCATTTCATGCTGATGTGCATATTTTTGTATTTAATGAAGCAAGTGGGTGGGATTTCCTAAGTGTATGAAGTTAGTGAGAAGATACAACATATATACTTAGAGACAATGCTTAGTCTTAATGAGAAATGTATGTATAATGATATATTAGACATAGGAAAGACTGAATGGATATTCAACTAGGCATATATGGTATATAGGTTGGACCGGATATACATGTATAACACACAAACTCGGGCTGGCTATCTATACGACCTGAAATACATGTAATGCTCGACTATGGAGTGTACAGGTGTTGTGGAGTGTGGTTGCAGGAGCAAGAAAATGTGCAGGGGATAACATAAAAAAAAAATTACATTATGACTGATATACAAGGTGGGCATAAACATGGTCCATAATGAAAGCATGCAGTGAGGTGGTGTGTGCTGAAGAGTGTCATGAATGTGCCATGAAAATATCATGATATATAGTTGTAGCAGCATACAGGGTATGACTCGCAGCAGGGTAGACCTGCTGTTGTAAGGGTTGAAGACCAAAAGTGGCTGGAGCGTTGCTTATCAAAATATATAACAGGGGCTGCTATGGTTACGCAGCAAATGGCTGGAGTATGTTGCAGCCGCAGCTACAGTAATTGAAACTGATATACCACTTGGTATTGTAGAAACAAAAAGAAGGCACAAAACTGGGTCGATGTATGGCAGTAGGATTGACAGATACAGTTGATACTGGTACTGGCTCATCTTGATTACCATCATCAATAGGGAATCCTTCATTCAAATCCAAATCAACCATTGAAACTGGATCAGCCGCTGAAATACAATCTAAACCAGATGGTTCTGTGGCAGAAGAAAACACCATAGGAGCATCTGCTCCAGCAGATTTTGCTAAGACCTCTTCTGTTTCTTGGGCTGGGGTAACCCAACTATGACTTTGGAGTCACTATCGCAGCTTGTAAAACGCCCTTTTAACTTAATGCATGGGGAAACACCTCAGCTACCACACAAATTTATAAGTAGCTCGACTATGTTCAGGAAGCTACCCTCAGGTATAAGACTGATATAAACGAACTACAATTTGACATCTTCAATGGGCCCTCATTATTGGCAAACAACTAATCATTAACCAGGCTGATTACGGTAATAACGAAATTGGAAAACAAGATTCTCCACAACTTAATACATCAAGAAACAGAGATATCTAAGTGAGGGTATCTCTTTAGGAAATGATTTTTCTGGTAAATAGGATGGGAAAAGAAAAGTAGCAATACTAAATTTATTAAGTCATAGAGCAGACAGTCTTAGCTCAAAATATGGCAATCCGTTAGCCATAATGTTTAAAATTGACCATATGCAAATCTGGTAATGTATAGGGGATTGAAAATACAGTGCTGTGGGTGTTAAAGTGACATATACAGTTGCAGCTTTGCACTTCAGCTGTATGAGCCTTCGAGATGTGCCGGCAATTATAATTCCCATTTTTATACACGGATTGTCTTATTACCTGAACCGGTTATAATCAGCTCATCTCGAGATACAAATTTCACCCTTGTAACCTGGGGAAGCAATAAACAACAAATATTAGCTGATGCAGATATTAAAATCTCTGGAAAGAATAAGGCTAGGGTTTGATAATTAAATGTGTGGCCAACAATCATGAGCTTCAGCATTTATATAAAACACCAACACAGGTTCAAGGTTTTGTAACATTCAGAAGTCACCTGCATGCTCTTAAACATACTTATTTCCAAAAAAAAAGGAGCAATTACTATAAGAAACCTTCTTGGTATGCCCACTAAGAGTAGATAGAATTTTGGATGGGTGTATATCAGCAGTTAGTATTCCTGGCTTATTAATTTCGTGCAGGATTTGAAGAAAGCTTTATGAACAAATCGTCACCACATGCCAACCTAATGGATGAACCAACACTGTCGTCTGACGCCATCAACTAGATTTTTCACTACGGAGCTTTGTCCTGTTCTATCAAATCCCCACCTTTGTTAGCGCTGGGAGCAATGGAACAAGCAACTCATAACACACAATTGAGCACATGAGCTGGATATCAGTGGATGTCATGAAATTATACGGAATGGAATGCTAAAATGCCACGAGACATAAACTTCCGGGAGATGCTGTCGAAGTCATACTTACTTGAGACACCATAAAACTCTCTTTGTAACAGAAGTTTCGGACCTTATCGCAATCCCCATGTTTTCCTTCTTTAGTGCAGATAACTCACCAGTTATTGTAACTGCGCCAATCCGGTGGTGAATTAACCATCATGCACTTGGGTGAAAACTCCATTCTGGTGTCATACATTGCAGCACCAGTATTTTCTAAGTAACAAGGAACTCTTCAAGTTCCGAAGCAATGCAAAAAGTCTTAATTCTGTGGCATAGAGATCCTGATGGTTATTGAGCTTGGGCCGAAATATAATATCTGTGAGGCTTCACAGTAAAAAAAAATGATGCTACCATTCTACACACCCATTGATCTCTTCTGATCAATGATACAGGAGTCACTCTCCGATTTTGAATTTCAGCAAGGTAAACACAGATATACACCAAATTAATTTCCAAATTGGACCCTTAATGAATCTGCTTTGACAGATTGATTGCAGCGAGTGAGCTTGACAAATGAAGACATATGGCCGGGACATATCCATATACATAAAGGGTACGCAAAGATGTACTCATTACTCAGGTTGGCAGTAGAGTCATGTATTACGTTAAGCATAAAAGAGGAAAATCTGAATGTAATAGTTCAATAAGAGGGATATTATGCATCAACTCAGATGACATAAAAGTGTAACAATATATTAAAGGAATGCAAGGAAACTAATAAACAGGAAAATCGACAATACTATGGTAAACATGAGAGCATTAACTAAATGAGCAAAATATCTAAACCAAGAATAAGAGGCAACATGATATATTTAACTAACAAGCTGGAAAAGGAACTGCATAAGGAATGGTGCATAATGAAACAGAGGGTAAATTTTGATATATCTCAGATTTCTGTAAGCAGAGATACTGTTGCAGAAGTAAAATCAAGTCAAATTTTGATACATCTCAGCTTGCTGCCTTTGGACTTTCTACTTTGACCAACATCAACAAAGAACTGGGTGAGTAAGAGAAACTCTGTTACTCTGAAGAATTATTAAAAGGAAATCCTATTAGGCCTTCTGTGATGGCTTTACCAGCCAACTAAGGGTTAATGAGGTATTGTAGGCTGCAAGGTGGGCGAATAGCAAAGGACATGATGCAGGATAATGCACGAAGGAGAAAAACAGATGTAGGGTAAGATGTGATATTTCTGCTATGATCAATATGCAATGAAACAAAAATATATTTACTCAAATTTAGTAAAAAAAAAAAATGCAGATCAAACCACCTAAATTTATGAAGCAACGGATTATGATACATGAAATCAAAGATCAAATATAGAAAATTAAACTGAACAAATGAACTTGACTGCTGAAATTAGTAAAGAACATATAAGGAAGGAAATGAATAAGTGATATTAGCCAAAGAGAAAAAATGAAGAGGTGATGAAATATGGAAAATCTGGCTCTTTTCGATAAGAATGGCTACATATGTATGCTGGGATACATAATTTTTATGTGACTACCAAATTAATTCCAGCAGCAGCCATTTGTTTCAAGATTGACTGTTGGGAGCCTGCTGAAGGTCCTCAGCTGATAGTCACATTTTTTTTTAGCATCCAGATTTCATACACAGTGATCAATATATCCAAAACACCTTCGAGTTTGGCACAATATGCAGAGGTATGTGTTTGATCTTAAAGTGCAAAAAGAAAGGAAAGATAAAAAAAATAAAAATGCAGCTTGATGTCAACGAGATGCAATAAAGGAAGAGGGAGAAGAAAACATATTGGTGCAAACAGAGAACCATTACTGAATCACCGAAAATGAACTAGAGAAATTCTGAAACAAAATTTTTTGAATATAAGAAGATTGTTGGAATAGGGCTATTCCTGTTAATTTTGCACATATATGGGCCGACCTTGCCATACTCAAGTCGAGCCCACAAGGGTGCGTAGATGAGAGAAATTGGGAGGGTAAAGAAGACAAAGAAAAGTAATGGAAGAGTAATGGTGCTTACAAAGGGTCGACTGAGAGGGAATGGGATCTCCTCTGCGTGCCTTGAAACTGCAGATATGCCTACCTCCTTCGTCTTACCTCCTAGTTTTCTGCCGCAGAAATTTTGAGATGGCGGTGGCGCTCGGCTGTGGGGCTTCCGGTAGCTCTGCTGCCGGGATGATCAGCCAAATGGGGAAAAACCAAAACAAAAGAAGAAGAAGGGGAAAAAGGGGAAGAAAGAAGCAGAGGAAGAAGGAAAGGCCGGGTGGAGGGGTGAAGACGGATCATGCATGAAGAAGGGTGCGGGGGTGAGAAGCGGTGAAGGGATGGAGCTTCCTGCGGGCTCCTTTTAAAGAGAAAAGAAAGGGAAGGTTCGGGAAGGGTAGGTAGTTGAGGATGAAGGGTGATGAAGAGGGGGGTCCGGGCGATCGACCATGGAGGAGAGAGAAAGAGAAGGGCGATGAAGAGGGCTTTTAGGGTTTCGGTGGAGAGAGAGGGGAGATACCCGAGTGAGGGAGGCGGCTCTCTTTCCCCTTTTCTTATTCACGAAGGGTTTTCAAAAACCCTAAAAGAGCATTTCGCATAAGACCCCCTCTAATTTTTGAGTTTTTACAAAAAGAGGCTCTCAGGGCTTTTTAGCAAAAATTTGACTTTTAAAGTTTAAACTAATTCATTTTTTTCTCAAAATTTTTCCATTTTTTTTGGTTTTTGGTGTTATCCTTCTATTTTTTTGGTATTTTTAGAAAAAAAAATCCTAAAGTTTTACGAGAAACCAAAGATTAAACTATTTTTTTTTGTGTTTTTGCGAAAATATTTCAAAAGAGAAATTTTCTGAGAATTAAAAACTATTTTGAGAAAATTTCTTCAGAAAAATGGGTTTTGATCCGGATTTTGAAGAAAAATGGATTTAAAGTGCTGGATTCGGATCCGGAGTTGATTTTGAATATATCGATATGAATTTTTAATTCAGAGAATCTGAAGAAATGACTTGATTTTCTCAGAAAACGAGGTTAGGGGCAAAAAATGGTCATTTTTTCAAAACTTTGAAAAATTTGGGGTGTTCACAGATAGATTCTTAGATAATATTCAGGCAAAGCAAAAAGGCATAAATTTGATCCTTGGTTCGATTATTCCTGGTAAAGGCGCCAGGAATGGTCGAACCTCGTACCGACGAGCGAATCCCATCTCTCCATTTTTCCGCAAAATATTTCAAAACAGAGACGAGTTATTTGCTAAATATTTTCAAATTAAGGTCAAGTGAGACCCCGCAAAAGAGTTCCTCTTCTCTCTTTATTCCTTTCTTTTCTCTTCTCTCTTTCTTTTGTCTTTTATTTTTCTCCCTTTCAAAAAAGAGGAAAATAGAGGTTAGAAAAGGAAAAAGAGAAGGAAGAGAGAGAAACCACAAGAGAGGAAAAATTTTGCGATGAACACAGTTTTGGCGACCGTGATGGGACACGTCTCCGTCCGGTCGAATTATGCCTTTTTCTTTTGTTTTGATATTATCTAAGTCTTTATTCTTCAAATGTCAGCTATATTTTTATGCAAACCTTAGGAGCCTAGACTCTGTCCTAAAGCTGACATCATTGCATATAGGATCTAAGTATGGTTTGGTGGGACCATATTGAGAAGATTATTCCATGTTCACATTAGATCTAGGTCTAAAATACAACTCTCCTCAATTTTAGGGATTGAATGCAAACAATGTATGCAAGTGTATGTTCCTCTTCATTTTAATCTATCTCTTTAGGACTTGCATTAGAACCATCTGATTTCTTGCATGTTGAGCATGTTTTGAAAACCTCCCTACCTATATTGTCCCGGTCTTCACGTTGTTGGGCTGTCTCACTGAACTATAGTTTGGGAGAGAGCCTCACAACTGGACCACTTATTTGGGTTCGCGCCCCCCTACCACGTACTTAAGGGCCATAGTCCGAGGTATATCGGTAGGTGTTCAAGGATGTCGGGAAACCATTACCTTAGAACCAAAGAAATATTTCTATGCCACGTACTTCGAGTCTCGGCTTGAGTATATCGGCGTATCTTGATTGGAATCAGATGATCTAAACCCTAGAGTTAGGATTAAGGTCCTACAAGCCATTTCAAAATATTTCATTTAGAGTCAGCCTCTAGGGAGTGCTGTTTGTGCATCTTTTGTACATTTGTGGTTGTATGATATTGTATATTCCTTATATTTCCTAAAAAAAAAAACCCTGGGTATGTATTATTCAAAATTTCCTCTTTGTTTTTGAAGCCCAAGTGTATTTTTCCTTTTCTTCTTCTGATTTCCTCAAATTCTTTGATCCTGCCTGCAAATTCTTTTTTTAAATCTTTTGCCATCTACTTTCGATTTTTTTTTTTCTTACCTTCTTTTTGCAATAAAACATCTTTTGTCAGGAGATGTCCTTTTTAAAATTTAATCTTTGTTCTCATTTTTACTTATTTTGGAAAAACAATGCGGTTGTCACAAATTTTGGTGACAACCCGATCCCTCGTAATGGGATATTTTCATTTTCAGATTATGATTTCCTCCTTTATTAAAATTTCTTCCTAAATCTTTTCTAAAACCCCCATTTTTTTGCCCTACAGAGAGAGCATTGGCATTATCAGTTGATTTAGGGCAAAGATCAAAGATTGCACTGCTCTAACATCCCAGTTACAAGCAGAAAGTAAGGAATGGATTCTCAAAAGTTTGTCAGAGAGGGAGTTCATGACAACAAAAGTGAAATCGATCCCGCGATATATCAATTATTCAAAAGGATGATGGTTGAGATATTATCCGAGCAAGCTGAAGCTAGTTACGGAAAAGCTCCCACCAGAGGAGAGGCACCTGTCACCTTCCCCATGAATGAACACAGCCATATCAGTGCAGGAAACTCTAAAGCCAGCAAGGGCAGCAACCAAGGCAACCAGGGCAGCAACTTGGGAGAATGTAAAGGCCAGATTGTGAAGTATTCTGAAAACCATGATAGACTTCTTCAATGCAGTCCTCCACAAAAAGGCAAGAAGCAAGAAGAACCAAAGCATAAGGATTGGAGCAAGGATCGAGATTTCACTCCTTTAGACGAACCGCTCGACAAAATCCTCGAATACATGATGTCTAACGGATTACTCAGGCTCCCAAAAGCCGCCAGCCCTTCCACAATCATGGGAAAATATATAGACCAATTCTGTGGGTACCATCGAGCAATAGGGCATGACACTGAACATTGCTTCATCTTCAAGAATATAGTTCAAGACTGCCTTGATAAGAATCGCTTTGTCAAAAACAAAGAAGAAAGGCATCCGGATCTCCTAAACGTGTAAGCTTAGTCTAGCCACCAGACAGGGGTCAGCACTCAGTGGAAATCAAGCAAGACGAAGAAAGCAAAGCATGAGGGTTGGGGTTATGATCGCAAGCTTACCCCTCTAGGTCAGCCAATCGAAAGAGTTCTACAATACCTGCTTGCAAAAGAGATGATCAAACTCCCAAAGCAGGATGATCCCTCTGTCACCAAGGGGAAATGGAAAGATCGCTTTTGCAAGTTTCATCGAGCAAGGGGGCATGACACGGAGCGCTGCTTCGTCCTCAAAAACATTGTGCAGGACTACATTGATAAAGAGCTTCTGGTACCAGAGGAAGGAGAAGAGCAGCCTCCAGTTTCAACCAAACCTTTTCCAGACCAATCAGAGAATTGAGAATGCCAAGAGTTTTTCGCTTTCATCCCTTTCTGCCAGTCGCTTTGTAGGGGCAAGTCAGCCTAGTCTTTGTGACTTCTTTAAAATACTTGTAAATACTCAGTTCTATTATCAACTTTTGCTTATCAATGAAATGTCGATTTTCTTTATATCTTTGATATTCAATACTTCCTTCTTTTTGCTATATTGGGGCATTAAATTCCTTTTCTTTTTCAAAATGTTGGACAATCCTGACATCATTCATGAGAGAAATGATATTACTTATGAGGGTCTTTCAAAAATCATGAAAATTTTAGTTCAAATATTTTAATCCAACCTTTTTCAAAGATCGACCCTCGTATTGATCATCTTTCCCAAAAAATAGGTTTTTCGGACCATTATATTCAAAGATCAACCCTTGTGTTGATCACATTTTCTAAAAAAATCGATTTCAAATCATTACATTCAAAGATCAACCCTTATGTTGATCATGTTTACTAAAAAATTGAGTTCAAATCATTGCATTTAGAGATCAACCCTCGTGTTGATCATATTTTCTAAAAATTGTGTTTCAAATCATTACATTCAAAGATCAACCCTTGTGTTGATCACATTTTCTAAAAAATGGTTTTCAAACCATTGCATTCAAAGATCAATCCTCGTGTTGATCATATTTTCTAAAAATTGATTTCGAATCATTGCATTCAAAGATCAACCCTCGTATTTATCATATTTTCTAAAAATTGATTTCGAATCATTGCATTCAAAGATCAACCCTCGTATTGATCATATTGGTTTTTAAATCATTGCTTCAAAAAAAAAATTTAATTAACCCTCATGATGATCTCTCATGAATGATCCCCTTTTAAGGATCGGCTCTCACACTTAATCCTCTTTTCAAAAAATGATTTTTCTCATATTCTTTAAAGATCCCACATGCAGGCAGGATCAAACTCTTTTTCCTAAAACTTTTATCAAATTTTTCATTTATCAAATCTTCTTTCAGTCTTATCAGTTTTATTCATCTTTATCAAAATTTTATTAAATTTTATTCATCCATTTTTATTAATTCTTCTTGTCAATTCTTATTTCAAAATTTTTCCTTTCAGGTTAAGGGATAAACCTGATGCCTCTTTCCCATGAGGTATTTCTTTTTCCTTCTTTACCCCTCCCTTCAGGTTAAGGGATAAACCTGAAACCTCATCCTACGAGGTCCTTCTTGCTTTAGGATAAGGGATCATCCTGAATGTCTTTCTTCCTCTTTTAAATCTTCATTAATCTCTGCCAAATCTTTTCTTTATCCAATTTTATCAGTTTTATTTTTCTTTTTCAAATTTTGTCAATTCTTTTCTTTATCAAGCCTTTTATTAATTTCCCTTTCCCATTCAGGATAAGGGATAATCCTGAAACCCCTCATAGGAGCAACAATGCTACCTGTGAGAATTCTTTTACAAAGATAATTTCCATAAAATTTCCTTGATTCTTCTCTTTTGTCAAATCTTCCATCAATTTCTATCTCTTCTCGTCAATTCCTTTTCAAAATTTATTTTCTCCCCAGTCAAGATAAGAGGGCAATCAGATCACATGCAAATAAATTCAGTCCTCTAAATGGTCATTCTCAATCCCAGGTCTGGTCCTCGCACTGGCAAATTTTTAAAACTCAATCTTTTGATTAAAAACTTTCTGTCAAAAACCCGAGTTTCCACTCAGGCTTCTCCCTCTATTCTTTCATTTGAAGTTCCGAGTTCCGACTCGGACTTCCTTTTGAATCCAATCCTCGCATTGGAAATTAGTCACTTCTTTAGAAATTCGAGTTTTTCAAAACTCGGGTTTTTCTTTATCTTTTATCCGAGTTCCAGCTCGGGTTTTTCCTCTATTATTTTTTTCGTTTGAAGTTCTGAGTTCCGACCAGGACTTCCTTTTGAATCCAATCCTTGCATTGGAAATCAGTCACTTCTTTAGAAATTCGAGTTTTCAAAACTCGGGTTTCCCTTTGTCTTTTATCCGAGTTCCAGCTCGGGTTTTTCCTCTATTATTTTCGTTTGAAGTTTTGAGTTCCGACCAGGACTTCCTTTTGAATCCAATCCTCGCATTGGAAATCAGGTATTTCTTTAGAAATTCGAGTTTTCGAAACTCGGCTTTCTCTTTATCTTTTATCCGAGTTCCAGCTTGGGTTTTTCCTCTATTATTTTCATTTGAAGTTCTAAGTTCCGACCAGGACTTCCTTTTGAATCCAATCCTAGCGTTGGAAACCAATCATTTCTTTAGAAATTCAAGTTTTCAAAACCCGAGTTTCTCTTTTATCTTCTATTTCTCTGAAGATCCGAGTTCCAGCTCGGGTTTCTCCCTCTATTATTTTGTTTGAAGTTCCGAGTTCCGACTCGGACTTCCTTTTGAATCCAACGCTCGCGTTGGAAACCAATCATTTCTTTAGAAATTTGAGTTTTCAAAACTCGGGTTTCTCTTTTATCTTTTATTTTCTGAAGATCCGAGTCCCAGCTCAGATTTTTCCTCTATTATTTCATTTGAAGTTCCGAGTTCCGACTCAGACTTCCTTTTGTATCCAATCCTCGAGTTGGAAACCAATCATTTCTTTAGAAATTTGAGTTTTCAAAACTCGGGTTTCTCTTTTATCTTCTATTTCTCTGAAGATCCGAGTTCCAGCTCAAGTTTTTTCCTCTATTATTTCGTTTGAAGTTCCGAGTTCCGACTTGGACTTCCTTTTGAATCCAACGCTCACGGTGGAACCAATTGATTGCGTCAAGAATTCAAGTTTTCCAAACTCAAAATTTCTCTCTTATCTTTTATCCTGAACATCCGAGCTCCGGCTCGGGTCCTCCCCTTTTATTTCATCTTCCTCTTTAAAAACACGAGTCCCAACTCGGACTCTCTTCTTTTTCAAAAAACCCCAATTGCTAGGCGGGATCTTCTTCTAAAATCCAGCCTTTCGACTAGTCCATTTCAAAATTTCAAGATTCAGGTTTATTCTTTCTCTCTTTCCCCTTCAGGTTAAGGGATAAACCTGATGCCTCCTGCAAACGAGGTATTTCTTTCCTTCCCTCGTTCAGGATAAGGGGATAAATCCTGAAAGCAGACCACATACAGTTAAAACTATGATGGTCCATTAATTTTCACCAAGGATCCTTGATTCCTCAATTCTTTTCGAAAATTTAGCTCTCTTCAAAATCCGGTCCTCGCATCGGTACCCTTCTAAATTCAATGTTTTGATCAAATTCTTTCCTTTTGCAAAATTCAAGTTCTGACTTAAATCTGATGTATTTCCAAAATATCCAACATCTCACTGGTCATGTATTTCCAAAAGATCCAACTTTCGTTGGTCATGTATTTCCAAAAGATCCAGCTTTTGCTGGTCATGTATTTCAAATGTTCCAGCTTTTGCTGGTCATGTATTTCAAACGTTCCAGCTTTCACTGGTTAGGTATTTCAAACGTTCCAGCTTTCGCTGGTCATGTATTTCAAACGTTTCAGCTTCTGTTGGTCATGTATTTCAAAGGTTCCAGCTTTTTACTGGTCATGTATTTTCAAAATCAAAGATTCGACTCAAGGTCTCATCAAAATTCATATTGAATGATTAGTTCATAAAAGAATTTTGGAATGTTACGCCAATTTGCTAAAAACAGTTGTTGATTCCAATATTCTTACTACACAAAAGAATTTCCTCAGATTACCTCCAGTATTTCTTTCCAAAAAGGTAAAACTTTTTGCGAAAAAGAGGTAAAATTCAAATCTTTTCCTGTTGATCAACCAAAAGGATGTAAGAAATGTCCTTGATATGATCAATGAAAGAAATCTTCAATGATGTTGAAAGGTCAGAAGTGATTTGATATTGATCATGGCTATGACGCATGTTTAAAAATAGCTTCCTAGCAATCAGGCAGTGGAAATATCTTCAGCGATAAAAAGAATCCACTTAACCCATATCTTCTCATTCGTTTTAAGAAGCAATCAAATATCTGCAAAAGGGATCTCTCAACTGTCGTCAAGATGAAGACGAATATGCGAGCTAGACCCCCAGGGCCAAAGAAGATTTGAATCATCTCCGAGATTAAGGAGTTTATGAAGGATCCTTCCAGAGAAAGTTCAAATCACCGTCGAGATGAAGGTGAGTGCGATGAACCTACCGACAAACCCTAAAAGATATTTGATTTCTGCTATCATTTAAAGACCTTTTGAGCCAATATCATCAATAGAATCCCTGAGATAAAAGAAGGATCAGAACTTCTTCAAGATGAAGGAGTTTGTGACATACCCTTCCCTGAAAAAGAGAGAAAAGTCAGGACATCTCCAAAATGAAGGATGATGTAAAAAGCCCGGAAAGCCCAATCACTCAAAAAGAGTGCAAAAAGATCATCGTGGGAAAACACCCAGATATCAAACTGCCAAAGTTGCAAGAAGTCATCTTTTCTCATGCAAAATTCTTTTATCAATATCTTTTCATTACTTGCTTTTATGAAATTAAGAATATTTCTTCTATTCTCATATCAGGAAAATGGATAGCTTCCTTGAAGAAAATCATCAACGCTAAAAATTTGAATCTGACTCTTAGAACTGAGGAGTTAACCTCATTTGGGGGAAATACTCTAGATAAAGAGGGAATATCTTTTGCACATACGTGCACATTTCCAAGCGTTTGAATCAGCTATAATTTTATTTTATTGGCAAAATTTTCTAGCTATTCCAAGAATGAAATAAACATTTAATATCCATTTTGATGCAACCTAGTGTTGTTTATATTTCCCAAAAAGTTGCCTCTGAAGAAAGTATCTCTTCCTGTCCCATCACGGTTTTCTCATTGAAGAATTCCGTATGGACGACCCACTCAGGATAAGGGTCAAAACCTGAAATTTCTGCTAAAGATCATTTGATTTCAAAAGCTATTTCAGTTTCAGCAATGAGACACCCAATTTCTTCCCCTTTTTCAAAGCTTTAGGGAACCCTATATTTTCCTCCTTTCGCGAAACCCCTTTCGGATTTGTTCGTCCAAATTTCGAAGGTCCCATCGTGGTTTCTCTATTTGAGAAATCCGTATGGTAGATTTCTCTCACTCAGGATAAGGGTCAAACCTAAACCATCTGCGAGAGGTCATTTACTTTAAAAGCTATTTCAGTCTCAGCAATGAGACACCCAATTTCTTCTCCTTTTCAAAGCTTTAGGGAACCCTATATTTTCCACCTCTCGTAAAACCCCTTTCGGATTTGTTCGTCCAAGTTCTGAAGGTCCCATTATGGTTTCTCCATTTGAAAAATCCGTATGGTAGAATTACTATTCAGACTAAGAGTTAACCCGGAACCTCGCTTCGTGAGGTATCTTCCTTTCAGGTTTGGGTAAAACCTGAGACTCGTTCCAACGAGATTCCTCGTTCCAACGAGATTCCTCGTTCTAACGAGATGTTTCCTTCCAATCCCATCATGGTTCTTCCCATCAAAGAACCCATGTTTTGTATATCCATCCAGGATAGGATCCTACTTGAGCTTCATTTCACGAGGCATTTTCCAAAAATGTCCCATCAAGGTCCTCATGTATTCCTTTCCTCATTCAATACATTTTTTATATATCTTCGTCCCATCCAGGTTAAGGGCTAAACCTGAATCATTCCAAAAAGAGTATCTTGTCTCACCTATAAGACTTGATCAAAATTTTTTATTTCCACCATTTCAGGATTTTCATCTAAAGTCCCATCATGATTTCCTCATTTCTATTATTTGATTATATCATCTTCGAGGATTTCGTCTCCCCAAAACCATTCAGGATAAGGTTTTAAGCCTGAGAAGCCATGTTTCCAAAATAATTCTTCCACACCCAGTTCAGATCTGCTGACTGGGGCATTTTCAAAATTTAGAGTGTTATCTTTGCCACTAAGCTCGGCTTTCAATCGGCTTAGTAGCAAAGAGGGGCATCTGTGAGCACCCAAAATTTTTCAAAGCTTTGTAAAAATGACCCTTTATGCCCCTGACCCCATTTTCTGAGAAAATCAAAGCAATTTCAAAGCTAAATTTCAGTCATTCTTCAGATTTTCTGAATTAAATTCCATATTGGTATATTCAAAATTAATTTCGGGTCCGAATCTAGTACTTTAAATCCATATTTCCTCAAAATCCGGATCCAAACCCATTTCTGAAGAAATTTTCTCAAAATAGCTTTTAAATTCTCAGAAAAATTCCCTTTTGTAAATATTTTTGCAAAAACACAAAAAAAATAGTTTTAATCTTTGTTTTCTCACAAACTTTAGGATTTTATTCTAAAAATACAAAAAAAATTGAAAGATAACACAAAAACAAAAAAAAAAATTACGAAAATTATGAGAAAAATGAATGAGTTTAAACCTTTTAAGTCAGTTTTGCTAAAAAAATCATTTTAAAAATACTTTTTATGAAAAAATTTTGAAGGAGCCTCTTTTTGGAAAATCGAAAAAAATTTATAAAACCAAAGCTTCACACATAAGCTTGGTTTTTCAGAAAACCCTCTCACTGCCTCTTCACGAAACCCTCACTCTCACCTCTTCCTGCAGAACCACTGAAACCCTCCATCACCATTCATCTCCACCCTCAATCCTCTCCATTCTCGTCGCCCAGCCGCCCGATCACCTTCGAAATCATCCATCTCCGAACCCCCTTCCATCGCCCTTCATCTTCAACCGTCTTCCCTTTCACGAACCTTCTTCCTCCTTCTTAAAAGGGCACTCGAGGGAACCCTAAAGGCATTCGCCCTCACCCCCGCATGTTCCCTTCTTCGGTTTCTTTCAATCCATCTTCACCCCGGCACCCTCTTCCTCTCTACACCGCCTCTTCACCCCCGCACCCCTCTTCACAATCGGTTTCTATCCTTCCCCTTGACGATTCTTCTCTACTGCATCATCCCCTTCTTGCTTCTTCCCTTGGCTTTCTCCACCAACTGAGGTAAGTCGGCTCCATTATAAAGGTACCGCCAAGGAGCTCGATCGGCTCCAGCCATCCTTGGTTTAGATCCCTGCATCAATCAGGTAAATAACTCCTTCCTCTTTGATCATTTTCATAAACTCCCTTTCCCTTTCATAGCACCGCTTTTTTTTTGTTTTGATTTCGTTCTTCTTCATTTTCTCCTTTTCTTTGTAAATGCAAAATGGTGCGATCGACCTGCCTGTAGCAGAATCGACCCACCCTATGCAACATCAACAGGATAATCTGATTCTGACATTTTCCTTTTCTTATTTCAAAATTTCTTTAGTTTAGGCAAGTTGAATAGTAGTTTGTTTAATCCCGACTAAGCCATTTCATCGACTGATTTTGTTCATTTTGCTTTCTCTGATACTGGTTTTCTCATGGTTTTATTTCGCCCCATCCTCTTTCTCGTTTATTCGTTTGCTACGAAAACCATCCAGAATTGATTTGATCGAGGATCCCTGCGTTCGACTCCTAAGATGTTAGTTATAGTCTAGCATTTCATTGATTTAGCTATTTCTTTCATTTTGTTTTCTTGTTCTTTTCCTTTTTTTAGTTCTTGCTTTAAAAAAAAAATACCATGTTGCCCATCTCTTTTGTTTACATCCTCGCCTATGTGTTTAGAATAGGGGCATTCATATTTTTCGAGGATTGAAGATCAGTGGATACCTGAAATAATGATCCGGAGGTCGATACCTCTTTTGCCTGAGATTTAGGCTCGTGATCTGTGTTGTCCCAAAAGCATGAAAAGTCGATCCCCAATTGTAAAATCTTGGATATGGGTGACCTCGTTCGGTCGAGTGGAGATATGCCAATTTGCTGAAAATACAATCCAATCTGTCTATTCTTTTTTTTTTATGTCAACCTTTGTATAAATATATCTGTAATTATTAACTGTGGCATCAGATTATGTCTGTAATGGCCCCCTTTTTAGTTCTCTGTATCATGTAACTGAAAGTGCACTAGGATCGAGGCAACGAGCACTAGAGGGGGGGTGAATAGTGCTTTTAAAAATTATCTGCGGAATATTGAAGGATTGTGCAAATCGAATATCAAACACACAAAGAACACAAGATTTTATCCTGGTTCGGTCTATCCCGACCTACATCCAGTCCCCAAGCAAAACCAGCTTGAGATATCCACTATCAACCTTGTTAACTACAAGATCACACAGACCAAAACCGGTACCACTTTCAGTGACAACCCTACTGAAAGCAAACAACTCCTTTACACCAAGGAGTTCTTTTTACAGAAAATAAGTAACAACTTACAACACAACCTATGAGCCTTTCTTTTGAATGCGAATGAGATGCAATTGGCTTTTGAGGTTGTTGAAATACTCTACTCACGAATTCACTATCTCTCAAAGTGATTTGAGTGAAAAACTGAAGTGAAAATATCAAGTGAGTGAGAAAACAAATACTTGAATGAATAGGAGTGAAAAGCAATAAGTAAATGATTCAAATCGATTGAATTCTTCTTGTTTTGAGTGTAGAATGCACTCATATTTATAGTTAAAAGATTCCATACGTTGAGAGTATGAAAGGGTGTCAAAACTGTCCATTTTGAATGATCAAAACGTTTGAAAAATGAAAAGACACGGCTTTTTGAAGTTTCAGGAAAACGACAAAATTGGTCGACTGAAACATCAATTAGTCGACTAATAGTTAGTTATTAGTAGACTGACAGTTATCGTCAGTCGACTGATCTGTTAATCGAGACGTTTGAAAATCTGAAGTTTTGAAACTTAGTCGACTAGAGAAAAATTAGTCGACTGATAATGTCATCAGTAGACTGAAAAACCTTTCGGTCGACTGCTGCTAAAATCTTCTGAAAAACAAACATTCTGTTCGGTCGACTGATAAAAGCATTAGTCGTCTGCTGCTAAATTTTCAGAAAACACATGTTCTGTTCAGTCGACTGATAAAACCATTAGTCGACTGCTGCTAATTTTCCAGAAAACAGACATTCTGTCCAGTCGACTGATAAAACCTTCGGTCGACTAATTTGACAAAAATGACTTTTTAGAAAATATGGCGCGAAAGGATTAGTCGACTGGTAAGTCTATTGGTCGACTAATAAACATGAAAATTTAAGAAAAGAGTTTTCTAAAAAGATTTTCAAAAGTGTTTCTTTTAGAAAAGTTTTTTCTAAAGACTTTTAAGATGAAATGCAACCTAAATATGCACTCTAAGTAAGGCTCTTACAAGAATCTAAGACTTTTAATGAATTAAACATTTGCACACTAGTCTTCAAAGATTCTTCATCGAATACTTCAATTTCTTCATAGCCTTAGCTGAAATGCAGTTGATTCCACTTGCTTATCATCAAAACCTTGTACTTGAAGTATCATGTATGGCTTCATTGTTGTAACAATCTCCCCCTTTTTGATGATGACAAACTTAATCAAAGATAAAGCATTTAGATGCAAAGATGGAGATTTTACTCCCCCTATCAATATGCTGCAAAACATTAAAGGTTAGCACATTTAAAGCACATATATCACATATTAATTTGTTTGCATTTCCATTCATCATTTACTTCATGCATTTTATCTTTTTTTCCATATGAGATTTTTCTCTTGCAAGATCTCCTGCAAATTCAATTTAATGCAAGATCTTTTATCTTTTTCTCCCCCTTTGTCAGAATAAAAAAGAGTAAGGGCAGAAATAGCATAAGCAAAATAGCGATACAAGTTTAAAATATTACAACCCATAAAGTATAAAAGTTTAGACAACAAAGATCAGAAAAGTGAGTCAGAAAAGGATAGTGAAGAGTATCTGCACAAGCATAAAAAAGATGTGAAATTCCAGGAAATAATTCTCTTATTTTGTAACGAGAAAATAAGTGAAATAGAACATTTCGGCCTGGTAAAATAGGTAGTGCAGAAATTGATCCAAAAGTATCATACAAAAGAGAATTTCTGAGTAATCTGAGTGAAAAACCATGTCTTGAAGTAGGTGTAGGAGGAGGAGAACCTAAACCTTTTGCAGATGCAGACTTCGTACGAGGCATGATTAAAAACAAAGTTACCCAAAGAAAAATATTGGCTTCCAAACGATTTTCGACAGAAGAAGAACGCTGTCCGGCGTTGTGAAAGAGAAACAGAGGAGGACACGATGGCTGACGGTGAGTGTGAAGTTGGCCACAAGAGAATCCCAGCAATGGCAGAAAATACACTGTCCGGCAAGAGGGTTCCGGCGTATTTTGAAGATGCACCAGTTATTGCAAGAGGATTTCGACGTTTCAAGATCACGGCCAGAAGACTCCGGCGTCTCCTTGTCACGACAAGAAAATCCCGGCGAAGATGGAACGGCACTCCAAACGGTACTTCGAGGGTTTTTCGGAAGAGAGAGAGGCAAAAGAGAAAGAGGGTTTTCGTTTTTAAGGGTTTCATTTTTAAGAAAAATGAAAAGTTACGAAAACAAAGTGAAACGATGCCTTTTTAAAAAAAATATCCAAGGGGTATCGGGTCCCTTCATTAAAAATTTTAAAAAATTTTAGTCGACTAAAACTTTATCGGTCGACTAAAAAATGTGCGACTCATTCTAAAAACATCAGTCGACTAGAAATATATCGGTCGACTAATATGGTGCGATACATTCTAAAATTTTAAAGCATCAGTCGACTAAAATTTTATCGGTCGACTAATATAGTGCGATTTTGAGATTTTGTTCAAAAATCAGCATTTTTATAAATCTAAAAACGAGCAAATACCTAGTTCTCTCCTAATTCTCATAAAATCTTCATTCTTAAGAGGTTTAGTGAAGATATCGGCATGTTGTTCTTTAGTGGAAATAAAATTTAAAGAAATATCTCCTTTTAACACATGATCTCTTAAAAAATGATGTCTAACTTCAATATGCTTAGTTCTTGAGTGCTGAATAGGATTTTTCGAAAGATTTATAGCACTAGTGTTATCACAATAAATAGTTGTTGTGGAGTAATTCAAACCAAAATCTTTTAAGGTCTGTTTCATCCAAAGTACTTGTGAACATGCTAAACTAGCCGCTATATATTCAGCTTCAGTTGTCTAGAGTGATACTGAATTTTGCTTTTTACTAAACCAAGAGACTAAAGAATTTCCTAAGAAATGACAAGTTCTACTAGTACTCTTGCGATCAGATTTACTTCCTGCAAAATCTGCATCACTATATGAAACTAAATCAAAGGAAGATGATTTTGGGTAAAACAAACCGAAATTTGAAGTATCTTTTAAATAACAAAAAATTTGTTTTACGGCAGTTAAATGAGATTCCTTTGAATTATCTTGAAATCTTGCACACATATACACACTAAACATAATATCAGGTCGACTAGCAGTTAAGTATAATAGAGATCCGATCATACCTCTGTAGAGCTTAGTATCTACACTTTTACCATTTTCATCTTTATCAAGAGAAGTAGTTGTACTCATAGGATTCCTTCTTGATTTCGATGAGTCCATCCCAAATCTCTTGAGAAGTTCTTTTGTATACTTAGCCTGATTGATGAAGATTTCTTCTTCAGATTGCTTTATTTGAAGTCCAAGGAAGTAGTTTAATTCGCCCATCAAGCTCATTTCAAACTCTTCCTGCATAGCTTTAGCAAATTCTTGACAAAGAGAATCATTAGTAGAACCAAATATTATGTCATCAACATAAATTTGTACAATAAGAATATCTGAATTAAGATTTTTAATAAATAAAGTGGAGTCTACCCGACCAATGGAAAAACCAGATTGTTCTAAAAAATTTCGTAGTCTTTCATACCACGCTCTAGGTGCTTGTTTGAGTCCATTCAAATCTCTTTTCAATTTGTAGACTTTTTCTGGATATATCTCATTTTCAAAGCCTGGAAGTTGCTCTACATAAACTTCTTCATTGATGTGTCCATTTAAGAATGCACTCTTAACATCAATTTGATATAACTTGAAGTTCATGTAACTAGCAAAAGCAAGCATCATTCGAATTGACTCTAATCGAGCCACTGGTGCATAGGTTTCATCAAAATCTATGCCTTCTTCTTGATTATAGCCTTGTGCTACTAGCCTTGCTTTGTTACGAATGACTTCACCATTTTCGTCCAGCTTATTTCGGAAGACCCATCTTGTTCCAATTACTGGATGATCCTTTGGTCTATCAACAAGATCCCAAACATCATTCCTAGTAAATTGGTTAAGTTCTTCAGACATGGCCAAAAGCCAAAATTCATCATTACAAGCCTCATTGATATTCTTTGGTTCTAATTTAGATATGAAAGCAACATTTGCAATATATTTTTCTAATTGCCTTCTAGTTTGGACACCACTCTTTATTTCACCAATAACTTGTTCATGTGGATGATTAGGAACTTCTTTCCAAACCGGTTGAAGAGGAATATTTTCTTGAGAAGTACTCTTTATCAAGGGTTCTTCTTGAAGTATTACTTCTTCTCCTTCGCTTAGAGGTATAACCTGCTCACAATTCTCATCAAAAGCAACATGTAAAGATTCTTCAATACAAGATGTTCTTTTATTGAAAATACGATAAGCTTTACTTCTAGAAGAATATCCAAGAAATATTGATTCATCTGATTTTGAATCAAACTTATCAAGATTATCTTTGGTATTTAGCAAGAAACATTTACTACCAAAAATTTTGAAATATGAGATCTTTGGTATACGATCATAATACAATTCAAAACATGTTTTATGTAAAATTGGTCGAATAAGAACACGGTTTAGAACATAACATGTTGTATTTATTGCTTCAGCCCAAAAATATTTTGGTAAATTTTTATCTTGAAGCATGGTTCTAGCACATTCTTGCAAAGTTCTATTTTTTCTTTCAACAACTCCATTTTGTGGAGCTGCTCTAGGAAAAGCAAAGTTGTGAGATATACCATGTAAATCACAAAACTTTAGAAAAGATTCATTTTCAAATTCACCACCATGATCACTACAAATTTTAATTATAAATGTAGATTTTTCATTTGTAATTCTTCTACAAAGTTTAGAAAATTCTGAAAAAGCATCATTTTTGCTTTTTAGAAAAATCACCCATGTAAACCGA
Source organism: Nuphar pumila (assembly GCF_984573655.1). Taxonomy (NCBI): domain Eukaryota; kingdom Viridiplantae; phylum Streptophyta; class Magnoliopsida; order Nymphaeales; family Nymphaeaceae; genus Nuphar; species Nuphar pumila. The sequence continues at coordinate 85,526,333 of NC_143254.1, read as the reverse complement.
GAATAATCATCTACTATAACAAAAGCATACTTGCTACCATTCAAACTTTGAATTCTAGATGGTCCAAATAGATCTAAATGTAAAAGTTCAAGAGGTCGTTTTGTTGAAACTATATCTTTTGCTTTAAAAGAACTCTTGATTTGTTTACCCCTTTGGCAAGCATCACATAAGTGATCTTTCTTATATGGTATTCTAGGTAGACCTCTTACAAGATCATTCTTGGATAATTTTGAAATAATTTTAAAGTTAACATGTCCAAGTCTCTTGTGCCATAACCATTGAATTTCATTTGAAACAATAAGACATTTTTCATTAAAAGTGGGTAATTCATCTAGATATAGTTCATACACATTGTTCCTTCTTTTACCTTTAAAAATGATCTTTTTAGATTGAAAATCAGAAATTAAGCATAAATCATTTTCAAAAGAAACATGAAAACCTTTATCACATAATTGACTAATAGATATTAAGTTATGCATTAAACCATCTACTAAAAGAACATTTTCTATCAAGGGAAATTTTGGATTACCAATATTACCAATACCTATTACTTTTCCTTTGTTATTGTCACCAAAGGTGACGGTTCCTCCATCCTTATTTTGGAGGGTGGAAAATAACTCCGACCTTCCAGTCATATGTTTGGAACAACCGCTGTCCAATATCCATTTGCTCCTTATGTTGTGTACCTACAACAAAATTAGAAAACAGAGCATTTGACCCATTTCTATTTTCGGGTCCATGAGAGTTAGTCTTAGGAACCCATATCCATTTGGATTTTGGTTTCCTTTGATAATAAATATTCTTTCTATGAAAGGATTTATCATGTCTATAATAATCATGTCTAGGCATATAAGCATTATAGTTTCCATGATTAGATGCATTTCTATTAGAACTAGAAAGTTTAGTTCTATGAACAAATGGTTGAGAATAATGTCTTTGATTTTTCACCACATAATTTGGTCTATTTTGAGTATCAAAGAAGCTATATCCCAATCCGATTTTATTAACCGAGCATCTTTGAGAACCAAAAAGTTTTTCTAGATTCTCTTGACCATTTGTGAATTTGGTCACTATAGAAAGAAGATCATTTGATTTTTCTTTAAGACTAGATATTTTATTTTGTAAGAGATTGGTGCTTACTCCAATTTCTTTTATCTCAAATGCATGGCAAGAGTTTTCCTTCTTGAGATCTTCTATCTCTTGAAGTAACACTTTATTTTGAGAGTCAAGAGTTAAATTTTCAGTTTTTAACTCTTTATTTTTAGAACTTAGACTCTTAAATTTAGCATACAAATCATTAAATGCTTCAAATAATTCATCATAGTCAAATTGACTTACCGAATCTTCTTGTGCTACAAAACACATGTTAGCAACTTCTTCATTTGATTCTTCATCAGAAGAGGAGTCACTATCATCCCAACATGCTTGAAATGCCTTTTTCTTCTTGAATTGGTCCTTGGGCTTGATTTTGAGAAGAGGACAATCTTTCTTGATATGTCCTGCCTTTTTGCAGTTAAAGCACTTGACTTCAATGGGATTGGAAGAATCTGCTTTCTTAACCTTTCTTTGCAATCTTCCCTTTTTGATGAATCTCCTGAATTGCCTTTCCCTTTCATAGCACCGCTTTTTTTTTTTGTTTTGATTTCGTTCTTCTTTATTTTCTCCTTTTCTTTGTAAATGCAAAATGGTGCGATCGACCTGCCTGTAGCAGGATCGACCCACCCTATGCAACATCAACAGGATAATCTGATTCTGACATTTTCCTTTTCTTATTTCAAAATTTCTTTAGTTTAGGCAAGTTGAATAGTAGTTTGTTTAATCCCGACTAAGCCATTTCATCGACTGATTCTGTTCGTTTTGCTTTGCCTGATACTGGTTTTCTCATGGTTTTATTTCGCCCCATCCTCTTTCTCGTTTATTCGTTTGCTATGAAAACTATCCAGAATTGATTTGATCGAGGATCCCTGCGTTCGACTCCTAAGATGTTAGTTATAGTTTAGCATTTCATTGATTTAGCTATTTCTTTCATTTCGTTTTCTTGTTCTTTTCCTTTTTTTAGTTCTTGCTTAAAAAAAAAATACCATGTTGCCCATCTCTTTTGTTTACATCCTCGCCTATGTGTTTAGAATAGGGGCATTCGTATTTTTCGAGGATTGAAGATCAGTGGATACCTGAAATAATGATCCGGAGGTCGGTACCTCTTTTGCCTGAGATTTAGGCTCGTGATCTGTGTTGTCCCAAAAGCATGAAAAGTCGATCCCCAATTGTAAAATCTTGGATATGGGTGACCTCGTTCGGTCGAGTGGAGATATGCCAATTTGCTGAAAATACAATCCAATCTGTCTATTCTTTTTTTTTTATGTCAACCTTTGTATAAATATATCTGTAATTATTAACTGTGGCATCAGATTATGTCTGTAATGGCCCCCTTTTTAGTTCTCTGTATCATGTAACTGAAAGTGCACTAGGATCGAGGCAACGAGCACTAGAGGGGGGGTGAATAGTACTTTTAAAAATTATCTGCGGAATATTGAAGGATTGTGCAAATCGAATATCAAACACACAAAGAACACAAGATTTTATCCGGGTTCGGTCTATCCCGACCTACATCCAGTCCCCAAGCAAAACCAGCTTGAGATATCCACTATCAACCTTGTTAACTACAAGATCACACAGACCAAAACCGGTTCCACTTTCAGTGACAACCCTACTGAAAGCAAACAACTCCTTTACACCAAGGAGTCCTTTTTACAGAAAATAAGTAACAACTTACAACACAACCTATGAGCCTTTCTTTTGAATGCGAATGAGATGCAATTGGCTTTTGAGGTTGTTGAAATACTCTACTCACGAATTCACTATCTCTCAAAGTGATTTGAGTGAAAAACTGAAGTGAAAATATCAAGTGAGTGAGAAAACAAATACTTGAATGAATAGGAGTGAAAAGCAATAAGTAAATGATTCAAATCGATTGAATTCTTCTTGTTTTGAGTGTAGAATGCACTCATATTTATAGTTAAAAGATTTCATACGTTGAGAGTATGAAAGGGTGTCAAAACTGTCCATTTTGAATGATCAAAACGTTTGAAAAATGAAAAGACACGGCTTTTTGAAGTTTCAGGAAAACGACAAAATTGGTCGACTGAAACATCAATTAGTCGACTAATAGTTAGTTATTAGTAGACTGACAGTTATCGTCGGTCGACTAATCTGTTAATCGAGCCGTTTGAAAATCTGAAGTTTTGAAACTTAGTCGACTAGAGAAAAATTAGTCGACTGATAATGTCATCAGTAGACTGAAAAACCTTTCGGTCGACTGCTGCTAAAATCTTCTGAAAAACAAACATTCTGTTCGGTCGACTGATAAAAGCATTAGTCGTCTGCTGCTAAATTTTCAGAAAACACATGTTCTGTTCAGTCGACTGATAAAACCATTAGTCGACTGCTGCTAATTTTTCAGAAAACAGACATTCTGTCCAGTCGACTGATAAAACCTTCGGTCGACTAATTTGACAAAAATGACTTTTTAGAAAATATGGCGCGAAAGGATTAGTCGACTGGTAAGTCTATTGGTCGACTAATAAACATGAAAATTTAAAAAAAGAGTTTTCTAAAAAGATTTTCAAAAGTGTTTCTTTTAGAAAAGTTTTTCTAAAGACTTTTAAGGTGAAATGCAACCTAAATATGCACTCTAAGTAAGGCTCTTACAAGAATCTAAGACTTTTAATGAATTAAACATTTGCACACTAGTCTTCAAAGATTCTTCATCGAATACTTCAATTTCTTCATAGCCTTAGCTGAAATGCAGTTGATTCCACTTGCTTATCATCAAAACCTTGTACTTGAAGTATCATGTATGGCTTCATTGTCGTAACAGTAACGTCATTCAATAAGGATTTTAAGTCTTTTCATGGCTTGAGAGAGGTTGCTTTGAATTTAATCCTTCCACATCCCTTGTACCACTTGATATACTCATTGAAATTCATGTTAGCAGCATCCCACTTCAGAATAAAATCACATTTTGTCTCATAATAACATCTGGAGAGCTCCCTGTTTAATATTGCAATGCAAGGTCTGTTAAGAATAAAAGGGACAAATCAATAGCCATGGTTCAAGGTGCAGAGGTTCTGATGCCTAATCCCACAGGTGAGTTTTGGGAGTCCGATCATTCATTCTTCAGGAGCTGCAAAAAGTAAACTGACAACATTATAGTAAGTCTACATGATCCCACTGGAAAATCATGTGAGAGTCGGCTTACAGAAGATGAATATGAAGAAGAACATCAAGGTAATATGGTTAAAAAAAAACTATTTTAGTTTGAAAATCCTGTTTTAGTTTGGAATATAGGGATGTTAACCAAGTACTTAGCAGGAAAAGGTGAAAGTCAATTTAATCTCATTCAAAATTCCAGCAGCCTTTCGTTTGTCTCTCTTAGTTAATGATAAGCTTGTAAATTCTATTTCTGAACCTGTTCTCAGCCCTTCTCTTAATATTTGCAACTACATGATGTCAGTTCATGAAAGTTTTTGTTCAGTTTACCTCATCCATGGCTTGATGTCATTTAGCACTGTACATTTGCTTTCACCCTGCATCATTTTCTATTAGTTGATCTTATAATACATCGATGATTCAATTGCATCTCACGTTTTATCACTTTCAAGTTATCTAGCATCTCTGCATCCCAGCAGTAACGTGACCCTGAGATGAAATATACCAGAGCCTCTTCATATTTCAGGTATGTGGGTTCAAGTGATCCATTGGGGTAATCAGGGAGACATCAAAATGTAAATTCTCAGTATATTGGCCTAACTCATCTTCCGATTTAGCTTTGCCTAACTGTTACTAAGCTTGTTTTCTGGTTTAGGTGAATTCCAGGTACAATATAACTGTGTAAATTGGAAAATAGGCACTTACTCAGAGAATAATTGGACTCAAGCCAAGATTGGGGTTATCAGATCGTGTTTGGGGAGCTATCAGCATGCGAATCCATTGCAGAGAATGGGCTGGCCACGTCGGAAAAAGTGGGTAAAGACAAATCAAAAATAGAATTCATGGCTCGATCATCAGACCCCTACCAGAACGTTGTGGACCTTCAAGCAATCATCAAGGAGAAGGATTATGTGCATTTAAGGGATGCTGCAACTTCTATTCCATCTGCGGGTTTTCATTACAGAGCCGCGAGTCCATTAACCAGGACGTTCCATCATCAATAACAGCAGTGTCCAGCTTCTCACTCTTCCATTTCCATCATTTAATTTTTCTAATTAGTTATGAAATCATGTATGATTCCATTTTATTACTAAGATCTCACTTGCCATTAATCGGTTATATAAGGATGGGTTCAAGTGCTTTACAGGAATCGAAATACAAAACGAGGAAATTAGTTTTTCATACGAATACTATACAGTCTCTTCTACATTTTCCTACTGTACATTGGATTTATGTTATCTCATGTTGAGAATTAACAACTTATGCCAGAGACACATCAGAGGCTTTTTGTTAGTAGTTCGTCTTGTTGTTCATTGATAATTGTCACCACTGAAGGTATGGGTTTTGATGTTAAATCTTTCATTTGTGTATAGAGAAATATGTCTTCACTGTATTTTATGATACACCATTTTTAACCTTGTCAAAATAGACAATTTTCTCTCTACTAATTCTATTATAATGACCTTTTAGGACAAACTTTCAAGCGTTCACAGTCCTCTGTGGATATTAAGATGCAGTCGTTTGTCGAAGCTTTCCATTATACCGGATATATGAGTGATGTTGTGCGAGTATACAATGGAGTCTAGCCTAGTCCATCGATCCCGATGGTAGTATGCTAAGTTTTTTGTTTGGAAGAGGTAGCACCAGCATCTGGCCTTCATAACTACTGATCCAAGATCAAGCTGATGTATAAAGTCACAATATTCTGGAATGGACTAAAGGAGATCGCCATCCTGTGCACCCAACATTCATCATCTTCATTATCTGACTCACTTCCTTGCCCTCCTCTGTACACATAACAACTCATAGTATAGACATTATCCCCTTCAGCAGCCTAACAGGCAAGCCACCATCTGTTTAAAATACTATAGTCATGCAGTGTATTATACTAGCCATGTTCTATCCATGTGTATCGTACTGTGTGAAATTGAAAACCTTCCTTTATAATATATTTAAATATATTAAGGACGATTGAATAGAGCTATGCTTGCTAAAATGTGTTGATACATCATGTAAGGAAACCCAGGAAAGGCTCTGATTCATTTGTTTAAATTTCTTGAACTAAGGTAAAGTATATGTTCACAGATGTTGATCCATGTATTTTGTTGTATATCCATCCCACTCACCACTAGCCTGGTCATTTGTTCTACACTCAGCTACACACCCCTGACTTTGTGGAAGCCAGTGGGTGCCATAAGAAAAGGCTTGTATAATGGAACACCTAGCTCTGAAAATTGGTAGATATAGTAGAGTTGGGTACCGGGTACCTAAGTAATCACTCTACCACCTGTACTATGTCCATCTGTATATATGTTGTCGCACTTTGCTTAGTTTTAAACCTTCTGCATTCCCCTGTGTGTAGTGCATCACCACATATTACCCCCATTCCAATTATTTTCATATATATCACCTGCTTCGCCTTCTAACAATCACTACTGAAGTATGCCCCTATGACACTACTATATGTAGTCTTCATTGACATTCGATATACAGTAATTATATTCTTATTCCTGCATGTATAGTTGTGTTTGGCATATGGACATTTCATTAGTATTAGATGTAACCCCTTAGGCCAAAGTGGATACATTAGCAAATTTTGCCTAAGGTACTATATCTATCTTTCTCATGTAAAATGTATTCACCTTTCTATTAGTTTAGGATATCATATGTATATTCATTCGATCCATCATCTCAAGGTATAGTCATTTGCGTGGCATCCCCTCTTAATAAAATGCATGTGCCCGAGCATTTCATTAGTTACATCTTAGGATTCAATGTGAAGTCATTACTTTCTGTATACATCTTCATTTTGTACTAACTCAAATCTTACAGGAATATATAAGGAGTTTGAATTTCTCTCTCGGACTAGAAATTTCTGATGTTTGCAATTCAAAGTTGTAATAAATTAGATATAAATGAGAAATTTGCATTTCCAGTTCTAGATTAGAATGAATGAGCATTGTAAATATCATGAATTACTTTTTCTCATATTTTCTCCTTTATTTTCAAAAATTCACGAATGGGAACACGAATGGTACGTGCACCATTTCGTAAGAGGTAATTAATCTTAAGTTGACAATTTACATCAATGGCCATAGTAAGGATGTAAACAAAACTTAGGATTTTTATCTTTTATAAAATTACATTAGATCCACATTGGATCCTTTTCAAGACTCATCATATTTTCCTCTTTTATCATAGTTTAATTTAAAATTAATTCAATATATGTACCAATGGCCATAGTCAAGGTATATTGAGAGTTAATTTCATTCACAAAAATATGTTTTATTCTTCACCTAAATTTAAATATAGATCATTATATAATACATTCAATGACCATAGTCAAGGATGTATTATATTTTCAATCTTATTTCAATTCACGTAAAGAATGAAATATGATTTTCAAAACCCAATCTAAAAATTCTTTAAATTCATTCATCACTTAGGATAGAACCGCATCATGTTTTCAAAAATTCCTTTTTCAAAACTCCAAGTGATGTAAATATCTTCTTCAATCAATCCTCAATTCTTATAAAATCCAATTCTTCCCTTCATTTTCAAATTCTATTTCATTTTTCAATCTCAAAGTTCAAATTAACTTTGAGATTTCAAATTCATTTTATATTCAAATTCAAAAGTTCCAAATCCATTTTATATTCAAAACTCCAATCAAATTCAAAGTTCAATTTTACTTTGAGATTCTTGATTCATCTTCTAAATTCCAAAATTCAAGTTTTCAAATTCAAAGTCCAAATTGACTTTAAAATTCATTTATATATTCAGAGTTCGAAATCTCAAATCAAAATTCCAAGTCCAAAGATAGATCCTAAATCTCAACTTGGATCCAGATTTTCAAGTATAAATCTCCACTCTTTGGATCTCAGATTATAGATCCCAAAATCCATTCTAGGATCCAGAACCCAATTCTACATTGGATCTCAGACTTCAGATCCAAAATCCATCTTGGGATCCAAAGTCCAACTCTACCTAGGATCTCAGACTTCAGATCCAATTCTATTTTAGGATCCAGAATCCAATTCCACTCTTTGGGTCTTAGATTTAAGATCCAAATTCCATTTAGGATCTAGAATCCAACTTCCACTTTGGATCTCAGACTTCAGATCCAATTTCATCTTAAGATCCAGAATCCAATTCTACTTTGGATCTTAGACTTCAGATCCAACTCCATTATAGGATCCAGAACCCAATTCTACCTTGGATCTTAGACTTCAAATCCTAAACCCATCCTGATTTCAAATCTTAAATCCAATTCCATTTTCAATTGTATCTCTTCTCCTAAATCTAAGTTCAAGATCCATCTTCTAAACTTTGAAAATTTCCTTTCCTTCCCTTTTATCTCATCTTCCAATCATCCTTTCTCAAATTCAAGATTTATTTTCCTAACTCTGATTATTTCAAAGACTTAGAACTTCTCTGATCTATCTCAAGTTCTAAAGTTAGATTCAATCATTTCTTAACTTCCTTATCAAGTTCATCTCAGAATACTTGGAAATTTTCAAAACATCTTTTAAAAAGAGCATACATCCTTGCATTGCACAAGCATGATTCTTTATGCATTTAGATTTTTAGGATAGATTCTTAGATAATATTCAGGCAAAGCAAAAAGGCATAAATTCGATCCTTGGTTCGATTACCCCTGGTAAAGGCGCCAGGAACGGTCAAACCTCGTACCGACGAGCGAATCCCGTCTCTCCATTTTTCCACAAAATATTTCAAAACGGAAGTGAGTTATTTGCTAAATATTTTCAAATCAAGGTCAAGTGAGACCCCGCAAAAGAGTTCCTCTTCTCTCTTTCTTCCTTTCTTTTCTCTTCTCTCTTTCTTTTCTGTCTTTTATTTTTCTCACTTTCAAAAAGGAGGAAAATAGAGGTCAGAAAAAGAAAAAGAGAAGGAAGAGAGAGAAACCACAAGAGAGGAAAAATTTTGTGATGATCACACTGAGAAATCTGTATAATAAGCAACGTGTGCTTTCTTCTTCTGCTCAGAGTTCCCTCGAATGAAAGGGTAACCTTCATATAGGCCATTGTTCAGTCCTGTTTTGAGCCACTCGGCTCTCTCAATCAGCTTAATAAATGATTTGGCAGGAGATGTGGAAATGAGATTCCTCAGAGGCTGAGCAAAGTTATTCAAAATAATTTGCAGGGCGTGTTCCTCTGGGATGGGAACCTTCATTTTGTTACAAGTACTCCTCCACCTGTGGATGAATTCGCCAGCTCTTTCATTCTCATTTTGTTTCAAATTGTACAAATGGTTGAGAGTTGGTGAGGCCTCAATGTTGAACATGAAGCGCTCGATGAAAAGATTCACGACTTTATCGAACTCTCGTAGTTCGATAGGGTTGATGTGGTCTGCATACCACATGGTTGTTGTACCCTTTAGGCTGCGAGGAAAGCAAATGAATAGAGCTCTGTTGTCTTTCCTGAAACGACCGTATTCTGCGCAGCATGTGGCCAAATGAGCCTTGGGATTGCCCGTTCCATCAGACTTGAGAAATTTTCAAGGGAGATTCTCCAGATTGTCATCCCCGTCTAGGCCGGTGTATAAATCTTCGCCAGAATAGGTTTGTTTGCCTTTGCTCTTAGCCTGAATGTCCTTAATTTCCTGAGTCATTTCTCTCATTTGCTCGTGCATTGAATCCTCAACTGGAATGGGTTTGTTCACAGATTCGGGCTCTGCAGTGATCTTTACAAACTGCCACGGAGGATTCTGACTGTAAACAAACTGCTCTTCCTTTGTTGATTCTGATTCCTCAGAAGTAGTGTCAGGCTGGACCTTTTTTTCTGACGATCTTGACCTGCTTTTTCACAGGCTTCTTTTTCAGTTTACTTTTCGGAGCAGCCTTCTTCAGATTGGCCTCAGCTTGCTCTAACATCATTCTGGCCATCATTTTCTAGAATAAACCATACATGGCGGGATCAATATCATCCCCTTTGTTTTGACCCTGTCCTCTGACTGACTTGGGAGAGTCCATAGCTTCAATCTCACTGTCGCAGTGCTGAGGAGTTATTTCCTTTTCAGCTCTTGTCTGAACCATTCTGACAATGCCAATGATTTCTGCAGAATAAGGGAATGGTTAGAGCGCGGAAGATCTTTTTGAAAACACGACCTTTGAAAAAGACGAGAACGGAAGAATTGATAGACAATTAAACAAGTTATCCCATCACTAGGGATCGGGTCACCACAAAGCTTGTGATAATTGTGTTACCATTTTGCGATAAGGAACAATGCGCCTTATTACCTAGGTGAGGTCATCCATCATGATAAGAGATATTTGAAGAAGAATAGAAGGAATGTTCCATCACTAGGGATGAGGCCGTCATGAGAATTGTGACAATTTATGCTATAAAACAAGATAAAAAAATAAAATTTGACCCCAAAAAAACTTTTTAACAGAACAAAAGTTGATCTTTATTGATGACAAATTCAAAGACAAAGAGAAGGTGGGCAGACAGTTTGCCACCATTCTCGATATTCAGAAGATACATTGGGTCCAGGAAATACAGACAAAGGAATGAAGGAGTCTCAAGTGTATTTGGTTACATGGTATGCCCCTGTTATCATCGCAAATTTTTTACTTTTTGCGAGTCAAACTGACCTTTGAAAAAGATTTTGAAAATAACTCGCCTCCGTTTTTAAAATGCGGGATTATTCCGAAGAATGGGACTCGCCTGTCGGTATGAGGTTCAACCGTTCCTGGCGCCTTTACCAGGGGTAATTGAACCAAGGATCAATCAAATGCTTTGCTTTGTTCAACTTGTCTAAACCATATTCTAATTCCTAAATGCACAAAGAATCAGGCATGTGCTATGAATTTCTGAAGATGCATATTTAAAAACATGATGTTTGCTTTAAAGATTGGAAAATATTTGGAAAATTTTGGAAAAGATAACACTTGGAAAATCATGAATCATGGTTGAGATATTGTATCTGAGAAAGTGAAAATCGATTTCTGAAGAAATATAAGGATTTTGTGAAAATCGATTATGAGAAATGTGAAATAACTTTGGAAAACTTGATTTCTTCTAAATTTAAACTTTGAAATTGAAGATATAACTTGGAAAATCAGGATTTTGAACTTTGAATCCTTTTTCGCGAAAGCTTTGTCCTTTCGGAAGTTATACTGAGGGTATTCTGAGGTAATAATTTTGTGCAATAAAGATTTTTGAAATCAACAAATATTTAATGACAAATTGACAAAATTTTCTTGAAATCCTTTTGTGAAAGCGAGCATTTGAAGCGCAACGCAACACATCCATGACAACAATTCTCTTCTCCTTTCCCCAAAGGAGAAGATTCATAAATTGGAATTAGGAATTACTCATCTCTTCCCTGAAGAGGAGGTGTTTGCAAAACGAACTTTCTAAGAGAAATTAAGCTTTCATCAAAACTTCCTAACATTAGGCTTCTCTTATGGAAAGGGGGCCGGAATTGGTGAGGTTGGTAAATTGGTCATAAAGGAACGAGTTCATCACACTCTCCCTGAAAAGAGGGTCCTTCATGATGAAATGGCCTAGTCTGAAATTATGGGGCCACAAGGAAAGCAAGTCTCCGTCGAGTCTCTCCCTATAAAAAGGGTTCCTTGTGTGAAATTTGGAATTTTGTTTTGCAAATGGTTCACAAAGACACGAGTCCCTTCAAACTCTCCCTGAAAAGGGGCTAAGTGAACGAATTGGATATCATGCGAAAAGAGTGAGCTCCCTCGAACTCTCCCTATAAAAAGGGTCTCTCGCAAGAGAATTTTTTTGGAATTGGGTATTGGGTGACCAAAAGGTCGAAATTTGGAATTTTGAATTTTAAATTTTTGAAATTGGAATTTTGCTATTTGAAATTAGAAATTGGAAGTTTGGAATTTGATATTCGGAAGTTAGAAACTAGAAATTGGGAATTTTGGAATTTGGAAATTGATATTTGGAAATTGGAAATTTGGGAATTGATTGGCTAAAAAAGCCGAAATTGTGAATTGGTTTACTGAGAATGACATGGGTTCTGTAGGAATTCAACCTACGAACTATCTATTCCATAGGGATTTAACCTAAGGATCATAGTTTAAGAAGGAATGATTCCAACTTGTGAGCTTTGATAGGACCAGGTGCTAAACTGGGTTTTTGAGGGAAGATTCGAATCGGAATTCAACTCTTCAAGGAAAACTAGATGAATTGGATTTTGAAAGAGAATTCGAGTCGGAACTCGAATCTTCTAGACCAGTTCTGAATTGGTTTTCGAAGAAGATTCAAGTCGGGACTCGGATCTTCTAGACCAACTCTGAAGGAAAGGAAAACTCGGATCGAAACCCGAATCTTTGAAGGAAAACTAGATCCATCGTGGAAGGAGAAGCAATTCGAGTCAGAACTCGAATCCTGAAGGAAAGGTAGATCAATTTGGAAGGAGAAGAAATTTGAGTCGAAACCCGAATCCCAAAGGAAAACTGGATCAACTAGGAGGAAAGAAGATTCGAGTCGGAACTCGAATCTCGAAGGAAAACTAAACCGGTTAGAAGGAAAGGAAATTCGAGTTGGAACTCGAATTCCGGAGGAAAACTAGATTAACTAGAAGGAAAGAAGATTCGAGTCGGAACTCGAATCCCGAAGGAAAACTAGATCGGTTGGAAGGAAAGGAAATTTGAGTCGAAACTCGAATTCCGGAGGAAAACTAGGTTAACCAAAAGGAAAGAGGATTCGAGTCGGAACTCGAATCCTGCAGGAAAACTTAAACCGGTGTGGAAGGAAAGGAAATTCGAGTCGGAACTCGAATTCCGAAGGAAAACTAGGTTAACCAGAAGGAAAGAAGATTCGAGTCGGAACTCGAATCCCAAAGGCAAACTTAAACCGGTGTGGAAGGAAAGGAAATTCGAGTCGGAACTCGAATTCCGAAGGAAAACTAGGTTAACCAGAAGGAAAGAAGATTCGAGTCGGAACTCGAATCCCAAAGGCAAACTTAAACCGGTGTGGAAGGAAAGGAAATTCGAGTCGGAACTCGAATCTCAAAGGAAAACTAAACCGGTTAGAATGGAAAAGAAATTCGAGTCGGAACTCGAATTCCTGACGGAAAACTAGAAAATTCGAGTTGGAACTCGAATCCCAAAGGAAAACTAAATCAGTGGACACTGAATTTTAAAGTGTACCAGTGCAAACACCGGATTTTGAAAATGTGCCAATACAAGCATTATGTTTTGAAAAATTACCAGTACGAATACCGGGTTTTGGAAGATTACCATTACGAGCGCTGGATTTTGGGAGGTTACCAGTACGAGCGCTGGATTTTAAATGGTTACCAGTACGAGCACTGGGTTTTGGAAATTTACCAGCACGAACACTGGATTTTTGAAAAATTACCATTACAACACTGGATTCTGAAGAATTACTAATTGATTTTGATGGAAAATTTTCAGTCTCACCCTCATGATGACTTGGACAACTGTCGGGGTCTCAGGATTTATCCCTTATCCTGAATGGGGAGTTCGATGCAAATGCAAATCGATGCAGATGAATGCAAATGAATGCATGCAAATGCAAATGAATGTAAATGGGTGCACATGCGTGCAAAATGAGAGATTTGTTTGATCCTGCCAGCATACAGGGTATTTGTAGATAAAATGAAAATTTAAAAAAAAAAAAAAAAATGCCCCAGTGTAACTGGGAAAGACGAATTTGAACAAAAGGATAAATGATTGATGTTCGAAGAGTACTCTCTGAAGGTGACACGGCAACTGGCTTTTAATTGATTCAGAAGAGACTCGGAAGAGGTCATTCCTCATAAAAGAACGTCTTGCGAGAAAAATTGACAACTTAATTGATGTATTGAAGGAAAGGTAACAAATAGAGGAGAGACAAACGGGATTACATCATCCCTTTGAAATAATAAAAGTAAGATGAGAAATTGGGAAAGCACTAGTGTTATCCACTTTTGAATGATTGGGGAGAAACATGATCAAGATGAATGGTCCTCATTTTCATCTCCAACGAGGAGATTCTTGTCAATGCCGTCTTGAACAATATTTTTAAGGACAAAACAATGCTCAGTATCGTGACCCACTGCCCGATGAAATTCGCAGAACTGATCTTTAAACCTTCCCATGGCTGTTGCGGGATCAGCTACTTTAGGTAAACGGATCATATCTTTTGCGAGCATGTATTTCAGAACATTCTCTAGTGTCTGATCTAGAGGGGTGAACTTTCGATCCGTATTCCAATCCTTGTGCTTTGGCTTTTCTTGATCTTTCCCTTTATGCTGAGGACTAGATTGGAGAGGCTTATCATTGTTGGAGAACTTTCCTTTTTGGCCCTTGGATCCCTCTGAAGGATGATCATAATCTTTCTTGTTGCTTTTGCTATCATTGGCAGAGAGAGTGAAATGAGACTTCAGAGATTCGACTGTATCTTTTGTAAGCATGTATTTCAGAAAAGTATCAAATATTTGATCCAATGGGGCTATCTTGCGATCCTGGTTCGGATCATCACACTGCACCTCTTGTCGAGTGTTTGATTTCTGCTGAGACTTGGATAAGATAGTCGATTGGTATTCTTTCTTATTCTCAACGAAGAAATTCTTGGCGATATGATCTTGGACAATGTTCTTGAAGACGAAACAATGGTCGGTATCATGTCCTACTGCCCTATGAAATTTACAGAATTGATCCCTGAATTTTCCCATGACTGTGGGAGGATTTGCGACTCTGGGGAGTTTTACCAATTCCTTGGCCAACATATATTCAAGGATTTCGTCGAGAGGCTGCTCGAGCGGAGTAAACTGGCGATTGCAATCCCAACCGTCCCGCTTTATCTTTTCTTTCTGCTGACTCAATTTTCCACTCTGCTTTAAAGATTTCTCTTTCTGACTTGTGTGATTGCCTTTGTTATCCTTACACCCCTCGCGGTGGGCCTTGACAGAATTTGTTTTTTTTTAATCTTGATTATTCCTGACGGGAGTGATGCTCTTGTAGAAATCTTTGCCCGTGAAGACCTTCTTGCCCTTGTCGCGGGCTTCCAAATCTTTAATCTTCTTTGCCATTTCCTTCAGTTGTATTTGGATTGGATCATCCATTGCTTGATTTTTCAATTTATAGGCTGTCCCTTGTCTATGAGGGGATCTTTGAAATGCTTGCTGAACTTCATACTCTTCATCGGTGTTACCTACCGATCCTAATTCATCCGATGTATCTTCCTGTTGGATATGTTTCTTGGATAGCTTCAGAACTTTCTTGACTGCCTGGTCTTTTGCCTTCTGCTTAACCCGAGTCTCTTCTATACTAGTTTCAGTTTGTTCTGCCAGCATTTTGGTCATCATTTCTTTGAACATAACATACATTCGGGGATCGATGCCATCATCCGCTTGCTGACTCTGACTTCTGACTGATCGGAGTGAGTCCATTTTCTCTTCTGAAGCGATCGAGTATGCCACACCTTCTACTGATGCAGTTTTCTTTCCAGACCTTGTCTGAACCACTGAGTATCACAAATGCTCTTTTGAATGTTATTAATGCTCTCTCTGCAAGGCAGAACTGATGGTTAGGCTTCTGAAGGAAATTTGGTTGGAGGAAAATATTTGTTGAGAATTTTAGTAGACAATTGAAAGAGTATCCCATTACTAGGGATTGAGTCGTCGCTGGAATTACGACAATTGCGCTGCTATTCTTTGCAAAATAAACAACTGGAAATATGCCTTGTTACCTAGGCGAGGTCGTCAAACCAAGATGAGATGTAAAATAAAGGAATTTTATTGAGGGGAAAAACATGATTTCATCAATAATACACTTGACAGAGGGGAGGGGGACAGACAATTTTCCACCACTCCGGATAATCAGAAGACACACGAGGACCAGGAAAAATAGTAAGACTGACAAAGGAATCCCAGCCATGTCTGGCAGAATGGTATGCTCCGGACCACTGATCTGATGCGAGATCGAATTCTGGCAGGACCCCTGCTAGTGGACGAATCTCTACGCGCTTCTGCCTCTGAGAGAACTGCCTGACACACCGCTCTGGATGATAGTATGCACAGAAGAATGGGCCAAGTAGCCTGAATCGCTTGCCATATGCATAAGTATATCTGGGAGGTGATTCCTGACGATCAAAGTAGTCCCATACGACTTCTTCCTCCAGAAGGTTGTCGATCAAGAATCGGTATCACGCAACTGGCAGAAGCTTTTTACCATTGTATCTAAAGGAACTGGCTCGGGCTGGCACATGCCGGAGGAACCAAGACTGCAGCGCGTAGGTGCACCCTTCGACTAAAATTGATTCTCCGAGTGTGAAACGAGTCAACCCTTGGTATAGAAAGGCGAGTGCGGCCATGGCAATGGAGAGGCGGTTGGTCTGTCGACTTCCCCATCTCCTTAGAAGCTGAACTATTCTGATATCCATATAATTCCGTCCATCGGGAAAGAAAGCCAATCCCACCGTGCACAGAACCATCGCATGCTGAATTCTTTCTCAAGTTGTCCTAGACAACGAGCTGACTTCTACGAATATCCATATTGTCTGTAGATTTCGAGCAGGTCCACATATTCGTTTCCATCCTCTTCAATCAAAGGCCAAGACTTGCGTCCTGTCATGCGAGCTAAGGCATCTTTAGGGTCCAGACCGTTGACATTAATAAAAAACTGTTTCTCCAATGGATCTCCAGGCTGACCGGCTGGCTCGGGCAATCCCATCATTTCTGAAAATTCATCCATCAGTATTGTCATCTCGCCCCACGGGAACTAGAAGGTAGAAGTGCTCAGATTCCACCGCTCTGCTAGTGCATGGATCAAGTTGCCGTTGACTGTCTGCTTTCCCACTGCGGACGCCAGTTCCAATCCACACTCGTCCAGATGGTCCGGAAACATACGAGAGAAATTCTTGAACCATAAATAGTACCACCGGGGAAAGAAGGATCCGGTGCTGAGGACTCGATGTTCAGGAAGACTTTGTCGCACCTCGTAGGAGATGTGACCCTCAGGGAAGACTGAATCAAGCTGACTGGATGCCATCAGACTGGAAAACATGGAAAATTGGAATAAGACTTTGGAAAATACAGGAAATTTGAGGAAAATGCAGGCAAGATAAAAATAAAGTAGGAATTCGAGATCCAGAAGAAAGGAAAGATGGGAAATCACCTGGAGTTTTGAAGGAAATTAAGGGAAATTTGGAAAATCGTCCAGGGTTTGATGAAATATGAAGAAATAAATGGAAAATGAAGTATTTGGAAAATCGTCCAAGGTTTAAAACATGGACAGTACATGGACATAGATTGGGGAATTTAGAGAAAATCGTCCAGTATTTTAGAAAATTGGGAAAAATATGGAAAATAAAAAGGAAATAACACATTCAATCACATTCTGCATAAACAAGTATGCACAAACAACATTCCCTAAAAGCTGACTCTAGATGCACAAATTTTGAAATAGCTGTAGGACCTTAATCCTAACTCTAAGGTTCAGATCAACTGTATTCAATCCAGTTATGCCTATATACTCAAGCCAAGGCTCGATGTACGTGGCATAAAATCAATTTCTCTGGTTCTAGGTTCAAGTTTTCCAACATCCTTGAGCACCTGCCGATATACGTTGGACTATGGCCCTTGGTACGTGGCAGGGGGGTTTTCACCCAAATAAGTGGCCTAGTTGTGAGGCTCTGTCCCGAACTATGGTTCTGGAAGAGAGCCCAGCAACGTGAAGACCGGGACAATATAGGTGGGGTGGTTTTTGAAAAATATGAGCACATGCAAGCAAATAGAAGGCTCTAAGTCCTAAAGAGATAGATTTTGAAAAATTTGAAGAAGCAAACATTGTTTTCATACAATTCCTAAATTGAGGAGTGTTGTATTAGACCTAAGTCTATGTGAGCATGAATAATTCTCCTCAATATGGTCCTACCAAACCATACCTAGTCTACATGCATTCCATGTCAGCTAGGTCAAGTCTAGGCTCCTAGGTTCACATGATATCATAAAGCAAAGCTGACATTCCATGGAAATCGATTTTGACAATTTGAACTAAGTAGAGCATTAGATTGATCAGGCGAAGACAGGTCCCATCACGGTCGCCAAACCTGTTATCATCGCAAAATTTTTAACTTTTTGCGAGTCAAACTGACCTTTGAAAAAGATTTTGAAAATAACTCGCCTCCATTTTTAAAATGCAGGAAAATTCCGAAGAATGGGAGTCGCCTGTCGGTACGGGGTTCAACCGTTCCTGCCACCTTTAACAGGGGTAATTGAACCAAGGATCAATCTTATGCTCTACTCTATTCAACTTGTCTAAATCATATTCTAATTTCTAAATGCACATAGAATCAGGCATGTGCTATGAATTTTCAGAAAATGCACATTTTGAAAACATGATGTTTGCTTTGAAATATTTAGAAAATGTAAATCTTGGAAAATCGTGAATTGGGATTTGAAATGTACTTCTGAGAGAAATAAAAATCGATTTTGAGGAATCCTTGACATTTGGTGAAAATCGATTCTGAGAAACTTGGTTTCTCTGAATTCAAACTTTGAACTTGAAAATATAACTTGAAATTTCGAATTTTGAACTTGAGAAATACTTGAAACATACTTTGAGATTTTCATATTCTGAGAAAATTGATTTCTCCATATGACTTAGAAAATTTTGAGAAAATGAAATTCTTTGAATTCAAACTTTGAAATTGAAATTCTAACTTAGAAAATTTGAATTTGGAACTTGGGAAATACTTGAAATATTCTTTGGAATTCAATGCTTTTGGGAAAATCGATTTTGCTATAAGACTTAGGAAATTTTGAAAAAATGAACTTCTTTGAATTGAGATTGGAATTGGCAAATGCATGAAATGAATGAATATGGATTTGAGGAATTGAGAAATACTTTTTGTATTTTTTGAGAAATGCAGTGCATTTTGAAGTTAGCCTAAGAGTGTAGGCTGAATGTGGCTAATGTGAAGATCATAAATCTAAGTATCATTCGTATTCTGACTATGGCCATAAATACAAATTCCACCAAGTTTATAAACTTCATAGAAGCTAGTGCATGTGTCATTCGTGTAGACCATGGTGAGTTTGAATATGCATGAATCATCATCCATCACACATTAACATTATTTTAAAAAAAATAAACTATATGCAATGCAACCTAAGCTAAACAGGAAATGTAAATTCTTATTCAAAAGTTTAATTTAATTTACATCACTATTGAAATTTAAATACATGAAAAATAAAGTCTTTGATGTACCTGCAAAACTAGAAAACTTTGTTAGTGATGATATGTTGGTTTTTCTAGATTTATCCAGCAATATCAGGAAATTGCTGAATTTTGCTAGATATAAGCCTTTTTGCCATGATTCCCTTAAATCAAAATGATAAAGTATGAAATAAAATTGAATAAATAAGGAAGATAAGATATGAAAATTCGAAATTGGGGTCAAAATGACCAAAATACCCCTAATAACAAGACTATGGCCTTGAAATTAGGGTTTTTAGAAAGATATTTTGATAAAATGCAAGTTTTGAAGTTCAAATGAAAATAAATCAAACTAAATATGCTATGACATGATTAAAAATATGAAAATTAGGGTTAGGGATTTCGAAATTTAGGTCAAATGACTAAATTGCCCCCGATAGCAAGACTATGGCCTTGAAATCAGGGTTTTTAGAAATAGATTTTTGGTAAAAATTTGGGTTTTATGCACTAAATGAAATCAAATGAGCACAAAATTAAACCTAAAGCATCCTAATATGATTATGAACATGATTAAACCATAAAAATATATGCTTATGCACGAAAATCCAATAATATCACAAAAACTGTGATTTTAGCAGTGTTTTTGGATCTTTCAGGAACCCGATTTTGCAATTTGCTTAATTCAGCCATCAAATGGATTCCAAAATCCATAAAAATTGGTACTTGCACTTGTTATAACCCTAATGTCGAATTGGAATTATAAAAATAATTTTTTGACATTAAATTAATCTGAAAATTGCATTAAACCCTAAAAATATGCTATTTTTGACCTAATTCACCAACCAGTCTCAGTCCAAGACCTGAACTAGGGGTCAAATCTCCATAGAAATTTATGAAATTTTACAGAGACTAACTAAGAAGAAAAACAAAGATTTCCCAATTTACAGATCAAAAAAATAGTCTCCAGTTAAGGAGAAACCCTTCCGGCAATCTGAGCTAAAATATATCACTTTTAACAGGGATTAAAACGGCTACTTCAGATTGAAAATACAGACATAAATAGCAATCCTAAACAAAAATCTCTGAAATTTTAGTGGTGAATAGTAGACAGAAAAATAGCAATACTCACTTTTTATAGATCATGAATCGGATCTGTGGTTTGGGATTTATGACTAACACAAGTCTGATTAGGGTTTTGGTAATCCCTAACGAGTTTTAAATTTAAAAACAGATTCTCTGAAAGGGAAAAAATACTAAACAGTGATAAAAAAATCCGAAAATGTTACAGCAGACAGATCTACTCAATGTGAATCTATAGCACTTTACAGATCTAAAATCGGATATAAGATGAGAGAAATATCATCACAGCAAGTTACCTTCTTGATTTTAACCACGATTTTAAAGCTTTAAAAACCCGATTTGATGTCTGATGTTTTTGACAGGGTTCCCGAGATCCAAAACCTCTGATTTTTCTACAGTAACTCAATAACTCATGCATGCATCACATATAAAAATATCAGAAATAAAAAATGAGTACTTCAATCCGAAATAACATTATCTTTACTGTTCTAAACCTAAAACACACAGAAATTTAAGAAACTTGAAAAACCATGCATTAACTAATGTAAATCAATAAAATAAACCATAAAATAGTAAATAAAAATTATTTCTATGCTGGAAAACGTATAATAAACATGAATAAATAAATAAATAAAATAAAATCAAGGAATCAATGGCTGGAATTTGATTTCACCCTTAAACACATGGATTTGACCCATTAAAAGGGTAAATCATGTATTTCATTGGTTAATAATACAAAAGACAATGCTAAAATTGATTCTAATAGATTAGAATCCCTGTAAACACCACAAAAAAGAGTTAGATCACTTTCTTGAACCGTTCTTGAGGTTCTTGAGGTTGAATCCATGGTTTAATCCATGAAGGGGATGACACCAATGGCTAAAATTGATTTAAAACATGAAAAAGCATTAAATAAAACTAAAAAATATTAAAAATATTACCTTGGTGCTTGCAGCTGCAATGGAGGAAGGTGGAGGTGCTGGAGAGGAGAGAGAGGCCACGAAAATTTGAGAGAAAAGAGCCCTCTTTTTGGCCCCCCTTAGGTCCCTTTTTATAGTTTTTCAAAAAGTCACTTAATTAGGGTTAATTAAGAGGTTTTTCATTTTTTTAGGACTCTTTTTAATAAATCCACTAAAGGCAACGATTTTTTTGAGAATTATAGCCTAGGTGGGACTCTAATTAATCCCTAATTAGCCCCTAACTAAACCTAGAAAACCCCCAAATGTGATGCCACTTGGCATCTTTCACATTTGGGTTTTTAAAACACTTTTAAAAACATTTAAAAACACTAGTTTTAAAAACTAATTTTCAAAATGGTTTTGACTTTTCTAAACCTCTAACACTAACCAAGATACCGACTAACCCTAGTCTAGCCCTGACTTACTCGAATATGGCGCCACCTCGAGTGGGCCCTACTTGAGTTTTTCAAAAAAAACGATTTTAAAACTTAAAATTGAAGGAGTTGTCAAAAGAATTTTCAAAAGTAATCT
This sequence comes from Nuphar pumila, assembly GCF_984573655.1. Classification (NCBI taxonomy): domain Eukaryota; kingdom Viridiplantae; phylum Streptophyta; class Magnoliopsida; order Nymphaeales; family Nymphaeaceae; genus Nuphar; species Nuphar pumila. The sequence continues at coordinate 85,504,397 of NC_143254.1, read as the reverse complement.
TAAAGTTAAGTTTTTGAAATGGCATAGGGTTCTAACTGGGTCATAATTCCTATGGATATGGTTCCAACTGAGTGGGCCCACATTGAGTTTTGAAGAATTTTGAAATAAACACTGAAAACAGCTTTGAAATGGGGTTAAAATTAATAATTGAAATTCAAGATTTTTAAAAATAGAGTTCTAATCGAACTGGAACTTCGGGTTAGAGTCTTGAACTCTTAGGACTCTGAGATTTTAGATTTTTAGAATTCAAATGGAAGAATTTTCGAAAGATTTTATCAAAATTTGATGAAATAAGTCAAAAAACACAGTCAGGGTTAGACTCCTAACTCGACCGAACTCTGAAATAGAGTCCTGGATTAACTGGACTCTACAAAATGACCTAATTTTTTAAAACAAATGGAAATAAATAAAAAAAATGGAGTAAAAACAAACCTCAAAACAGACTCCTGACTGGACTAGGACTCTGGGACAGAGTCCTGATCGGACTAAAACTCTAAATTTTTTTGGTATTTTCTAAAAAACAAATGAAAGAACTTGTCAAAACAGTGAAAACAATAACGAATATTGAAATAAAACAGAGTTCTGATTCAACTGAGACTCTGAGGACAGAGTCTTGATTGAACTAGGACTTTCAGATTTTTGGATTTTCTGAGAAAACAAATGAGAGAATTTTGAAAAACAGTTAAAAATAGGATGAAATCGAAGTTTCGGTTCAGAGTCCTGATCTGATTAGGACTCTGAGAAAGAGTTTTGATTCGATCAGAACTATAAGAATTTTGGTTTTCTAATAAGCAAATGATGAATTTTAAACAAAGCTTTTGAAAACCTGTGAAAATGAAGTATAAAAACCAATTTTGGATAGAATCCCACTTCGATCAGGACTCTGAGGTAGAGTCCTGATTTGATCAGGACTCTGAGATAAAATCTCAGAATTTTGAAATTCTTTGATAAAAGTATAATAGTTTTGGTAGATTGAAAGATTTCTGAAATATTCTCTCAAAATTGAAACCAGGATCAGAGTCCTGATCCAACTAGGACTCTCTGAACAGAGTCTTGTTTTGACTAAACTCTGAGTTTCTAACTCTTTTTGAAAGATTTGATTGAAAATGGTTAAAAATAGTTGTAAAAGATTAGAGTCCCAATCCAATTAAAACTCTGAAGAAGAGTCCTGATCCGACTGGACTCTTGAAGAAGAGTCCTGATCCAACCAGGACTCTGAGATTTTGGCCAAAACAGAAGATTTTAAAAGGTTTTTCTCAAAACAGGTAGAAAGGTAGTGAAAATTAGAGTTTTGATCCGACTAGGATTCTGGAAAAAGAATCCTGATCCAACTAGGACTCTAAAATTTTTGAGATTTTTGATAAATGAAGGAATCCAGAAGCGACACCACCTAAATGGGTCTCATCTGAGAATTGAAATCAATTGAAATTGAGTTTGAAATGAATCCAGATCGTTTTCTAAGAAAGTATTTCAAAATATAAGGTCCCGAGGGTTGGAAAATGACAGAATGTTGAATAAAAACCCAAGTTTTAAAATTGTTTTTGAAAGAAAAGTTTTAAAACTCAAATCTGGATTGAATGTTTTGAAAACAAGAGTGTTGGATCTCGAAAATGAGATGGGATGACATGCAATGCTATGCAATGCGATGAAATGATATGCAAAAATGCATGCAATGATATGCAATGACACATGAAATGTAAGTACTTGATGAGGGTGAAAATTTGGGGTGTTTACAGCCCCAGACCACTGATCTGACTGCAGATCGATTTCTGGCATGTGGCCTGCCGGGAAGCGAGTGTGACACGAATTTGCCGCTGCAAGAACTGTCTGAGACACCTCTCTGGCTGATAGTCGACACAAAAGAAAAGGCCAAGCAACCTGTAATGCTTGCTACGGGCATAAGTGTAGCGAGGAACTGATTCTTGTCTGTCGAAGTAGTCCCAAAGGATTTCTTCCTAGTGCAGACTGTCGATCAAAGTTTGGTACTGAATAGCAGACTTCGACTTCTTGCTGTTGAACCTGAAGGAACTGGCTTTTGATGGCACATGTCGCAGGAACCACGACTGCAAGGCATAAGTGCATCCTTCTACCAGAATGGTTTCTCCAAGGGCGAAACGAGCTAAGCCTCGGTAGAGAAAGGCTAAAGCTGCCATGGACACTGAAAGCTGACGGGTCTGCTTGCTTCCCCATCTTCGAAAGAGTTGGGCGACTCTGACATCGATGAAATTCTGACCGTCTTGAAAGAATGCTAATCCTACTGTGCATAGGACCATGGCATGCTGGATTCTTTCTTTCACTGCTCGGGACAATGTGTCAACTTCCTCGTAGGCTCCATATTTGCGATAGAGTCTGAACAGATTGATGAACTGACTTTCGTTGATCTCAGTGAGAGGCCAAGATCTACTCCCTGTTGTCCTGGCTAATGCTTCTCGAACATCTATCCCCTTGACATTGATCAGGAACTGCTACTCGATCGGATCATCTAGCTGACCAGCTGACTCTGGCAATCCCATGATGTCGCTGAATTCGTCCATTAGCAGAGTCATCTCTCCCCATGGAAACCAAAATGTGTAGGTACATGGATTCCACAGTTCTGCCATAGCCTGAATCAGACTACCGTTGATGGTTAGCTTGCCCACTGCTGATGCCATCTCCAATCCACAACCATCCAAGTGGTCTGAGAACATATGCGAGAAGGTGGCGAACCAAGAATAATACCACCGAGGGAAGAAGGAATGAGACTAGATAACCCGATGATCCGAGGATCCATCCTTCATCTGATAGAAGACATGATCTCTAGGAATGACAACGCCGAGGGATTTGGATGCCATTGGAATGATACTGGGAAAAAATGAGGAGAATTAGATAGAATGCAGGACTTACGGATAGACTCTACAAATCCTGGAAATTTTTTGAAGGGTCAAGGGAATTCAGAAAGAGAATTTCTAGGATTTTTAAAGAAAATTTGACACAAAAGTGAAAAGAATGTAGGTAAAGGAAAAAATATACACCTGGTTTTTTTTTGAAAATAAGGCAAAATTTTGAATAATACACCCAGGGTTTGGAAAAAGATTTGATATATAGAAGAATACATGGAAACATCGCATAATCAAAGCTGCATAAACAAGGATGCGCACACAGCACTCCCTAAAGGCTGACTCTAAATGCAATATTTGAAATGGCTTGTAGGACCTTAATCCTAACTCTATAGTTCAGATCATCTGATTCCAATCAAGGTATGCCGATATACTCAAGCCGAAGCTCGAAGTACGTGGCATAAAAATATTTCTCTAGTTCTAAGGTAAAGGCTTCCCAACATCCTTGACCGACCACCGATATACCTCAGACTATGGCCCTTAGGTACGTGGTAGGAGGGCGCGAACCCAAATATGTGGTCCATTTGTGAGGCTCTCTTCCGAACTATGGTTTAGTGAGACAACCCAGCAACGTGAAGACCGGGACAATATAGGTAGAGATGTTTTTGAAAACATGCTCAACATGCAGATAAAACCAGAAAGCTTTAATGCAAGTCCTAAAGAGATAGAATTTAAATGAAGAGAAGCATACACTTGCATACATTGTTTGCACTCAATTCCTAAAATTGAGGAGAGTTCTATTGCAGACCTAAGTTTAAGTGAACATGGAATAATCTCCTCAATATGGTCCTACCAAACCATACTTAGATCCTATATGCAATGATGTCAGCTTAGGACAGAATCTAGGCTCCTAAGGTTTGCATGGAAAATAAAGTTGACATTTGTAGAATAAAGACTTAGATGATATCAAAACAAAGCAAAGGCATAGATTCAACCGGACAAAGATGAGTCCCATCACTGTCGCCAAATTCTGTGATTATGCAAAATTTTTCCTCTTGGTTTCTCTCTCTTCCTTCTCTTTTTCCTTCTAACATTTATTTCCCTTTTCGAAGGGGGAAAATAAAAGACAGAAAAGAAGAGAGAATAGAAAAGAAAGAGAGAGAAACTCTTTTGCAAGGTCTCATCTGACCAAAATTTCAAAAAATGTTTTAAAATCACTCGCCTCCGTTTTGAAAATCTGTAGGAAAAAAATGGAGAGACGGGATTCGCTCGTCGGTACGAGGTTTGACCGTTCCTGGCGCATTTACCAGGGGTAATCAAACCAAGGATCGAATTCATGCCTTTTTGCTTTGCTAAAACATTATCTAAGAATTTATTCTAAGTCTAAAAATGCACAGAGAATCATGCTTATGTGAATGCAAAGATATATGCTCTTTTGAGAAAAAATGATTTGAAAATTTCCAAGTTTTTTGAGATGAACTTGATAATGGAGTGAAGAAATTATTCAAGTGATTGAATTTAAATTTAGATTTTGAATCCAATCTCAGGATTTGAAATAGTCCTGCAAGAAGAGACTTGGATTTCTAAGTCTTGGAATGATCAGGATTTGAAGAGATAAGTCTGTGGGTGAAAAAGGAATTTATAATTGGAATTTTGAAATAAGAATGATCTTTCAAAGTCACAATGGGCTTTGAATCAGGATTGATTTTTAAGAATCAACTTTGAATTTAATATCTAAACAGGAATTTGAATCAGAATTTAGACTTGAGAAATAAATTTGAAATTGGTTTTGAAAATTGGAAATGATGTTAGATTTGAAAATCTAAAATGAAATTTTGATCTGAAGTCTAATATCCAAGATGGAACTGGATCTGAGATCGAAGATGGGATTGGGTCCGGATTCTGGAATCCTAAAAGGAATTGGATCCGAAGTCTAAAATCCAAGAAGGGGGGTTGAATTCTGGAGTCCTAAATAGAATTGGACCTAAAAATCCAAGGTAAAGTTGAATTATGGATCCTAAATGGAATTGGATTCGAAGTCTAAGATCCGAGATAAAGTTGAATTCTGGATCCTAAATGGAATTGGATCCAAAGACTGGGATTCTAAATAGAATCTGGATCTGAAGTCTGAGATCCAAAGATGAGGTTGAATTTCTAGAATCCTGAATGGAATTAGATCCGAAGTTTGGGATCCAAAATGAAGTTGGATCTGAAATCTTGGAATCTTAATGGAATATGGATCTGAAGTCTCAGATCCAAGATAGAGTTGGATCTAAAATCTGGAATCCTAATGGAATTTTGGATCTGAAGTTTGAGATCCAAGATGGAGTTGGTTTTTGAAGATTTAAACTTAGAAGATGAATGAATTTCAAAGTTAAAATTTGAACTTTTGAAATTTGATTTGAGTTTGGAAATGAAATTTTGAATATAAAAATGAATTGGAAATTTCAAAGTCAAATTGGACTTTGAAAATGAAATTTGAATCTTGGAAATAAGGTAGAAGAATGAATTGAAATAGAGATTGAAGATTTGTTATTCAAGATCACTTGAATTTTGAAAAAAAGAATTTTGAAAATATGATGTCATTCTATTCTAAATGATGAATGAATTTAAAGAATTTGAAAGCGGATTTGAAAATCATATTTCATTCTTTAAATGAATTAAAATAAGATTGAGGATATAACACATCCCTGACTATGGTCATTGAATGTATTACATAATAATCATATATGAATTCAGGTGAAGAATCAAACATATTTTGGTGCTTTTATACAGTTTAAAATGAAATTAACTCTCAATATATCCTGACTATAGCCATTGATATATATTTTGAGTTAATTTTAAGTTAAGCTCTGATAAAAGAAGAAAATATTTAAAAATATGATGATTTTTGAAGAGGGATCTAGTGTAGATCCAATGTTATTCCATAAAAGATGAAAATCCTAAGTCTTGTTCATATCCTGACTATGGCCATTGATGCAAATCATCAACTTAGGATTTAATCACCTCCTATTAGAATGATGCACGTGCCATTCGTGTGCCCATTTGTGAAATTTTGCAATAAAGGGGAAAATGATATGAAAACAAGCAATTTCTAAGGTATATACATGCTCATACATTCTATCTAAGAGCTGGAAATGTAACCTTCTCATTATATCTAGCTATTACAATCTTTGAGCAGAACTTGAAATTAAAATGGAAATTAACATTCCTAAGTTAACATTCTCCACCTATTCCCTGCAAAATCTAAGTTAGTACAAGATGGAAAATACATAGAAAAAGCAATTTACAAAAGACATCATATTGAACTTAAGAGGCAATTGATGAAATATTCATGCCTATATTTTACGCTAATGGAAAATGCAATGTAAATGGCAAATTTCTTATTGGAATCATGTATGGAATGAGTATTGGAAAATACATGTATCCTTTTTTAAATGTAATATCTTAGGATAATGATGAACTTAAAGTAAGTTTGTTTTGAAGGTCACGAATGACCTACTAAGTTAGCTAGACTACATATATATGCCCTCTGAATGCAAAGTGTGATGCTTAAATGATGCGCCTGAGCTAACGGAGGAATTTATACCTAATGGGTGGTATATATTAGTGGCCATTATGCAAAGGGGATGAATGATGTGTTGTATGATATATACAGCAGGGAGCACACAGATTGCAACTTGAGGTTGTAACAGTGAATGCATGATGGTGATCATGTGTTACAAATAAGAGTATGATGGAGGATATGGGAAATGGGAAATATAGTGACTGCTTAGGGTATACCTGTGATATATGATATGCAATGACAATGCATTGATATGCGTTAGGTGATAGTATGCAACAGTGAAGTGGAAGTATGGATGCTATGTGGTGGCTGTAGTGGAGCTGAAAATATTATGTAAATGTGATTATATTGCTATGAGAGGTGGCAGCATATATATGGAATGGCTCGATATGAAGTGAGAGTGGAGGTTGAAGTATGAAGAAGATGTTGTGAGGGTTATGATGAGGTTTATGCTGCAGCGGCGTGGACAGAAAACAAGGAAAAAAGCTATAATAGTGTTGTGGATTTTGACTTAAAAGTGATGGGCAATGAAGGGTATTAAGCTGGAACACACTGGCTAATTATAATGCAGGTAGAAATGGGTACAGCTAATGGAGGGTAAAATAAGGATGCAGGGTGCTGTGGATGTATATATGGTGGACAAATGTGCGGCTGGACCGAATGTACATGCCCAAAATTATGTACAATACCTATGAAAATTTGGATGTTCTGCAACATTACGGTTAAGGCAAGGATTATGACTAGTGGTGTGGGTACAGTGTAATGAAATGGGATGGTAAGTGCATAGGTGATATGCCATATGCAAAGGTGCTATTGATATGCAAGTACAGAGTGTAGCTGAGGTTGCTAAAAAAAATGAATGTAGGCAACAACAGTGAAGTACAGATAAATAACTAATTGTAAGTGTTAATCTAACCTAACATGCAGGTAACGTACTATGCAGTAGGTGAAGGTTACTTTGAAATGTGCCAAATTCAAATGATAGAAGTAAATGCTTTGAATGACTAAAGTGAAGTCATGGATGCAATGTAAACAATAGATGGTGCGACAACCCTCTTTGTAACATCAATATCAGCAATCCTGGGTTGTTTTGACAGCGCCATGTAGTTGGTCAACACCCCATATATCAATCACTTTGAGACTGAGCCCTTCCTTCTTGTTTCCTCTTAATTGATTCAATCATCTTTCAGCACAAGTGAATCAGTGAGATTTACTAACAGATACTCTTCTGCAGGTATTGAATTTACCTTTCGTCATTCCTTCTCCTCTCACTTTCTTGACTCCATCACTTTATCCAACAGGTCATGATAGGTTTTACCAAGCGTGTATACCACAGGTACGAATGCAAATGAAATATTGTTAAGATATGCTGTGTGCAAGCGCGATGGATGTGGGTGGTACTTAGTATGTAGCAGCTGGATGATAACTTATAACAACAACATATTCATGGTGAACCACAATAAATTTCAGAATACAACAACAACAACTACGCTTTCATCCCAAAACAATTGGGGTCAGCGATATGAACCAAAAAAGAAATTCATTTTGGGTCTTCCACATGAATCCTTTTCCTCCATTCATTTCTATCCAATGCCATGTCCTCGGTGAGGTTCAAAGCATTCATATCCTTTCCTATCATCTCCATCCAAGTCTTCCTAGGCCTGCCCCGACCTCTTTTAACTAATATATTTTCCCATTTCTCCAACCTTCTAATTGGAGCATCATTAGGCCTTCGCCGAATATGTCCAAACCACCGTAAACGATACTCTCGCATCTTATTTTCAATGGGTGCAACACCTACCTTCTTACATATCTCCTCGTTCCGAATCTTATCTTTTATTGTATTTCCACACATCCATCTAAGCATCCGCATCTCAGCTACACTCATTTTTTGAATATGATGTCTCTTGGCAGCCCAACATTCCGTACCATATAGTAAAGCGGGTCTAATAGTCGTCCTATAAAACTTTCCCTTCAACCGCAATGGCATTCTACGATCGCACAACACTCCAGTTGCACTTTTCCATTTCATCCACCCAACCTTTATCCTATGATTAACATCTCCATCAATTTCTCCATACTTTTGAATAATGGATCCCAAATATTTGAAATAATCATTCACCGGTATTTCTTGCTCACCAAGCTTCACTACACTCCCATCACTACTTCGATGCTTACTAAACCGACATTCCATATATTCAGTCTTACTCTTACTCAACTTAAAACCTCTAGCTTCCAATGTCTGTCTCCATAATTCTAACTTAGCATTAACCCCAGCTCTAGACTCATCAATCAAAACAAATTTCAGAATACATGAAACAAAATTAAAATAGGAATTCGCATGAGATGGAATAAACTATTCCTGAACTGGAAGGCTAGCATTCAAAGGAGTCAACATCACAGGCCTGTCACACAAATGAGGAATCCAAAATGACACTCAATATCAAAGGATTAACCAGCAATCCGACTTTCCGCAACACAATCATTCACTATGGCACAAATTTAATCTGTACCCTGCATTAATCTAAAAAAAAATGGTCATTTGTCATGTACCATGCTTCATGATGCTTTCATAACAATTCGAAACTTATATGAACAAGTAGAAGTGGTTTTTCTTTTGCGTTTATGGACCGAACCCCACAGCAGCCTATCCTGAGCTACCTTCCCCATGTAGCAATTCCAACTCAGACAGGAGAGATCTTATCCATCCTGATGGATGAGTGAGAAACTGGAGGGCGTAGGGTAAATCCTTATTTAGGCTATGATCAACACGGTTCATGACGTGACCCATAACCGAGGCTATCTGCTGTGTTAGATTCAAAGGCTTCAGGGCATGGCTTTGCAGCAAATAGCAGAATAAAAATTTTCAATCACATTTGCTCTGAACAACTATGGTAACACGTAACAATGTTCAAGATAGACCAGAAGAAAGTAGAACAAAATGAAACCAACACCTGTACTGAGAAAATAAATGAAATAGACTACTGAAGCACACATGATAGATCAAAACAACTTATGAACCATGAATTTCAACAATGAAGAGAATGCACGATGAATAAATTACGAGTGACACTGGGTGTTCTGCATTATGAAAAGTAAAGGTAGGAATCTATGAATGATCAACCAACGCATCTGGTGGTGAATCGGAGTGAAACACCTCCTTTAACAGGAAGACTTTTAAATAGTGAGACAACCCTTACAGTAGATCCGCAGCTATTATGGATGGAATCGTTCTCTGTAATTCAGTCTTTTATCCTTTTGTTTTCGCAGATCGGTTGTTGACATGAGGTGACGTCCGGGTGATAGAACGAGGTTCCAAGGATAACAAAACGTAAATAAATACAGAAAATGGAATGGAGATGATGCTTCTACACAGAATCATAACCAAACAAAATGACCATAACGATGAATAAAAGCAGAAATCCAAATTGAAATGGACAATCACGAGATAAAAACAGGGAATCTGAAGATCGGATGACGATTAACATATAATCTAAAAAAAAAGTCAATATGAAAGGAAATCGAGGCCAAGTATAGTTTAAACTAAAGCTACTAAAGGCATTATGACTCAGCTCTCGATAAGAAAGCATAACTATATTACAGAAAGGACGTAAGATCCATGGGCGATTTCTGCCAACCGAACCCGATCTGATACTAGATCAGATCGGGTGCCATTGGGGAAATCAAATCTAAAACTAAAAGGAAATTTCAATCAAACGGGCTCCATGAAAATTCATGGATGCAAGAAGGGAAGAGATGAGGTACTGAAGCACATAACAAGGGAAATACAGATAGTAACATAACAATTCGTTGGGGATATTAGATTTAACAGAAATTCTAACCAAGTGAATGTGTAAATATTGGAATTATTCATTCCGTTTATTGTTTCACTAAAGGAGAGTCGGTATTGCCATAAGCAACCCAACGCGGCTTTGGAGTGCATTAGTGGAGGCTCAAAAACGATAAGGGAAGCAGCTAGCAGAAAAAAAAAATGAGAAGGTGGGGGGAACTTACCGAAGCATTGCAAAAATTGTGAAAGAGGGAGTCAAGGCTCTTTCCGTGGAACTAGAGAGGGAGCTCGTTGGTTCCTCTGGCTTGCAGGAACTTTGGAGGATCGCTCCTTTACCCGAGGTTTGCAGGGGCTCTGAATGAGGCAGCAGAGGCTTCGTGCTTATCCGGGGAGGGGGGGGGGGGGTTCTTTTGCTGAAGGAGGGGAAAAGCCGATTAAGAGGAAAAGGGGATCAGAGAAGAGGAAGAAGGGTGAGCGGATGTCCTCGATGGTTTTGCTTTCTCGCTGCCTGGTTTTTATAGAGTGACAAGAAGGATCAGGAAGATGGTGGTTAGTGATCGACGGACTGAGGAAAGCCATGGATAATCGGAGGGTTGGAAGGCTATCGTCTCCACGTTCCTCCTGCGATCTTTCCCGCAATGGATGGCTGTTAGGGATGAACGAGAGAGGAGGCATGCGATGGAAGGGAGATTGATCGGAGGGAGAAGAGAGAGAGAGGGTCAGCAGAAAAACCCTAACTCGACCTTCTAAAACTGAGGGTTGTAAAGGGTTTTTTTTCAAAATTTTCCAAAAAAGGGGTCTTTTGAAAAGTTTTTCTCAAAACGGGTTTTTAAAACCATTTTTTTGTAATTTTCTTTATTATTTTGATTTTTTTTTGTTCTTTTCTTCATATATATATATATATATATACATATATATATATATATGTTGAATCTTTTGGTTATTTTCTATATTTTTTTTTTTGTGATTTTGGAATAATATTCTAAAAAAAAATCTAGACAAAATGAGAGATTCTTGTATTTTTGAGAAATAAGTACAAAAGATGAGTCTTCTAAGAAAACTTTTGAAATTTTCTCAGACAACGGGTTCGGATCCAAGGTTTTGAGAAAGTATTCGAGTTTTGGTTCTCGAATTGAGGAATATAGGACAACGGACCCGAACAATCGCCGGATGGACTGTCTGAGCCTTTCAAATTTTTTTTTTTTGGATTTTTATAGATTTTGAACAAAATTTGAATACCGAGGCTCATACTTTGATTTTAACTGGATCTGGACCAAAATTAAGTCAGAAGATTGATTTGACTTCAGGAAATTGGAGAATAAACTGGAGTTTTGTTTTAAAATGACTCTATTTTGTCAGAAAATGAGGGTTAGAGGCAAAAAGGGAATGTTTACAATTATTTTGAAAAATTTGGGGTGTTCACAGATGCCCCTCTTTGCTACTAAGCCGGTTGAAAGCCGAGCTTAGTGGCAAAGAAACAGTCCAAATTTTGAAAAAAAATGCCCTAGTCGGCAGATCTGAGTTGGGTGTGGAAGAATTTGCTTTTGAAAAGACATGGTTTCTCAGGCTTAATACATTATCCTGAATGGCTTTGGGGAGACGAAATCCTCGAAAATGATATGACTGAATAATAGAAATGAGGAAATCGTGATGGGACTTTGGGCGAAGATCCCGAAATGATGAAAGATAAGAAATTTGATCAATTCTCATGGGTGAGACAAGGTCAACTTTTTGGAATAACTCAGGTTTAGCCCTTAACCTGGATGAGACGAAGATATCTCAAGATAACCTAAATGGGGAAAGGAATATATGAGGACCTTGATGGGACATTTTTGGAAAATGCCTCATGAGATGAAGCTCAAGTAGGATCCTTTCCTAAATGGATGAATGAAGCATGGATTCCTTTGTGGGGGAAACCATAATGGGACTGGAAGAAAACACCTCGTCAAAACGAGGAACCTCGTCGGAACGAGACTCAGGTTTAACCCAAACTTGAATGAAAGGTACCTCGTGGAGCGAGGTTCAAGCTTAACCCTTGACCTGAAAGGGACGATACCTCGAGGAGAGAGGTTCAGGCTTAACCCTTAACCTGAAAGGGATGACCATATGGAATCCTCGAACGAAAAAACTGTGATGGGACAGGAAGAAATACATCGTCAAGACGAGATTTAGATTTTAACCCTTGACCTGAGTGGGGGGACAATACGGAATCCTCAAATGAAGAAACCGTGGTGGGGCTAGAAAAAATATCTAGCCAAAACGAGATTCAGGTTTTTCCCAAACCTGAAGGGGAAGATACATCGTGAAGTGAGGTTCAGGCTTAACCCTTAACCTGAAAGGGGAGACCATACAAAATCCTCGGATGAAGAAACCATGATGGGACCTTCGAAATTGGGACGAACAAATCTGGAAGGGGTTTTGTGAGAAGAGAAAATTGGGGTTCCCTAAAGCTTGGAAAATGGATGATCTTCGACACCTCATTGCTGAGACTAAATCAACTTTTGAAAAACAGACGACCTCTCGCAGAAGGTTTGGGGTGATACCTCGAGGAGCGAGGTAACAGGTTTAATCCTTAGCCTGAATGGATACAGAATCTTCGAAGAACGAGGAAACTGTGATGGGACCTCTAGACTTCACACAACAAGTCCAAGAGGGGTTTGCAAAATGATGAAAATGGGGGTCCCTAAAGCTTGAAAAGGGATTGATCTTGGGTGCTTCATTGCTGAGACTGAAATAGCTTTTGGCAATAACAAACCTTTTGCAGAAAGTTCAGGTTTAACCCTTATCCTGAGCGGGGACTGTCTATGGCGGGATAGTGGGGAACACAGGGAAGTGTGCAGATTCGAGAGACTCAGATCAAATAGAAGGGAAGGACTTTTCAGTCCTAATGAGGGATGCCGTCAGGATACGTCAAAACGAACATCAAGTTTTCACTTCATATTGGGATAACGAGCAAATATTGCCAATAAGATGCCAAAAATTGTAGTTGATTCAGAATGATTGAATTATGCTCATATGTGTGAAAATATCACCTCTTTCTACCTAGAGTATTAACTCCAATGGGGCTAACTCTGTAGAATCAAGAATCAAATTCAAAATTTGTTGTTGTTGAGTTTCTTCAAGGAAGACATCAATTTCCTAGATATGAAAAGAGAAGAAATATTCTTAGCTTCATAAAAGCAATTGGGTGAAAAAGATATTGATAAAAGAATTTCACATAGATAAAGATGATTTCTGACAGTTTCGGGCAGTTTGATATCCTGAGGCTTTTCCCATGATGATCTTTTTGTATTCTTTTGACTCATAGAGCTTTCTTGGGCTTTAGACGAGACATTTGTTATATCATCCTTCATTTTGGAGATGTCCTGACTTTTCTCTTTTTTTCGGGGAAGGGTACGTCAGAAACTCCTTCATCTTGAAGATGCTCCGATCCTACTTTTTCTTTCTCAGGAATTAGGCTTGATGATATTGGTTCATTGGTCAAAATTTCAGGATGATAGCAGAAATCAAATATCTTTTAGGGTTTGTCGGGAGGTTCATTGCAGTCGCCTTCATCTTGGAGGTGATTTGAACGTTCCGTGGAAGGATCCTTCACAAACTCCTTCATCTCGGAGATGATCCAAATCTTCTTTGGCCCCGAGGGTCTAGCTCGCATATTCGTCTTCAACTTGATGACAATTGAGAGATCCCTTTTGCGGATATTTGATTGCAGCTTAAATGACTGAGAAGATATGGATTGGGTAGGTTCTCTTTCACTGCCCAAGATATTTCCACCGTCTTACTGCCAAAAGAATGATCTTTAAGAATGTGCCATAGCTTATGATTGATATCAGTTCACTTATGGCCTTTCGACATCATTGAATTTTTCCTTTTCCGGTCATATCGAAGATTTTTCTTCATCCTCTTGGTTGACCAACAGAAAAGGCTTGAATTCAGTTTTTATTTCGCAAAAGTTTTGTCCTTTTGGAAATAATACTAATGGTAGTTAGAGAAAATTCTTTGTGCAATAAAAATTTTGAGATCAACAATGACTTTTGATAGCAAATTGGCAAAGTATTCTTGAAATCCTTAATGAATGTAATTGTTTGATATCGAATCGACACATCCATGACAAAATTCTCCTCTTTTTTCTCAAAAAGAGAGACTCAGGCTTAGCCCTTACCTGAATGGGAAGTTGGAAATACTCCTCTCTTCCCCAAAGAGGAGGTGTTTGCAAAACGGAACTTTCGAAGAGAAATTAAGTTTTCGTCAAAACTCCCTATCTCTAGGCTTCTCTTATGGAAAGGCGGCCAAAAAACGAAGTTAAGAAAGTATCACATAGGAACGAGTCCATCACACTCTCCCTAGAAGAGGGTCCTCTATGAAGGGGTTGGCCAAAGATGAGAAAAACGGGGGCCACAAAAGAAACGAGCTTCCGTCGAAGCTCTCCCTAGAAAAGGGGTTCTTTTGTGTAAAGTTGGTTGGTGTTTTGTAAACTGTTCACGAAGAAAACAAGTCCCTTCAAACTCTCCCTGGAAGAGGGTTCTTGCGAACGAAAGATGGTTGTATGCGAAAGAGACGAGCTCTCTCGAACTCTCCCTGAAGAGGGTCCTTCGCAAGAGAAAAGATTGATTTTTGACAAAATGATAACCCGAAGGTTGAAATCGAGAATTTAGAGCTTGAATTGTGATGAACGGTTAGTACAAATACTGAATCTGGAGGGCTAACTTGATTAGTCAGCCAAATACTAGCACGAGCGCTAGATGTATCAGCACGAGCACTGGATTTGAAGATGTACCAGTACGAGCACTGGGTTTTGAAAACACACCAGTACGAGCACTGGGTTTCAAAAATGCCCCAGTACGAGCGTTGGGTTTCGAAAATGCACACCAGTACGAGCATTGGGTTTTCAAAAGTACACACCAGCACGAGCACTGGGTTTCGAAAATGCACACCAGTATGAGCACTGGGCTTTTGAAAGTACACACCAGCACTGGGTTTCGAAAATGCACACCAGTATGAGCACTGGGCTTTTGAAAGTTCACACCAGTACGAGCACTGGGATTTCGAAAGTGCACACCAGTACGAGTACTGGTTTTTCAAAATGTACTAGTACGAGCACTGAATTTTTAAAAAGCACACCAGTATGAGCACTGGGTTTTGAAAAATGTACCAGAACGAGCAATGGGTTTTCCAACGGAGAGTTAAGAAAGAGACCGACATTCAAAGATACTTGAGAATTACATGAGAATGATTGTCGGTGTTTCAGGATTATCCTTTATCCTAAAGGGGAAGTTCAGGTTTGTCCCTTAACCTGAAAGGGGAAGCAAGGAAAACTTTGGTCTAATACGAGCATTGGATCAAAAGGGGAAATCCGAGTCGAAACTCGAAATCATAAAAATGGAAGATAAAAGGGGAAAAACCCGAGTCGAAACCCGTTTTTTCAAAATAAAAGAATGAATGAGAAAATCGAGTTTGAGAACTCGAATCCTCGACGTAACAATTGGTCCAATGCGAACATCGGATTCAAAAGGAAGCCCGAGTCGGAACTCACAACTCCAAAAATAAGAAGGGAAAACCCGAGTCGGAACTTAGTTTTTCAAAATAAAAGAATGAATGAGAAAATCAAGTTTGAGAACTCGAATTCTCGACGTAACAATTGGTCCAATGCGAACATCGGAACCAAAAGGAAGCCCGAGTCGGAACTCGCAACTCCGGAAATAAGAAGGGAAAACCCGAGTCAGAACCTGGTTTTTCAAAATAAAAGAATGAATGAGAAAATCGAGTTTGAGAACTCAAATTCTCGACATAATAATTGGTCCAATGCGAACATCAGAACCAAAAGGAAGCCCGAGTTGAAACTCGCAACTCCGAAAATAAGAATATATACAAAAGGGAAAACCCGAGTCGGAACCCGGTTTTTCAAAATAATAATAAAATGGAAAACTCAAGTTTTGAAAAACTCGAATCTTCAAAGGAACGATCGGTTCCAACATGAGCATTGAATCCGATAGGAAGTTTGAGCCGGAACTCGAAACTTTAAACGACATAAAAAGGGAAAACCAGAGTCGGAACTCGGATTTTGAAAATAAGAAATATATATAAAAGGGGAAAACCCGAGTCAGAACTCAAATCTTCAAAATAATGATAAAAATGGAAAACCCGAGTTTGAAAACTTGAATCTTCAAAGGAACGATCGGTTCCAACACGAGCGTTGAATCCAATAGATAGTCCGAGTCGGAACTCGAAACTTCAAATGATATATAAAAAAAAGGGAAAACCCGAGTCGGAACCCGAATCTTCAAAGTAATAATAAAAAAAATGGAATGAAAACAAAAAAAACATGAGTCAGAACTCAGATGGGAAGGAAATGATTCCAACCCGGAAGTCGAATTCTAGAAGAATTGACAAAAAGCCTGAATAGATTCCGATGATGAAGATGAGCAACTTATTCAAGATCCTCGACCCAAGGTGGCTTAAGATTTAAATTTTATTTATGACGGCTTCCAGGATTATCCCTGATCCTGAAGAGAATTTGACAAAATTGAAAAAGATTGACAAAAAATAAAAGGAATTGATAAAAGGAAAGAATCAATAAAGTTAGTGAAATCAACAATAAAAAAGGATTTGTAGAAATTTTGAGGGAAAATTGATGATAAAAGACTTCAGGATTATCCCCTACTCTGAAAAGAAAAAGGACCTCGCGGGACAAGGTTCAGGTTTATCCCTTAACCTGAAAGGGGAAAATGAATAAAGAAATACCTCATTGAAAAGAGGCATCAACTTTGTCCCTTAACCTGAAAGGGTATAAAGACTGATAAAATTTAATAAAATTGATAAAAACTTGTTAAAATTTGACAAAAATTGATAAAATGGATAATAAATTGATGGAAATTTGATCAAATTGGAAAATAAAATGGATGCAATTAATAAAGATAACAAGATTAACTGGAAAATTGATAAGATTTTTAGAAAAAGAGTTCATCTAATTCTGCCTTCATATGATGAAGGAAGACAAGTATAGATCAAAATAAAATGCCCCAGTATCATGGAGAAGAATGTGAGAATTCGATAGAAGATCATTGCTTTATTGAAAGAGGATCTTTGAGGAGTACAAAAGCTAGAAAGGACATTTTAAGCATAAAACTTCTTCAGATATAGAGCATTGATAGGATCTGGCAGTTCTACCCCATCTACATTGATCAAACGATAGGAATTGCGAGGCAGCGCTTCCTTAACCACATAAGGGCCTTCCCAATTGGGTGACCACTTGCCCCGTGGTCGATGCTTGAGATGAGTTGTTGATCTGAGCACAAGATCATTAACTCAGAATCTTCTCTTAATAACAGACTTGGCATAGTGTCTAGCTATCCTCTGGCGATAAGCTTGAGCGTGCTCTGCTGCCTTAAGTCTTTTCTCGTCTAATAAATCAAGTTGTACCAACCTCTGCTGTTGATACTGATCAAGCGGGAGTTCTATAAGTGACGCGAATTTGAACACGGGCTTCTAAACGTAGAGAGGTAATACCACCTCGGTTCCATAAACAAGCTCTAAAGGAGTAGCATTGGTTGGGGTCCAAATGGTGGTTCGGTATGCTCAGAGTGCATCATGTATCTTCTCGTGCCAATCGCGTCCCGTCTCCATAGTTCTTTCCAGAATGCGAATCAAAATCTTATTGGTGGCCTCTGCCTGACCATTCTCTTGAGGATAATAAGGAGCTAAGAAGTGATGATGAATCCTAAACTTTGAACAGAAGGTCTTCATCCTCTCGTTCTTGAAGTGGCTGCCGTTATCTGACACAATATCATGCGGCACGCCAAAGCAACAAAGAAGGTTCTTATGAATGAATGAAACCATGTGTCGGCCTTCCACTGTTCGCAGAGTTATAACTTCGACCCATTTGGTGAAGTATTCCGTAGCTGATAGAAAATATTTGTGGCAATTAGATGCAGAAGGAGTAATTGGACCCACTACGTCGAAGGCCCACATCGAAAAAGGCCAAGGAGAAACCACAAATTGCAAATATGCGGCTGACGCATGAATGGAAGGTGCGTGCATTTGACATTTGACGCACTTCCTCACAAATCGATGGCAATCCTGCTGCATGGTTTTCCAATAATACCCTGCTCGGATAATCTGCTTGACGAGTGTTTGGTAGCCGACGTGGCCACCACAAATTCCCTTGTGTGCCTCTTGGACAACTTTCATGGCTCCATCCTTATCTAAGCATCCGGCGTACTTAGAACTGAATCCACGACGGTAAAGAGTATTGGCAAGGATGAAATAGCGGGTCGACATGCGTTGGATAGCACGTTGCTCCCTTCTTGGCATTTCCGATGAAAATTCACCGGTTTCAATAAAGTTTTTGATGTCTTGATACCAAGGCTTCTCTTTTTGAGTGGCTTGGTTTACTTGCTCAGCTGGAATGAAGGCCGGTTGATCAAGTCTGTCAATCTCGAATGAACGACAGAATTTACTATCTTTGAATGACAAAATAGAGCCAAGACAGGCCAAACTATCGGCTATATGGTTGTATTCCCTTTTGATATGATTGAGCTGAAATTCTTTAAAGTTGCCTATGAGAGCTAAGGCAATCTTCTGATAGGGAATTAATTTTGAATCCTTGACTTGCCATTCAACATTAACTTGACTGACAACAAGCAATGAGTCGTTGAAGGCATGTACTCTCTTGACATTAAAGTCTTGCAAAATTTTGAGGCCTTGTATTAAAGCTTCATATTCGGCAATGTTGTAAGTACATTGAAAGTTGAGCTTGAGAGAATAAGGGATCATCTCCTTTTCGGGGGTGATCAATAAGATCTCAATCCCTATACCAGACATGTTTCTGGCTCCATCAAAGAGCAGGGTCCAGACTGGAGACTCCTGAATATTGCAGATGCGATCATCGAGAAAATCATCTTCTGCCTTGATCTCTTCTGTCAACGGAAAATCTGACAACTGATCTGCGATGGACTGGCCCTTGACTGACTTCTGAGATACATACTTTAAGTCATATTGCATCAAGAGGACTTGCCATTTTGCAGTTCGTCCAGTAAGAAAAGGCTGCTCAAGGATGTAGTTGAGAGGATTGAGTCTTAACAGAATTTTGATTTCTGACGCCAAGAGATAATGTCTCAGCTTTTGACACATCCACACTAAGGCTAGACATGTCTTTTCCATCTGAGAATATCTTTTCTAATAGTCGATGAAAGTCTTGCTTATGTAATAGATGACATGCTCTATCTGGCTGTCTTCCTTATACTGCGCAAGAAACCCGCCACAAGCATTCCGGTTGACAGAATTATACAAGAGAAGTGGCTTTCCAAGTTCTGGTGGCTTCAGAACAGGCGGATTGAGGAGATACTGCTTGATGCGCTCAAATGAGAGTTGGCATTCTGGTCCCCACTCAAATTTCACTTCTTTTCTCAACAAGTGATTGAAGGGCTCACATCTCATGGCCAAATTGGTGATGAAGTGGCGAATTGACTGAATACGCCCTTGAAGGCTTCGTAGTTCTTTTAGATTGGTAGGAGGCGGCATATCAATGATTGCCTTTTCCTTGGAAGAATCCACCTCTATGCCCTTCTTGTTGATCATATAGCCTAGGAGTTTGCCTAACTCTACTTCGAAGACGCACTTCTGTGGATTGAGTCTCAACTTGTAAAGGATGAGTTTTTCAAAGACCTGGCCGAGAGCATCGAGATGATCCTCTCCTTCTTTGGATTTGACCAGAATGTCATCCACATAGGCATCCATGTTCTTATGCATCTGGTCATGGAAAATAACTGCCATCGCTCTCTGATAGGTTGCTCCAGCATTCTTGAGCCCAAATGGCATGACTGTATAGCAAAAAGTACCCCAAGGTGTGGTAAAAGAAGTTTTGGACTGATCACGAACGACCAATTTAATTTGATTGTAGCTTGAGTATCTATCCATAAAGGAAAACATGGCATGACCTACCGCGCTGTCGATCAAAAGATCGATATTAGGAAGTGGATAATCATCTTTTGGGGTGGCCTTGTTGAGATCCCTGAAATCAATGCAGATTTGGACTTTGCCATTCTTCTTGGGAACTGCTACGATGTTTGCCAACCAGTCTGGATAATCAATGGTCCGAATGAATCCTGCCTTTGATAAATCCTCAAGTCCTTCTTTAACTTGGGGTGCCACTCGGGGATCCATTTTCCTTAATTTCTGCTTGATTGGCTTGACATCCGGCTTCAGCACAAGACGATGCTCGACCAGCTTGGGATCTAAGCCTGGCATATCCTCATAAGTTCAAGCAAAGACTTCTTGGTGCCGTTTGAGGAAATGGGTGAGTCTTTCCTTATCATCTGGACTCAAGCTGGAACCAATTTTGAGGATCTTCGGGTCATTTTCTGAACCGATATTGACGTCCTCTATCGGATTTTGTACCAACGGCGATGGTTCGTCCTACTTCTGACTACTGGAAAATTTTGGCAATTCCTGAATCGCTGAGTCAAACTCTGCTAATTCTTCGATCTGCTCTGTTACTTTGCTGACCTCTGCCCCTGCCTTTGCCTTGCAGATTTTGGCCGATTTGGATTTATTTTGAGGAAAATTGGAATTGATAACAAGCCTTTTGAGCGATTTAGGAGCCTTGATTCCGGCAATCCTGGAAGCGCAAAGAAGGTTTTTGAGAAAAAGGTAAGAAATTCAAAAATAACCTTTTGTACAGAAACAGAGAATGATGCCATAGAAAAAGATATAAGCAAAGAATCGTGTACGCCAAGATGAGAAGAGGAAACAAAATTTTCATTGATTGAATAACTTTGATATTTACAGATGATTGTTTGATGAAGAAAGGACAACTGGGGTGGACTTGCCCCTACAAGATGACATAAGAAGAACAGGAAAAGAAAGCAGAAAGCAAATGCATTATCTTCATTCTGCTCCTTTGATGAAGGTGGTTTTTCTGCCGGATGATTGGCCGGTGAAACCCAAGCCTGTACCCTCAACATACCGTGCGGGGACGATTGACTCTATCATGCCGTCCTCGTTTTTACCAAGGCCTCTGAAGGGCTGATAGCCATGCTTCATCAGTAAATCAAATCCCTTCTTGGTTTTCGAGAATTGAGGGAAAAGAGGATGATCCTTGAAAGAAATGCAATTAAGGCGTCCTTCAATCTTGTAGAAATGAGATCCCTGCCACTGGACTACTGCGGTGATATTATCTGTTGGCTGGATTTCTTTCAGCTTCAGCATATCCAGGCTTTCACTAAGATTAATCTCAACGACCTCCCGAATGCTTGGGATGTCTGCAGTGAAAGTAGGATGGGGAATCATCGGCTGCGGGAGTCTTTCTTCCGGATCTTCTCCCAAAATTATGGTGATCATTCCCCCTTTTGACCACTTGATGCACTGATGCAGGGTTGAAGGAACGGCGTTGGCATTATGAATCCAGGTGCGTTCTAACAGAATGTTGTATGTGGGTGGCACATTCACCACGTGAAACATGACTGTATGTATTGAATAGTTGATGAAAATTTCAAGAAAGATTTTTCTCCTGGCCATCTGCCCATGGTTGTCAAAACCGTAGATCGTTATCGGATCTGGGGTATATTCTTCTTCTTTCAAGCCCAAGGCCGTGGCTGTCATCTCTGGACAGATATTGAGGTTGCTGCCTCCGTCAACAAGCACATGAGGGACTGTCATGCCCCTGGTCCGCACCACTATATATAAAGCATTGTTGTGAAATGAATGAGGTTTTGGCAAAACCTCATCAGAAAATGTTATTGGTGCATTTGTCATTGCTTGATTGACGATCTGAGCCATATCCTGCAGAGTTGTGCTAGGTTTGACCTTGATCTTGTGCAGCAGGTCTTCCAGAACCTGTTGATGTTGCGGGGAAGCATGGGTTAAGTCCAGGATAGAGATGTTTGATAGAGCAGTGATTGGTTTCTGAACTGATCCTGAAGTCTCACCCTTCTTTGAAGCTGCTTTGATGAAGCACTTCGGAATCCTAGGGATTGGCTTGGCAATTTCTATCGTCACCTTTGTTGGCTCCCTTACAGACTTTTTGTTGCTGACAAATGAAGTAATATCCACCCTCTTGGCGGAAGACTGTGCTTGACGTAGGACTAGGACCTGATGTTGATCCTGGATGTTCTGACTGGAACATGGCTGAATACTGTTCTTGAAAAAGACTGTTTGTTCTGAAATCACTTAAACTGAATGTTTTGGGAAAGGCTTGGACAAAATCTCGGGTTGTTGTTCGTCCTCCTCTTTGATTAACAAATTTTTATCAATACAATCCTGGATGATGTTTTTGAGGACGAAGCAGTGTTCGGTGTCATGTCTGACAGTCCGATGAAATTTGCAGAATTTATCTGTTCATTTTCCCATAGCAACTGGAGGATCTGCCACCTTGGGGAGTTTGATCATCCCCTTTGTTATCATATACTCAAGAACTTGCTTAAGTGATTGCTCTAAGGGGGTAAATTCACGGTCGTATCCCCAACCGTCGTGCTTTGGTTTTTCTTGTTGTTTTGCTTCAGGCTACGACGCTGATTGGACGGGTTGTGGCTTAACGAATTTTCCTTTCTGGGCTGCAGAATTCACTCTTTTAGCATGGGAGCTTCCTGAATCTTTGCGGCGATTCTTCTTGTTCTTCTTGCTGCCAGAACTACTGCTGTGGCCTGAGAAATCTGTAGAATAAGCAACATGTGCTTTCTTCTTTTGCTCAGGGTTCTCTTGGATGAAAGGGTAACCTTCATAAAGGCTATTGTTCAGTCCTGTTTTGAGCCACTCGGCTCTCTAAAACAGCTTAATAAATGATTTGGCAAGAGATGTGGAAATGAGATTCCTCAGAGGCTGAGCAAAGTTGTTCAAAATAATTTGCAGGGTGTGTTCCTCTAGGATGGGAACCTTCATTTTGTTACAGGTGCTCCTCCACCTGTGGATAAATTTTTCAGCTCTTTAATTCTCATTTTGTTTCAAATTGTACAAATGGTTGAGAGTTGGTGAGACCTCAATGTTGAACATGAAGCGCTCGATGAAAAGATTCACGACTTTATCGAACTCTCGTAGTTCGATAAGGTTGATGTGGTTTGCATACCACCTGGCTAATGTACCCTCTAGGCTGCGAGGAAAGCAAATGAATAGAGCTCTATTGTCTTTCCTGAAACGACCACATTCTGCGTAGAATGTGGCATAATGAGCCGTGGGATTGCCCGTTCTGTCAGACTTGAGGAATTTTCAAGGGAGATTCTCCAGATTGTCATCCCCGTCTAAGCCGTTGTAGAAATTTTCACCAGAATAGGTTTGTTTGCCTTTGCTCTTGGCCTGAATGTCCTTAATTGCCCGAGTCATTTCTCTCATTTGCTCGTGCATTGGATCATCAACTGGAATGGGTTTGTTTATAGATTCGGGCTCTGCAGTGATCTTTACAAACTGCCACGGAGGATTCTGACTGTAAACAAACTGCTCTTCCTCTTCTGATTCTGATTCCTCAGAAGTAGTGTCAGGCTGGACCTTTTTTCTGACGATCTTGACCTGCTTTTTCACAGGCTTCTTTTTCAGTTTACCTTTTGGAAGCAGCCTTCTTCAGACTGGCCTCAGCTTGCTCTGACATCATTCTGGCCATCATTTTCTGGAATAGACCATACATGGGGGGATCGATATCATCCCCTTTGTTCTGACCCTGTCCTCTGACTGTCTTGGGAGAGTCCATAGCTTCAATCTCGCTGTCGCTGTGCTGAGGAGTTGTTTCTTTTCCAGCTCTTGTCTGAACCATTCTGACAATGCCAATTATTTCTGCAGAATAAGGGAATGGTTAGAGCGCGAAAGATCTTTTTGAAAATACGACCTTTGAAAAAGACAAGAACGAAGGAATTGATAGACAATTAAATAGGTTATCCCATCACCAGAGATCGGGTCACCACAAAGCTTGTGATAATTGCGTTACCATTTTGCGATATTGGAAAATGCGCCTTATTACCTAGGTGAGGTCGTCCATCATGATAAGAGATATTTGAAGAAGAATAGAAGGAATGTCCTATCACTAGGGATGGGGCTGTCATGAGAATTGTGACTATTTATGCTATAAAACAAGATAAAAGAATAAAATTTGGCCCCAAAAAAGCTTTTTAACAGAACAAAAGTTGATCTTTATTGATGACAAATTCAAAGACAAAGAGAAGGTGGGCAGACAGTTTGCCACCATTCTCGAGATTCAGAAGATACATTGGGTCCAGAAAATACAGACAAAGGAATGAAGGAGTCTCAAGTGTATTTTGTTACATGGTATGCCCCAAACCACTGATATGACTGCAGATCTAATTCTGGCATGTGGCCTGCCTGGAAGCGAGTGTTGACAAGAATCTGCCGCTGCGAGAACTATCTGAGACACCTTTCTGGCTGATAGTCGACACAAAAGAAAGGGCCAAGCAACCTGTAATGCTTGCTACGAGCATAAGTATAGCAAGGAACTGATTCTTTTCTGTCGAAGTAGTCCCAAAGGATTTCTTCCTAGTGCAGACTCTCGATCAAAGTTTGGTACTGAATAGCAGACTTCAGCTTCTTTTTGTTGAACCTGAAGGAACTGGCTTTTGATGGCACATGTCGCAGGAACCACGACTGCAAGGCATAAGTGCATCCTTCTACCAGAATGGTTTCTCTAAGGGCGAAACGAGCTAAGCCTCGGTAGAGAAAGGCTAAAGCTGCCATGGACACTGAAAGCTGACGGGTCTGCTTGCTTCCCCATCTTCGAAAGAGTTGGGCGACTCTGACATCGATGAAATTCTGACCGTCTTGAAAGAATGCTAATCCTACTGTGCATAGGACCATGGCATGCTGGATTCTTTCTTTCGCTTCTCGGGACAATGTGTCAACTTCCTTGTAGGCTCCATATTTGCGATAGAGTCTGAACAGATTGATGAACTGACTTCCGTTGATCTCAGTGAGAGGCCAAGATCTACTCCTTGTTGCCCTGGCTAATGCTTCTCGAAAATCTATCCCCTTGACATTGATCAGGAACTGCTGCTCGATCGGATCATCTGGCTGACCAGCTGGCTCTGGCAATCCCATGATGTCGCTGAATTCGTCCATTAGCAGAGTCATCTCTCCCCATGGAAATCAAAATGTGTAGGTACGTGGATTCCACCGTTCTGCCCTAGCCTGAATCAGACTGCCGTTGATGGTTAGCTTGCCCACTGCTGATGCCATCTCCAATCCACAATCATCCAAGTGGTCTGGGAACATACGTGAGAAGGTGGCGAACCAAGAATAATACCACCGAGGGAAGAAGGAATGAGACTGGATAACCCGATGATCTGGGGATCCATCCTTCATCTGATAGAAGACATGATCTCTGGGAAAGACAACGTCGAGGGATTTGGACGCCATTGGAATGATGCTGGGGAAAATGTGGAGAATTAGATAGAATGCATGACTTACGGAAAGACTCTACAAATCCTGGAATTTTTTTGAAGGGTCAAGGAAATTCAGAAAAAGATTTCCAAGGTTTTTAAAGAAAATTTGACACAAAAGAGAAAAGAATGTAGGTAAAGGAAAAAATATACACCTGGGTTTTTTTTGAAAATAAGGCAAAATTTTGAATAATACACCCAGGGTTTGGAAAAAGGTTTGATATATAGAAGAATACATGGAAACATCGCATAATCAAAGCTGCACAAACAAGGATGCGCACACAACACTCCCTAAAGGCTGACTCTAAATATAATATTTAAAATGGCTTGTAGGACCTTAATCCTAACTCTATGGTTCAGATCATCTGATTTCAATCAAGGCATGCTGATATACTCAAGCCGAAGCTCGAAGTACGTGACATAGAAATATTTCTCTGGTTCTAAAGTAAAGGCTTCCCAACATCCTTGAGCGCCTACCGATATACCTCGGACTATGGCCCTTAGGTACGTGGTAGGGGGGCGCGAACCCAAATAAGTGGTCCATTTGTGAGGCTTTCTCTCGAACTATGGTTCAGTGAGACAGCCCAGCAACGTGAAGACCGAGACAATATAGGTAGGGATGTTTTTGAAAATATGCTCAACATGCAGATAAAACCAGAAAGCTCTAATGCAAGTTCTAAAGAGATGGAATTTAAATGAAGAGAAGCATACACTTGCATACATTGTTTGCACTCAATCCCTAGAATTGAGGAGAGTTCTATTGCAGACCTAAGTCTATGTGAACATGGAATAATCTTCTCAATATGGTCCTACCAAACCATACTTAGATCCTATATGCAATGATGTCAGCTTAGGACAGAATCTAGGCTCCTAAGGTTTGCATGGAAAATAAAGCTGACATTTGTAGAATAAAGACTTAGATGATATCAAAGCAAAGCAAAGGCATAGATTCAACTGGACGAAGACGAGTCCCATCATAGTCGCCAAATTCTGTGATCATGCAAAATTTTTCTTCTTGGTTTCTCTCTCTTCCTTCTCTTTTCCTTTCTAACATTTATTTCCCTTTTTGAAGGGGAAAAATAAAAGACAGAAAAGAAGAGAGAAAAGAAAAAAAAGAGAGAGGAACTCTTTTGCAAGGTCTCATCTGACCAAAATTTCAAAAAATGTTTTAAAATCACTCGCCTCCGTTTTGAAAATCTGCAGGAAAAAAATGGAGAGACGGGATTCACTCGTCGGTACGAGGTTTAACCGTTCCTGGCGCCTTTACCAGAGGTAATCAAACCAAGGATCGAATTCATGCCTTTTTGCTTTGCTAAAACATTATCTAAGAATTTATTCTAAGTCTAAAAATGCACAAAGAATCATGCTTGTATGAATGCAAAGATGTATGCTCTTTTGAGAAAAAATGATTTGAAAATTTCTAAGTTTTCTGAGATGAACTTGATAATGGAGTGAAGAAATGATTCAAAGGATTGAATTTGAATTTAGCTTTTGAATCCAATCTCAGGATTTGAAATAGTCCTGGAAGAAGAGACTTGAATTTCTAAGTCTTGGAATGATCAGTATTTGGAGAGATAAGTCTGTGGGTGAAAAAGGAATTTAGAATTAGAATTTTGAAATAAGAATGATCTTTCAAAGTCACAATGGGTTTTGAATCGGGATTGATTTTTAAGAATCAACTTTGAATTTAATGTCTAAACAAGAATTTGAATCAGAATTTAGACTTGAGAAATAAATTTGAAATTGGTTTTGAAAATTGGAAATGATGTTAGATTTGAAAATCTAGAATGAAATTTTGATCTGAAGTCTAATATCCAAGATGAAACTGGATCTGAGATCTGAGATGGGATTGGGTCCGGATTCTGGAATCCTAAAAGGAATTGGATCTGAAGTCTAAAATCCAAGAAGGGGGGTTGAATTCTGGAGTCCTAAATAGAATTGGACCTAAAAATCCAAGGTAAAGTTGAATTTTGGATCCTAAATGGAATTGGATCCGAAGTCTAAGATCCGAGATAAAGTTGAATTCTGGATCCTAAATGGAATTGGATCCGAAGACTGGGATTTTAAATAAAATCTGGATCTGAAGTCTGAGATCCAAAGATGAGGTTGAATTTCTAGAATCCTGAATGGAATTAGATTTGAAGTTTGGGATCCAAAATGAAGTTGGATTTGAAATCTTGAAATCTTAATGGAATCTGGATCCGAAGTCTGAGATCCAAGATGGAATTGGATCTGAAATCTAGAATCCTAATGGAATTTTGGATCCAAAGTCTGAGATCCAAGATGGAGTTGGTTTTTGAAGATTTGAATTTAGAAGATGAATGAATTTCAAAGTTAAAATTTGAACTTTTGAAATTTGATTTGAGCTTGGAAATTAAATTTTGAATATAAAAATGAATTGGAAATTTCAAAGTCAAATTGGACTTTGAAATTGAAATTTGAATCTTGGAAATAAGGTAGAAGAATGAATTGAAATAGAGATTGAAGATTTGTTATTCAAGATCACTTGGATTTTGAAAAAAAGAATTTTGAAAATATGATGCCATTCTATCCTAAATGATGAATGAATTTAAAGAATTTGAAAGCGGATTTGAAAATCATATTTTATTCTTTAAATGAATTAAAATAAGATTGAAGATATAACACATCCCTGACTATGGTCATTGAATGTATTACATAATAATCATATTTGAATTCAGATGAAGAATCAAACATATTTTGGTGTTTTTATAGAGTTTAAAATGAAATTAACTCTCAATATATCCTGACTATGACCATTGATATATATTTTGAGTTAATTTTAAGTTAAGCTTTGATAAAAGAAGAAATTTTTTAAAAATATGATGATTTTTGAAGAGGGATCTAATGTGGATCCAATGTTATTCCATAAAAGATGAAAATCCTAAGTCTTGTTCACATCCTGACTATGACCATTGATGAAAATCATCAACTTAGGATTTAATCACCTCCTATTAGAATGGTGCACGTGCCATTCGTGTGCCCATTTGTAAAATTTTGCAATAAAGAGGAAAATGATATGAAAACAAGCAATTTCTAAGGTATATACATGCTCATACATTCTATCTAAGAGCTGGAAATGTAACCTTCTCATTATATCTAGCTATTACAATCCTTGAGCAGAACTTGAAATTAAAATGGAAATTAACATTACTAAGTTAACATTCTTCACCTATTCCCTGCAAAATCTAAGTTAGTACAAGATGGAAGATACAAGTATACGGGCTGTCACGGGCCTATTTCCTTCAATGGGCCAGCACGGCGCGACGGTCCTTCCTCACCGCCGCAAGCCTACTCGTTAACTCGCTTGCCGATCGCGGAAGCTTGTAATCAGAGTGCAAGAGAGCAAGAGAGAATAGAGAGAGAGAAATTGCAATCACAAGAAGCAATCACAATGAGGGTGAACAAAAGAAAGCTCAACGCATTTACTTTATTCACAATTTTTTGCCCGCAGGCTATTACAGTTCAAGTATACGGGCTGCCCCTTCGGGGTATTGATTCACCTGAACCGGGCAACTTACATCAGACTCAACAAAAGCAAAACAGACTCTAAGCGCAATTGTACACTGTAAGTCGCAAGGGAACATGCTCCCCCCCTTCAAATCATGCGCCATCCTCGGCGCCATCTGTTTCGTGGTAAGCCCTGACTTCAGCCGGGTAGCGGCTGTTCATTCAAAATGCAGGCTCCCATATTGGTTCCGTTGTTTTCTCCCATTGCATCAAGTATTTTTTCGCTTGTCCCAAGTAGTTGACCTTGTGGCGAAGGATCTGACTAAGGTGCTTCTCGGCCCATTGTGCTGCCGGGGCCCTCTGAATGATGGGAGCACGTTGTGGCACACTGCGTTCTGGGTCTCCATCATCTGGATGGAACTGCTTGAGGTTGCACACATGGAACACCGGGTGCACCTTGAAGTCTGGGGGCAACTCCAGCTTGTATGTCAGCTTGCCCACCTTCTTTGTGATGGTGAAGGGTCCCTCATACTTTCTGAGTAGTCCGCGGTGCCGCCCGCGGAAGATGCCTGTGCGACCAGGATATAACTTTACCAACACTTGGTCCCCAACTTGGAACCCTGCGGGCCGACGGTGTTTGTCCGCCCACTTCTTCATTCTCTTTGCCGCTTTGTGTAAGAATGCCTTCGCCAACTCATTTTGCTCGTGTCAGTCGCGAACAAACTGATAGGCGAATGATGACCTTCCCTTTTCTTGTGTGGCAAGAGTGTGCGAGGTCAGTGGCTACTGCCCCGTGGCTATCTCGAACGGACTGTGGCCTGAAGACTCGCTCTTCTGCAGATTATAACAAAACGGTGCCACATCAAGGAGCTTCACCCAATTTTTCTGATTGGCACTAACAAAGTGCCTAAGGTACTGCTCCAGTATCCCGTTGATACGCTTTGTTTGCCCATTTGTCTGCGGATGGAAGCTTGTTGAAAACAGCAACTCAGAGCCAAGTAGCCGAAATACTTCACGCCAAAACTTGCCCGTGAAGCGAGCATCGTGGTCACTTACAATGCTCTTTAGTATGCCCCAGTGCTTCACCACATGCTTTACGAACAATTCTGCAGGGCACTCCTTGGAAGCTAGGATGAAGGTGGCATACTTTGAGAAACGATCCACCACAACCAAAATAGAACTGAGGCCCTCTACCTTCGACAGACTAATAATAAAGTCCATGGAGATGCTATCCCAAGGACATTCTAGAATTGGTAGAGGCTCAAGGAGACCGGCAACCTTCTGGTTTGTCCTCTTATCTTACTGGCAGATGAGGCATGTCCGCACATACCCCTCAACGTCGTCTCTCATCTGCGGCCAATAGTAGCCGCACTCAAGGAGTGCTAAGGTCCGCTCCTAACCAGGATGGTCGGCTCATAGTGTATCATGGTACTCCTTGAGTAGCTCTCGGCGAAGGCTTCCCCACTGTGGTACAAAGGTGCGTCCCCCTTTTGTTACGAGGAGGCCATCCTGTAGCCAAAATCGTCGAGTCTTCCCTGCCTGCGCGAGAGAAACAAGGTGTTGTGTGGTCGGATCACGCGCGTACTGGGGAAAGTAGGTGTCCATGAATACCGCTGTAAACTCCTCCCATGTGAGGGCGCGTCGCTCATCAGGCATATAGCGTACTTCGCGTGTCATCTCCCACCAGCTCATGACATCCCCTTGGAGCCGATAAGTGGCAAAAGAAACCTGCCTCTCAGCGGGAACCTCAAGAATCTCGAAAATCTCGCTTATGGCGGGAACCCATTCCTCCGCTGCATCCGGATCTTCCTTACCAGTGAAAGCAGGAGGGCTCAACTCCATGAAGCACTTGTATGATGCTCCATTGGTTGCGACAACTGGTGCCGCTATGTGACCATCATGTTGATGGCCTGCACCATTGCCATTACCCCCGTTGTCAACCTGGTTCTGACAATAGGCTGTCAGATTCGCGAGGGCTTAAAAAATGAAGTCCCTCTGAGCAGTCCAACCTGGGGGCTGTTTTCCGGCCATCTACAAACACACACATGGATTCAGATTACTTATAAGTTGGACATAAATCCAAAAATTCTCATTCATGTGACCCTATTAGATCTACGTTCTGATTCTTGCCGCATATATCAACAGAAATAATTACAGACATACAATTTTCATAAGTCATCAAAACAAATAAAATAGAAGCATACTTACAGCGATGGTGGTCGGTTGGACGAACTTTGAGTCATACTTTCCTTATGCTCTGATACCATGTTTGTAACACCCCAATTTTTATAACCCGAAATTGGTGGAATTTTTTTTTTAAATACATTTAAATCTTTTAGCAGTCAACAGCGGAAAAACACATTGGGCATAAAACTTGGCATGCTACTTCAGATGAATGCTTGCAACCATACAATTATAGAATTTAAACTTTAACAACTAATTAACTATGCATGAAATAATATTTAGGTTTCTCAAATATCCAAATTAATCACATTTGTCCTTGAATTGAATTAAAGTAAAAATCAGAGTTCAGAATTCATGAAGCAGAGAAAAGGTAGGCTCAGTCCCCGTCGCAACCTTCCGCCTTCGCACGTAAGTACCTACTTATTACCTGAAAAATATTAAACCATATAGGGTCAGACAACATGTCTCAGTAGAGTAAATATGCTAAACTTGTAAGACAGAATAATAAGACAAAGATTTTCAATAGAAATTTCATGGTTTAACATTTAATTTAACTTAAACAATCATATAACAACTCATGCATGTTTAGAATTTTCATATATAACAGAAAAATATAAATCCATACATTTAAAATACACCATGCATGAACAAATAATATGAATGACTTACCATATTCAGAAGCTCTTTCAATGCATGCATATTTTCTTATCTTTAGTTACATTTTCTTAATTAGATGATGCATGCGATGCCAAATTAATGCACACACCATTTAAGTTATCACTTCTTAGCCTTGCTGATACGACACAGGCAGACATTCTCAGATCAGGACCATGACACAGGACATGTTTTACATTTAGGGGTGGCTTTAGCCTGGTCAGGTTCATTCACTAAGACGGGGTGAGGGACGTTAATACGAGAGAGATTCCCAACACCTTTCAACCCGATGCATCAGTTTTTCCTCATGAGTACAATAACTTCTACGCTGCAGTCTAATGCAGAGGTTTTTCTCCTAAAATCGTGGGAGGGGAGGAGTAACCTTCTGTGCCCATAACAGACTTGCCCCACGAAGTTTTGTATCATTTGCCACTCTCCCAGCAAATATCTTGGGTTTTAATGTCACATGATCACTTGATTACAGTCATATTTTTTATGCAACATTAAACTTAAACCACTTTATGGTCATGGATGCATTCTTATAAAGCATTGGATAAAATCACTTAATTAAACTTGTAACAGACACTTGAACACATGCGTAGCATAAATATCTTATTCGTTTTCACACATCATAAGGCATATGCATGTACATGGCCAATGCAACAAAGAGAATTTATATTAACATCCATATCAATGAAACAATCATATCATCACGATATCATGAACATACATGTAGTCAACACATTTTTAGAATTTAAAACATAAACTTGTATTCATTGAACCTTTTGATCCTAAATCTTTAATGTGTAACCTTCCATTTACAATTCATGCCATAATCATATAAGATTGCATAAAATCAGACCTGCATAATCATTCACATAATGCATACTAATTCTATAAAGAAATTGAATAAAAACATATATATTATGCACCCTTTGAGCCATGATTTATGAATTTGCCTTAATTTTTTTCTAATTTCTTAACTCTGTCCGACTAGTACAGAGCTCACAGAAAATTTTTGGCTCTATGAACAGAGCTAAATTTTTTACAGTACATAGGAATTTTTGTCAGCTATCCATAGCCACAAACCGTTTGTAAAAACTCTTCCGTATGAGGGAGTTATGCATGTTTTACTACAAACCTATCAGTTTTTGTTTCGATTGTCACAGAGACGTGCTCGGTACATGAACAGAGCCCAAATTTCTACAGTAGATGCACAATAGAGTTAGCTTTCCAACTCAATAATCCGTTTGTCAAAAATTTTCCGGACGAGGGAGAAACAACAATTTTACTGAACGGAGGTCAAGTGAAAAACCTGGAATTTCGAGATTTGCATTTGGGTGAATCAAACCGTCACCCGAATCCCAAGAAAAATTAAAAGAAATAGGAAATATGCATGAAATAAAATTCTGAAAATTCTAAAATATTTACAGTAGATGGAACAATTCATAATCTATCAATCCAAACTAATATTTGCATAAAAATCATGGAATAAATCAAATACAAATATATTTTACAAATCTATTTCTAAGAAACTGATTTTTATGATAAACCCGATTTCAAAAATGGTTTTCTTTATGGTAAAACGTGTTTTTGCCATGGATCATTAGATCTGAGTCAAATCCATTGTTAGGAGGGTTTGATCATGATCTAAACTCATGAAAAAGCATAAAAATCTATGCCAAGAACTCCGTTCTTGCAAGAAAAGCATAAAAACCCTACCTTTTGTTGAAAAAAATGTATTTCTTGATGGATGAATGACTCTTTTTGCTCGATCCACTGATCAGTTCCTCCTTTCAGCAAGGTGAGGACCTTAAATCCCTCTCCACACCCCTTGAGGTCTGGATCTTGCACTCAAGAACCAAAAGAAACCCTAAAAAGAAGAGAATAGGGAAGGGAAAGAGAGGAGAGAGAGAAGAGGGTTGTTGGGGGAGAGAGAAGCTCTCAAATTTTTCCAGCCCAAAATGAGGGGGGCGTGGGCTATGGGAGGGTTTTATAACCCTCTCTAAGTTAGGTTATGGGCTGGAATTAATTCCAGCCCTTGATCACTTTAATGAAACTCAATTTGGAGCCCTTGATCTCCACTTTGATTTTCAAGTTTTAAATAAACTTAAAATTCACTGGACTTTTAAATTTCAAAATAAATTTAAAGTAAGATGCCACATAGGATGGGACGACACACCTATTGTCTCCTACTAAACTAATAAAATGGGTTTAATTTATAACAAAAATCTATTTTATTAAACTATAATTAAATAACCATAGAATTCCAACAAAAATCGTTTTTGTTTTATACAACCACAAATCATATAAAATGTAAAGACATTAATTATCCACTAATTACAACTTATTAAGCATATTAATACGTATATGTTCACAACCTACTTTTGTTAATTCACATTATTTAATTAACTTTACTTAAAGAAAATTCAACATTTTCTTTTTAAGAGAGACATTTTCAATTAGGCATCACTTAGGGTTTTCTCAATTATTCAAATCGTGTAGGGTTTATATTTACTACAATTCAACCTTATTAAACCCCCTAAGCCTTACAAATATACTCGAACATTAATTTTTAAAGAATTTAGGGTTCTATATTGGCACAAAATTCAAGACATTTCACAATGCTATAGAAAAGAACTTAGAAATTTTCGGATATTACATAATGCACTTGATCTTTGCCCGCATAGAAAAAACAAATCTCTCTCTCAATACTGACCTTTCTTTTCTTGTGTAGGTTGCTGGCGATAATCAGCGTAGTGGAGCTAAATGGACAGATCAAGACAATAAACAAGAGGACGCACAAAATCTTGGCGATGATTAGATTCTTGTGTTGAATTTGTTTTACCTTTTTTTTGTTTCAAAAATGTAAATGTTGAATTGTAAATAATTAGAACTTGCGAATTTTACAGTAGATCAATTAATTGTTTTAGTTTCCTTTTATATGTATTTTGATGTGTACTTTATTTTTTATTCACATGAAATATAAATTATACAGGAAATATAAATTGTATCACGAGAAATTTTTTCTCGATATTTAATTTTCAAATATTTTTTTTTTATTTCTTTTCTTGTTTGCGATGGATATATCCGTCGCTAATTACTATTAGTGTTGAATATAGCGACAGATTAACGACTACTATAAATCCGTCGCAACAACAAAATCGCTGTATAGTAACGACGACCTTGCAACGGATGTTGGCAATCATTATTCTGTCGCAACCTAGCGACGAAACTGGAAACAGATAGATTCTATCACTACTTAGCGATAGAATGAGCGACAGATATATTCCATTGCTAATTAGCGTCAAAAAATTCATGATGGAAGCTATTCGTCTCTAATCTGACGTTGATCCGTTGCTAAGCTGTTTAGCGTCAGATTAGCGACGGATTTAGGTCATCGCTAATCCACAGATTTCTTGTAGTGTACCACCACATGGGATGCCCCCCTCCCTCTCTCAATTTCAGATCTCTCTCACATGAGATCAGATCATCATCCCTCAGCCCATCTTCGTCCACTTTTCCTTTTTCTTTTCTCCTTCTTCTTCCCTTAGTTGCCGCCCCTCCTCTAACCTTCTTCTTTTTCTTTCATTCTCTTTTCTGGCTACAGCAAAGGACACTGCAAGTATACTTTCTCCTCTCTTTTATTTTATTTTTTTTACTAGTTTTATTGATTATTTTCTGCATACTATCTTTCTTTATAGCCACCATGAAAAGGAGATTTGATCTTCCATAGATCGAATCTCTCTTAAAACCAGCTACATCAAAGATCAATCCCATGCGTTCTTTTTCATTTCTTCTTTATTATTTTATTTTATGCATATTAAATTTAGATTTATATTATTTTCATCCATACAAAAAAAATATCGCATCTGTATTTTATTTTCCGTTTTATGCATGTTAGATTAAGTTCTTTAATCTTGTTTGACAGTCCTGCATAGATCTTGATTCTGGCATCGCTTTAGCATCATTATTTTATGTGTGTATTTTTGTTGTTTCGATCTAAATTTTTTATAAGGATTATATTAATATATTTTCATAAATCTGGCAAAATTTCATGATTTTTAGGAATTCGATGACCCATTTTTAAATTTAAGAACCGAAACATGTTCTCTGTACTGTCAAAACGCTGTGCAGAATCACGAGCAACTTGCAGGAGTCATATCTCCCTAACCGGAGATCATTTTTCAGATCCATAAAAAGTAGCATCTTTGTCAACATATCTAATTTTTTTTGTGTGATTTTTGATGGTCGTTTACTATTTTATTTTATCCCAAAATTAGAATCTATTCTTCTTGAATCGTCAGGTACGGTTGAGATCCAGGATCAACTTGCCAGAGTCATATCTCCTTAACCAAAGATCGTTCTTCCGATCCATAAAAAGTGACTGATCTGTCTATATGTCTAGTTTTTGTCATGCGATTTTGGTGATTTTTGCAGATCATTTATTATTTTCTTTAGCTAAGAATCAGAATCTACTTTTTTTGAATCGTCAGGCAATGTCTAGCGTCAAGTGTATCTTGCCAGAATCATATCTCCCTAACAAAAGGTGATCTTTTTGATACGTAAAAAGGGTTTTTTTCTCGTTATGTCTAGTTTATCTTTGAAAAAAATTATGAATTTCCACGACTGTCTGCTATTTTATTTTAGCACAAAACCAGAACATGTGTTTCTTGTATCATCAGGCATTGCTCATAATCAAGATTATCTTGTTGGAGTTGTATCTCCCTAACCGGAGATGCTTTTCCCAATCTGTAAAAATGAATATCTTCATTATCATGTCTATTTTATTCCTATTAAATTTCATGAATTTTCATCTTTGTTTGATATTTTACTCTGACCTGACACCGTGATAGGTACAGAATAATATACTTAGCAGCCTATTTCCAATTTTTTATTTAATATTTATTTCCAGCATATTCAATAAAAATTTTTTTGACTGCATGATGTTTTCAAATTTGCTAACTATGTTCATGTCGATTCTCATAATTTTTAGAGGTTATCTATTATTTTATTTAATTATTTTTCAAAAATCAGACTCCCATAGAGTCCTGTTTTGTAGAAATACAGGTAAATTTGATCTTTTTTGTTTATTTTATTATTTTCATAAGTAGTTTTTATAGCTTTTAAATCTGATCATGTTCTTGATCATGTCAGGGTGCTCTCTACCCGATTTCACATCGATTCAAATTCATTTTGTCTTCGGATTAGGCATATTTCAAAATTATTTTCTAAAAAACCCCTTTTTAACCCTGTTTTGCAATTATTCTCCACTTTCAGGGGCATTTTGGTCTTTTTGCCTTTAATTTCGATTTTCTAATTTGATAATCAGTTTATTTTTATAGTTTACTTAAATCGTGCATGTTCATTTGGTTTATTTATGATTTTTATTTTATGAATGCATGGGGAAAAGGCTTATTATGAATAAATATCCCTCAATTTTTAGATATTATTGGATAAATCCTGAAAAGCCGATATATTTATACTAACCAGTTTACTTATTTTAAAAGAAGCTTCAAGATTTAATTTTTTTTCTTTATTATTCAATTTCTCAAAGTAAATTGTAATCAAAATAAAAAATAGTAGAAATTTACTTTTCTACATAGATAGATTGCATAATCATATATAGTTTATTTTTCTTAATATTAACTGCCATGACTCATCATGCATATGCACTTTTCCAATTTCACAATCGTGAAACACGAATGACACGTGCACCTTCTTCTAAGAAGTTGATAAACTTAGTGGATTTCATATTTGTGGCCATAGTTAGAATATGAATGAAATTCAGATTTATTAATTTCTTTTAAGTTACAAAAAGCCTACACTCTTAGGCTATTTTCCAAAATCATTGTATATTTCCAAAAACCTTTCAAGATATTTTCAAGAAACTCCCTTTTAGGAATCAAATGAGATATATTCAAAATATATTTATGGTCATAGTTACGGATATATGGTGAATTTATTTCATCTAAATTCTATAAGGCATAAAAACCTACTTTTCATCAAAAAGATTTTACAAAACAAGGGGATTTACAAAAGATTTTCTCTCAAATCTCTAAAAAGAATTTTGATAAAACTGCATCCATGCATCATCACTTAGCTTAGTTTGTATCATGCATGAGCTCACAAGGCTACACGCCCAACCCTTTGATCTTTTAGCAATTCAATTTCAAAAAATTGTTTTCAGAATATCTTAAAATATTCCTCTTTCAAAATATTTTTCAACAATTCCAAGACAAATGCTTTCAAATCTTCTTTCAAAAATGTTTTTCAATAATTCCAGGCATGCATCATGTTTTCAATAAACCTCTTTTTCAAATCATCACATATGTGTTTGATTCTTTCTGCATTCTAGGATTTAGAATAATATCTTAGACACTTAAATAAAGCAAGGCATACTCTTCAATCCTTAGTTTCATTACCTCTGGTTAAGGCGTCAGGAACGGTTGAACCTTGTACCAACATGTGAGTCCCATTCGCTCAATTTTTTTTGCATTTTTGAAAACAAAGGCGAGTTTTCAAAATCTTTTTCAAAAGGTCAGTTGACTTGCAAAAGTAAAATTTTGCAAGATAACACCAACGCACCAAACCTCACTTAATTTCAGGTTCAAAATGCAAAGTTATGCCCATTTTACCAAAATGGATTTTGGGTATACACAAAGGTACTTTAGTCATTTTGATAATTATTCTCAAAATTCGAAAATTATTTGCAATCTCTATCCAAAAACATTTCTAATCTAGATCCAATGCTATCTATCTGGATCCAGACCCATTTCTAATCTGTATCAAGAACCGGTCCATCAAGTTATGAGTTATATCTAGATCCAAAGTTGTCGGACTGGATCTAGACACAATTTTGATCTAGATCCAAAATTAATCCATTCAGTTTGATCCAGTATCAGTTCTGATTTGGATTCAATGCTGATTCAAACCAAATCCAGTTCTGTTTTGGATCCATAATAGTCAGATAGGATCCAGACCCAGATCTCTCTGAATCTGGTTTTATTTAGATCGGTTCAAATTAATTGGATCCAGAATCTATTTGATCCATATTAGATCTGATCTATACTAAGAACCAAGACCCAATCAGACCCGACTCGGTCCGGTTCACACCCAGACCGGTTCGGTCTGGCTGAGTCCATCCGAACAGGTTCAGTTTACATCAATTTGGTTTGGACCAGTTCGGTCTAGACTGGCTCGGTTATAAGCTGATTTGGTTTGAACAGATTTGACTCAGAATATATATATATATATTTTTTAACTCACCTATTTATGTCTGGGTCGCGTGCATACTGACCCGATTCTTTTTTTTTAAGAAAACATGCGGAAGGGGCAGAGAGCCCCTTCTATCTTCTTAGATGCAGAGGGGCTGGCTCCCTAAGCTAGTCCTCTCTCTCTTCCCACCCTGTGACAGAGGGGCCGACCCTCTTTCTCTCCATCGTAGTGCCTTTTTTTTTTTGCTTCTCCGCAATTCGCCGACAACCATGGTTGTCGACCCTCTTTTTTATCAAAAAAAAAGGAGGAAAAGAAGAAGAAACCTTACCTAGAGTCACCACTCGTTCGATAAGTACTTTGATTTTTTTTTCCTTCCCTTCCACACTTTTTCCTATCCTTTTGCTGCTCGCTTGATAAATGGTGGAGAGGCTGGGGATGAGGATAACCCCACCCATCCCGTGGATTGTGGGGGTGAGGTTTATTCTCATCCTCCCGGAGGTGGTTCTCCCAAATGAGAAACCATCTTCTCTCCCTTTTTAAAAAAAAAAAAAGCTCTATCCCCTCTGATTTTATCAGGGGGAGTGGTTTTACAGAAAAAGCATGGAGGGACCTCAGCATTGTGTGGGATAGGAATGCATTCCCTAGAGACCTCCGTATAGTTAGACCAAATGAACGCATATTCAAAAAATCGAAAAAGTGATTTGGACTCTTTGTACATCAATGTCAAATGGGAAGTCAAAATCAGGGCTACGAATAGGTGGCCAGGGTTAGACCTAGAGTGGATCGGAGATTGACCTTGTAGGCCTGTATCATTATGTTCTCACAATGTGCTCAGCTTTGTGAATGCTTATTGTAGTCATTCCCTCTTGGTTTTCTAGTGGGGAGTAATATCTCGTCACCAAACCATGACTGTACTCATCAAATACGGGGGGTCGACCAGCCGACACCGGTGGTCGGCCCCTTTGTATTTGAGAAAAAGGGGAAGACGAAAGGGCATCCCCCTTTCGCCTGCCCCTTAGGGCTTTAAAAAAAAATGGTTGGTTCGGGTGTGACCCGAACCAAATCGGGTCTGTATGGGCGCAACCCAAACCGAACCTGCCGGCCTGGGTCACACTCAGATCGAGCTAGCAAATATATATATATATATATATATATATATATATATATATATATATATATATATATATAAGAGGCCGATTCAGTCTGAGTGTGACCCAAACTAAACCACAGGGTTCTAAAAATAAATAAATAATGTCGGTCAAACCCGTTCAGATTGAGTCAGTTAAGACCGAATTAGTCTGAACCGAACCGGTTTGGATCAAATCGGTCAGAGTTTGGTCTGACAGGGTCTCAGATTCATTTTGATTTGATCTGGACTAGACCAAATCTTGATTCAATCAATCTTGATAGATCCAAACAGAACTGTATCTAGAGAGATATGAGTCTGGATCCAAATTGATTATTCTGGATCCAAAACAAAACTAGATTTGGTTAGGATCAGTTTTAGATCTGATTAGTTCAGTTCTGAATTCAGATTAGAACTGGGCCTATCCAATCAAACGCTATAAAAAGGAGGTAGACTTCCTGCTAAAGTTAATAATGTTTCCCATATTTTCGAAGTGAGTCTCCCAAAGCTTTCTATCTTTTTGCAAAACCTAAGAGTTTCTATCTTTTGAAGTGAGTCTCCCAAAGCAAGTTTTCAATTTTTGCAATAATCTTGTTCTTTCATAGCGAGCTTCAGTAACTATGGTGCTCATGTTCTTCTTTACCTTTGTTGCAAAAATAAAATAATTTTATATTTTTGTTAAAAGCAATAATGACTCTGCGTATTGTATTTTAATTTTGTAGATTTGATCTACATGTTCTATTTGGTGAGGGTCGAGTGGATCCTCTTGGCTAAAGAACGTAAATAATTTTTAAGTTTTTAATGTATTTTACGTGTTAGACCCTCCGAATGTAATCTACATGTTTGGCATAGTAGAAAATTGGTGTTTGGATAATGTTATTTCATCCTATATATGTAAGATTTGTGAAGGATTGAACAGTGAGTCAACCATCTACAATGTACCAAATTTTCAACTTTTATTAAATTGTACTTTTACCTAAAAAAAAAAAACGATCACAAGTCGATTCCGACTACTTTGATCATTTGCTTTGCTACTACTTTCGTCATTGACCATGGAACACATCAACCAAGTTAATATCAAATACTTTTCCTCCTCGTGTAGGTGTCAAGCATGCGTTAGTATGTGTCTCAGAGCAGATCTCGCTTTCATGGCAAAAAGTCAAACTGATTTTGTCAAAATGCTTTAAGTATCTGTATAAAGGATGTAAAATGTCCATCACATTCAAGACTTTGTCAACTTAATTTTTAAAGGAAAACTGAATAAATTTGATATGGTAAAAGGACTACTTTATTATTAATTATTTTTTTTAGAAGGCAAGCTGGATTTAGGCAGACCCCTTCCAGAACATCATTAGCCTCATGTGGCAGAGGTATTCGATCTTTGGCCTTCAGCTTGACACAAGACCCCGGTTGCCACATGGGTTACCACCTCGGTGACAATCTTGACAAAATATGTGAAGGGTATCCTTGGAAAACACAGTCAAGAAAAGTTTCCAAGCAGAAGCTATTGTAGAGCTAAAAGGCCCATTTTGTTTGGTGCATACAGAAGCTTGTTGTAACCCATTAAGTCCCATATCTAAGGTATTTTCTAAGCTGCTAGCGACGCTGCTGTCACTGACTGTCAACCCATCTCAACATATTTTGAGATGAAGACCACACCCATTTGAAGAAATCCCAAGATGGGTGGCTGTGTGGGCGATGTATGAGGCTGCATATTATGTAAACACAATATGTATTTACTTAAAGAAGAAATTTGAAAATTTTATAGTATTTAAAAACTTTGGACTATTGAACAAAATAAAATGGGTATTTTACTTTATTTTTTATGATGAGGAACTGTTGCCGAGAACCGAGTCACTTAATGGGCCTGTCACCCAACCAACCCCAGGTGGAGACACGACACCCAAGTCCTTAGAGAGCCCACTAGTTAAAGGCACCTTCCCACCTGGTGAGAGTCAAACATGGAACAAAGAGGTGATCAGCACCTTCTCCCCAAGCTTGGGGCCACTGGGACAACTCGGGTGGGCATAAAAGGAGAACATATCTTTGGTGAATATAACGAGTTTAGCAAAAGTAATAAAACTATTATTCAATTTAACAAATACAGTTTTCATTTTTCATAAAAGATTGGACAACCACCTTCAAGATCATAGACCAAGTCGCCGGCTCGCACGGAGCAATGGTTTATCCCTTTGCCCTCATTAATGCAAAGGGTTCTACACTTATCAGAATGGAGCCTTGACTACCCGTCTAGAAGACCCCTTCCACTGCACCAAACTTCTTGGAATAAGGGTGGCCATCCTGACGGGTTGGGCCAGCCCAATCCAGACCTTATTAGGGCCCAAGAAGCCCCATTGAATCATTGGACTGCTGAAAGCATAGGGTTGGGCTTGGCCCGACATTATTGGGGCTCAGATAAAGATGGAGGGTGATCTGGTGCTTAATGCACAAATATTTGTGCAATCATATTGCACCTGATCTTTGCCCGCATAGAAAAACAACTCTCTCGCTCTCTCTCATTGAAGAGAGGGTGGTGTATGTTCGCCCCCGATGATTCACTGAATCCCACGTCTGTGTTCGGGGGGCCGAATGAGCGGCAGGTATTTACGCACATGGGGCTAGTATTCCCGTGTATGTTGACATAACTTAGCATTGGAGTCTGGTGCTATTGCAAAGACTTAAGTACCCTTCTTGCTATTCTTGCCCTGAAACGACGGTTCGAGAAAATGACAAAAATATCCTCCATTCAAAAGTTGGGAAACTACGGTTCGAGAAAAGGACAAAAAAGTGCTCCAACCAAAAAGTTTGATGTTAACTATTTAAAGTCGAGATGTTCCATTTTCAGCCTATTCATTAAACTCTTGCGCCATCTGCTGTAACAGTAGCTCCAATTGACAATGCAAACTTTGCCGTCGTCTCCAGTCAAGGTTTTCACCTTATTTTTTATCATGTTTTACAACACATTGTCGCCTTCTCGTGCCAGCCTTGTGCTACAAAACATTCCCGTGTCTTCTCTTCATTTTCGTTGTTGTAAGACATTATGGAAGAAAGCAATGACGCACAAACATTCCAACCAGTGCCCTTAAGGCATCATGAGTAGCTTTCCATCTCATCATGCTATCGATGAAGAACGCATGTCGTCTTGTGTGTCATTAAGGCATTGTTTTGTTATTGCAGGTAGATCTTGTCCTTAAGATGGTTGGAAACTTATCGATATTTGTAAGACGTTGGGACTTGTTGACAAGAATGCTTGTTTACAAATGCTAGGAAGGGCCTCTACCCCATCAGGTATCCTTCATTCACTCAGTATATGTATTGTATCTCAAACCGCTGTATTAGTAACATACTATCGATTTGTGACGTATTGTTTTGTCAGTTAATATCGATTTGTTTGCTATTTTGCCTAATTTTCA
Source organism: Nuphar pumila (assembly GCF_984573655.1). Taxonomy (NCBI): domain Eukaryota; kingdom Viridiplantae; phylum Streptophyta; class Magnoliopsida; order Nymphaeales; family Nymphaeaceae; genus Nuphar; species Nuphar pumila. Next base: position 85,460,795 of record NC_143254.1, on the reverse strand, counting down.
TATCGATTTGTAAATTATTGTGCGATATATTTATCGACTTTTTAGATATTATGGTTTTGTATTGTCGATTTGTAAGTTACTATACAGAATTTCTGTATCGATTTGAAATATATTATTCGATATGTATAACGATTTGTAAGATATTATATGTTTTGTAGTATGTATTTGTAAGATATTTGTAGACAGACTTTGAAAACGTGTGAATGCAGAAACACATTTTCACACGCTTGCGGTGGCGATTTTCGTATTCAAATCACTGCTCAGTCAACGATTTCTATTGAACTCGCTTCACAGCTTTATAGACATAATGAAAGCGTTATCGTCAACACACATGTACAATATGTCGTGTCTTTTATTGGCATGGTAAGTAACAACTCAATGCACAATATAAGCAAATATCAAACCGCAGTTGCCTTTATACTGTGATTCGTTAAATCGTTTCTTTGACTTGCTTAACATTATCGATATTTGTTGTTATATGCATCCTGATTAAATCATAGTAAACGTATACGCTTGCTAACACAAATTGATATATTGCTTAAAAAACATTCCCGTGTCTTCTCTTCATTTTCGTTGTCGTTAAGCATTATGGAAGAAAGCAAAGACACACAAACATTCTAACCAGTGCCATTAAAGCGTCGTGAGTAGCTTTCCATCTCATCATGCTATCGATGAAGAATGCATGTCATCTTGTGTGCCATTAAGGCGAAGATTTGTTATTGCAGGTAGATCTTGTCCTTAAGATGGTTGAAAACTTATCGATATTTGTAAGACACTGGGACTTGTTGACAAGAATGCTTGTTTACAAATGCTAGGATGGGCCTCTACCCCATCAGGTATCCTCCATTTACTCAGTATATGTATTGTATCTCAAACCGCTGTATTAGTAACATACTATCGATTTGTGAGGTATTGTTTTATCAGTTAATATCGATTTGTTTGCTATTTTGCCTAATTTCCATATCGATTTGTAAATTATTGTGCGATATATTTATCGACATTTTAGATATTATGGTTTTGTATTGTCGATTTATAAGTTACTATGCTGAATTATCGTATCAATTTGAAATATATTATTCGATATGTATAACGATTTGTAAGATATTATATGTTTTGTAGTATGTATTTGTAAGATATTTGTAGACAGACTTTGAAAATGTATGTGTGCAAAAACACATTTTCACATGCTTGCGGTGGCACTTTTCGTATTCAAATCGCTGCTCAGTCAGCGATTTCTATTGAACTCACTTCACAGCTTTATAGATATAATGAAAGCGTTATCGTCAACACACATGTACGACATGTTGTGTCTTTTATTGGCATGGTAAGTAACAACTTGATGCACAGTATAAGCAAATATCAAACCGCAGTTGCCTTTATACTGTGATTCATTAAATCGTTTCTTTGACTTGCTTAACCTTAGCGGTATTCGATGTTATATGCATCCTGATTAAATCGTAGTAAACGTATACGCTTGCTAACGCAAATTGATATATTGCTTACAAAACATTCTCCTATCTTCTCTTCTATTTCGTTGTCGTTAGGCATTATGGAAGAAAGCGAAGACGCACAAACATTCTAACCAGTGCCATTAAAGCGTCGTGAGTAGCTTTCCATCTCATCATGCTATCGATGAAGAATGTATGTCGTCTTGTGTGCCATTAAGGCAATGTTTTGTTATTGCAGGTAGATCTTGTCCTTACGATGGTTGAAAACTTAGCGATATTTGTAAGACGCTGGGACCTGTTGACAAGAATGCTTGTTTAAAAATGCTAGGAAGGACCTCTACCCCATCAGGTATCCTCCATTCACTTAGTATATGCATTGTATCTCAAATCGCTATATTAGTAACATACTACCGATTTGTGAGGTATTGTTTTGTCAGTTAATATCGATTTATTTGCTATTTTGCTTAATTTCCGTATCGATTTGTAAATTATTGTGCGATATATTTATTGACTTTTTAGATATTGTGGTTTTGTATTATCGATTTGTAAGTTACTATGCTGAATTGTCGTATCGATTTAAAATATATTATTCGATATGTATAACCATTTGTAAAATATTATATGTTTTGTAGTATGTATTTGTACGATATTTGTAGACAGACTTTGAAAACATGTGTGTGCAGAAACACATTTTCACACGCTTGCGGTGGTGATTTTCGTATTCAAATCGCTGCTCAGTCAGCGATTTCTATTAAACTCGCTTCACAGCTTCGTGGACATAATGAAAGCGTTATCGTCAACACACATGTACGACATGTCCTATCTTTTATTGACATGGTAGGTAACAACTCAATGCACAGTATAAGCAAATATCAAACCGCAGTTGCCTTTATACTGTGATTCTTTAAATCGCTTCTTACTTTCTTAACCTTATCGGTATCCATTGTTATATGCATCCTGATTAAATCGTAGTAAACGTATACGCTTGCTAACACAAATTGATATATTGCTTACAAAACATTCCCCTATCTTCTCTTCTATTTCATTGTCGTTAGGCATTAAGGAAGAAAGCAAAGATGCACAAACATTCCAACCAGTGTCATTAAAGCGTCGTGAGTAGCTTTCCATCTCATCATGCTATCGATGCAGAATGCATGTCGTCTTGCGTGCCATTAAGGCGATGTTTTGTTATTGCAGGTAGATCTTGTCCTTACGATGGTTGAAAACTTATTGATATTTGTAAGACTCTAGGACCTATTGACAAGAATCCTTATTTACAAATGCTAGGAAGGGCCTCTACCCCATCAGGTATCCTCCATTCACTCAGTATATGCATTGTATCTCAAACCGCTATAATAGTAACATACTACCGATTTATGAGGTATTTTTTTATCAGTTAATATCGATTTGTTGCTATTTTCCACAATTTCCATATCAATTTATAAATTATTATGCGATATATTTATCGACTTTTTAGATATTATGGTTTTGTATTGTCGATTTGTAAGTTACAATGCTGAATTACCGTATCGATTTGAAATATATTATTCGATATGTATAACGATTTGTAAGATATTATATGTTTTGTACTATGTATTTGTAAGATATTTGTAGACAGACTTTGAAAATGTGTGCATGCAGAAACACATTTTCACACGATTGCAGTGGCGATTTTCGTATTCATATCGCTGCTCAGTCAGCGATTTCTATTGAACTCACTTCACAGCTTTATAGACATAATGAAAGCGTTATCATCAACACACATGTACAATATGTCGTGTCTTTTATTGGCATGATAAGTAACAACTCGATGCACAATATAAGCAAATATCAAACCGCAGTTGCCTTTATACTGTGATTCATTAAATCATTTCTTTGACTTGCTTAACCTTATCGGTATCCATTGTTATATGCATCCTGATTAAATCATAGTAAACGTATACGCTTGCTAACGCAAATTGATATATTGCTTACAAAATATTCCTGTGTCTTCTCTTCATTTTCGTTGTTGTTAGGCATTATGGAAGAAAGCAAAGATGCACAAACATTCTAACCAGTGTCATTAAAGCGTCGTGAGTAGCTTTCCATCTCATCATGCTATCGATGAAGAATGCATGTCGTCTTGTGTGCCATTAAGGCGATGTTTTGTTATTGCAGGTAGTTCTTGTCCTTATGATGGTTGAAAACTTATCGATATTTGTAAGACGCTGGGACTTGTTGACAAAAATGCTTGTTTACAAATACTAGGATGGCCTCTACCCCATCAGGTATCCTCCATTCACTCAGTATATGCATTGTATCTCAAACCGCTGTATTAGTAACATACTATCGATTTGTGAGGTATTGTTTTGTTAGTTAATATCGATTTGTTTTCTATTTTGTTGCTAATGCAAATTGATATATTGCTTATAACAGTGTTGAGCTTATCATCAGGTTGTAATGAAGATGATCTATCTCAATCAATTGAAAGATATAGAGAATTGAACATCTATACTAATGACGCAATAGAAGAAGTGAACATCTGCACTAATGATGCACATGATAAGAAGGGTGCAGGCATTAGATTCACTCTTGACTTGAACTTTCCAGTAGAAGAAATGTAATTCAATAATGAAGTAGATGATCATGACAATACACTTAATAAAAGTGTAGGCACTGAGAATATACATGGAAGTACACCTGACTATGTTCCGGTAGAAGGAATGCAGTTTAATAATAAGGAAGCTGCATATAAATTTTACAACGATTATGCCTTAAAAGTTTGTTTCAGTGTGAGAAGGTTTTCTTGGTCAAAAAATGCACAAGGTGTCATGGTGAGAAAGACATATGTTTGTTCCGAGCAAGGTTGAAAGAAATTAATGGGAAATCCAACAAGGAGCATGCCAGAATCAAGATGTGGATGTCAAGCGAGAATGGTGTTGAGAAGACATCCGAATGAAAATTTTCTAGTTCGTACTTTAATCAGTGATCATAATCATGATTTATCTACATCATTTATGACTCCTATGCTAAGGTCACATAGTAAAGTAATTGTAGTGCATGCTGCAATGTCTGAAATAGCCGATAGCGCCGACATTGCACCAAGGAAGATATACAATTTGTTTGCCCACATAGATGGTGGTCACGATAATGTGCCATTCACACGTTTGGATCTATGAAACCACTTGAGAAGGAAGAGGGCAGATAACATGAAGAACAAGAAAATATGTTTTTTGGTTGATTACTTACAGAAGAAATCAAGCATTGACCCTGGTTTTTTTAGTGCAATGCAACTCGATGAAGATGGATATGCTGTGAATATGTTTTGGGTAGATTCAAAGTCAAGAGTAGATTATGAATGCTTCAATGATGTGCTTGTATTTGATACTACAGTAAAGATTAATACTGAACAATGACCATTTGCACAGTTTGTCAGAGTAAACCATCACTCACAGAGTTGTATATTAGGTGGCGCTTTTTTGTATGACCAGACCAAGGAAATCTTTGAGTGGTTGTTTAGAGTATTTACACAAGCAATGAACGAGAAGTAACCTGAAGTTGTACTTATAGATGGTGATCACGCAATTGCGGCTGCAGTGCTTCATGTGTGTCCAGATGCACATCATCGCCTATGTTTGTAGCATATCTTTCAAAATGCAGCAAAGAACATAGGATACATATTTAATCAAAAGACAGAGTTTGACAAAAAGTTTACAAGGTGTGTACTTGAGAGCATAGACAAGGTCACCTTTATGTCAGATTAGGAGGAAATGATTAAGATATACGACCTTAAAGACTGTCCTCGGTTACAAAATTTATATGCAGAAAAAGAGAAGTGAGCATTGGCATATGGAAGACAATACTTTTGTGCAGGTATGATAAGCACACAAAGAGCTGAATCTATGCATGCCACGCTGAAGAAAACCTTGTATTCATGTTTAAGAATGTTTCGCTTCATGAAACAATATGAATTATTTGTAGACGGTCTAAGACAGAATGAGATTGAACAAGACGTGAAATGCTTCAATATACGACCTCTAACTTTGGGCATGAAAATATTGATGCAACCTGTAGATTTATTATCGTCGTAAAATTTTTCCCTTCCCTTCCCTTACGGGAGAGAGAGGAAAATTGCTTTCGCGAGTCAAACTTGACCGGATTTTGGAAATTGTTTTGAAATACTCGCCTCCGTTTTTGAAATTAGCGGGAAAATCCATGGGTTGGGGCTCGACCTGTCGGTACGAGGTTCGACCGTTCCTACCGCCTTTAACAGGGGTAGTCAAACCAAGGACCAAAAATGTGCTTGACTTAGATAAATTATCAAAATCGTGTTCTATCCTAAATGCACAGAGAATTCAGTCATATGCTATGAAATCTTGTAAAATACAAGTTGGAAAACATGATGTATGCTTAGAAAATGCTTTTGGAGTTGGAAAATATTTCTCAGGAAAAGAGATGGAAATCAATCTCTTAGGAAACTTAGATGAAAGGATTTGGAAATCTCGAGAAAAATTTATGAAGTTTTGGGGAAATCATGAATGGTTGAAAATCCTTGGAAAATAGAAGTAATTTTTAGGAAAAGGGTAAACATTGGAAGAGAAAATGCTGATCAGGAAGATTCTAGCTTTGAAAAGTTTCTCAGGAAAATGAGCAAAATTCACTGGAAAACCCTTTAGAGAAAGAAAATTGAAACTCAGGAAATTGAAACCTTGAGAATCTTAACCTTGAAACACTTGGAAATCAATTTTGATTTTGAGCTGGATGAGAAATTCCTTTTGAAAAGAATCTTAAGAAAATAACATTTTTTTGGGAAAAACATGGGAAAACTGGACTTGAGAAATCCAACTTCGGAAATCTTCACAGTTTCTTAAGGAATCGATTTCCAGAGAATGAAATTTTCTTGAGAAAATCATGAGAAAAGCAGATGATTCCATGATGCAGATGATTTGAATGAATGAATGCACTTTGAAAAGATTTTCTGAAAATTTTGTTGGGAAAATATGTATTAAGTCAAAGTAAATCCTTCACATATTTTGACTGTGGCCATGAATATGTTCAGAGTTTAGTTGATTTAATTCACAATATTTTGAAAATTTGGAAACATGATGTGCATTTTGAAGATAGCCTAAGAGTGTAGGCTCAATGGGACTGGTAGAAAGATGAGGAATCTGGGTCTCGTCCATATTCCGACTAGGGTCGTAAATATGGACTGCACCGAGTTCATCAACTCTCTAAGAGTTGGTGCGCGTGACATTCCTGTACATCCACGGTGATTTTGCAAAATGAGATATGTGAATCATAGAATCAGGATATTGCAGAAATCAAACTACATGAGATGCATCCTAATCTAAGCAGTAAAAGTAAATATTATTCCAAATTTGATTATTACATCTCTGACATGAATCAAAATAAATGAAAAAAAATACATAGTATAAAAGAATCAGCATCCTCCAGTTTTTCCTGCAAAATGAGAATTAGTACAAGGAATGGATATACAAGATACCCAAGGAAATGGGTATATATAGAACATGTACAAAGAAGATATATGGATATATATGTATATATCTAAATGTTAAAATTTGTGCTAATTGACATGTAACAATGGAGGTGTATTTACATGAGAAAATAGCTACATAAATGCTCATGTATGAAAGTAAGTGTACATGGAGATATCCATATATATACATATATATATATATATATATATATATATATATATATATATATATATATATATATATATATAATATATGTATATATATAGAGATATATTTACACATATAGATATATATGCTTACAAGGAGAGAATATACATAATACTTGCATTTTCATATATAATGGGGGAAATGTAGACTGAAATGATTCATGCTGCTGTAACAATCATATAACAGTAGTGATAACTTCTTCTCAAGAAAAATAACAGACATAACAACAGCAAAAAAAGAAACCCAATCATAGTTCATTTTGCTGTAGCAGTTTTGCCTTTTCCCCTTTCTCTTTTTTTTTACCAACAATTGACTCTTTAATCCGTCAACTAACGCAACCGTTGTTACTTCAAAGCATAAAGCATTTGCAGCCAGAATTAGTAGACTAACACTGCAAAACAGCCCTCAAGTGGCCCTTGCCTAACACTGCCATAATCAGTTGCCTCACACTGTAAAACAATACTCAAGCTGTAAAACAGCTTGACTATGTTGTTTTCAATGGTTATTTACTTAACTTCTGGAAAAGAGTGCTATAGACAAGATGATTTAATCAATTTGAGATGGGATGAAGCTGATGGCTGAAACGATCCTAATAGCTGAAGCTGCACTAGTGGCTGAAACAATGCCAATGGTTGAAACAATGCTAATGGCTAAAAGGATGATCTGTAAACGCCTTGCGCAAAGGTATCACATGTTATAGATGACATGCAAAGGATGGGCAGACATTAAGATCACATGACTGGCCCAATAAGCATATGATACAGCAATCAAACTTAAGTACATTCGAAAAAGAAAAAAAATTTTTTGCACCCAGAACTACTAAGACGTGTTCTGCAGGTAATCATGGAAATTTCTTGACAAAAAAAAAAAGAAATAGCATTTTATCTTAGGATGAGTAAAGACTGAAGTTTGGATGACATTGGCAGAGGTGTTTTTGTATTATGAATTAAGCCTACAAGAAAAAAAAAATCCGTGCAATACAGTAAAGGATGCTTCTTTTAAAGATTAAACTAAAAAAAAATTTCTGAACAGAGATCGATTATGAGAGAGTTCTCAGTATTTGGGAGGAAAAGACTATTACATTCACACAAGGTACTCCTCCATCACCCGATTTTAAATCCTGTAATGTTACACAGATATTGCCACCTGAATGACACAATGGGCAGGTTGGAAATGTACAGATAAAGCTCATTACTGTTACCACAGTATATTTCTCATACTAACATGTAAACGACAATATGGGTATACCTGTGATAATGACCAGAAATAAAATTTAGATAAATATACTGACAAGTAAGGAATAAGGAAATGGAAACAAAATAAGATGGGCTGGGTGTAGTGTCCTGGTTAGCGACACTCACTTAATGTACGATCTGTCCCTGAGGACATCGTTTTGACACCATTTCATGCAGACACCCAAAAAAAAAAAAAAAGGAAAACTGTATGGGTATGCTGAAATCAACAACGTACAAGAGCATCAAGTAACGTTGCCATTAAACATAAATCCTACAAAGAAAAAAAAAAACAGAGGAGGGGTAGTAATATGGCAAGATGGCAATGGACATAGGATCACATGAAGAATCGTTCATTCCGTGTGCGGAGACTAAACCATTGATAACAAAGAGGTTTCATGGAAAATCTTAATTTTGGTAAAATCAGTGACATATGAGGGAGTATGGAATGCATGTGGATTGGAAAACTCTTTGATTGAAAAGGAAAATACTGTTTCATAAAGCTTTTGGTTTTGAAACAAATCAGGCCAACAACTGTTGTTGGAAGGTTATGATTCAGCAAAACCTACTTCTTATAGGGATCAATGATGCTATTGTGAAGCATCACTGATCCTTAACCCATAAAATAACCAGGGTGACCGATTTCATCATTGAGGGTGACGAATAGGTGATGCAGATGGCATGAAGATACTATTCAAGTCATAAAGATGTAGGTACACGATGAACCCTCACCTGATTGCTTGAACGGGCTGATTCTTTGCAGATGATTCCTGGAAAAACTTCTGGTTTGAAGTGAGAATCTTGATGTAATCAATGATGCACAAGGTGGAATAACCTTGGTTCAACAGAGGTTGAGAAGATCCCTTCTTTTCTATTGTTCTGCTGAAGGTTGTTCATGCGGATCGAAGCTTCTGAGTGTCAACCGCTGGAAGTTCGTTTCTTGAATGGCGATGAAGAGACAGAGAGACAATGAGCGTGCTGCAGATAGGAACAGAATAGGTTGGGGAAGAAGAAAAAGGGTTTTGAGAGATGGGAGAAGTCGCCCCTTGAAATCGCAGATTGGGTCCTTTTTTAAAGATTTTCAGCTGTTTTTATCCAAAAGATCAGCATTTTTTGAAACTTTTCCACCAAATTTTTGAAAGCATTTGAAAGTCTTTTAAACAAATTTTTGAAAGTTTCCTCAATCCTTGAGAAGGGGACGACTGGCTTGTTCGGAAATCTCGGTTCATTTACCTACAACTTAGGTAAAGTGAACCCTTTTTGTGGGTAGGGCTTTACGGTGGCTCCATTTGGCGCTGAAAAGTAATGAATAAAAAAAAAAAACAAAAAAAAAAGTGATAAAACAAATTTTGTTTTTTCCTTTTTTTTTCTTTTTCCTTTTTTTTTTTAAGGTGATGCCACCTCACTGGATTTGAAAACTTTTTTGAAAAAGTTTGTTTTTCTTTGCAGAGGACTCTAGTGGGGTGTCACCTACGTGGGCCCACTAATTATTTTATTAAAAATTAAATCAAATGAAAGAGTTTTATAAATCGGTGCCACTTCCGGATGGGCACTGTTTTGAAAATAAGAGAAATATTTGAAAATTTGAGTGTGACACCACCCCAAGGCGGGTCCCACGTCACTTATTTGAAATAAAAGCCAAGTGAGATTTTTGGAATTTTCATAATAGTAAGCTAAGTTTAGAAAACACGAAGTGAACTTTGGTTTGGTTTCAAAACTTAGAAGAAAATGGTTCTTCAGGGTAAAATTTAGAATGATGCGAAGAAATTCGGAGCCTGTTTTGTAAAAGTTTGAAATAAGGTCTTACGAATTTGAAATTGTGTCCCCTTCTTTTCAACTGGCGAAATTTTTTAAAATCAATGTCAAAAACTATCCAGATCATTTTCTTGAGAAAAACTTTTGTAATTCAGAGTCTTGGGGGTAAAATGGGAAGAATTGGTAATTTTGAAGACCCAGGGTTTTGGAATCAATTTTGAAATATTTAAAACTCGAATCTGGATTGATACTTTTGAAAATCAGGAGTTCTGGATCTCAAAATGACATGCTGTGCAGTGAAATGATGCGCAAGGTTTATGCAATGCTATGCAAAGACATGTTTCTTGAATTGCCACTCTGAATTTAAAATTGGAAATTCTAGCTTCTTGTCAAGAATAGGATTTTGAAAATTTGCAGTTTGAAGATGTTTCTGAGCCTAAATAGAGAGATTTTGGGAATTGAGAATGAAACTTTTTGGCTTTTTGCAAGGTTCAATCTCAGAAAATGACTATTTTGCCCTTCATTGCTTTTGAAGAACTGAAATATGATAATTGGTGGAGATGTCAGGAAGGTGAGCGAAAATTTGGGGTGTTTACAGATGCCCCTCTTTGCTACTAAGCCGGCTTATGGCCGAGCTTAGTGGAAAAGAAAAACACACCAAATTTGGGCTATATATAAAATGCCCCAGTTAGAAGGATCTGACTGGATATGAGAAAATTAGCCTGGGGAACATGGTAGATATGGGATGGAGAATGAAGATGAATAGATGTGCTCTATGAGAACGAAGTTTAGGTTTTTGCCCTTAACCTGGATGGGACATAAGATGCTTCGTATGGAACGAAGCTCAGGTTTGACCCTTAACCTGATTGGGGAATGAAATATCTCATAGAAATGAGACTCAGGTTTGTACCCTTAACCTGATCGGGCGTAAATGAAATACCTCTTTGAATGAGGCCCAGGTTTATACCCTTATCCTGATTGGGTGGAAATGAATGGAGTCCTCGAAAGAAGAGACCATGATGGAACCTTCGAATTTTGCACAATACATCCGACACGGGTTTTGCAAAAGGAAGGAAAATGGGGTCCCTAAAGCTTGAAAAGGGGTTGATTTTGGGCGCCTCATTGCTAAGACTAAATAGCTTTTGAAATTGCCTTTTGCGAGAAAATGATTGGTGGTTCGACCTCGAACCGAAATGGGATTGTCTATGGTTGGACAGTGGAGATACAGGGAAGTGTGCGAATCTGAAAGCTCATGCTCTCGAAGAAGGGAATGAATCAAGTCCTCAAGAGGGATTTAAAATTGGTGTCAGGGTGTATCAAAAACAAACATCAAGCTCTCACTTCATGTCAGGATAGCTAGAAAATATCATCAAAATGTTGAAAATTTTGTTGTTGATTCAAAATATTTGAAAATGATGCATATTGTTGCAAAATATTCATTCTACCTGAAGTATTACCTCCAAACAAGGTTCACTTCGTAGAATCGAGATTTGAAATCCAAATTGCTTGTAATTGACCTTCTTCAAGGAAGCTATCAATTTCCTTGATATGAACAGGAAAGAGAGAATTTAATATTATGAAAGCAATTGATGAAAGGATATTGATAATAGAATTTCACGAATTTAAAGAATATTCTTGATAGATGTGGCAGTGTGATATCCTGGGAGCTTCTCTCATGATAATCTTTCTGCACTCTTTTGGCTTTCTTGGGTTTTGGCTACATTCTCCTTCATTTTGGAGATGTTCTGACTTTTTCTCTCTTTCTTTTTCCTCTCTTGCTCTCTTTTGGGAGGGTACGTCACAAACTCCTTCAACTTGGAGATGTTTCGATCTTTCTTTGATGATATTGGCTCATGGGTTAGAGATAGTTGAAATTAAATATCTTTTAGGGATTGTCGGGAGGTTCATCGCATATGCCTTCATCTCGACAGTGCTTTGGACTTTCCCTGGAAGGATCCGTCACAAACTCCGTCATCTTGAAGATGTTTCAAATCTTCTTTGGCCCTGGGGGTCTACTCGCTTAATTCGCTTTCATCTTGACGATAATTGAGAGATCCCTTTTGCGGATATTTAATCGCAACTTAGGTGATTTGGAGGATACAGGGCTTGGGTGAATTCGCTTTTTTTCTATCGCTCAGGATATTTCCACTGCCTCATTTTTACAAGAATAGTCTTTAGAGATGTGCCATAACTGCGATCAATATCAATCATTCGTGGCTTTGCAATAACATTTAATCTTCTTTTCTGGCCATATCAAGGATTTTTCCTTCATCCCTTTTGGTCGGCCAATAAAAAGAATTTGAATTTTGAATCTCTTTTCGCAAAAGCTTCACTCTTTTGGAAGTAATGCTAAAGGTAAACTGAGGTAAAGATTTATGCAATAAAATTCTGAAATCAACAGGTAATTGATTGACAAATTGACACAATGTTCTTGAAATCCTGGGTAAAAGAGAGCGTTTGAGGTCCGGCTCAATACATTCGTGACGAAAAATCTCCTCTCTTTTTCCCCAAAAAGAGAGACTGAGGCTTAGCCCTTACCTGAATGAGAAATGGGAAATACTCCTCTCTTCCCTAAAGAGGAGGTGTTTGCAAAACGAACTTTCGAAGAGAAATTAAGCTTTCGTCAAAGCTCCCTAATATTAGGCTTCTCTTATGGAAAGGGGGCCGATAATAGTGAGGTCGGAAAATTGGGTCATGAAGGAACGAGTCCATCACACTCTCCCTGAAAAGAGGGTCCTCCATGAAAAATGGCCTAGTATGAAAATTGGGGGGGGGGAGAGGGGGGGGGCACAAGAAAAGCGAGTCTCCGTCGAGCCTCTCCCTATAAAAGGGTTCCTTGTGTGAAATTGGAAATTGTTTTGCAAACAGTTCACGAAGACGCGAGTCCCTTCAAACTGTCCCTAAAAAGGGGCTAAGTGAACGAATTGGATAGCATGCGAAAAGAACGAGCTCCCTCGAACTCTCCCTAAAAAGGGTCTCTCGCAAGAGAAAATGATTGAAATTGATTGACCAAAAGGTCGAAATTGGAAATTAGAAAATTGATTGTTTGAATGACCCGGAGGTCGAAATTAGATGACCTGACGGTCGAAATTGAGAATTGATTGACCAAAAGATCGAAATTAGAAATTGATTGACCTGGAGGTCAAAATTGGAAATTGAGTGACCTCGCGATCAAAATTGGAAATTGAGTGACCTAATGGTCAAAATTGGAAATTGAGTGACCTGACGGTCAAAATTGGAAATTGAGTGACCCGAAGGTCGAAATTGGAATTTGAGAATTTGGATGATCCTGAAGATTTAAATTGGAAATTGGTGGGCAAAATGTCAACTTTGAGAAATTGACTGATTTTGAGGATCGAAGTGACTTGGATCAACATAGGAGAATAAATGGCTCGAGTGAAGAGATCACGGGTCAGAACCTGGATTAACAAAGGAGAATGATGAGTTCGAGTCAGAGCTCGAATCAGAGCTCGAATAAGGTAAAGAGATCTCGAGTTGAAACTCGGATCAACAAAAGAGAAATAATTTGAAGGAAAACCCGAGTCGAAACTCAGATCTTCAAATGAAAATATAGACCAACTTGAAAATGGGATTTTGAAAATGTACCAGTTCGAGCACCGAATTTTGAGAATGTACCAATTCGAGCACTGGATTTTGAAATAATGCGAGTTCGAGTGCTGGATTTTGGTTCAGTACTGGTAACTGTCTTTCAATTTTAAATAACAGTTGTGAATTGTGATGGGACTGTTTGTTGAAACCCCAATACTGACCAGATTGTTATTAATGCAGTTGAATGCAAATGAATACAAATTGATGCACATGAATGCGCAAGTGTGTAAAATGAGCGATTTGTTTATCCTGCCTGCATACAAAATTTTAAAATGCCCCAGTGTAACTGGGAAAAGGAAGTTTGATCATTATCGAAGAAAATAGGAAGATTACAAAGGAGGAATAGATGCTTCAAGCATAGAACTTTTTCAAGTGTCGAGCATTAATGGGATCTGGTAATTCTACCCCATCGGCATTGATGAGCCGATATGAGTTGCAGGGTAATGCTTCTTTGACGACATAGAGACCTTCTCAATTTGGCGACCATTTTCCGCCGGGATGATGCTTGAGATAAGTTGTGGATCGAAGCACTAAATCATTGACTTTGAATCTCCTTTCGATGACAGACTTCGCATATTGTCTGGCTATTCTCTGGCGATAGGATTGAGCATGCTCTGCTGCTTTTAGCCTTCTTTCGTCGAGCAAGTCTAGCTGTACCAATCGCTGCTGTTGGTATTGATCAAGAGGCAATTGTAGGAGTGAAGCAAATTTCAAGGCGGGCTTCTGAACATGTAGCGGTAATACTACTTCTGTTCCATAGACCAGTTCTGATGAAGTAGCATTTGTGGGAGTACGAATGGTGGTCCGGTAGGCCCATAGTGCATCATGGATCTTCTCATGCCAATCTCGGCCTGTTTCTATAGTTCGCTCCAAGATACGAATTAAAATCTTGTTGGTAGCTTCTGCCTGACCATTCCCTTGAGGATAGTATGGAGCGAAAAAATGATGATAGATTTTTAACTTTGAGTAGAATGTGTTCATCTTTTCATTCTTGAAGTGATTGCCATTATCTGACACGATGTCATGTGGGATGCCGAAACGGCAAAGGATGCTCTTGTGAATGAAAGAGACCACGTTCCGGCCTTCCATGGTGCGGAGAGTGATAGCTTCTACCCACTTAGTGAAATATTCTATTGCGGCAAGAAAGTATTTGTGGCCATTTGAAGTAGAAGGAGTGATGGGACCTACGACATCGAAGGCCCACATGGAAAACGGCCATGGAGAAACAACAGATTGCAAATAAGTTGCCGGAGCATGAATAGAAGGTGCGTGTATGTGACATTGCACACACTTCTTCACAAAGTAATAACAGTCTTGCTGCATAGTTTTCCAATAATAACCTGCTCTGATGATCTGTTTGACAAGGGTTTGGTAACCGACGTGGCCACCACAAATGCCTTCGTGTGCTTCCCGCACGACTTCTTTGGCTTCGTCTTCGTCTAAGCATCTGGAATTCTCTGAACTGAATCCACGACGATAAAGGATATTGGCCAGAATGAAATATCGAGTAGACATGCGCTGGATTGTTCGCTGCTCTTTCTTTGAGAGCTCTGGAGGAAATTCACCAGTTTCTATGAAGTTTTTGATATTGTAATACCAAGGCTTCTTCTTTTGCTCAGCTTGGTTTACTTGTTCTGTTGGAAGGAAGGCAAGTTGGTGAAGTCTGCCAATTTCAAAAGAGCGACAAGATTCTCCATTCTTGAATGCCATAATGGAGCCCAGGCTGGCTAGGCTATCGGCCACTTGATTAAAATCTCTCTTGATATGAAAAAGTTGAAATTCTTCAAAATTGCCGATAAGAGCGGAGACGATTTTTTGATAGGGAAATAGCTTTTGATCTTTCACTTGCCAATCGACTCGAACTTGATTGACAACGAGTAATGAGTTGACGTAGGCATGTACTCTCTTAACATTGAAGTCTAGTAGAATTTTTAGTCCATGAATCAGGGCTTCATACTCAGCTATATTGTGGGTACATTGAAAATCTAACTTGAGAGAAAATAGAATCATCTCATTCTCAAGAGTGATTAATAAGATTCCAATGCCTATTCTAGCCATATTCTTAGAACCGTCGAAAAATAAAATTCAGACTGGGGGTTGCTGGATGTTGCAGATCTGCTCATCAGGGAAATCATCTTCGGCTTTTACTTCTTCTGCCAGAGGAAAGTCTGCCAATTGATCTGCAATTGCTTGGCCTTTGATTGATTGCTGTGAGACATATTCTAAGTCATACTGCATCAGTAAGACTTGCCATCTGGCGACTCGTCCACTGAGAAAAGGTTGCTCTAGGATGTATTTGAGAGGATTGAGTTTGGACAAGATTTTGACTTCAGATGCCAGCAGGTAGTGTCTTAGCTTCTGACACATCCACACCAGAGCTAGGCAGATCTTCTCTATTTGAGAGTATTTCTTCTTATAGTCTATGAAAGTCTTACTCACATAATAAATGACGTTCTCTATCAAGCTGCCTTCCTTATACTGTGCTAAGAATCCGTCGCATGCGACTTGATTGACTGAGATGTATAGCAGAAGAGGTTTCCCTAATTCTGGCGGCTTCAAGATAGGAGGATTGAGGAGATACTTCTTGATTCGATCGAACGATTGCTGACATTCTGGTCCCCATTCGAACTTTACTCCTTTTCTGAGTAAGTGGTTAAAGGGTTCACATCTCATTGCTAAGTTGGAAATAAATCGTCGAATTGATTGCATGCGTCCCTGAAGGCTACACAATTCTTTAAGATTTTTCGGGGGTGGCATATCAATGATAGCCTTTGCTTTGGCTGGGTCAACTTCAATTCTCTTTTTGCTGACTAGAAAACCCAACAGTTTACCTGATTCGACTCCAAAAACACATTTTTGAGGGTTAAGCCTTAACTTGTAATGAATGAGTCGCTTGAAAACTTGGTCAAGAGCTTCGAGGTGATCTTCTTCCACTTTGGATTTCACGAGGATATCATCAACATACACATCCATGATTTTGCGCATCTGATCATGAAAGATAACGGTCATTGCCCGTTGATACGTTGCTCCAGCATTCTTGAGCCCAAAAGGCATAACTGTGTAGCAGAAGGTGCCCCAAGGTGTAGTAAAGGAAGTTTTTGATTGGTCGCGGGCGGCCAACTTAATCTGATTATAGCTGGAATATCCATCCATAAATAAGAACATGGCGTGTCCTGTCGTGCTATCGATTAGAAGATCAATGCTTGGAAGTGAATAATCATCTTTCGGAGTTGCCTTGTTGAGATCTCTGAAGTCTATGCAAATCCTCACTTTGCCATTTTTCTTTGGAACAACGACAATATTGGCTAACCAATCGAGGTAGTCAATAGTTCGAATGAACCCTGCTTTGAGCAAATCTTTGAGTCCTTCTTTGACTTGTTGTTCTATTCTGGGATCCATTTTTCTTAATTTCTGTTTCACTGGCTTAGCATCTGGCTTTAAAAAGAGGCGGTGTTCGACCAATTTTGGATCTAAACCCGGCATATCTTCATATGTCCAAGCGAACACTTCTTCATATTGCTTGAGAAAATTAGTGAGCCTTTCTTTCTCTCCCAGACTTGGACTGGTTCCGATCTGGAGAATCTTGGGATCGTCCTCTGAACTGATATTGACATCTTTAGTCGGATCTTGTACTAGTGCCGATGGTTCATCTTGCTTCTGAACTGAGGCGAACTTTGGTAATTCCTGAAGAGATTGATCAAACTCTGCATAATCATCTAACTGTTTTGCAACCTTGCCATCTTCGGTGCTTGCTTTGACTCGATGAATCGCTGCCGACTTCTGGAAAGCCTTTGGATTGAGAACGAGCTTCTTGATTGCTCGGAAAGACATTCTAAAATTTTGGATAAGATATTTGATTTAGGTAAAATCGCCCATCATGAGACAAATAATCATTTGAAGAGAATTATGCATAAAATGGTATTAAAATTATAAAATGAGGAGATAGACAGAAAGGAGACAGATGGCACCCAGATAGACAAAGAAACTCGAAATTTTACTGATTTTGAATTGATCGAAGACATTGATAAAATGAGACATTTATTGAAAAGAATAGAAATAAAATAATGAATGGTTCTCAATGTGCCCCTTTGACAAAAAACATTCTTCTTTGGTGAGTTCTTGCCGGAAAACCCTAGTACTGCTCTGTGGGGACGATGTTTTTGGATCACTGGCTCTATGCGGCCATCTTCATTTTTGCCTAGTCCTTTGAAGGGTTGATAGCCATGCTTCAGAAGTAAATCAAATCCCTTTCTTGCTTTCATGAACTGTGGAAACAATGGGTGATCTTTGATAGTGTTGTAGTTGATCCGGCCTCCAATCTTGAAGAATTCAGGACCTCTCCATCGGGTCATGGCTACAGTGTGTAGAGCTAATTCTGAGGATGTCTGGAGTATTTCCCGACTTTCCCCAAGACTGATTTCTTCACTCTCCCTGATGCTAGGGATATCTGCAGTGAATGATGGTCGAGGGATCATAGGCTGCGGGAGCCTTTCTTCTGGGTCTTCTCCCAGTATTGTTGTAATCATTCCACCTTTTGACCATTTTACACATTGATGAAGGGTGGAAGGCACTGCATTAGCATTATGAATCCAAGTTCTTCCGAGCAGCAGGTTATAGGTGGGTGGTACATTGATCACATGAAAAAGCACTGAGTGCACCGAATAGTTGATGAACACCTCCGGAAATATCTTGCCTTTAGCCGTTTGACCATGATTGTCAAACTCGTAGATAGTGATAGGATTTGGAATATATTCTTCATCCTTGATCCCTAATGTTTTTGCTATCATTTCAGGACATATGTTGAGGTTGCTGCCTCCATCAACTAGCACATGCGGTACCATCATTCCTCTCACTCGAACAATGATGTACAAGGCATTATTGTGAAAGGAATGAGGCTTTGGAAGGTCCTCATCCGAGAAGGTAATCGGTGCATTTGTCATGGCTGAATTCACAATTTGTGCCATGTCTTCAGGTGTGGTACTGGGCTTAACTTTAATCTTTCTGAGCAGATCATCCAGTACTTGCTGGTGCTTGCGGGAATTCTTGGCCAAGTCAAGAATGAAAACATTAGACAGAGCGGTCAGAGGCTTCTGACTTGAATTTTTTGGCCTGGGTTTGATGATTTGATTGAGGAAGTCAGAAATTCCCTTTGACTTGGGGGATGACTTTACAGGTGCTTCAGAAACTTTCATCTTGCTGAATGCTGAGATTAGGTCCATCTTCTTAGAAGCTGGAGCT
Organism: Nuphar pumila; assembly: GCF_984573655.1. Taxonomy (NCBI): domain Eukaryota; kingdom Viridiplantae; phylum Streptophyta; class Magnoliopsida; order Nymphaeales; family Nymphaeaceae; genus Nuphar; species Nuphar pumila. The sequence goes on along the minus strand of NC_143254.1, from coordinate 85,441,829 downwards.
GCTTGTCATAGCACTGACACCTGATGTTGAACTTGGAGATCTTGAACAGAACATGGCTTGATGTGCTCATGAGGTAAGAATGGCTGTTCATATATCATTGCTGTAGTGTGTGAAGGAAAGGGCTGATTTATGATGTCCATTTTCTCTTCTTCTTCTCCTTCCACTAATAGATTCTTATCAATAAGGTCTTGCACAATATTCTTGAGAACAAAGCAGTTCTCAGTGCTGTGTCCCACTGTCCTGTGGAACTTGCAAAATTGGTCTTTTCATTTCCCCATAGGCATAGGGGGATCAGCCAGTCTTGGCAATTTGACTATTTCCTTTGACAACATGTACTCGAGCACGTCTTCGAGTGATTGGTCTAAAGGAGTGAATTTCCTATCGTAGCTCCATCCTTCATGTTTGGTCTTCTCACGCAGTTTTGGCCCTTGATCTTGCTGAGGAGGTTTGCTGTATTGAGGAGCAGGCTTTCCTTTCTGATCCCCTTTGTTGTTTGAATTGCCTGTGCTGTAGCAGTAGTCTTTCTTCTGCCCTTTATACTGGTTTCGGCTATTGTGGCTGTTGTTGTTGGCAGAATAGGTGAAATGCGTTTTCTTCTTCTGTTCACCTTGGGAGTTATGCTTGGGAAATGTGAAGCCTTTGTAGACTCCATTCTCTACGCTTAGCTCGAGCCATTCGACTCGTTCAGTCAACTTAATGAAAGTACGGGATGGTGCAGTAGAGATTAATCCTCTTAATGGTTGCGAGAAGTTATTGAGGATTAGGGATAAAGCATGCCTTTCAGATATGGGATCTCTCATTTTGTTGCAGGCTGATCTCCATCTATGAATAAAGTCCCGTGCCTTTTCATTCTCATTCTGCCTTAAATTGCAGAGATGGCTAAATGTTGGGAGCGCCTCTGTGTTGAACAAGAAGCGTTCGATAAATAAGTTCACAACTTTATCGAACTCCTTGAGCTCGATAGGATTGATATGCTCAGCATACCACTTAGCTGCAACTCCTTCTAAGCTGCGGGGAAAACACAAAAATAATGCTCTGTTGTCCTTCTTGAACCTTGAGCACTCAGCAAAGAATGTGGCAAGATGGGCCTTTGGGTCGCCAGAACCATCGAACTTGATGAACTTACGAGGAAGGTTCTCCAGGTCTTCATCACCTTCTAAGCCATCGTAAAAGTCTTCACTGGTGAAGACTTTCTTGCCCTTGTCACGGGCTTGCAAATCTTTTACAACTCTGGCCATTTCCCTGAACTGCGCTTGCAAGGGGTCTTTTGCGACTTGGCTCTTTGGTTTGCGGTATTTCCTTTGTTCTCGGCCATGTTTCTGAAATGCCGGAGGCACCTCACACTCTTCATTGGTGTCTTCCGCTGATTCTGATCCATCAGAAATTTCCTCTGGCTGAACCTGCTTCTTGGGAGCCTTTTTATCCTTGTGACCGTGGAACTGCTGCCTAAACGGATTCTTTTCTGAACTGGTCTCGGGCTGTTCACTCATCATTTTGTTCATCATCTTTCGGAACATGGCATACATTTGTGGGTCTATGCCATCATCATCCTGCTGTTGCTCTTGACTCCTGATGGATCTGGGGGAATCCATTTCGGCTTCCGATGTTGATGAGTACTGAGATGCTGTTGTTCTTTTGCCTAATCTTGTCCGCACCATCAAATGTCGTGGATGCTCTCTGCAGGGAAAAGACCTGATTAGATTATGAAGGAATTGGCTTTTGGAAGAAATATTCGCATGGAAATATGGTAGACAATTTGAAAAAGATATCCCATTACTAGGGATTGAGTCGCCGCGGGCATCAAGACAATTGTGTTGTCCTTCTTTTTGGAAGAAAAATAAACAACGAAAATATGCTTTGTTACCTAGGCGAGGTCGTCAAACCACAATAGAGAGAGAAAATTTTATTGGGATGAGAAAATTGAACTTTTATTGATCTTGATAAAGAGGTGGAGGACAAACAATTTTCCACCATTCATGATAGTCGGCAGACATTCTAGGACCAGGAAAGATTTTAAGAGAAACAAAGGAATCCCAACTGTAGCGGGCAGAATGATATGCCCTAGATCATTGTGCGGAAGTGAGATCAAATTCTGCCATAGCTCCTGATAGTAGTCTGGCTTCAATGTGCTGCTACCTCTGGGAGAACTGCCAAACACATCGCTCCGGTTAGTAGTAAGTGCAGAAGAATGGTCCCAGCAATTTGAACTGCTTGCCATAAGCATATGTATCTCTGGGAGGAGATACTGGTCGATCAAAATAGTCCCAGACTATGTCATCTTCTTGAATGTGGTCAATCATGGACCAGTACTGCGCCATTGGAAGAAGTTCTTGACCGTTGTATCTGAAAGAGCTTGCTTGGACTGGAACATGCTGGAAGAACCAGGATTGAAGCGCGTAGATGCATCCTTCAACTAAAATGGATTCTCTAAGTGAGAAACGAGTCAAACCCCGATATAGGAAAGCAAGCACTGCCATAGCTATGGAAAGGCGGTTGGTTTGTCGACTTCTCTATCTTCTCATAAGCTGGATTATTCTGATATCCATATACTTTTGTCCATCTGGGAAGAGGGCTAATCCTATAGTGCATAGAACCATTGCATTCTGAATCCTTTCTCTAGCTGTCCTTGATAGTGAGCTGACTTCAACGAATGTCCTGTACTGGCGATACAACTCGAGCAGGTTGACATATTCATTTTCATCCAACTGAATCAGGGGCCAAGATCGGCGGCCTGTCATACGAGCTAATGAGTCTCGGGGGTCCAAACCCTTGACATTGATCAAGAATTGATGCTCTAACGGATATCCTGGTTGACCGGCTGGTTCTGGCAATCCCATAATTTCTGAAAATTCGTCTATTAAAATGGTCATCTCTCCCCATAGGAACCAGAAGGTACATGTTCGTGGATTCCATCGCTCCGCCATTGCATGGATCAGGTTGCCATTCACTGTCTGTTTTTCGACTGCTGACGCCACTTCTAATCCACACTCGCTTAAATGGTCCGAGAACATTCGAGAAAAGCTTTTGAGCCAGGAATAGTACCACCGGGGAATGAGAGTTCCAGTGCTAAGGGCTCGATGTTCGGGACAACCTTGTCGCACCTCGTAGGAGATGTGACCTTCAGGAAAGATAGGATCAACTTGACTGGATGCCATCAGACTGAAAACAGAGAAAGACTCAAAATGAGACTTAGGAAAATATAGGAAATTTTGAAAATTTTGCAGGCAGGATATAAAATGCAGCTGAAGATTCGAGATCCAGTAGAATGGGAGACTGGAAAATCACCTGGAGTTTTAAAAGAAATTGTATATTTGAGAAAATCATCCAGGGTTTGAGAGAAAATATATTATGGAAAATAAGGGTATTTTGAAAAAGGCTTGATATTTTGGAAAAAATTGGAAAATACGAAGAACTGAGGAAATAATATACATACAATCACATCCTGCATAAACATTTATGCACATACAACACTCCCTAGAATGCTGACTCTAAATGCATCATTTTGAAAAACAACTGTAGGACCTTAATCCTAACTCTAGGTTCAGATCATCTTTGTCCAATCTAGTTATGCCGATATACCCGAACCGAAATCCGATGTACGTGGCATATAATTTCAACTCCGGTTCTAAGGTAAGGTTTTCCAACATACTTGAACGCCTACCGATATACTTCAGACTGTGGCCCGCGGTACGTGGTAGGGGGTGTTAACCCAAATAAGTGGCCCAGTTGTGAGGCTCTGTCCTGAACTAGGGTTCTGGAAGAGAGCTCAGCAACGTGAAGACCGGGTAAAGATACGTAAGGGAGTTTGAAAAAAATGATCACATGTAAGAAATAGAAGGCTCTAAGTCCTAGAGAGATAGACTTTTGAAAATCTTTGAAGAAGCATACATTGTTTGCATTCAGATCCTAAATTGAGGAGAGTTGTATTTAGACCTAAGTCTATGTGAGCATGAAAATATCTCCTCAATCTGGTCCTACCAAACCATGCCTAGTCTATATGCAATCAATGTCAGCTAGGTCAGAATGTAGGCTCCTAGGTTCGCAAGATATCAAAAGTAAAAGAGCTGACATTTTGTGAACACAGTTTCAATGATTGAACTAAATCAAGCACATTTTTTATCAGACAAGGACAGGTCCCATCACGGTCGCCAAACCTGTTATCGTCGTAAAATTTTTCCCTTCCCTTCCCTTACGGGAGAGAGAGGAAAATTGCTTTCGCGAGTCAAACTTGACCGGATTTTGGAAATTGTTTTGAAATACTCGCCTCCGTTTTTTAAATTAGCGGGAAAATCCATGGGATGGGGCTCGACCTGTCGGTACGAGGTTCGACCGTTCCTACCGCCTTTAACAGGGGTAGTCGAACCAAGGACCAAAAATGTGCTTGACTTAGATAAATTATCAAAATCGTGTTCTATCCTAAATGCACAGAGAATTCCGGCATGTGCTATGAAATCTTGTAAAATACAAGTTGGAAAACATGATGTATGCTTAGAAAATGCTTTTGGAGTTGGAAAATATTTCTCAGGAAAAGAGATGGAAATCAATCTCTCAGGAAACTCAGATGAAAGGATTTGGAAATCTCGAGAAAAATTTATGAAGTTTTGGGGAAATCATGAATGGTTGAAAATCCTGGGAAAATAGAAGTAATTTTTAGGAAAAGGGTAAACATTGAAAGAGAAAATGCTGATCAGGAAGATTCTAGCTTTGAAAAGTTTCTCAGGAAAATGAGCAAAATTCACTGGAAAACCCTTTAGAGAAAGAAAATTGAAACTCGGGAAATTGAAATTCTGAGAATCTTAACCTTGAAACACTTGGAAATCAATTTTGATTTTGAGAAGGATGAGAAATTCCTTTTGAAAAGAATCTTAAGAAAATAACATTTTTTTGGGAAAACTGGACTTGAGAAATCCAACTTCGGAAATCTTCACAGTTTCTTGAGGAATCGATTTCCAGAGAATGAAATTTTCTCGAGAAAATCATGAGAAAAGCAGATGATGCCATGATGCAGATGATTTGAATGAATGAATGCACTTTGAAAAGATTTTCTAAAAATTTTGTTGGGAAAATATGTATTAAGTCAAAGTAAATCCTTCACATATTCTGACTGTGGCCATGAATATGTTCAGAGTTTAGTTGATTTAATTCACAATATTTTGAAAATTTGGAAACATGAGGTGCATTTTTAAGATAGCCTAAGAGTGTAGGCTCAATGTGACTGGTAGAAAGATGAGGAATCTGGGTCTCGTCCATATTCCGACTAGGGCCGTAAATATGGACTCCACCGAGTTCATCAACTCTCTAAGAGTTGGTGCACGTGCCATTCGTGTACATCCACGGTGATTTTGCAAAATGAGATATGTGAATCATAGAATCAGGATATTGCAGGAATCAAACTACATGAGATGCATCCTAATCTAAGCAGTAAAAGTAAATATTATTCCAAATTTGATTATTACATCTCTGACATGAATCAAAATAAATGAAATAAAAAAAAATACATAGTATAAAAGAATCAGCATCCTCCAGTTTTTCCTGCAAAATGAGAATTAGTACAAGGAATGGATATACAAGATACCCTAGGAAATGGGTATATATAGAACATGTACAAAGAAGATATATAGATATATATGTATATATCTAAATGCTAAAATTTGTGCTAAGTGACATGTAACAATGGAGGTGTATTTACATGAGAAAATAGCTACATAAATGCTCATGTATGAAAGTAAGTGTACATGGAGATATCCATATATATACATATATACATATATATATAGATATATATAATATATATAATATATATATGTATATATATATAGATATATTTACACATATAGATATATATGCTTACAAGGAGAGAATATACATAATACTTGCATTTCCATATATAATGGGGAAAATGTAGACTGAAATGATTCATGCTGCTGTAACAATCATATAACAGTAGTGATAACTTCTTCTCAAGAAAAATAACAGACATAACAACAGCAAAAAAAAAAAACCCAATCATAATTCATTTTGCTGTAGCAGTTTTGCCTTTTCCCCTTTCTCTTTTTTTTTACCAACAATTGGCTCTTTAATCCGTCAACTAATGCAACCGTTGTTACTTCAAAGCATAAAGCATTTGCAGCCAGAATTAGTAGACTAACACTGCAAAACAGCCCTCAAGTGGCCCTTGCCTAACACTGCCATAATCAATTGCCTCACACTGTAAAACAATACTCAAGCTGTAAAACAGCTTGACTACGTTGTTTTCAATGGTTATTTACTTAACTTCTGGAAAAGAGTGCTATAGACAAGATGATTTAATCAATTTGAGATGGGATGAAGCTGATGGCTGAAACGATCCTAATAGTTGAGGCTGAACTAGTGGCTGAAACAATGCCAATGGCTGAAACAATGCTAATGGCTAAAAGGATTATCTGTAAACGCCTTGCGCAGAGGTATCACATGTTATAGATGGCATGCAAATGATGGGCAGACATTAAGATCACATGACTGGCCCAATAAGCATATGATACAGCATTCAAACTTAAGTACATTCGAAAAAGAAAAAAAAAATTGCACCCAGAACTACTAAGATGTATCCTGCAGGTAATCATGGAAATTTCTTGACAAAAAAAAAAGAAAAAGCATTTTATCTTAGGATGAGTAAAGACTAAAGTTTGGACGACATTGGCAGAGGTGTTTTCTTATTATGAATTAAGCCTACAAGAAAAAAAAATTTGTGCAATACAGTAAAGGATGCTTCTTTCAAAGATTAAACTAAAAAAAAAATTCTGAACAGAGATCGATTATGAGAGAGTTCTTCTCAGTATTTGGGAGGAAAAGACTATTACATTCACATAAGGTACTCCTCCATCACCCGATTTTAAATCCTGTAATGTTACACAGATATTGCCACCTGAATGACACAATGGGCAGGTTGGAAATGTACAGATAAAGCTCATTACTGTTACCACAGTATATTTCTCATACTAACATGTAAACGACAATATGGGTATACCTGTGATAACGACCAGAAATAAAATTTAGATAAATATACTGACAAGTAAGGAATAAGGAAATGGAAACAAAATAAGATGGGCTGGGTGTAGTGTCCTGGTTAGCGACACTCACTTAATGTACGATCTGTCCCTGAGGACATTGTTTTGACACCATTTCATGCAGACACCAAAAAAAAAGGAAAACTGTATGGGTATGCTGAAATCAACAAGGTACACGAGCATCAAGTAACGTTGCCACTAAACATAAATCCTGCAAAGAAAAAAAAAAACAGAGGGGTAGTAATATGGCAAGATGACAATGGACATAGGATCACATGAAGAATCGTTCATTCCGTGTGCGGAGACTAAACCATTGATAACAAAGAGGTTTCATGTAAAATCTTAATTTTGGTAAAATCAGTGACATATGAGGGAGAATGGAATGCATGTGGATTGGAAAACCCTTTGATTGAAAAGGAAAATATTGTTTCATAAAGCTTTTGGTTTTGAAACAAATCAGGCCAACAACTGTTGTTGGAAGGTTATGATTCAGCAAAACCTACTTCTTATAGGGATCGATGATGCTATTGTGAAGCATCACTGATCCTTAACCCATAAAATAACCACGGTGACCGATTTCGTCATTGAGGGTGACAAATAGGTGATGCAGATGGCATGAAGATACTATTCAAGTCATAAAGATGTAGGTACACGATGAACCCTCACCTGATTGCTTGAACGGGCTGATTTTTTGCAGATGATTCCTGGAAAAACTTCTGGTTTGAAGTGAGAATCTTGATGTAATCAATGATGCACAAGGTGGAATAACCTTGGTTCAACAGAGGTTGAGAAGATCCCTTCTTTTTTATTGTTCTGTTGAAGGCTGTTCATGCGGATCGAAGCTCTTGAGTGTCAACCGCTGGAAGCTCGTTTCTTGAATGGCGATGAAGAGACAGAGAGACAATGAGCGTGCTGCAGAGAGGAACAGAATAGGTTGGGGAAGAAGAAAAAGGGTTTTGAGCGATGGGAGAAGCCGCCCCTTGAAATCGCAGATTGGGTCCTTTTTTAAAGATTTTAAGCGGTTTTTATTCGAAAGATCAGCATTTTTTGAAACTTTTCCACCAAATTTTTGAAAGCATTTGAAAGTCTTTTAAACGAATTTTTGAAATTTTTTGAAAGTTTCGTCAATCCTTGAGAAGGGGACGACTGGCTTGTTCGGAAATCTCGGTTCATTTACCTACAACTTAGGTAAAGTGAACCCTTTTTGTGGGTAGGGCTTCACGGTGGCCCCATTTGGGGCTGAAAAGTAATGAATAAAAAAAAAACAAAAAAAAAGTGATAAAACGAATTTTGTTTTTTCCTTTTTTTTTCTTTTTCCCCTTTTTTTTTAAGGTGGTGCCACCTCACTGGATTTGAAAACTTTTTTGAAAAAGTTTGTTTTTCTTTGCAGAGGACTCTAGTGGGGTGTCACCTACGTGGGCCCACTAATTATTTTTTTAAAAATTAAATCAAATGAAAGAGTTTTATAAATCGGTGCCACTTCCGGATGGGCACTGTTTTGAAAATAAGAGAAATATTTGAAAATTTTAGTGTGACACCACCCCGAGGCGGGTCCCACGTCACTTATTTGAAATAAAAGCCAAGTGAAATTTTTGGAATTTTCATAATAGTAAGTTAAGTTTAGAAAACACGAAGTGAACTTTGGTTCGGTTTCAAAACTTAGAAGAAAATGGTTCTTCAGGGTAAAATTTAGAAAGATGCGGAGAAATTCAGATCCATTTTTGTAAAAGTTTGAAATAAGGTCTTACGAATTTGAAATTGTGTCCCCTTTTTTTCAACTGACGAAATTTTTGAAAATCAATGTCAAAAACTATTCAGATCATTTTCTTGAGAAAAACTTCTGTAATTCGGAGTCCTGGGGGTAAAATGGGAAGAATTGGTAATTTTGAAGACCCAGGGTTTTGAAATCAATTTTGAAATATTTAAAACTCGAATTTGGATTGATACTTTTGAAAATCAGGAGTTCTGGATCTCAAAATGACATGTTGTGCAGTGAAATGATGCGCAAGCTTTATGCAATGCTATGCAAAGACATGTTTCCTGAAATGCCACTCTAAATTTAAAATTGGAAATTCTAGCTTCTTGTCAAGAATAGGATTTTGAAAATTTGCAGTTTGAAGATGTTTCTGAGCCTAAATAGAGAGATTTTGGGAATTGAGAATGAAACTTTTTGGCTTTTGCATGGTTCAATCTCAAAAAATGACTATTTTGCCCTTCATTGCTTCTGAAGAACTAAAATATGATAATTGGTGGAGATGTCAGGAAGGTGAGCGAAAATTTGGGGTGTTTACAAGATCTATATACACTAACTATATTTGAATGGATAAAGAAAGAGATTATACATGTCATGAATTGCAACATAAAAGAACTTGTGCAAACCGAGAATATGCACAAATACCATATTTTATGGGAGGGCGAAAAGCATCAAAAAAGGCAAGAAGCACATGTCACGTACAATGTTGACAATGAAAAAGTTGAATGTTCGTGCAAAATATATGAATTCAAAGGTATTTTATGCCATCATGCATTAAAGGCACTTAATCAAGAGAAGATACAAGAAATACCTGAGTCTTATGTAATGCGATGATGGAGAAGACAAGGAAAGATTGAAATGTTGAATATGGACTATGTCAGTAAATCTGGTGTTGACAAGAAGTGCCACATAGCCTCCTGTTACCAACAACTGTATAGGTCATTTATGCATGTTGCTGATTTGGCATCAAAAAGTGAAGAAGGCTATGTATGCATGCGAAAAGCGTCAAGGAAGTTACTTGAAAATGTGCAGTTAATTAACCTTCAGTCTGTTGCAGCTAATGAATACCAGTTGAAGATAATGGGATCGAACAACGTAGGTGAAAATCATGCTTCCCCTGACACTGCTAAGAAGTTGCGCCGAAGTGTAAACATCATCTTCAACAAGTTAGTAGTGAACGTTGTTGATTATGATGGACATATTCATGAAGTGAAGGGTATCATAAGAAAACCTGCATCTGATCGCAGTCGTCGGAGGACAAAGGGTGTATTAGAATTGGTTGGCAAGAAAAGGTTTAAGAAACAACTAACCTGTAATCAAAAGCAACAAAGGCCTTCACATGAACAGGTATGTAAGACATTATATTGCTTCCCATTAAGTGAAACATGTCAATATCTAACTCGTGTAATGTTGTAAACACCCCAAATTTTCACTCACCTTCTCGACATCGCCCTCAATCATCATATTTCAGTTCTTCATAAGCAATGAAGGGCAAAATGGTCATTTTCTGAGATTGAACCTTGCAGAAAGTCCAAATTTTCATTTTTGAGCCTCAAAATTTTTATATTTAGGTTCAAAGACATCTTCAAATTGCAAAATTTCAAAATCCTTTTTCTGGACAAAAGCTAGAATTTCCATATTCGAACTCAGAGTGACATTTAATAGAACATGTCTTTACATAGCATTGCATCATTTCACTGCACAACATGTCATTTTAAGATCCAGAACTCTTGATTTTCAACATTGTCAATCCAGATTTGATTTTTAAACTTTTCAAAATTGATTTTTAAATCCCTGGGTTTTCAAAATTGCCAATCTTTCCCATTTTACCCCCAGGACTTTGAATTACAAAAATTTTCTCAAGAAAAAAACAATCTGGATATTTGGATATTGATTTTAAAGATTTTATCTCAAAACTTTTTGCAAAAAGGATTTTAAATTTCTTTACAAAATTTTTTTTACATTTACTTTATCCACATTTTGCTCTGAAAAACCAATTTTTTTTAAATTCTTGAAAATAAACAAAGTTTTATCTCGTGTTATAAAAATTTCCAAAAAAAAGAAAAAGTTTATTTCTTCTGTCTTTATTTTCAAATAAATGGAGCGGGATTCACCCGGAGATCGCACCAATTTGCAAATTTTCTTTTTAATTCCTCAATATTATTTATTTTTAGTTAGTGGGCCCATACACATGTGGCACCCCAATTGAAAATAAAAGAGTTGCCAACACAAAATAAAGCTTTATTTTCAAAAGAATCTTAAAGATGGCTGAGGTGGCATCTCCCATTTATTATTATCATTATTTTTTTTATTATTTCACTATTCATTTTTTTTTTTTTTTAGAAACACACATGTGGCACCACAACCGAACCTGTTTAAAATGCTCATTTACCTAAAACTTAGGTAAATGAACCCAAAATGGTTTTAAAAACCTAAGATTTCGTCCACCTCCAAAACGACGGATTTTCAAAATTTCAGTTACAAAATTTTCAAAAGCTTTCAAAAAAAAAGGAAATGTAACGGAAGGGAAATCTGCGTTTTTTTTGGAAAAGAGGGGAAAGTTTTTCAAAAGGGGGGCAAAGCATTCACGAAGAGAAGGGGGAGACGGATTGAAATTTCTCTTTTGGGGTTTTGCAGGGATTTGCTCTGAAGTGTGAGGTTGCCCATCCGATCCTTCTTCAGCCCCAGCCGCAGGTCTTCCACCACCAGCATCATCCTTCTTCAGCCCCAGCCGCAGGTCTTCCACCACCAGTATCATCCTTCTTCATCCCCAGCCGCAGGAGAGGCCACCACCAGCGCCATCCTTCATCCATTTCAGCCCAGCCGCAGGAGATCCATCACTAGCGCCATCCTCCATCCAACGTGAAGGAGCTTTTCATCCATTTCAGCCTAGCCGTAGCATAGGACATCCAATGGGTTCCTACTGCCCATTCTTCAACCCAGCAGCAGAAAATCGATCTCCGTCTGCTCTCTGCAGGTCGTTTGGAATAAGAGATATACAAGAGCTCCAGCTACATTGTGAGTCTCTCCTCAGCTTCTTCATTCTTCTTCTTCGTTGTCTTTTCAATTTATTTCTGTTTTGTTTCAAAGAAAATATAAAAAAAAATCTATAGCTGTTGCTTCAGATTTTGTTTTTAATCATCCGATCTTATGTTCTGTCGTTAATTCTTTGGTTAGACTTCTTTGATTCATCCGAAATTCTGTTTTTAAATTTTAATTTGTTCATTAGTTGGTTAATCGATTCATTACCTGTAATTTTTATTTGCTTTCTCTCATTCATTCGTATTTTCCCTGTTTCATTCATTGGTTGTAATTTCTGTCAATTCGATTCATTGTTTTCTTTTATTCGATTGTCATAGCATCGTTATCAATTCCATTTCTCTATTATTTTCCTATTTCAATGCATCGTGTAATTTTTGTTTTCTGTTTTAGTCTAGATTAGCTAATGTTGTTTTACATTTTATTTCCTGCAAATGTTCATTTGTTAATCTGCTATCAACAATATGCAGTTTTGGGATTCATTTTGTGTTTTCCTTTAACATTTTGGCTATGGTTTTATTTTCCTATATGTGATATCAGTAAATACATGTCTTGGGGTGATACTTTTGTAGAAAGGGATTATAATAACTGTAAGCCTGTGAATATTGCAGCTTCCTTCTACAGGCCACATTATATTTGAGTGTCTACCAAATGTACAAGTATTATATGTAGTTGGGTGCTGGCCTTGACTCATTTTTTTAAGAATTAGCATAGTAAAAGGATTCAGTTTTCAGTTGGATATTGCATAAAAATATTGGTTTAACCTGTATTTTGTCTTCATGATAATGGAGGTGGTGGTGGGTGAAAGTGATTGAAGTTTAGTGAAATGTTGGAAGTTTGTGATTGCAGTTTTGTGAAATGTTGGAAGGTTGTGATTAAAGCTTATGTGAAATGCTGGAACTTTATGAAAACAGCCCATTGTTCCCATAATGTATTTCTTACACATCACGTATGTGTTGTATTTACCATCTTCTGCAGGTATGCAGTCTTGATAATTGGCTATGTTCATGAACGGATATATCCATATCCGTTCATGATCTCTATGCCATCTTTTGCATGCTTCCTTATTGATATATAGAGAAACTCTATACCCATTTTTATTGAAAAATACTTTATAATTTGAGAAATACGGCTGTGTGAAATCACCTACAGAAACTGTATATACATGTATTTTCTGATTTTACCCATTATATGGAATTTTCCTTTATATGTATATTTTCTTATTATAGGTATATATATATATATCGATATGTATGTATATCTATGTATATCTACCTATATGTATACGTATATATATATATATGTATATATGTATATATATACATATATATATACTTATATATATATATATATATATATCCCTTCATGTGCACTTGTTATCACATATATTCTTTTCTTTTACTTTTTGTGAATATATCTTCATTACCATATATCATTTATCATAAATTCAAATATTTCTATGTCTACATATATATCTTCGTTGTATATAGTATATATACCCATTTTCTTGGTTATCTTGTACTAATTCTCAATTTTGCAGGAAAGTCTGGAGGAGGCAGATTCTTTTTCATTATGTATTTTTATTTAATTTATTTTGACTCACGTCAGAAATGTAATAATCAAACTTGGAATAATATTTACTTTTACTGCTTAGATTAGGCTGCATCTCGTATAGTTTGATTTCAGTAATATCCTGATTCTATGATGCATATATCTCAATTTTCAAAATTCACTGTGGATGAACACGAATGGCACGTGCACCAACTCTTAGAGAGTTGATGAATTCAGTGGAGTCCATATTTACGGCCCTAGTCGGAATATGGACGAGACCCAGATCCATCATCTCTCTACCAGTCACATTGAGCCTACACTCTTAGGCTATCTTAAAAATGCACCTCATATTTCCAATGTTTTCAAAATATTGTGAATTAACTCAAATAAACCCTGAATATATTCATGGCCACAGTCAGAATATGTGAAGGATTTACTTTGGCTTAATCCACATTTTTCCAACAAATTTTTCAGAAATCTTTTCAAAAGTGTATTCATTCATTCAAATCATCTGCATCATTTGTTTTTCTCATGATTTTCTCAAGAAACTTTCACTTCATGGAACCGATTTCTCAAGAAACTATGATGATATTCGGAGTTGGATTTCCTAAATTAAAGTTTTCCCGTGATTTTCCCTGAAAATATTATTTTCTTAAGGTTCATTTTCCAAAGGAATTTCTCATTTTTCTCAAGAATCCAAGTTGATTTTCAGACATTTCAAAAGACACGATTCTCAGGAATTCAATTTCCTAAGTTTTGAATTTCCTTCTCTAAAGAATTTTTCTATAAATTTTCTATCATCTTCTCAAGAAAATTCTCAAAGTCCGAGTTTTCCCAACAAGTGCTTTTCTTTTTTAAAATGTTCATCTTTTCTCAAGAATTCCTTCCATTTTTCCCGAGATTCTCATTTCTTCAAGATTTTCCAAATCTTTATAAACTTTCTCAAAATTTTCCTGAGATTCTCATTTCTTCATGATTTTCCAAGTCTTTATAAATTTTCTCAAAATTTTCCTGAGACTCTCATTTCTTCATGGTTTTCCAAGTCTTTATAAACTTTCTCAAGATTTTCTCGAGATTCTCACTTCTTCAAGATTTTCCAAATCTTTATAAACTTTCTCGAGATTTCAAACCTTCTTCGTCTGAGTTTCCTAAGAGATTGATTTCCATCTTTTCCTGAGAAATACTTTTCAACTTCAAATATTTTCTAAGCATACATCATATTTTCCAACTTGCATTTTACAAAACCTCATAGCACATGCCTGAATTCCCTGTGCATTTAGGATAGAATACAATTTAGATGATTTAGCTAAGTCAAGCACAATTTTGGTCCTTGGTTCGATTACCTCTGTTAAAGGCGGCAGGAACGGTCGAACCTCGTACCGACAGGTCGAGCCCCATCCCATGGATTTTCCCGCAAATTTTCAAAACGGAGGCGAGTATTTCAAAACAATTTCCAAAATCCGGTCAAGTTTGAATCGCGAAAGCGTTTTCCCTCTCTCTTCCGCAAGGAAGGGAAGACGGGAAAAATTTTGCGACGATAACAGGTTTGGCGACCGAGATGGGACCTGTCCTCGTCTGGTCAAAGTAGTGCTTGACTTAGCTCAATTATCAAAACTGTGTTCTAAAATGTCAGCTCTTTACTTTCTGATATCATGCGTACCTAGGAGCCTAGATTCTGACCTAGCTGACATTGATTGCATATAGCTTAGGCATGGTTTGGTAGGACCAGATTGAGGAGATATTTTCATGTTCACATAGACTTAGGTCTAAACACAACTCTCCTCAATTTAGGATATGAATGCAAACAATGTATGCTTCTCTAAAGATTTTCAAAAGTCTATCTCTCTAGGACTTGGAGCCCTCTATTTCTTGCATGTGATCATTTTTTCAAACCTCCATTACCTATCATTACCCGGCCATCACGTTGCTGGGCTCTCTTCCAGAACCTTAGTTCGGGACAGAGCCTCACAACTGGGCCAATTATTTGGGTTAACACCCCCCTACCACGTACCGCGGGCCACAGTCCGAAGTATATCGGTAGGCGCTCAAGGATGTTGGAAAACCTTACCTTAGAACCGGAGTTGAGATAATATGCCACGTACCTCAAATTTCGGTTCGGGTATATCGGCATAACTGGATTGGACAAAGATGATCTGAACCTAGAGTGAGGATTAGGGTCCTACAGCTGTTTTCAAAATGATGCATCTAGGGTTAGCCTTTTAGGGAATGCTGAATGTGCATAAATGTTTGTGCAGGATGCGATTGTTTGTATGCTACCTCTATTTTCTTACATTTTTCCCAAAATATTTTTAAATATCCATATTTCTCACCTTTTCCTTTATTTTCTCAAACCCTGGATGATTTTCCCAAATATCCAATTTCTTTCAAAACCCCAGGTGATTTTTTCTATTCTCCCATTCTACTGGATCTCGGATTTTCAGCTTTATTCTGATCCTGCCTGCAAATTTTCGAAATTTCAAATTTTGCTCATATCTTCAAGAACCTTGTTTTTCGATATATCTTCCAAATGTTATCCAAAAGTTTTGTTTATCATCTCCTTCCAAAGATTGCCAGCTTGATCCCATCATTTGTTTTTCTCTCAAGATTGTTGCTTTCAAAATTCTTTTTTTTTTCCATCATGCTAAACATCCCATGTGGTTCTACAGAGGGCATTGGCGTGGTTGTGTGATCCAGACGAGATCAAAGACCGCGTTACTTCAGCACATTAGTTACAGACAGTGAGTGAGAAATGGATTCCATAAAGTCTGTCAAAGAGGGAGCTCAGACCCTCAAGGAGGAGATTGATCCCGCTATATATCGGTTGTTCAAAAGAATGATGATTGAGATATTATCCGAGCAAGCTGAAGCCAATTTCGGAAAAGTTCCTGTTAAAGAAGAGGCATCCATCACCATCCCTATGAGCATCATTGGAGACCACAACAGTGCAACCAGTTCTAAACCCAGCAACAACAAAAACAGAGGCAGTCAAAGCAGCAAGTTAGAAGAGTCTAAAGATCTGAAAGGAAAATATTCTAGAATCCAGAATAGACCTTTTCAATCCAGCCCTCAGCAAAAGGAAAAAAATCAAGGAAAACCAAAGCGCAGAAATTGGAGCGGCGATCGAGATTTCACTCCTATAGACGAGCCACTCGATAAAGTCCTTGAATACATGTTGATTAAGGGATTAGTCAGGCTCCCAAAAGTCACAGATTCTCCCCCCATCATGGGAAGATTCTTGAAGCAGTTTTGCAAATTCCATCGGGCAGTAGGGCATGACACTGATCATTGTTTTGTCCTCAAAAACATTGTGCAAGACTGTATTGATAAGAACCTCTTTGTTGAAGGCAGAGAAGAAGAACATCCAGTAGTCCTAACCAAGCAAGTTCAGTCCAATTCCCAGAAAGAAGTCAGCATTCAACAGAAATCTAGCAATCCGAAGAAGATAAAGCGTGATGGTTGGAGTTATGATCGCGAGTTTACTCCTTTAGGTCAGCCAATCGAAGAAATTCTTGGATATCTACTCGCGAAGAATATGATCAAACTTCCAAGGATTGTGGATCCTCCCGTCACCATGGGGAAATGGAAAGATTGTTTCTGCAAGTTCCATCGGGCAATGGGGCACGATACTGAATGTTGCTTCCTTCTTAAAAATATTATACAGGACTACATCGATAAAGAGCTTTTAGTGCCGGAAGAAAGAGAGGGACGAGTTGCAGTCCTGACCAAGCCTTTCCCAGATTACCCGGAAGAATGACAATGCCAATGCCAATGCCTTCTCATTTTGTCATATTTATTTATATCAGGACGATATAGTCCTAGTTGTTTTCCTTTTTCAAGTTGTCATCCCTTTTAAAGCATCAATAAAATCATCAACTTTTCTCGTTTAATTATGACATTCTTCTTTTGGTTGTTCTGTTTTTGTTATTATTCACTCTCCCCCATTACACTGGGGCATCTTTTTGAAAATTTGTTTTCAAACATTCTGTACGCAGGCAGGATCAAATAAAATCCCTCACCATTCATTTGCACTTCATTTGCATTTTCATGTGCATGTGCATTTCATTGGCACTAATTATACAACCAATTCACTTCCCATTCAGGAGAAGGGATAAATCTTGAGGCCATGAATGATTTCTTATCCTAATCATCAATCTCTTACTCCAGTTTACCATCTCTGTTCTTCAGATAGAATCCTCTTTTCAAAAATACAGTTCCCGCACTGACAATTTGCAAAATTTTGATCCCCTAACCGGGTTCTTCTCTGAAAGATCCGAATTCCGATCCAAGCTTCTTTTTCTTTCAAACTCCAACTTTCAAGTTGGTCCATATTTTTCCTTTGTTGATCCGGGTTCCGACTCGAGATCTCTTTATCTTATTCGAGCTCTGATCCGAGCTCTTCATTTTCCTTTGTTGATCCGGGTTCCGACTCGAGATCTCTTTATCTTATTCGAGCTCTGATTCGAGCTCTTCATTTTCTATGTTGATCTGAGTTTCGACTCGTGATCTCTTTACTTTACTCGAGTCCTGACTCGAGCTCTTCATTTTCTTTTGTTGATTCGGGTTCCGACTCGTGATCTCATTACCTCATTCGAGCTCTGACTTGAGCTCTTCATTCTCCTTTGTTGATCCGAGTTCCAACTCGTGATCTCATTATCTTATTTGAGCTCTAACTTGAGCTCTTCATTTTTCTCTGTTGATCCGGGTTCCGACTCATGATCTCATTACCTCATTCGAGCTCAGATTCGAGCTCTTTATTTTCATTTGTTGATCCGGGTTCCGACTCGAGATCTCTTTATCCATTCGAGCTCAGATTCGAGCTCTTCATTTTTCTCTGTTGATCCGGGTTCCGACTCGAGATCTCTTTATCTTATCCAAGCTCTAATTCAAGCACTTCATTTTCTTTTGTTGATCCGGGTTCCGACTCGTGATCTTATTACCTCATTCGAGCTCTGATTCGAGCTCTTCATTTTCTTTTGTTGATCCGAGTTCCGACTCGTGATCTCATTATCTTATTTGAGCTCTAACTCGAGCTCTTCATTTTTTTTTCTATTGATCCGGGTTCCGACTCGTGATCTTATTACCTCATTTGAGCTCTGATTCGAGCTCTTCATTTTCTTTTGTTGATCCGAGTTCCGACTCGTGATCTCATTATCTTATTTGAGCTCTAACTCGAGCTCTTCATTTTTTTTTCTATTGATCCGGGTTCCGACTCATGATCTCATTACCTTACTCGAGCCCTGACTTGAGCTCTTTATTTTCTTCTGTTGATCCGGGTTCCGACTCGTGATCTCTGTATTTTATTCGAGCTCTGACTTGAATTCATCATTCTTCTTTGATTGATCCAAGTCATTTCAATCATCAGGGTCTGTCAATTGCTCAAATTTGATATTTTGCCCACTAATTTCCAATTTAAATCTTTGGATGATGTAATTCTCCAATTCCGACCCCTGGGTCACCCAATTTCCAATTTCAATTCCAATTCTCAATTCTCAATTCCAAATTCTCAATTATGACCTCCAGGTAATTTAATTTCTAATTTTCGACCTTCGGGTCACTCAATTCTCAATTTCGACCTTCGGGTCACACAATTTCGACCATTCGGTCAACCAATTCTCAATTTCGACCATTAGGTCATCCAATTTCGACCTTCGGGTCATTCAATTTCCAACAATCAATTTTCCAATTTCCAAATTTCGACCTTTGGGGTCAATCAATCTCAATATCCAATTTCAATCATTTTCTCTTGCAAGAGACCCTTTTTAGGGAGAGTTCGAGGGAGCTCGTTCTTTTCGCATGCTATCCAATTTGTTCACTTAGCCTCTTTTCAGGGAGAGTTTGAAGGGACTCGCGTCTTTGTGAACCGTTTGCAAAACAATTTCCAATTTCATGCAAGGAACCCTTATAAAGGGAGAGACTCGACGGAGACTCGCTTTTCTTGTGACTCCCAATTTCTCTACTAGGCCATTTTCGTCATGGAGGACCCTCTTTAGAGAGAGTGTGATGGACTCGTTCCTTTCATGACCCGATTTTCAGATCTCACTATTATCGGCCCCCTTTCCATAAGAGAAGCCTAATATTAGGGAGCTTTGACGAAAGCTCAATTTCTCTTCGAAAGTTCGTTTTGCAAACACCTCCTCTTCAGGGAAGAGAGGAGTATTTCCCATTTCTCATTCAGGTAAGGGCTAAGCCTGAGTCTCTCTTTTTGGGGAAAAAGAGAGGAGAATTTTCGTCACAGATGTGTTGAGCCGGACCTCAAATGCTCACTTTTACCAAGGATTTCAAGAAAATTTTGTCTATTTATCAATCAATTATTTGTTGATTTCAAAAACTTTATTATACAAATCTTTACCTCAGTCTACCTTCAGCATTACTCCCAAGAGAGTGAAGTTTTTGCGAGAAGAGATTCAAACTTCAAATTCTTTCTATTGGCCAACCAAAAGGATAAAGGATAAATCCTCGATATGGCCAGAAAAGAAGATTCAATGTTATTGAAAAGCCATAGATGATTGATATTGATCGCAGTCAATGGCATATTTTAAAGATTATTCTTGTAAAACAAGGCAGTGGAAATATCCTGAGCGCTAGAAAAAGAGAGCATTTACCCAAGCCCTGTCTCCTCAAAATCACCTAAGCTGCAATTAAATATCCGCAAAAGGGATCTCTCACTTGTCGTCAAGATGAAGGCGAATTAAGCGAGTAGACCCCCGGGGCCAAAGAAGATTTGAAACATCTCCAAGATGATGGAGTTTGTGACGAATCCTTCCAGGGAAAGTCCAAAGCACTGTCGAGATGAAGGCAGATGCGATGAACCTCCTGACAATCCCCAAAAGATATTTAATTTCAGCTATCGTCCAAAGATCTCCCAGCCCATGAGCCAATATCGTCAAAGAAGGATCGAAACATCTCCAAGTTGAAGGAGTTTGTGACATACCCTTCTCAAAAGAGAGCAAGAGAGGAAAAAGAGAGAAAAAAAAAGTCAGAACATCTCCAAAATGAAGGAGACTGTAGCAAAAAAAAAAAAAAACCCAAGAGAGCCAAAAGAATGCAGCAAGATTATCATGAGAGAAGCTCCTAGGATATCAAACTGCCAAATTTATCAAGAATCCTCTTTAAATTTGTGAAATTCTATTATTAATATTCTTTCATCAACTGCTTTCATAATATCAAATTCTCCTTCTTATTCATGTCAAGGAAATTGATAACCTCCTGGAAGAAGGTCAATCGCAAGCAATTTGGACGCTAAATCTTGATTCTACGAAGTGAATCTCGTTTGGAGGTAATGCTTCAGATAGAAAGGAAGGAATATCTTTGCAACAATGAACATCATTTTCAAATACTTTGAAGCAACAACAAAATTCTCAACATTTTGATAATATTTTCTAGCTATCTTGTCGTAAAGTGAGAGCTTGATGTCCGTTTTTGATACATCCTGACACCAATTTTAAATCCCTCTTAAGGACTTGATTCCTTTCCTTCTTTGAGAGCATGAACTCTCAGATTTGCACACTTCCCTGTGTCCCCACTGTCCCACCATAGACAGTCCCTTTTCGGTTCGAGGTTAAACCACCAATCATTTCTTGCAAAAGGCAATTTCAAAAGTTGATTTTAGTCTCAACAATGAGACGCCCAAAATCAACCCCTTTTCAAGCTTTAGGGACCCCATTTTCCTTCCTTTTGCAAAACCTCTGTCGGATTTATTGTGCAAAATCCGAAGGTTCCATCATGGTCTCTTCTTTCGAGGATTCCGTCCATTTTCTGCCTGATCAGGTTAAGGGTATAAACCTGGGTCTCATTTTTATGAGATATTTTATTCCCCAATCAGGTCAAGGGTTCAAACCTGAGCTTCGTTCCATGCGAGGTATTTCTGTCCCATCCAGGTTAAGGGTAAAAACCTGAATTTCACTCTCACAGAGTGAGTCTTTCCTCTTCATTCTCCATTCCATATCTACCATTTTCCCCGGGCTAATCTCTCCACACCCAGTCAGATCCTTCTAACTGGGGCATTTTTTTTATATATATATAGCCCAAATTTGGTGTGTTTTTCTTTCCCACTAAGCTCAGCCATGAGCCATCTTAGTAGCAAAGAGGGGCATCTGTAAACACCCCAAATTTTCACTCACCTTCTCGACATCGCCCTCAATCATCATATTTCAGTTCTTCATAAGCAATGAAGGGCAAAATGGTCATTTTCTGAGATTGAACCTTGCAGAAAGTCCAAAATTTCATTTTTGAGCCTCAAAATTTCTATATTTAGGTTCAAAGACATCTTCAAATTGCAAAATTTCAAATCCTTTTTCTGGACAAAAGCTAAAATTTCCAAGTTCGAACTCAGAGTGACATTTCATAGAACATGTCTTTACATAGCATTGCATCATTTCACTGCACAGCATGTCATTTTGAGATCCAGAACTCTTGATTTTCAAAATTGTCAATCCAGATTTGATTTTTAAACTTTTCAAAATTGATTTTTAAAACCCTGGGTTTTCAAAATTGCCAATCTTTCTCATTTTACCCCCAGGACTTTGAATTACAAAAATTTTCTCAAGAAAAAAACAATCTGGATATTTGGATATTGATTTTAAAGATTTTATCTCAAAACTTTTTGCAAAAAGGATTTTAAATCTCTTTACAATTTTTTTTTACATTTACTTTATCCACATTTTGCTCTGAAAAACCAATTTTTTTCAAATTCTAGAAAATAAACAAAGTTTTATCTCGTGCTATAAAAATTTCCAAAAAAAGAAGTTTATTTCTTCTATCTTTATTTTCAAATAAATGGAGCGGGATTCACACGGAGATCGCACCAATTTGCAAATTTTCTTTTTAATTCCTCAATATTATTTATTTTTAGTTAGTGGGCCCACACACATGTGGCACCCCAATTGAAAATAAAAGAGTTGCCAACACAAAATAAAGCTTTATTTTCAAAAGAATCTTAAAGATGGCTGAGGTGGCATCTCCCATTTATTATTATCATTATTTTTTTTATTATTTCACTATTCAAATTTTTTTTTTTAGAAACACACATGTGGCACCACAGTCGAACCTGTTTAAAATGCTCATTTACCTAAAACTTAGGTAAATAAACCCAAAATGGTTTTAAAAGCCTAAGATTTCGTCCACCTCCAAAACGGCGGATTTTCAAAATTTCAGTTACAAAATTTTCAAAAGCTTTCAAAAATAAGAAAATGTAACGGAAGGGAAATCTGCATTTTTTTTTGGAAAAGAGGGGAAAGTTTTTAAAAAGGGGGGCAGGGCATTCACGAAGAGAAGGGGGAGACGGATTGAAATTTCTCTTTTGGGGTTTTGCAGGGATTTGCTCTGAAGCATGAGGTTGCCCATCCGATCCTTCTTCAGCCCCAGCCGCAGGTCTTCCACCACCAGCATCATCCTTCTTCAGCCCCAGCCGCAGGTCTTCCACCACCAGCATCATCCTTCTTCAGCCCCAGCCGCAGAAGAGGCCACCACCAGCGCCATCCTTCATCCATTTCAGCCCAGCCGCAGGAGATCCATCACTAGCGCCATCCTCCATCCAACGTGAAGGAGCTTTTCATCCATTTCAGCCTAGCCATAGCATAGGACATCCAACGGGTTCCTACTGCCCATTCTTCAACCCAGCAGCAGAAAATCGATCTCCATCTGCTCTCTGCAGGTCGTTTGGAACAAGAGATATACAAGAGCTCCAGCTACATTGTGAGTCTCTCCTCAGCTTCTTCATTCTTCTTCTTCTTTGTCTTTTCAATTTATTTCTGTTTTGTTTCAAAGAAAATGAAAAAAAAAATCTATGGCTGTTGCTTCAGATTTTGTTTTTAATCATCCGATCTTATGTTCTGGAGTTAATTCTTTGGTTAGACTTCTTTGATTCATCCAAAATTTTGTTTTTAAATTTTAATTTGTTCATTAGTTGGTTAATCGATTCATTACCTGTAATTTTTATTTGCTTTCTCTCATTCATTCGTATTTTTCCTGTTTCATTCATTGGTTGTAATTTCTGTCAATTCGATTCATTGTTTTCTTTTATTCGATTGTCATAGCATCGTTATCATTTCCATTTCTCTATTGTTTTCCTGTTTCAATGCATCGTGTAATTTTTGTTTTCTGTTTTAGTCTAGATTAGCTAATGTTGTTTTACATTTTATTTCCTGCAAATGTTCATCTGTTAATCTGCTATCACCAATATGCAGTTTTGGAATTCATTTTGTGTTTTCCTTTAACATTTTGGCTATGGTTTTATTTTCCTATATGTGATATCAGTAAATACATGTCTTGGGCTGATACTTTTGTAGAAAGGGATTAAAATAACTGTACGCCTGTGAATATTGCAGCTTCCTTCTACAGGCCACATTACATTTGAGTGTCTACCAAATGTACAAGTATTATATGTAGTTGGGTGCTGGCCTTGACTCATTTTTTTAAGAATTAGCATAGTAAAAGGATTCAGTTTTCAGTTGGATATTGCATAAAAATATTGGTTTAACCTGTATTTTGTCTTCATGATAATGGAGGTGGTGGTGGGTGAAAGTGATTCAAGTTTGGTGAAATGTTGGAAGTTTGTGATTGCAGTTTTGTGAAATGTTGGAAGGTTGTGATTAAAGCTTATGTGAAATGCTGAAACTTTATGAAAACAGCCCATTGTTCCCATAATGTATTTCTTACACATCACGTATGTGTTGTATTTACCATCTTCTGCAGGTATGCAGTCTTGATAATTGGCTATGTTCATGAACGGATATATCCATATCCGTTCATGATCTCTATGCCATCTTTTGCATGCTTCATTATTGATATATAGAGAAACTCTATACCCATTTTTATTGAAAAATACATTATAATTTGAGAAATATGGCTGTGTGAAATCACCTACAGAAACTGTATATACCTGTATTTTCTGATTTTACCCATTATATGGAATTTTCCTTTATATGTATATTTTCTTATTATAGGTATATATATATATATCGATATGTATGTATATCTATGTATATCTACCTATATGTATCCGTATATATGTATATATATATGTATATATGTATATATATACATATATATATACTTATATATATATATATATATATATATATATATATATATCCCTCCATGTGCACTTGTTATCACATATATTCTTTTCTTTTACTTTTTGTGAATATATCTTCATTACCATATATCATTTATCATAAATTCAAGTATTTCTATGTCTACATATATATCTTCGTTGTATATAGTATATATACCCATTTTCTTGATTATCTTATACTAATTCTCAATTTTGCAGGAAAGTCTAGAGGAGGCTGATTCTTTTTCATTATGTATTTTTATTTAATTTATTTTAACTCACGTCAGAAATGTAATAATTAAACTTGTAATAATATTTACTTTTACTGCTTAGATTAGGCTGCATCTCGTATAGTTTGATTTCAGTAATATCCTGATTCTATGATGCATATATCTCAATTTTCAAAATTCACCGTGGATGAACACGAATGGCACGTGCACCAACTCTTAGAGAGTTGATGAACTCAGTGGAGTCCATATTTACGGCCCTAGTCGGAATATGGACGAGACCCAGATCCATCATCTCTCTACCAGTCACATTGAGCCTACACTCTTAGGCTATCTTAAAAATGCACCTCATATTTCCAATGTTTTCAAAATATTGTGAATTAACTCAAATAAACCCTGAATATATTCATGGCCATAGTCAGAATATGTGAAGGATTTACTTTGGCTTAATCCACATTTTTCCAACAAATTTTTCAGAAATCTTTTCAAAAGTGTATTCATTCATTTAAATCATCTGCATCATTTGTTTTTCTCATGATTTTCTCAAGAAACTTTCACTTCATGGAATCGATTTCTCAAGAAACTATGATGATATTCGGAGTTGGATTTCCTAAATTAAAGTTTTCCCATGATTTTCCCTGAAAATATTATTTTCTTAAGGTTCATTTTCCAAAGGAATTTCTCATTTTTCTCAAGAATCCAAGTTGATTTTCAGACATTTCAAAAGACAAGATTCTCAGGAATTCAATTTCCTAAGTTTTGAATTTCCTTCTCTAAAGAATTTTTCTATAAATTTTCTATCATCTTCTCAAGAAAATTCTCAAAGTCCGAGTTTTCCCAACAAGTGCTTTTCTTTTTTAAAATGTTCATCTTTTCTCAAGAATTCCTTCCATTTTTCCCGAGATTCTCATTTCTTCAAGATTTTCCAAATCTTTATAAACTTTCTCAAAATTTTCCTGAGATTCTCATTTCTTCATGATTTTCCAAGTCTTTATAAATTTTCTCAAAATTTTCCTGAGACTCTCATTTCTTCATGGTTTTCCAAGTCTTTATAAACTTTCTCAAGATTTTCTCGAGATTCTCACTTCTTCAAGATTTTCCAAATCTTTATAAACTTTCTCGAGATTTCAAACCTTCTTCGTCTGAGTTTCCTGAGAGATTGATTTCCATCTTTTCCTGAGAAATAATTTTCAACTTCAAATATTTTCTAAGCATACATCATATTTTCCAACTTGCATTTTACAAAACCTCATAGCACATGCCTGAATTCCCTGTGCATTTAGGATAGAATACAATTTAGATGATTTAGCTAAGTCAAGCACAATTTTGGTCCTTAGTTTGATTACCCCTGTTAAAGGCGGCAGGAACGGTCGAACCTCGTACCGACAGGTCGAGCCCCATCCCATGGATTTTCCCGCAAATTTTCAAAACGGAGGCGAGTATTTCAAAACAATTTTCAAAATCTGGTCAAGTTTGAATCGCGAAAGCGTTTTCCCTCTCTCTTCCGCAAGGAAGGGAAGACGGGAAAAATTTTGCGACGATAAAAAATGTCTAACATACAGCAATACCCTAAAGACGTAATACCCAACGTTGTAACCTTTATTCCTCCCGACCAGATTTTCGGCAACAATAACTTCAGTTTTATAAGTCTTTTGGTATGTAATCTTTGTTGGGAGGAGGTTTGCATTTCTTGTGAAACTTAATGCAGTGTCTTATATTTTTTGTTTCATGACAGGCTCTGATGAATTTGAAAGAGAGATATGGGATACAGGAATCTCGTGTGGACTATTAATTTAGTTGTCACGCCTCTTTGCATGACCTAATTTCTACATTATCGAATTTGTTAAGAGTTTAACAAAACAACAGAGCTCGTTTACTGAGAAATTGTTTGGTTTTCATTCTTATTCGGTCCGCAGCAGAACTCCAAGCACGTCACCTATTCTTGTCGAGGATGTCTTTCGTATTCGCTGGATAGCAATTTGTAGAAGTCCTCATTAGCTGAATTACGATTCAGTTGTTCAGAAGTTTGTGGATCAGTGATTTGTCGGTGACGATTTATGGTCAGTGCTTGGAGGTGCGTAAGTCGATTTCGTATTCGTTGTATAGTGATTTGTGCTGTCAGCCGAACAACGATTTTTGGTATCACTATATTATGATTTGTGAGGATCTGAAATAACGATTTGTGCTGTCAGCCGGACATCGATTTGTGAGCATCGCTAGATAGCGATTTGTAGCTTCTGCAGGAAGTCGGTTCGTGACATCACTGCATGGCGATTTTTCCTGTCGATAAGGGCTTAAATGATTATTAGTTGTAAGGGGCGAACATGTACCATAAAAAATTGTCAAGAAGAACAAGAATAAAGTAAAAGAAGGGCACTCATAACGTGTGAACATGACATTATCTTGGAAGTAGATTGGCAGATATGTTGGGACACATTCTATTTATTGGATGTAAATCGCAATTCAATAAATAAAGAATTTGTTTAAATCAAACAAAAAACTCAGATCATAAAATAATTTCTTTTTATTGTCATTTCACAAGTCCAACATTGTGCAACCACCTACCTGAAAAATGTAGCTGAAAGCCTTGAGAGTCTTTACTGGATCAATGCCCCCAAAAAGCTTACTAGAACAACCCTTCTCAGCCCGCTTAGATTGACAGTCAAACTCGAAGGACTGCAGGCAGGGTACAGTAATCTCCATGTTGATAAACTCAAAATTCACAATCCATAAGGTCGAGAGTTGTCTCGCAGATATGTGCATTTTATCTGTTTGGGCCGAACAATTGTATAGGCACAAGCTTTCAAGCCGTGGGCATGCATAAATCATTTCAGATAACTCATTCACATCAAAAGAAAGATTGCCCAAGCTAAGAGTCTTCAGAGAGCACAGGAGGGCACCACATGTATCAGACAACTTCCTACAGAAGCCATAAATCGCTATCCAGCGATGCTCAAAAATTGACTTCCTGCAGAAGCCACAAATCTCTATCCAACGATGCTTACAAATCGACTTCCTGCAGAAGCCACAAATCGCTATCCAGCGATGCTCACAAATTGACTTCCTGCAGAAGCCACAAATCGCTATCTAGTGATGTTCACAAATCGATGTCCTACTGACAACATAAATCGCTATTTTGCAATAACCACAACTCGCTATGCAGCGAATACGAAGTTGACTTACGCAGCTCCAAGCGATAACCAAAAATTACTGATCCACAAACTTCTGAACTTTTGAATTGTCATTCAGTTGATAAGGACTACTACAAATCGCTTTTCTGCAAATACGAAAGACATCCTCGACAAGATCAGGCGATGTGCTTGGAGTTCTGCTGCGGAAGTGAATAAGGAGGGAAACCAATCACAAACAGCATCGAATTGTTACACCATAGTTGTTTTTCATGTAAATTCATCACGTATAAGACCCAATGCTTTTCAGAATGCCAGAGTGTAGGAATCAATATTTGTAAATCAATCGTACAAATGGTGTTAGGACTGCTGTTATGCTATAAATTTGCACTCGAGGTTTGTTTACTTACTTTTTCACTAGACAAAAGGTCTCCACAATTATTACCGTCAACCCAGTAAGGTAGGCCTTCTTGAAATCCAGTGGAGTATGGCAATTATTCATCTTATTCTTCCTCTTCTTCTTCGTCTGTATTGCTCTTCTTCCTCTGCTTCTTCGTCTGTATTGCTCTTCCTCTTCTGCTTGTTCTTCCTCTTCTTCTTCGTCTGTATTGCTCTTCCTCTTCCTCTTCTTCTTCTTCCTAATCTGTAAAATAAAATAGACCATAGCAAACAAACGATGTTTGTCGTTCAAACATCACTCTATTGCTCAAACTCCATGAATGAAAATCGTAAAAGAGATTCGCGATGAATGCGGTCACCAAGAGTTATTAATGTTTGCTTTCGTAAATAGAATTAGTCCACAGTGATAAGACATGTTTGTTGTTCAGAAATTGTGGTCTTTATCACAAACCGTGACTGAAAATCGTAATAAAGGATTTGTGATTTATATGCTGAACAAGCCTTATAATCTTCGCCCTTTAAAAAAATAATCCACAGATATAAGAGATGTTTGATGTAAAGGATCGTGGTATCGCTCACCCTTCAGGAATGAACATAGCAAAAAGTGATTTATGATTTTTTTGGTCAAAAATGGCTTTTAATGTTCGCCCTTCATAAATTATAATAGTCCATAGCGATAAAGAAAATTTTTATTTGTGAACGGAATCGATATGTTTTGACGCGATCCATACAAAAAATATCGTAATTATTGACACTAGCAAACACATAATAAATATTTACAATGATTCATACTTCAAAAATTGTGCATCGATTTTAGTAGAAATCGCTAACAAAGCAACGAGTTAAATACATAAATCGATGTACATATCGCATAATGTACTACAAATCGATGCAACAATTGAGCATAAATGTGATCATCACAAAATTTTTCCTCTTATATTCTTCTCTTCCTTCTCTTTTCCTTTCTAACCTCTATTTCCCTTTTTGAAGGGAAAATAAAAGACAGAAAAGAAGAGAGAAGAGAAAAGAAAGAGAGAGAAACTCTTTTGCGAAGATCTCACTTGACCTTAATTTTGAAAAATATTTGAAAATTATTCGCCTTCATATTTTGAAAATTTGTGGAAAAAATAGAGAGACGGGGCTCGCTCATCGGTACGAGGTTCGACCGTTCCTGGCACCTTTACCAGGGGTAATCGAACCAAGGATCGAATTTTATGCCTTTGCTTTGCTAAAAAATTACCTAAGAATTTATTCTAAGTCTGAATGCACAAAGAATCATGCTTGTGCGAATGCAGAGATGTATGCTCTTTTGAAAATACTAATTCAGAAAATTTTGGGGTTTTCCAAGTGATTTTGAAATAAGTTTGAAAAGATTTAAAGAAATGGTTTTATAAAGTTGAAATTGACTTTGAAAATCTGAGTGTAAATTTGAAAGTTGAAATGAATCCAAGACTTTGAAAAGGTAATTTGAAATTCTGAAGTTTGAGATTCTTTCTGAGATCAGAGATTTGAAATGGATTTGAAATTTGATTTAAAGAAGGAAGATTTCAAGAAAGAATAGATCTTGGAATTGAGATTTGAATCTGAATTTTGAAGTTGGATTTAGACTTTGAAAACA
Organism: Nuphar pumila; assembly: GCF_984573655.1. NCBI lineage: Eukaryota > Viridiplantae > Streptophyta > Magnoliopsida > Nymphaeales > Nymphaeaceae > Nuphar > Nuphar pumila. The sequence continues at coordinate 85,412,015 of NC_143254.1, read as the reverse complement.
GAATTGAGAAGTGAATTTGGAAATAGAATTTGAAATTAGAGATGAATCTTGATTTTGAAATCTGAATCTCGAAGAAAGAATTGAAATCTTTGAAGAAAAATGGGTTTTTGGAAATAGAGCGAGAATTTGAATTTAGGACCAAGATGGATTTCGAAAACAAAATTGAATTTCAGATTTAAAGTTTGAAATCAGAATGGATTTTGAAAATAGAATTGGATTTTGGAAATCCAGATGGAACTTTGAATTGGATTTGAATTTAGAGTTCAAAACAGACTTGGAATTCGAAATCTGGATTCCAAAATGGAATTGGATTTCAAAATCTGGAACTTCAGAGTAGATTTGGATATAAACTCTGGAATTCAAATTGGTTTTGAAACCTGGATTTTGAAAATGGTTTGGATTTCAAATGTGAAAAAAATGGATTTGGATTTCAAAATCTATGTTGAACTTGGATTTGGATTTTCAAATATGGATTTGAAATTGGATTGAAAACCCATATGAAATTTAGAAATGGAATGGGATTTGAGAAATCCAAAATGGATTTGAAAATTGATTTAAATTTCAAGACTGAAAATGAATTTTGAAAATGAAGATGAAAAAAAATAAGGAATTTAAATGAAAAGATGGAGATTTTTAAGATAAGGTTTGAATTGAGAAAATAAAGATTGAAAAGGGGTTTGAAAATATATTTTTGAAAATTCATCTCAAAATCACTTGTATTTTTGAAATAATTTGAAAATATGATATGATTTTGTCCTAAATGATGAATGAATTTAAAAGAAATTTAAAAATTGAGTTTGAAAATCATATTTCATTCTTTAAGTGAATTGAAATAAGATTGAAAATATAATACATTTCTGACTATGGTCATAAAATGTATTATATAATAATCATATTTCAATGCAAATAGAGAATAAAATATATTTTGGTGCCTTTATAGAGTTTAAAATGAAATTAACTCTCAATATATCCTGACTATGGCCATTGATATATATTTTGAGTTAATTTTAAGTTAAACTCTGATAAAGAAAGAAAATATTTAAAAATATGATGGTTTTTTGAAAAGAGATCCAGTGTAGATCCAATGTTATTCCATAATAGATAAAAACCCTAAGTTTTGTTCACATCTTGACTATGACCATTGATGCAAATCATCAACTTAGGATTTAATCACCTTTTATTAGAATGGTGTACATGTCATTCATGTTCCCATTTGTGAATTTTTGGAGTAAAAGATAGAATTGACATGAAATAAGCATTTCTAGAAAGTATTCATGCTCATACATTCTAATCTAAAGCTGGAAATGAAAAATTCTCATTAATATCAACTTATTACAATCTTTGATTTGAAAGTGAAAATATCAAATTTCTAATCTAGGAAGATGGATCCACATTTTCTATATATTTCCTGCAAAAACCGAGTTAGCACAAGATAATAGAGAAAATATTATATTGAATGTGGATATGAACGGCAAAATGCCCACACCTATGTCTTGCTCCAATGATAATTCAGTATCATGTTTTGATGGAAAAGCATATATTGGAATGTACATTTGATATACTAGGCAAACAAGGAAATACATAGGTGATATCCTAGTTAGAAAGAAATGCATGTTATGAACCAGTTACCAGTTGTTAATTGAAAATGAATTCAAGATGATACTACTCGACCCTTGGGTAACACATCCTTGATAGTCTTGACTTGTTTATTGAATGGCATCGATCCTCATGAAATCACGTCAATTAACTGCTTTGAATTCATGGCAAATTATCAAACAAAACCAAGTGACTATACCATGTTAAAGAAATCAGTAGACCGATGAAGTTTGGTCCAGATATCACCAAGCCAGTGTGATCTGATACGGGCATTGGCGAATCAGTGGCGTGCTGATATTGGATCACAACAAACCAGTGGGGCCTGATGCAGGTTTCAACAAATTACTGATCCATTGATTCAGATTATAGCAGATAATGAGGTTTGATAAAATTCCAGCAAATCAGAGATTTGCTGATTCGAACCAAACTTCATATATTTTTGAGTTAATTTGCTGATATGAACGGCAAAATGCCCACACCTAAGTCTGATCTGAACTAACAGATCGTGAATTTGCTGACTCGGATCTCAGCAAACAACGAATTGGGTCTGAATTAGCAAATAAATGATTTGCTGGTTCGGATCCCAGCAAACAACGAATTGGGTCTGAATTAATAAATGATTTACTAGTTCGAAAACCAGCAAACAATGATACTGATCCAAACTCCAGCAAATCAGTGATATCTGATCCAGGCCTCAAATCCAAACATTGATGCATCAGTAAATTAGTAGCTCGGTACCCAAACCAGATCCGGGCATCTGATCAAAACAATTCAGCAACACCCGGCTACCAACATAACACGCTTGCCGAAAAATCCACCTCCAAGCAAAATCTGGAACTTGATCAAGGCTTGAATATTCCGACAACCGAGCGAAGTCATGGAAATCAAGTGATTCAAATTCGAAAATTGGCTGAACAAGCATACATTTGATATTTCAACTATCTGACCGGAGATAAGACGATAAAAAATTTAGGTGCTAAATCGATTTCGATAAACACGTGGTCGACCCAGAATCCACATGAATAAAAAAAATGAGATGATTGCTCAGATCGGGCTTCAAGTGTCAAGCCAGAACTCAGGCAATCGACAAACAATTACTTGCCGGTTTTCCGACAATGCCGATAGATTCCAAATTTTAACGTCCAGCTTTTCATTCGGTCAGAGTCAAGCAAAACTCGATGGCTGGAAGTCAGTTAGATCCTTACGAATTCCACAACAAAGTGATCGATCGAACTGATCCAAGACATCAGCGACTTAGCCATCCCAACTCCAGGGTTTTGAGCAATGATGCGCTTGCTGGAAAAGGGACATCAATAGGGCTTGCTCTGGCGTACCAGAGTTGATCTGGGATTTCGGCTAAAATTCCAGCGGCATGGCTATTGGAAGGAGCATGGCAGCCAAAAAATGGATAACTACTGCGATCGCTCTGGAGAATCAGAGTTGATCTGGATTTCTGATCAAGATAATTTGGCGACACGGCTATCAGAATGAGCACGGTCGCCGGAAGATCAACGGTAACCATTTGATTAAACTGAAAGAATAGAGAAAAAAAGGCTTAATGTATCGAAGATTAATCGGACATTATCCCGCTCGAACAATCGGAACTAAAAAAACATTTATAGGATTCTGGCAAAACTCAGCAATGAACGGGAAATCAGAAAATGTAAATCAGTATTTTTGAACAAGACGAGATATCAATGTACTTACCGTATGGCCTGAGCCTTCCCGATTGGTGCTTTGATGGAGATCTCGGCTTCCTGGGAGGATTAAGATCTGAGCAAAGTGCAAGCGAAGGGGATTCTCTTGTGTCGTCGCCAGAGGAATTCTCTTCACAAAGAAGCTTCGGGGATTGCTGGGATCCAGAATCGCAAGAGAGGCCTCCTAGCTGGAAGAGAGGGAGAGGGAATGCCAAAAATTGCTCGGCAGAGAGGAGGTAGAGGAGGGGGGAAGAAGAGGAATAAGGCAACGGTGGGGTGAAGACCGATGAGCGTGAACTTGATGGGGGTAAAAACGGATGGATGAAGGAGAAGGAGGTTGTCTGTTTATATAGACAGGTTAGAAGAATCGAGAAGGGAGAGAGAGAGCCTCCGTAACAAAAAGCTGTTAAAGGCTTTTCAAAGCATGTCCTTCCATTTTTCCAAAATTTTCAAAACAAAGGCTCTTTTTATAAGGTTTTTCAAAAAGTGGTTTTTAACAAAAGGACGATCTATTTTTCGTATTTTTCATTTCTATTTCAATTTTTTTGCTCTTTTCTTCGTGTTTTGGTATTTTTTTTGTATTTTTGAAATAAAAACCCTAAAACTATGGGAAAATAAGGGATTTAAAACTATTTTTTTGTATTTTTGAAAAATATTTACAAAAGAGGGGTTTTCTGAGGATTCAGGTTTAAATTTTGAAAATTTCTTTACGGGTCATACGGTAACTATTTTCCAAAATTGAGTCAGATGTAGAAAATGGGTTCTGATGCTAGTAAAATTTGAGAAATAAACTGGAATTTTGATTAAAACTGACTTAATTTTCTTAGAAAATGGGGGTTAGGGGCCAAAAGGAAATATTTATAAAATTTTAAAAAATTTGGGGTGTTCACAGATGCCCCTCTTTGCTACTAAGTCGGTTGAAAGCCGAGCTTAGTGGCAAAGAAAACACTCCAAATTTTGAAAAATGCCCCAGTCAACAGATCTGAACTGGGTGTGGAAGAATTGCTTGAAAGACATGATTTCAGGCTTAATACCTTATCCTGAATGGCTTTGGGGAGACAAAATCCTCGAAGATGATATGACTGAATAACAGAAAATGAAGAAATCGTGATGGGACTTTGGGTGAAGGTCCCGAAATAGCGGAAAATAAGAATTTTGAACATGTCTCACGGGTGAGACAAGAACAACTTTTTGGAATGATTCAGGTTTAGCCCTTAACCTGGATGGGATGAAGATATATCAAGATGGTTCTACCCTTACCTGAATAGGGAAAGAATACAAGAGGACTCTGATGGGACATTTTTGAGAAAAATGCCTCATGAGATGAAACTCAAGTATGATCCTTTCTTGGATGGATATAATGGGCATGGATTCTTTGATAGGAAAAACCATGATGGGATTGAGAGAACTACCTCTTCGAAACAAGAAACCTCATCGGAAAGAGGCTCAGGTTTAACCCAAACCTGAACAAAAGATATCTTATGGAAAGATGAGGTTCAGGCTTAACCTGAAAGGGACAATACCTCAAGGAGCGAGGTTCAGGCTTAACCCTTAACCTGAAGGGGTCGACCATACGGAACCCTCGAAATGAAGAAATCGTGATGGGACCTTCAGAATTTGGACGAACAAAATCTGAGTGGGGTTTGCGAAATGAGGAAAAAATGGGGTTCCCTAAAGCTTGAAAAAGGGATGATCTTAGGCGTCTCATTGCTGAGATTGAATCAGCTTTTAAAATAGGTGACCTCTGAGAGAAAATTCAGGTTTAACCCTTAACTTGAGCGGGTGGAACCGTATGAAATCCTCGAATGAAGAAACCGTGATGGGTCCATAAGAGATACCTCACCTGAATGAGGCAACTCTTTATTTTTGAAAAATATAAACAACGCTAGGTTGCATTAAAATAGATATTGAATATTTATTTTATTTTTTAATAGCTAGAAAATTTTGCCAATGAGATGAAATTGCAGTTGATTCAGACTCTTGAAAATATGCACGTATGCCAAAGATATTTCCTCTTTTACCTAGAGTATTCCTTTTAAATGAGGTTAACTCTCTGGTTTCAAGAGTCAAATTCAAATTTTTAGCGTTGATGATTTTCTTCAAGGAAGCTATCCATTTCCCTGATATGAGAAGAAAAGAAATATTCTCAATTTCATAAAAGCAAGTAGTGAAAAGATATTGATAAAAGAATTTTGCATGAGAAAAGATGATTCTTGGTAATTCTGACAATTTTGATATCTGAGATATACTTTTTTGCACTGTTTGAGACATAGGATGATTTTTTTTGTTTGGGGTTTGGGGAGAATTTCATCGCATCACCTTCAACTTGGACATGTTCTGATCTTCCCTAGAAGAACACTTCACACAACCTTCAACTTGGAGGTGATCAGGGTCTTCATTGTCCCTAGAAATTGATAAAGATGTCTCTTTTCATTGAAATCTTTTGATAGTATGAATCAAATATCTTTTAGGGATTGGTGGGAGGTTCATCACATCAACCTTCAACTTGACGATGATCTAAACTTTTCCTGGAAGGACACATCACAAAACCTTCATCTTGGACATGATCTGAGTCGTCTTTGTCCCCCGGGAACCTAACCCGTCCATCGTCTTCAACTTGATGATAGTTGAGATATCCCTTTTGCAGATAGTCAATTATACTTGCTTTATTGGGAAATTGAATGGATTCTTTTTATTCATCAGAATACTTCCACTACTTTTCTTGCCAGAAGAATCATCCTTTAAACTGCATCATAGCTATGATCAATATCAATTCACTTCTGGCTTTTCAACATCATTGAAATTTCTTCGCAAATCATACCAAGGATATTTCTTGCATCCTTCTGGTTGATCAACAGGGAAAAAGGTTTTGAATTTTGCTCTTTTTCTCAGTAAGCTTCACCTTTTGAAAAGAATACTAGAGATAATCCGAGGTGATTCTTTCGTGCAATAAGATATTTGAAATCAACAAATATTTCTAGCAAATTGGCAAAGTTTTCAAGAACCCTTTGTGAAATAATCACTCAATATAGATTTTGATAGGACCTTGAACTGAAATTTGAAAGAAATGAATGAAAATGAGATTTTGGCAATCTTTATCAGTAAAACTGGATTTTGTTTTTTGAATACCAGCTCGAAAGCAGGATTTTATTGAAGGACCAACTCGAAAGCAATATTTTTGTTTTACCAGATCGAAAGCAGGATTTGATTGTAATACCAGCTTGAAAGCAGGATTTTTTTGTTCGACCAGCTTGAAAGAAGGATTTTTTGTTCGACCAGCTCGAAAGCAGGATTTTTTTTGTTCGACCAGCTCGAAAGCAGAATTTTTTTTTGTTCGACCAGCTCGAAAGAAGGATTTTTTGTTCGACTAGCTTGAAAGCAGGATTTTTTGTTCGACCAGCTCAAAAGCAGGATTTTTTTGTTTGACCTGCTTGAAAGCACGATTTTTTGTTCGACCAGCTCGAAAGCAGGATTTTTTTGCTCGACCAGCTCGAAAGCAGGATTTTTTGTTCGACCAACTCAAAAGCAGGTTTTTTTGTTCGACCAGCTCGAAAGCAGGATTTTTTTGTTTGACCAACTCGGAAGCAGGATTTTTTGTTCGACAAGCCCGAAAGTAGGAATTTTTTTGTTCGACCAGCTCGAAAGTAGGAGTTTTTGTTTGACCAGCTTGAAAGCAGGATTTTTTTTGTTCGACCCGCTCGAAAGCAGGATTTTTTGTTCAACCAGCTTGAAAGCAAGATTTTTTTGTTCGATCAGCTCGAAAGCAGGATTTTTTGTTCGACCAGCTTGAAAGCAGGATTTTTTTGTTTGATCAGCTCGAAAGCAGGATTTTTTATTCGACCAGCTCGAAAGCAGGATTTTTTGTTCGACCAACTCGAAAGCAGGATTTTTTTGTTCGACTAGCTCGAAAGCAGGATTTTTTGTTCGACCCGCTCGAAAGCAGGATTTTTTGTTCGACCAGCTCAAAAGCAGGATTTTTTATTCGACCAGTTCGAAAGGAGGATTTTTTTGTTTGACCAGCTCGGAAGCATGATTTTTTATTCGACCAGCTCAAAAGCAGAATTTTTTGGTTCGACCAGCTCGAAAGCAGGATTTTTTGTTCGACCAGCTCAAAAGCAGGATTTTTTGTTCGACTAACTCGAAAGCAGGATTTTTTGTTCGACCAGCTCGAAAGCAGGATTTTTTGTTCGACCAGCTTGAAAGCAGGATTTTTTTGTTCGACCCGCTCGAAAGCAGGATTTGTTACTAGCTTGAAAGCAGGATTTTGTTGTTTGACCAGCTCAAAAGTAGGATATTTTTATTCGACCAGCTCGGAAGCAGGATTTTTTGTTCGACCAGTTCGAAAGCAGGATTTTTTGTTCGACCAGCTCGAGAGCAGGATTTTTTGTTCGACCAGCTCGAAAGCGGGATTTTTTGTTCGACCAGCTCGAAAGCAGGATTTTTTTGTTTCACCAACTCAAAAGCAGGATTTTTTGTTCGACCAGCTCGAAAGCAAGATTTTTTGTTCGACCAGTTTGAAAGCAGGATTTTTTGTTCGACCAGCTCAAAAGCAGGATTTTTTTTGTTAAAAAATGATTGACATTGATAGAGTTGTGACCCAAAGGCTTGAGAATGATATACATTGATAAAATTGTTACCCGAAGGCTTGAAAATGATATTCATTGATGAAGTTATAACCCGAAGGCTTGAAAATGATAGACATTTGATGAAATTTGATAAAAAAATTTGAACTTGGTAGACCATCATGGTTAACTGTATGTGGTGTGATTTTCAGGATTAATCCCTTATCCTGAATGGGGAAGAAGGGAATACCTCGAAGGTCGAGGTTCAGGTTTATCCCTTGACCTGAAAGGGGGAAGAAGGGAATACCTCGAAGGCCGAGGTTCAGGTTTATCCCTTAACCTGAAAGGGGGGAAGAAGGGAATACTTCGAAGGCCGAGGTTCAGGTTTATCCCTTAACCTGAAAGGGGGAAGAAGAAAAAAAAAGAATTAAAAATTGATAAAAATGAAGAAAAATTGAGGAGATTGATAAAAATTGTCTTTACAAAAGAATTCTCACGGTAGCATTGTCGCTCCTATGAGGGGTCTGAGGATTATCCCTTATCCTGAATGGGAACACCTCGAAGAATGAGGGTCAGGTTTATCCCTTAACTTGAGCGGAAAAAAGAATACCTCGAATGGCAAGGTTTAGGTTTAACCCTTAACCTGAAGGGGGACGATAGAATACCTTGAATGGCAAGGTTCAGACTTATCCCTTAACCTGAAAGAAAAAAAAAATACCTCGAATGTCGAGGTTTAGGTTTAACCCTTAACCTGAGCGGGAAATGAATAAATTTAGAAGAGAAATTGACAAAAAATTACAAAATCAGGAAAGATTGATGAAAATTATGGTTGCAAAAGAATTCTTATAGGTAGCATTATCGCTTCCTATGAAGGGTCTCAGGATTATCCCTTATCTTGAATGGGAACACCTCGAAGACCGAGGGTCAAGTTTATCCCTTAACCTGAAAGAGTAATTGAAATTCCACTAGAGGGGGAGGGGGGGGGGGTGAATAGTGAAATACGATATTGATCGATAAAATAAAAATTAAAGACAATAAGGCACAACACAATCAACATAGGATTTATACTGGTTCAGTCGAGTTACCGACCTACATCCAGTCCCCAAGTAAACACTTGAGCCTTTCCACTATAAAATCTGAGTTACCAGATAAATAGTACAACACCCTCTTCCTCAGAGGTCTTCTTCTCTCAACAGAGAAGGGGCAACACCATCTTCCACAGAGGTCTTCTTCTCTCAACAGAGAAGGGGCAACACCCACTTTCTCGGAGGTCTTCTTCTCTCAACAGAGAAGGGGCAACACCCTCTTTCTCAGAGGTCTTCTTCTCTCAACAGAGAAGGAAGTGCAGAAGCAAATGGAAAGATACAACACTTCCCTAAAGATCCTTCAGAATGATATGCAGAGTATGAGTGGACGTATGAAGATTCTCAGAATAATCTTTTTCTTTTCTTTCACACTCTTGAATTTTCAGAGAGCTTTTCTTGCCTTTTTCTCTTTCTTTTTCTCTTTCTTTTTCTAAGCTCTTAGAGTGTCAAGCATGAATTTTTCTCGTTGAAAGCTTGCTTGTCTTTTCACACTGTTTTGTTGTATATATATAGTCTTTACAAAACTAGTCGTTGCCTTTTTGAAATGATTGTCCTTTTGGGATATGAGATGTAAGGTCATTTCAAAAACAACTTTGTGTGAAAATGATAAGTGTACTATATTGCTTTTTCAAAAAGTCTTTTTTCTATACGAAGCATTTTTGGAGTACACTATTCTTTTGTGTATTTTAAATGAGTTATTCTTTGTAATAGGTCTTTTCTCATAATAAATGTTCTGTAGTATTTTTGAACATTGAAGTGTAGTTTATCATGTAATCTTGTCTTTACTTAATTTAATGAATGATAGTATAATAATATATTTCTTACAAATCGTCACTTCTTTGTTTAAATGTATGTAAGTGTAATAAATGCTTGTTGAGTATTTTATTTGTAGATGGTCATTTCTTAAGTGCTTTTTGGAATAGCATTTAATGTTTTCAGAAAGAATGATGTCTTTAAGTAAGTCGATATTCTTGTGTATGTATTTAAATAGTCATTTCTTAATTCTTTTTGAGATAGCATTTAATGTTTACAGAAGGAATGATGAATTTAAGTAAGTCGTCATTCTTGTGTGTGTATTTAAAGTCATTTCTTAATTGCTTTTTGAGATAGCATTTAATGTTTACAGAAGGAATGATGACTTTAAGTAAGTCGACATTCTTGTGTGTGTATAAAGTCTTTTTCAAATTCAATTTGTCTTGTTTTAAATAATAAGTAAAATAATATTTGTTTTCTCAAATTGTCGATTTATGAGTAAATGCATTTTGTCTTTTTCTTTCATATTTGAAATCATTAACTTTTACATTATTTCAAGTTTGTTTTTTTCATAAATGCTTTATAAGAAAGTACAATGATTTGTTTTCATAAAGGTGCTTTTTTAAATATCGTATGCTTTTATGAAACATGACTTTTTGTAAATAGATGACTTTGTATGATAAAGCATGTAATATGAAATATGCAATATGCATGCTTCTGAAGGTTCTGTTACATATGACTCTAAAGAAGAAAAAAATCTTCATCTTGAAGTAGCCAATCTCCTTAGATGATCTTTAAGAATGTATGGCCCATCAAGCTTTTTCTTCAGAGAGTATGATTCCATCAACTAGTTGTACTTGAACAGGTTGTCTCCATTCTTCTCAGGGGAAATAACCTTGCATCAAATACTCGTTAAATGCATGATAAATCATATCCAGTCATAATATAACATTTTTTATGAAGGCATATAATCATATCATATTAAAGCATATATGACAGTATATCATATTATGTGTCATCAAAACATAGTTTCTCAACAGTAATGAATAACTCGAATGGCGAGGTTCAGGTTTATCCCTTAACCTGAAAGGGGGGAAGAATAGAATTTGAGGAGAATTAACGAAGAGATAGAAATTTACAAAATCAATAAAGATTGATGAAAATTATTTTTTTTTGCAAAAGATTTCTCATAGGTAGCAATATTGCTCCTATGAGGGGTCTCAGGATTATCCCTTATCCTGAATGGAAATACCTCGAAGAACGAGGGTCAGGTTTATCCCTTAGCCTGAGCGGGAAGACAGATAAATTTAGAGGAGAAAAATTTACAAAATCAAGAAAGATTGATGAAAATTTGTGGTTTCCAAAGAATTCTCATAGGTAGCATTATCGCTTCCTATGAGGGGTCTCAGGATTATCCCTTATCCTGAATGGAAACACCTCGAAGAACGAGGGTCAGGTTTATCCCTTAACCTGAGTAGGAAAAAGAATACCTCAAATGGCTGTAAACACCCCAAGTTTCCCTCATTCATTTTCAGACACATCCCTCATGTGAGTGCCAACCCTATTAGGTCAGTGTAGGAGTCCAACCCTGAGTCTGTTTTGGAAAATCACCACTTTACCAATTTTCATTAGGAAAATTATCATTTTACCCCTAAGTCATACTGGACCCCAGTCAGTCGGAGTCAACCAAGCTCATTCTCAAGCTCAGAACAGTTAGAATGTCAATCATTTCTAGCTCACCTGAGCTCACAATGTGAAGGCCATTTCCATTTCTGACCATTCCTACCAAAATGGGACCATTTCTTTAGAAATGAGCTCATTTCTCACTCACATCCAAGCCAATTGTCTTCGAGTCAGTCATTCCAAGTCAATTCTATTCCCCAGAGCCTACCTTGAGCTCACTAGGAGTTCAAGCGCTCCAGTTTCAGTTCAAATCCACTTCCAAGTGTCTAGGAGCCCATTTCAGCTGAAATTGAGCTGAGTCCAGCCAGTTGAGCTAGTATTTGAGCTTCAATTCTAATTCATCTCAGTATTGCTGATCTTTATTCTTCCTCAAACCCAGCTCTAGTCCACAACTCACTTCACTCCAGTGACCATTTCTCGCCATTTCTCTAAAAATGGCAGCTTCTCTTGATAATTCAGTCCGAGAGTTCAGTCGAGTCAGTGTCTTGTCAGCCCAATTCAGTTCTGAAGCCCCAAAACCCAGCTCAAGCCAGTTCATTTCAGTTCAATCTAGCTCAAACCCCAATTTCCAGTGTCACTCTGGCCTGACAGAGACCAAAAATCATTTTTGGGACCATTTTGCCCATTTTATTAATTTCAACACTTTTGAACTGGTACAATTGTCAATCGGGGTTTAAAATCTAAAATTCTTCATTCAGGGTCTGCATTTCGCATAGCATTTCATGTCATTTCTCATCATTTCTCAGCATTTCACAATATTTCATCATATTTCATTTCATTTTCGAGATCCAGAACTCCAGTTTTACACATTTTAATCCAGATCAAGTTTTAAAAGTTTTCAGAAATCAATTTCAAACCCTGGGTTTCCAAATTTGACATTTTTACCCCCAGGATTCTAAATTTGAAAATATTTTCTCGAGAAAAACAATTTGGATTTCTTTTCAAACTCAAATTTTCAAATTCTAAACTGGATTTGCTTCGCAATGAGGTATTGAACTTCAAATTCGGAGCTCATTTCAAAAACTGCCAAAAAGTAGCTCATTTTGTTTGGAAACTTTCTAAAAAGACTATTCTACCCCTATGATCCTCAAAGTGAATTTCAAATTTGGAAAGTGAGCCCACTCTAAGATGGCTCCTTCATTTACATTTTTATTTAAAAAAAAAAAAAAATCTTTTTCTTTTCTTTGTTTTCTTTTATTTATTTATTTTTTATTATTTTCTTTTATTTGTTTATTTTTAAGAAAAGGTGGGACCCACAAGGGGGTCGACCCCCCCTTCCTCCATTTTCTTCTTCTTTCCTTTTCTTTCTTTCTATTCTTTCCTTTCTTCTTCCTTCTCCTTTCTTCTTTTCCTTCTTTTCTTCTTCCTTTCTTTCTTTTTCTTTCTTTCTTCTTCTTCTTCTTTCTTCCTTTTCTTTCCTTCTTTGTCATTCACGTATCCTCCTTTTCTTCTTTCCTTCCTCCTTTCTCTTCTCCTTCTTCTTTCCTTTTCTTTCTTTCTTCTTTCTTTCCTTCTTCTTTCCCTTTTCTTTCCTTTTTTCTTTCCCTCCTTCTTTCTTTCCCTTCCCTATTGTCCAGCCACCATAAGGAAGCCTATTCACGTAAACCTCATTCTTTTTTTTTTATTAACCCATTTCAACCCTAAGTTGAGGGTGATTAAAACCTAAGTTCTTTGGTTAAAAGGGGAAGAAATCTCATGCCAGCCCCTTGGATCTCTCTCAGCCCAAGCTCTCTCTTTCCCTCTCCTTGGCCTTCAGCCTCCCACCTCCATAACTCCAATCAAAACTCCATCCGAATCAAGCCTTCAGCCATAGCCAAGGTGACCACCTCTGCCACCACCAATTGCAGCAGCCCTTGCAACAACCTTTTGACAACAACTCCACTCTTACCTTCAGCAACCAGCCGGTTCACCTCCTCCAACCTTCGAGGCTACACCATACCAAGGCAGCACTTCAACATCTTTCTGCAGCCACCTCTTCCAAAGACGCCAGCCAATTCAACACCTAGTTGCAGCCACCTCTTCCAAGGGACGTGTAAACACCCCAAATTTTCACTCACCACCCCGACATCTCCACCAATCATTGTGAACCATCATTCAGGATCACCGGAGGGCAAAATGGTCATTTTCTAGGCTTGGATCCTACAAGACTCCAGATTTCACCCCGATTCTCAAAATCTCAAAGTCTTATTAATATCAAGAGACTGAAATCTCCAGTTCTTCATGCAGTGTGAAATTCTCCGAGACATGTCATTGCATATCATCGCATGGGCATTTCATATCACTGCACGACACAGCATGTCATTTCGAGGTCCAGAACTCATGATTTTCAAAATTCTCAATCCAGATTCGAATTTTAACTTTTTCAGAATTGATTTCAAACCCCTGGGTCTTCAAAATTACCAATTCTTCCCATTTTACCCCCAGGACTCTGAATCTCAAAAGATTTTCTCAGGAAAACGATCTGGATAGTTTTCAATATAGATTTTCAAATTTTGACAACTGGATCAACTCTGCCTAAAGAAAGAGATAAAGCTTTGGATTTAGCAATTTTACCTCAGATTTTACCCTTTTGTCAGCGATTTCAAATATCATTCTTTTACAAAATCGCCCTACAGGGGCCACCTCCCTTCAAAAATTTTCAAGATTAGGCCAAGTTTAATTTCACATTTTCCAGTTAGCTTAGGTTTTTATAAAAATCCCAAAAAGAGGTTTTACCTTTTTACTCTTACCTTAATAAAAAGCAAGGTGGGACCCATCTTAAGGTGGCGTCACACTAGCCTTCTCAAAATTAGGTTTAGCTTTCAAAAAAAGCCAAAAAAATAGGAATCTTGTCCCTGAGGAGGCACCATTAGGTACTTCCTCTCTCTCTTGCCACAGGGCAATGTGGAGCCACCCTGGATTGACGCCACATAATCCCTCTCTTTTTGTGAAAAAACAGAAATTCAAAAGTCCCCATAACATAGGAGCTTTGTCCCTGAATTGATGCCACATAGGCCTTTCTCTCATAAAACTTGAAATTCAAAAAGCCTCAAATGTAGGAGCCTAAAGTGGCGCCACTTGGTATTTTCTCTCTCCTTCCATCCTCTGCCATGTGTCAGTGTGGGATTCACCCAAAGATCATGCCACATGTCACTTTCTCTCACCTTCCATATGTCAGTATGGGGTCACCCTGAGGTGACGCCATGTGTCTTCCTCCCTGCACCTCCATTAGTTGCCACTTGTCCTCCCTACATCTGTTTCTTTTCACCTTCTGACATGTGTCAATGTGGGGTCTCTTTAAGGAGACGCCACATGTCTTCAGTCTCCCTCTTTATTTCATGTCACGTGTCACATGTCCACCCCCTTTGTCTCTCTCTCACTTGCCACATGGCACTGTGGAACCACCCTGAGGTGGCACCACATGTCAGTCTCTCCCTCCTCCAGAAAAAAAAAAACAAGTTTTGAAAACTTTCAAACATCTCTGAGGTGGCGCCACATGTCTAGCTCTCCTTCCTTCAGAAAAAGCAAAAAGGCACCTTCCAAAAAAGGCAAAATCGCCCCCTTGAGGTGGCAACATCTCTGAAAAGGGCTCTCCTCACAAAATCCAAGGTGGCCCACTCTGAGGTGGCGCCACATGGGAAGCTCCTGCAGAGAAAATCAAGCCAACTCCTTTTAAAAAAAATTTGAATTCTGCTGAGGTGTCTTATTTACAAAATTTGCATTTATTTAATTTCAAAAAATCTAAAGTAGCATCCTCTGAGATGGTGCCACATGGAAGGTCCAGATTTATTTTGTTTGAATTTCAAAATCCTCCAGAAAGTCTATAAATACCCTAGCCCACGCCTAGTCAAAAGAGGCTTCTTCTCTGTTGGATCTGAATTTCAACCTAAGTTCTGAACTCCTTTTTTCTCTCTTCTGAGTCCACGCCCCTTTTGATCCCATCTGAAGGTCCAGAGATATCAGAAGAACACATGGTAGGCTCTCATTCAAGTCGATTATATTGAAACAATGTTTCTATTTTGATTCACATACTGAATCACATAAATTTTTCGTTTTAAAGAAAGGGTTCGTCCGGAAGATGGATTGAACTATTCCCATAAAAAGACATATATTAAAATATGCATGCTTACTTAATGATTTCTAGCACTCATGCATTTAGTTAGATTTAATTCATATTTTATTTCGTTAATTTAGCATGTTTTAGAAATTAATTAGGTTTAATTTAGTGTTTATTTCAATTCTGTCTAGTTTTTGTAATCCTCTGTTTTTTTCAGTCAGTCTATATGTCAATTTATGTATTTATTTTTCTCTAAAAATGTCAAAAAAATCACATTGTGGGAGGATAGATGTCTCTGATATTCTGAAAAAAAATAAAAGACTTTTGACTTCGTTTGCTTTGTTTAAAATTTAAAATGTCAAGTCGGGTTTTAAGACACGGGAAACGCTCAGGACATTTGATCTCAACTTGTAAAATATAGATATCCCTCCTGGGTGATCCTATTCCTAATCCAAAAAATTCCCTAGATGCGGATTGAAGTCTAGTTTTTAACATGATTTTATAAGATTTTTCGAAATTCTATGCTGCCTGTAAAAAATCCGAGAGTTCGGGACACGTGTCAAAGCCCAATTCGAGCCTCTGAAACTCTGGATCGACTTGAGTCGATTAATTCCCTAGATGCGGATTGAAGTCTAGTTTTTAACATGATTTTATAAGATTTTTCGAAATTCTATGCTGCCTGTAAAAAATCCGAGAGTTCGGGACACGTGTCAAAGCCCAATTCGAGCCTCTGAAACTCTGGATCGACTTGAGTCGATTAGTTCTCTCTAGATATAACTCCAAATCCAGATATGTAAAAAGGAAATTTCATGTTCTAAATGTATTCTATTGGATTCCAGAATATTGAAATTTTTAGAACTGTCTGCATGCTATGTTCATATTTTTTATTTCGGTCTCCTGTTTTGGTGTTTTTATCCTCTCTTCTGATTTATGCACATAATATAGTATTTTTATTTCTCTGTTGGTTAGTCAAATGACAAGACCATACAAATAAAAGTTGTTTATATGCATGTCAGTAGTATCCCTTTTAAATTTTGGAAATTTTGGTGGTACATTATCATTTTGTATCCATTTCCATAGAGAATCCCATTGATTTCAGTCCCGTCAAAATTAAATCTCTGCTACCGAACTCATCGTAGGTCAAATCCCGATGATGTAAAAACCAAATGTGTTCATTTTCATGTTATTTAGCAGCCTGAAAAATATCAGACATTTCTATGGTGTATTTCTGCATTTGTTTGTTAAATACTATGTTTGGTTCGTATCCGTAGGCGAAATTCGCATATTTTATAATTTTATTTGAAATTTTGCATCTAGGTCATATCATTTCATATATTTTATTATTCTATGCTGTTACTAAGGGTATAGGGATGCTCTCTACTAAATTTTGCATGATTTGAGAACCGTTTGATGATCGGTTTAACCGTATCATCAAAATAGGGTTCCCGCGGGACCCTGATTCGGGCAAAAAAATAAGCGAAATTCGTCATTTTGGCCAAATTATAAATGTCATTTCTGATTTTGTAGCCCCATCGTGTCTAGCAGCATGTCATCATGTCACATCATGCATTTCATCATCATTTGACTCCATTTGCATTATAAAATTCTCAAATTTTGTCAAAATTCCTTAAAAACCCTGATTTTAAAAGGTATAACCTCAATATTAGGGGTATTTTGGTCATTTTGACCATAATTCTGAATTTCAAACTATTTATTATTGGGTTTTACTGCATTTGCATTATTTTAAATCATTCAAATATCAAGGAAGTATGAAAATCGGGTTTATATCCAACTAAGTCCAATAATTATAGGATATTATTGGAAAATCTTGAAAAAACCCACATATTTGAGCTAACCCCATTTCAAGCTTGACAGGGACATTCAAAGGAAGGAGCTGGAGTCTGCAATTTTCTTTCTTTTATTTTATTTAGTGACGTAATAATGTAACTTTGGAATAAGAGATTTACTTTTCTGCTTAGATTAGGATGCATATCATATAGTTTGAATTTCTGCAATATCCTCATTATATGATTCATGCATTTTATTTTAAAATCACTATGGATGAATACAAATGGCACGTGCACCAACTCTTAGGGAGTTGATGAACTCGGTGGAGTCCATATTTATGGCCCTAGTCGGAATATGGACGAGACCCAGATTCAGCATCTTTCTACTAGCCACACTGAGCCTACACTCTTAGGCTATCTTCCAAAATGCATAACATATTATTGATTTTTACAAAATATTTTAGAATTGACTAAGTAAATTACAAGCATATTTACGACCATAGTCGGAATATGCGGCAATCTTACCTTGGTTTAATTCTAGAATTGCATATTTTCCTAAAAAGATGTTTTCATAAATGAACATTCATTCATTTAGGATAGTCTGCATCATGAAATCCTGTGCATCTCTACACAATTTTCCATTCCAAAAAAAATCGATTCCTCAAGATCACATTTTGAAATTTTTTTCAAAGTTTGATTTTTTTAAGCTAAGCTTTCCACTATTTTCTTAGAAAGTACTCCTTTCTTAGAATTCATTTTCAATCTTTTCAAAAGATGTCTCAAGAGTCAAAATCGATTTTCAATTCCTCAAGGCTATCATTCTCAGGATTTTAATTTCCCAGGGTTGATTTCCTTTCTCAAAATCATTTTCCTCTAAATCTTCAGTCATTTTCCAAAGATGATTTTCAAAGTTGGAATATTTTCCATTCAAATGCTTATCTTTTCTCAAGAATTCTTTCTATCTTCCGAGGATTTTCATCCATCAATGACTTTCCCACATTTTCAGAAACTTTCTTAAGATTTTTAAATCCTTTTATCAAGGTTTTCTTGAGAAATCGATTTCCATCTTCTACCTTAGAAATATTTCTCAACTTCAAATTATTTTCCAAGCATGCATCATGATTTCCAATCAGCATTTTACCAAGCTCCATAGCACATGCCTGAATTCTCTGTGCATTTAGGATAGAACACAATTTTGTTAATTTAGCTAAGTCAAGCACACATTTGGTCCTTGGTTCGATTACCCCTAGTAAAGGCGCCAAGAACGATCGAACCTCGTACCGACAGGTCGAGTCCCATTCCATGGAATATTTCCCTCTATTTTAAAAAATGGAGGCGAGTATTTCAAACAATTTTTAAACTCTGGTCAAGTTTGACTTGCGAAAACGTTTCCCCTCTCTCCCGCAGGGAAGGAAAACAAATTTCGTGATGATAACAGGTTTGGCGACCGTTATGGGACCTGTCATTGTCTGATCAATAGCGTGCTTGACTTAGTTCAATTATCAAAACTGTGTTCTCAAAATGTTAGCCCTTTTGCTTTCTGATATCATGCGAACCTAGGAGCCTAGATTCTGACCTAGATGACATTGACTGCATATACCCTAGGCATGGTTTGGTAGGACTATATTGAGGAGATATTTTCATGCTCACATAGACTTAAGTCTAAATACAACTCTCCTCAATTTAGGATTTGAATGCAAACAATGTATGCTTCTTCAAAAGTTTTCAAAAATCTATCTCTCTAGGACTTAGAGCCTTCTATTTCTTGCATGTGATCATTTTTTTGAACCCCCTTTACCTATCTTTACCCGATCTTCACGTTGCTGGGCCCTCTTCCAGAACCCTAGTTCGGGATAGAGCCTCACAACTGGGCCACTTATTTAGGTTGACACCCCCCTACCACATACTAAGGGCCACAGTCCGAGGTATATCGGTAGGCGCTCAAGGATGATGGAAAACCTTACCTTAGAACTGGAGTTGAAATTTTATGCCACGTACTTCAGGTCTCAACTCTAGTATATCGGCATAACTGGATTGGACAAAGATGATATGAACTTAGAGTTAAGATTAGGGTCCTACAACTGCTTTTCAAAATGATGCATTGTGATCATCGCAAAATTTTTCCTCTCTTTGTGGTTTCTCTCTCTCTTCCTTCTCTTCTTCCTTTCTAACCTCTATTTTCCTCCTTTTTGAAGGGAGAGAAATAAAAGAAAGAAAAGAAAGAGAGAAGAGAAAAGAAAGAAAGAAAGAGAGAAGAGGAACTCTTTTGCGGGGTTTCACTTGACCTTGATTTGAAAAATATTTAGCAAATAACTCCCCTCCGTTTTGAAAATATTTGCAGGAAAATGGAGAGACGGGATTCGCTCGTCGGTACGAGGTTCGACCGTTCCTGGCGCCTTTACCAGGGGTAATCAAACCAAGGATCGAATCTATGCCTTTTGCTTTGCCTAAATATCATCTAAGAATTTATCCTCAAGATCTAAATGCTCAAAGAATCATGCTTGTGTAATGCAAGGATGTATGCTCTTTTTGAAAGATATTTTGAAAATTTCCAAGTGTTCTGAGATGAACTTGGTAAGGGAGTGAAGAAATGATTGAATCTAACTTTAGAACTTGAGATTGATCAGAGAAGTTCTTAAGTCTTTAGAGTTGGGAGAATAAATCTCGATTTTGGAAAGAGAATAATTTAAAGTTGGGATAAAGGGGAAGGAAAGAAAATTTTCAAGGTTTTTAGAAGATGAACTTTGAACTTGGATTTAGGAAAAGAGATAAGATTGAAAGTGGAATTGAATTTAAGATTTGAAATCAGGATGGATTTGAGAAATCCAAATGGTAAAAGATAGAAATGGATTTAGGAAGTTCAGATGAGGTCTGAAAGTTGATTTTGGATTTGAAATCTGGACTTGGGATTGTAATTGGATTCTGGATCCTAAAGTCGGATTGGATCTGAAGTCTGAGATCCAAAGTAGAATTGGATTCTGTATCCTAAAATGGATTTGGATCCGAAGTCTAAGATCCAAGGTAGAGATTCGGATTCTAGATTCTAAAGTGGATTTTGGATCTGGAGTCTAAGATCCAATGTGAAGTTGGATTTTGGATTTAGAATGGTTTTTGGATCTAAAATCTGAGATCCAAAGAATGGAGATTTATACTTGGAAATCTGGATCCAAGTTGAGATTAGGATCTATCTTTGGACTTGGAATTTTGATTGGAGATTTTGAACTCTGAATATATAAATGAATTTCAAAGTCAAATTGGACTTTGAATTTGAAAACTTGAATTTTGGAATTTAGAAGATGAATCAAGAATTTCAAAGTAAAATTGAATTTTGAATTTGATTAGAGTTTTGAATGTAAAATGAATTTGGAATTTCAAAGTCGAATTGAACCTTGAAATCTGATTTGAATTGAAATTTTTATAAAATGGATTTGAAATCTCAAAGTTAAATTGGACTTTGAGAATGAAAATGAAATAGAATTGAAAATGAAAAGATGAATTTGGATTTTACAAGAATTGAAGATTGATTGAAGAAGATATTTACATCACTTGGAGTTTTGAAAAAAAGGAATTTTGAAAACATGATGCAGTTCTATCCTAAGTGATGAATGAATTTAAAGAATTTTTTAAAAATTGGATTTTGAAAAGCATATCCCATTCTTTAAATGAATTAAAATAAGATTAAAAATATAATACATTCTTGACTATGGTCATTGAATATATTATATAATAATCTATATTTAAATTCAAGTGAAGAATGAAAACATATTTTATGCTTTTATAGAGTTTAAAATGAAATTAACTCTCAATATACCCTGACTATGGCCATTGGTATATATTTTAAGCAAATTTTAAGTTAAACTCTAATAAAAGAAGGAAATATTTGAAAATATGATGATTTTTGAAGAGGATCCAGTGCGGATCAGTGTTATTTTATAAAAGATAAGAATCCTAAGTTTTGTTTACATCCTGACTATGGCCATTGATGTAAATGGTCAACTTAGGATTAATTTACCTCTTACGAAATGGTGCACGTGCCATTCGTGTTGCCATTTGTGAGAATTTGAGAAATAAAGGAAAAATACATGAAAACAAGCAATTTATGATATTTATAATACTCATTCATTCTATCTAAGACAGGAAATGTAAATTCTCATTTAAGATCTAACTATTACAATATGTAAAATTGAATTTACAACTCCAAATAATAAAATTTTCCACATATTTCCTGCAAAACAACTAGGTTAATATGGAAAGTGAAAAAAAAATGCACATATTATATAGATGTCCACACGCCAAGGTATTTAAGGTCTAAATTTATGGAAAAGACGAAATTGATATGTATTTATATACATATAAACATGCATATATATATATATATATATATATATATATATATATATATATATATGTAGGTGAAATGGTGATGTAGGGTATTACAACATGTTGAAGGTGACTAATACTTCTATTAACGCCCCTAAGGAAGTCACAGCAGAGTCTAAGTATTGTTGTAAATGTCAGAACACGACAATGCACTGCTATATGTTTTGCAGAAAATTACAGCAGATGCTGTGCAAGTGGGTGTGTTGCAATCGCGATGTGTACTGCAACAGTGAATCAGCAATTACAGCTGGGTATAAATGCTACTGAAGGTGATGGTGTTTGACATATAGGGGGGGGGGGATGATTAGTGAATGGTATTGCAGCTGGGATGTGGTGAGCATGCTGGTAGTGAAATAGAAGTGTCATTGTGGGATTAGGTATTCCAGCAGATGAGCCTGGTGACAGGGGGATAGCTGCTATAATGTGTGTATGGTTGCAGCAGGTGGGGTGATATGATAATGAAGGGTGTTATAGTAATGATGAAGAAGGTGTACATGTGGATTTGTTGAAATGTTTGGTTGTGGAAATGATGTTCGGAGGTTGAAATACTATGCACAGGGATATGGCTGGAAGCATAGGGGTGAGAATGAAGATGCTGCGTTATGACCATGAGCAGGGGCTGTAGGAGAGTAGAATGGCGGGTTGATGATAGGGTAAGGCACATAGATGGGAAATGAGATGATGTAAATGACGGGAAAGTGATAAACTGGCGATGATGCTACTTTGTAACAGGGATGATGAAATTAAATGTTAATGAGGATGGGGATCTGATGATTTGCAGGGGATCACTACAACTGCTAGGGGTACCTATATCAGGTTATAACTACTGTAGGGGAGTGAATGAGAGGTAGAGGATTAGTGGTAAGTGTGTGCGGTGATACGTGATGTGCAAGGAATGTGTACAGATGCAACAGCTATAGCAGTTATTGCACGTACTTATAATGTAGTGGAATGAAAACAACAATATATTGTTGCAGGGTGAATGCTAGAAATGTTGAAGGTGCAGGTAAAAGAAGGGAAGGAGGGGTACAGAGAACTGTATTTTACTATGGAGAATGGTTGCAAAATGGTGTGCTGCCCATATATGCACAATAGGTAACGTATGCTCAAGATGGTGTTGTGGGAGTGAAGTGCATAAACAGGTAGTAAAGGGAAACATATGGTTTAAAAACAAATGCTAAGGTAAGCAATAAATATACAGAGATGTGCGATTTACCTTTGAAAATCATATATAATGGTGTTCAAGTCACGTAAGATCCAGATAATGTGCCATGATTCAATCTGAAAAATAAATGGGTATACAAGCTAATTACAAAAAAAAAAATCATAAACCCTTCCCTGTATCAGATTGAGGGAGATCTAGAGATGATTGATTTGAACTCCATGGGGACGGTGGCTGTTGAATTCTTTGAATGTCATCTATCAACTCCTTTCATATGGTCATATGATTCCTTGCATACAGAGGAGATGATAAAGGTAATCTTGAACCAACTTCTGCAAAATCCGACCAAGGTAAAATAATTTATGCCATGTAATGAGATGGATATGCTCCTCTGATTTTCTGACATCCAGTCTGCGATTCACGTTCTTCTCAAAGACTTACCCCATCTAAGCCCAATGTTTCCAAAAATCAGAACTGGGTATAGCCTTAATTCCATAACTGACGAAATTGGGTCATGTTGACAGGACTTCATACGCCAGCCATCTACTGAGATCTTGCTGCCATGCGTCACTAGTTTTGTTGAAGAAACAGGAAGCAAATCGTAGATTGCAGAGAAAAAAAAAATTCCAGGAGATGAAAAACATTTTTAGATTCCAAATGGTAAAGAATGTAATCACGTGGAAAGTAAATGAATCAGTTCTTTAATTTGTGATCTACTTAAACATGATCTTAGCAAATGCCAACTGCTAAGATGAACTTGATAATTTCACATTACAATGACAGAAGTACTGACAAAGAAGCAAATAAGATTGAAAGAAAGAAAAAGAAAGAAAGAAAAAAAAATGGAATGAAGGTGTAAATCGTGATGACATTGTGAGTCAAACTATTTCATAAATGTGCAGTGCAGGAAACAGGAAACTCTTACGCAATAGATTTTGACATCCAAAATGGTTTAATCGATCCCAAATATTGCTATCATAGAAGATGAACCTAAACACAGATGTCATATACTTGTGTCTGAAAGCTCAGTGAATCTAGATGGTAGTGGTGAATGAAGGTTATGAATCTGACAGGGAGGTAGCAAATGGGCGAGACATGATATTCACTGACATGGGCTTCAGATCACGCAAATGACACCCCTATTTCCAGAACCCGCAATCATGGAAGTTAAATTCGACCCACATAAAAAAAAAATGTAAGATCACTTTATTTGCAGAACGACGCTCTTAAAAAGAATAAACTCCTTCTTGGTGTGGCCCATTGGCGATCACACGACCGGACATTAATATTTAATTAGATGAAAAGAAAACAATAAAGAAAAAAAAAAGGATAATGTATGAATGATACTACAAACTAGGTTGACACAATGGACTTAAAGGGGGGGGGGGTCATGGCTCTACTGCAGGATCGACTGCAGAGGAAGTAGCCATTCCTCCAAGTATATGCGATGAAAATGGGATTGAAATAAAGGAAATAAACCGAACAAATATTATAAACAAGAATGAAATAAAGAAAATAATGAGAATTATTGGAAGATAATGTGATCCAATTGAATTTCGCATAAATGGAGATAAAATCCATATGTGCTATCAGGTATGGGTGAACCACGATTGTGTAGTATATAAACCGATCATTATGGCAGATTAGAGGATTTCTGACAGAAAGGGGGGGGGGGGGGTTACAAGGGACAGGTTTCAGCTTGAAATCAGATGCTACGATCAATAAACATAATACTGTTAGATGTTATCCTATAATGCATAAATAAACCCAAATCAAAATTTACACAAATCGTATGGGATTCGGTAATACAAACAAAATAACGAAAAAAAGCAAGTTAATTACAGAAAATGAAAGAAGATGTTGAAGCATAAACGCTCCTTTTCATATTGCACACCGACAGGTT
Organism: Nuphar pumila; assembly: GCF_984573655.1. Taxonomy (NCBI): domain Eukaryota; kingdom Viridiplantae; phylum Streptophyta; class Magnoliopsida; order Nymphaeales; family Nymphaeaceae; genus Nuphar; species Nuphar pumila. Next base: position 85,387,371 of record NC_143254.1, on the reverse strand, counting down.
GATTTGCCATAGGCAAATCAAACACTACCAAAAGTGCTTGAAGGAGATTGAAACAGGGATTTAAGAGGAAAATTTAAAGAAAATCAAACAGAGAGGTTTTACCGTGGTTTCGTGGAAATCCTGAAGGATGGAGAAGAGGGCTTTCTTTATCAGCTTCAAGGGGAAGGTTGAAGACGATGAGCAATTGTAAATGTGTTCGGCCTTCAGTGGCTTGGTAAAAAATAGAAAACACTAGGTAAAAACTGAAAGGGGAAGAAGAAGGAGAAGAGAGAAGTGGGAATGATGCGCATGGAAGGGTAGGAGATGGATCCCTTCTCCCCTCTGCGTGCTCCTCTTTTAAAGAGTGAAAAGGGAGATCGAGAGAGGGAGGTGGTTGAAGATGGAGGGAGGAAAATCCTTGGGTTTGTTGAAGATCGGAGGTGGAAATAGAGGGGGAAAGGTGCGCGGGAGATGGTCATTCGCTCTTTCCTCAATTTGCAAAGAGGGGGCTCCTTTTCAGAAAATCTTCTAAAAAATGGTTTTTGGATTTTCAAAAAGTGGTTTTAAGAGAGGGTTTTTAACCAGAAGTTTAAAAAGGAGGGTAGATTGCATAGTTTCTGAATTTTTTGGATTTTTTATTTTCTTATTTTTTTTTATTCTTTTCTTAAATTTCAATATATTTTTATTATTATTATTTTTGTATTTTTGGAACAAAAATCTAAGTTTTTTTATATAAAAACAAAGATTAAACACTATTTTTTTGTATTTTTCTTAAAAATATTTACAAAAGTATTTTTCTGAGAATTTCAGACTATTTCGGGAAAATTTCTTCAGAAGAAGGGGTTTGGACCCAGGTTTTGAGAAAATGTTCAAGTTTTGACACTCGAATCAAGAAATACAACGTGATGGATCCAAACGGATGTCGGATGGACTGTCCAAGCTATTTAAAAACTATTTTTGGTATTTTCTATAATTTTAATTTAAAATTTGGACAATGAGACTCAGATTTGGATCTGGACAATGGATCCAGATCTGAAATCAATTTAACATATAGAATGAATTTAATTTCAGTAAAACTTAAGAAATGAACTGGAATTTTAGATTTTAAAATGACTTATTTTGCTCAAAAATGAATTTAGGGGCAAGAAGGGAATATTTAAAAGATTTTGAAAAATTTGGGGTGTTCACAGATGCCCCTCTTTGCTACTAAGCCGGTTAAAGCCGAGCTTAGTGGCAAAGATAACACTCCAAATTTTAAAAATGCCCCAGTCAGTAGATCTGAACTGGGTGTGGAAGAATTATTTTGAAAAGATGGTTTTTCAGGCTTAATACCTTATCCTGAATGGCTTTGGGGAGACGAAATCCTCGAAAATGATATGACTGCATAACAGAAATGAGGAAATCGTGATGGGACTTTGGGCGAAGCTCCTAAAATGATAAAAGATAAGAATTTTGATCAAGTCTCATGAGTGAGGCGAGATCAGCTTCTTGAAATGCTTCAGGTTTAACCCTTAACCTGGATGGGACGAATATATTTCAAAATAACCTGAATGGGGAAGGGAATATATGATGACCTTGATGGGACATTTTTGGAAAATGCCTCGTGAGATGAAGCTCAAGTAGGATCCTATCCTAGATGAATATACAAAGCACAGATTCCTCGATGGGAAGAACCATGATGGGACTGGAGGAAAACACCTCGTCGAAAACGATGGAAACTCGTTGGAACGAGATTCAGGTTTAACCGAAACCTGAAAAAGGAAGTTACCTGGATGGGCGAGGTTCAGGCTTAACCCTTAACCTGAAGGGGACGACCATACAGAATCCACGAGTGAAGAGATCATGATGGGACCTTCGGAGTTTGGACGAACAAATCCGAAAAGGGGTTTGCGAAAGGAGGAAATGGGGTTCCCTAAAGCCTTGAAAAAGGGATGAACTTGGGAGTCACTTTGCGGAGACTGAAATAGCTTTTGAATTTAATGACCTCTCGCGAAAAATACAGGTTTTGACCCTTAACCTGAGTGGGAACAACCATACGGATTTCTTGAAACCGTGATGGGACAGGAGAGATACTTCAATTGAATGGGGTGACTCTTCTAGAAAATATAAACAACCCTAGGTTGCACCAAAATGGATATTGAATATTTATTTATTCTTAGAATATCTAGAAAATTTTGCCAGTAAGATAAATTTATAGTTGACTCAAACGTTTGAAAACCTGTACGTGTGTGCAATAGACATTCTCTCTTTTACCTAGAGTATTTCCTCCAACGAGGTTAACTCCTTGGTTTTAAGAGTCAAATTCAAAATTTTTAGCACTGATGATTTTCTTCAAGGAAGCTATCTATTTCCTTGATATGAGAAGAGAAGAAACATTCTCAATCTCATAAAAGCAAGTAAAGAAAAGATATTGATAACAGATATTTTGCATAAGAAAAGATGACTTATGGCAATTTTGGCAGTTTGATATCTGGGTGTTTTTCCCATGATAATCTTTTTGCACTCTTTTTGAGTCATTGAACTTTTTCGGGCTTTTACATCATCCTTCATTTGGAAGTGTCCTGACTTTTCTCTCTTTTTGAGGGAAGGGTACATCACAAACTCCTTCATCTTGGAGATGCTTCGATCCTTCTTTTTCTCAAGGATTATATATGATGGTATTGGCTCAAAGGTCTTTAGATGATAGCTGGAATCAAATATCTTTTAGGGTTTGTCGGTAGGTTCATCACACTCGCCTTCATCTTGACGGTGATCTGAACTTTCCCTGGAATGATCCTTCACAAACTCCTTCATCTTGGTAGATGATCCAAATCTTCTTTAGCCCCGGGGATCTGCTCACCTATTCGCCTTCATATTGACGACAATTGAGAGATCCCTTTTGTAGATATTTGATTGCAGCTTTAAAATGGATAAGGAGATATGGATTGAGTGGATTCTTTTTATCGCTCAGGATACTTCCACTGCTTAATTGCCAGAAAGTCATTTTAAAACATGCGTCATAACTATGATCAATATCAATTCGCTTCCGGCTTTTCAATGTCATCGAATATTTATTTCACTAATCATACCGAGGATATTTCTTTCATCCTTTTGGTTGATCAACAGGAAAAATATTTGAATTTTACCTCTTTTTTGCAAAAAGTTTCACCTTTTATGAAGAAAATACTAGAGGTAATCTGAGGTAATTCTTTTGTGCAATAAGAATATTGGAATCAACAAATACTTTTAGCCAATTGGCAAATTTTTCATGACTTTTATGTGAAATACTTACTCAATATAGATTTTGATGCGACCTTTAGTTGCAATTTATGATTTTGGACATTCTGACCAGTAAAACTGGGACCTTTCATTTAACGACCAGCGAAGGAGCTAGAACCTTTCATTTAACGACCAGTAAAAACTGGGACCTTTCATTTAACGACCAACGAAGGAGTTGGAAAATTTCATTTAACGACCAGCGAAGTAGCTGGGACATTTCATTTAACGACCAACGAGGTAGCTGGGACATTTCATTTAACGACCAGCGAAGTAGCTGGGACATTTCATTTAATCATTTAACGACCAGCGAAGTAGCTGGGACATTTCATTTAACGACCAGCGAAGTAGCTGGGACATTTCCTTTAATCATTTAACGACCTGCGAAGTAGCTGGGACTTTTCATTTAATCATTTAACGACCAGCGAAGTAGCTCAGACTTTTCATTTAATCATTTAACGACCAGCGAAGTAGCTGGGAATTTTCATTTAATCATTTAACGACCAGCGAAGTAGCTAGGACTTTTCATTTAATCATTTAACGACCAGCGAAGTAGTTGGGACTTTTCATTTAATCATTTAACGACCAGCGAAGTAGCTGGGAATTTTCATTTAATCATTTAACGACCAGCGAAGTAGCTGGGACTTTTCATTTAACGACCAGCGAAGTAGCTGGGACTTTTCATTTAATCATTTAACGACCAGCGAAGTAGCTGGGACTTTTCATTTAATCATTTAACGACCAGCGAAGTAGCTGGGACTTTTCATTTAACGACCTGATTTAACTTCGAAACTTTTGAAAGACAACCAGTACGAGGAATGAACTTGATCTTTAGATTTAAAAACTTTAGCAAAATAACCAGTGCGAGCACCGGGTTTTTCCAACTGAGAGTCGGGAAGGAGACCGACATTCTTAAGATATTTAGAGATTGAAGTAGGAATGATTATCGGGGTTTCAGGATTATCCCTTATCCTGAAGGGGAAATAGAAGATTTTATGAAGATATAACATGAGACTTGAATTTAGAAGGGATATGACAAGATTTAGAATTTATGATCTATGATTTAGATGGACCAGGTATGCGGTCTAATTTTCAGGATTAAACCCTTATCCTGACGGGGAATATAGAAAGAGTAAACTTTAAGAAGACAGAAGGATATAGAACTTAGAAAAAAATGTAGAACATTTAAGGAAATTGATTTATTTTTGTAAAAAGAATTCTCACAGGTAGCATGGTTGCCCCTATGAGTGATCTCAGGATTATCCCTTATCCTGAATGGAAAAAAGAATAGAATTTGAAGAGAAATTGATATAAATTTAGAAATCAATAAAAATCGATAAAACTTGTATTTGCAAAAAGAATTCTCATAGGTAGTATTGTTGCCCCTACGAGAGGTCTCAGGATTATCCCTTATCCTGAATGGGAACACCTCGGACAACGAGGGTCAGGTTTATCCCTTAACCTGAAAGGGTGCACCTCGGATAACGAGGGTCAGGTTTATCCCTTAACCTGAAAGGGCCAGAGATTCAAAAAAATGAAATAGAATTTGAGGAAAATTTGATAAAATTGACGTAAACTTGATAAAAATATGAATAAAATGGATAAAACTGATAAAGATATCAAAATTAACTGAAGATTTATAAGATTTGAGAAAAAGGAGTTTTTCTGATCCTGCCTGCATATGGGATCCTGAAAATGTTTATTTAAAAGAGAAGTGAGAAATCATTTTGGGGGGAGAAAATCCACCGCAAGAAGAATGATCAGCGCAAGATCTGATCCTTTAAATCAAACATGAGCGATCATCATTGTTATCGTCGCAAAATTTTTCCCCGTCTTCCCTTCCTTGCGGAAGAGAAAGAGGAAAATGCATTTGCGATTCAAACTTGACCGGATTTTGGAAATTGTTTTGAAATACTCGCCTCCATTTTGAAAATTGCGGGAAAATCCATGGGATGGGGCTCGACCTGTCGGTACGAGGTTCGACCGTTCTTGCCGCCTTTAACAGGGGTAATCGAACCAAGGACCAAAATTGTGCTTGACTTAGTAAAATCATCGAAATTGTATTCTATCCTAAATGCATAGAGAATTCAGTCATGTGCTATGAGATTTTGGAAAATGGAAGTAGTAAAAACATGATGTATGCTTGGAAAATATTTGGAGTTGAAAGATATTTCTCAGGAAAAGTCAATTTCTCAGGAAACTCAGATGAAAAGGGTTTTAAATTCACGAGAAAGTTCATAAAGATGCGGAAAATCATGAATGGATGAAAAACCTGAGAAAATGGAAAGAATTCTTGAGAAAACGGTAAACATTTGAAGGGAAAATGCTTGTCAGGAAAAGCTTCAAGTTTTTGAAAGCTTTCTTTGGAAAATGATTGAAATTCATTGTAAAATTCTTTGGAAATGGAAGGTTGAAACTCGGGAAACTGAAATCCTTAGCCTTGAAACACTTGGAAATCGATTTTGATCTTTGAGAAAGGTGAGAGACTTCTTTTGAAAATCTTGAGAAAATAACCTTTTCCATGGAAAACTGTGGAAAAACTTGACTTGGGAAGACCAATTTTGAGAAATCCTCAGAGTTTCTTGAGAAATCGATTTTCTTGAGAATGAAGTTTTCTTGAGAAAATCATGAGAAAACCAATGATTTCATGATGCAAATGATATGAATGAATGCACTTTGAAAGATTTTCTAAGAAATTTGTTGGAAAATGTGTATTAAGTCAAAGTAAATCCTTCACATATTCTGACTGTGGCCATGAATATGTTCAGAGTTTAATTGATTTAATGCACAATACTTTGCAAATATTGAAAATATGATATGCATTTTAAGATAGCCTAAGAGTGTAGGCTCAATGTGACTAGTAGAAAGATGATGGATCTGGGTCTCGTCCATATTCCGACTAGGGCTGTAAATATGGATTCCACCGAGTCCATCAACTCCCTAAGAGTTGGTGCACGTGCCATTCGTGAACATCCATAGTGCTTTCGAAATAAAATGCATGAATCATATAAGCAGGATATTGCATGAATTCAAACTATATGATATGCATCCTAGTCTAAGCAGGAAATTAAATCTCTTATTCCAAAGTTTACATTTTTACATCACTAAATAAATGAAATAAAAGGAAATTGCAGACTTCAACTCCTTCTTTTGAATGTCCCTGCCAAACTTGAAATAAGGTTAGCTCAAATATGTGGGTTTTTCCAAGATTTTCCAATAATATTGTGAAATTATTGGACTTAATTGGATATAAACCCTATTCTCATGCTTCCTTGATATTTGAAATGATGAAAATGCAAGATACTTAGTAGAAAATAGTTTGAAATTCGAAATGGTGGTCAAAATGACAAAAATACCCCTAATTATAAAGTTAAACCTTTAAAATCAGGGTTTTTTGAAGGAAAACTTGGTAAAATTGAGATTTCGAAATTCAAATTGAATCAAATGATGATAAAATGCAGTATGAGGCATGATGACATTCTGCTAAACACATTAGGACTGTAAAATCAGAATTTGACATTTTGCAATTTATCCAAAATAACGAATTTCGCTTGTTTTTCGCTTGGATCAGGGTCCCGTGGGGCCCTGTTTTGATGATATGGCTAAACCAAACCTCAAATGGATTCCAAATCACACCAAATTCGGTATGAAGCATCTACTTACTTTGATAAACAGCCTAGAATGCTAAATATCACGAAATGATATGATTTGAATGCTAAATTTTAAAGAAAGTCCTAAAAAGGGTGGATTTCGCCTACGGATCTGAACCAAATGCAATGCTTAATATGATAATGCAAGATTTACACCATGAAAACTTCTGATATTTTGCAGACTGCTAAAGAACCTGAAATGGAACACTTTTGATTTTTACAGCCTCGGGATTTGAACCATGGTGAGTTCGGTAACAGGGATTTGGTTCTGATGGAGGCAAAATCGACCTAATTTAATATAAAATACTAAAAAAAATAGAAAACAGCCATGGAAATTTCTGATATTTAACATATCTACTCATGACACATACAGGAACAACTTTTATGTTCATGACTTCGGTATTTGATCAACATAAACACGGATAAAAATCCAACTTTTCATGCCTGAATCGACAGAATTGACAAATGTGGCAAAACAGAAGACTTACAAAAAAAATCCGAAACAGGTATCACAACTATTCTAAAAATTACAAACTCTCAGATGCAAATAGAGGACATCTGGACATGATATTCATTTTTTACAGATTTGTATTTGGAGCAACACCCAAAGAGAAACCATCGACTTAAGTCGATCCAAAATCACAAAGACCCAAATCAGGCTCTGACATGTGTCCCAAACTCTCGGATTTTTGTCAGATATTAAAAAAATTCAGAAACATCTAAGAAAATCATGTTAAAACCTAGACATCATCCTGAGTTCAGAACATCTTTCCGATCGAAAATCGAATCTCCCTTTAGGGAGATCTCGATTTTAAAAGTCGGAAATGAAATTTTAAAATGCATCCCGGGTAAGAAAACCCGACTCACCTTTTTGAACGTTTACCATAGTAAACGAATTCAAATCTCTTCAAAATTTTGGAACGTTTCTAGGGACACCTAAGGTCGTATTCCATGATTTTTGTAGGGTTTTTAATAAAAAATAAATGCATAAAATGACGTGTGGACTGACTGAAAAAAACAGAGAGCTACTGAAATTGAGCAGAATTGAAATAAATGCTTAATTAAACCTAATTAACCTAGAAAACATGCTAAATTAATGAAATAAAATGCAAATTAAATCTAGCTAAATGCATGAATGCTAAAAATCATCAAGAAAGCATAATTGAATATTTTTATATATGTCGTTTTATGATAATAGCTCAATCCATTCCTCGGATGAGCTCTTTCTTCAAACGACACGTGAATCGAATCATGATATGAAATCAAGAGGAAAAGAGGTTCACCTTGCTTTGTTATGCAGCGTTGAAGCTCTTGAAAGGGACTGCTACCAAGGGCTTCGTTCGTCCTTCGATCCGGGCTTCGGATGATTCACCAAGATCGACCCACGCTTGAATCGAATTGGCCACTGCACGAGCAACGTAGGTGCTTCACTGCACCTTCTCCATTGAGCCCAAGGGGGGCGTGAATTCAAAAGCTCAAAATCGTGTTCTGAAGAAAGTCTAGGTTGAATTTCAAAGTCCAAAAGAAGCTCCCCTAGGCTGGGCGTGGAGCCTTGTTTTTATAGAATTTTTCTGAAAATTTTGAATTTCAAACAGGCTCAATCTGAGCCCTCCATGTGGTGCCATCTCAGGGGGTGCTATTTTGATTTTTTGAGAAAATAAAATAAGAAATTTGTGGGTGAGACACCTCAGCAGAATTTGAAAATTTTCAAAATTTGGGTCTGCTTGATTTTCTCTGCAGGAGGCTCCCAGATTGCGCCACCTCAAAAGGTGCTCTCTTGGAGTTTGAAATTTAAATTTTGGCTTTTCTGAAGCTTCTCAAATGGTGCCACCTAAGGGGCTATTTTTATTAAAAAATATAAAATGAATAAAAGAAATGAAGCCAAGTGGGACTCTGGAATGGCGCCACCTCAAAAGGAGGTTTGAGGTGTAAAGCTGGAAACAGTAGGAGCATGCCATGTGGCGCCACCTCTGGAAGCTCTTGACACATGTCAGGAGGACAGGAGTGGAAGAAGCAGACTGTGCCACCTCAGAGGAATTCAAATTCTACTTTTTCTGCAGGAAAGGAGAGGCTGACATGTGGCGCCACCTCCAAGTTGCTCCACACTGCCATGTGGCAGGAGAACAGGAATGGAGGAAGCAGACTGCGCCACCTCAGAGGGGGGGGCTTTTCTACTTTTTCTGATGCAGGGAGGTCTGGACATGTGGCAGACAAGTGTCAGTTGTCTGGAGAAGCCTTCTCAAATGGCGCCACCTCAGAAGGAGATTTGAATTTCAAATGGAGGTTGGCCCTGGAGGAATAGAGGGTGGACATGTGGCAGTTCCTCAGAGTGGCTCCTACAATGCCATGTGGCAGGAGGGAAAAGCAAGGAACATGTGGCGCCCTTCTATTCAAAGTAGAAAAAGCAGAATCCATGATTTGCGCCACCTAGCTCTTGTCTGAAAATTTTTGAATGGTTGCTTTTTCTTAAGAAAGCCAGGAGTGACATGTGTCCTCTACTTTTTCTGAAGGAAGCTAGACATGACATGTGTCATCTACTTTTCTGAGAAATGGTAGGGGAAAGACATGTGTCATCCTGCTTTTTCTGAAAGAAGCAGAGATTGACACGTGGCAGAGGGAAGAGAAGGAGGTCCAAGCCATATGGCGCCATCTCAGACAAAATGGAAAAGGTGAAGTTCAGGATTTGCGCAACCTCTGGAAGGATTTGAATATTTGAATTCCAGTTTTTTCTGAAGAGAGCAGGAAATGACATGTGGCATCTACTTTTTTTGAAAAGAGCAGAGAATGACACATGTCACCTGCTTTTTCTGAGGAAGTGTGAGATTGACATGTGTCCTCTGCAGGAGACATACTTCAAGTGGCGCCACCTCAGAGGAGACAAGCCTACTTTTTCTGGAGGAAGCTAGGAGTGACACGTGTCTCCTACTTTTCTGAGAAAAGTAGGAAGAGACATGTGCCAGTCTATTTTTCTGAAAGAGGGAGAGGTTGACATGTGTCCTCTGCAGGAGACACTCTTCAAATGGCACCACCTCAGAGGAGACAAGTTTTGCTTTTTCTGGCCAGGACAACACATGACACTTGGCATCTCAGAGTGATCCTTGGAATGACACATGGCGCAGGGTGAAGATGGTGGATACTGACACATGGCATGGAATGAAGAGGGCGTCTAATGACATGTGGCGGCTTCTTAAGGTAGCCCCACACTGACACTTGGCAGATAAATGGGAGGAGAGAGAAAAGACAAGTGGCACCAATCCAGGGGACAAGGCTCCTATATTTTTGGATTTTTCAAAATTCAGGTTTTTCAAAAGAAAAGCCTGTGTGACACCACCTCAGTGTGGGTCCCACGTTGCTTCTTTATTGAAATAAGGACAAAACCTCTTTTTTGGAATTTTCATAAAATCTGGACTAATTGGTAAAATAGAAATTTTTGGAAAGAGTTGGCCCCTGTGGGGCGATTTTGTAAAAGAAGGATATTGGAAATTGCTGACAAGAGGGCAAAATCTGAGATAAAGTGGCTGAAATCCATATTGAAAGCCATCCAGATTGTTTTCCTGAGAAACTATTTTGAAATTCAGAGTCCTGGGGGTAAAATGGGAAGAATTGATAATTTTGAAGACCCAGGGTTTTGAAATCAATTTTGAAAAGAGTTAAAATTCTAATCTGGATTGAAAATTTTGAAATCAAGAGTTCTGAACCTCAAAATGACATGCTGTGCAGTGCAGTGATATGAAATGCTCATGCAATGCTATGCGATGATATGTCTTATGAAATGTAATCCTGAACCGGGCTTTTGCGATTGTCATCTCCTGTCAGGAGTAGAATTTTGAACATCTGAGCTAAAAATAGAGAAATTTTGAGAGTTGCAGATGCAATTTAGACATCTGTAAGGTCCAGGCTCAGAAAATAACCATTTTGCCCTCCGACGATTTTCGGGGAGGAGTTGTGATATTTGGTGGAAATGTTGGGGAGGCGAATGAAAATTTGGGGTGTTTACAATCATGAGGGTTAATTTTTAAAGGCAATGGTTTTGAAAAACCTATTTTTGAAGAAGAAGATCAACAATAGATATGATTTCTAAAAATGACAGTTTGAAACTGATAATAAGATCAATACAAGGGTTGATCTTATTATAATGATTTAAAAATCAACCTTGGAAGATAATGTTTTAAAAACCAATCTTGGAAGATAAGATCAATCACAGGGGTTGATCTTTGAATATAATGATTTAAAAATCAACCTTGGAAGATAAGATCAATCACAGGGGTTGATCTTTGAATATAATGACTTAAAACCCATTTTTGGAAGATAAGACCAATGCAAAGATTGATCTTTGAATATGATGATTTATAACCCATTTTGGAAGATAAGATCAACGCAAGGGTTGATCTTTGAATATGATGGTTTGACAAATCACTTTTGGAAAATATGATCAACACAAGATTTGAGATCTATTTTTGGAAGATAAGACCAACACAAGGGTTGATCCTTCAATGCAATGGTTCAAAAATCTATTTTGGAAAACATGATCAACACGAGGGTTGATTTTCCAATGCAATGGTTCGAAAACCTATTTTTGAAAACATGATCAACACGAGGGTTGATTTTTTGACAAATGTTGGACCGAAGAATATTTGAACTCTTTGGTCATAACGAAGACTTTTTAAAATTTCATGATTTTTGAAAAGCCCTCATAGGTAATATCATTTCTCTTGTAAATGATGTCAGGATTGGTCCTGCATTCTGAAAAGAACAGGAATTTTAAATGCCCTAGTATGGCAAAGGGAAAATAAGCATTGGATATAAAAGATAGAAAGGAAATTGACATTTCATTGATAAGCAAAAGTTCGATAACAAGACTGAATATTTACAAGAACTTTGAAAGAAAAAAGATTCATAAAAGATTGGGCTGACTTGCCCCTACAAGACGACTAACAAAAAGAGACGAAAGCAAAAAACTTTGGCTTTATCAATTCTTCGAGTGGTCCAGAAATGGCTCTGTCAGGACCGCTGGCTGCCCTTCTTCCTCGTCCTCTATCAGCTCACTTCTGTCAATACAGTCTTGTATCATGTGCTTGAGGACGAAACAATGCTCGGTATCGTGCCCTGTTGCCCTATGGTACTTGCAGAATTGGTCTTTGAACTTTCCCAAGATTACGGGAGGATCTGCTATTTTAGGGAGCTTGATCATCCCGTTTTTCAAAAGGTAATCCATAATCACTTCTAAACTCTGAGATAACGGAGTGAAGACTTGTGAACACCCCAAATTTTTCAAAAGTTTGTAAATATTCCCTTTTTGCCCCTAATATCATTTTCTGAGCAATTGAGCCACTTTTAAATCTAAATTCCAGTCTATTTCTCAAGTTTTACTGAAATTAAATTCATTTTATATGTTTAAATTGATTTCAGATCCGGATCCATTGTCCAGATCCAAATCTGAGTCTCGATGTTCAACTTCTAAATCAAAATTACAGAAAATACCAAAAATAGTTTTTAAATAGCTCGGATAATCCCTCCAACATCCGTTTGGATCCATCACATTGTATTTCTCGATTCGAGTATCAAAACTCGAACATTTTCTCAAAACTTGGGTCCAAACCCCTTCTTCTGAAGAAATTTCCCCGAAATGGTCTGAAATTCTCAGAAAAATACAAAAAAATAGTTTTATCTCTCGTACTGCTCAGGTTTTAGAATTTTACTTTCGAAAAAAATAAACAAAAAATCAGGAAAAAGGCCGAGAAAAGAATGAAAAATCAGAATAATGAAGAAAATAACTTTAAAGACCCGTTTTTGAGAAAAATTTGTTTTAAAAGACCTTTTTTGGAAATTTTGAGAAAATTCCCTTTTAACCAAGTTAGGGTTTTTTGAACTCAGGCTTTTCTCTCGCCTCTCACTCGCCTTCTCCCCTTCTCTTTCGCCCTCCCGAAACTTCCTTCCCCATCTTCGGCCCTTCATCGCCAAACCCTCCTCTTTAGCCATTCGATCCCCAACGACATCTATTTCTTCCAGGAGCTTCTTCTCTCCCTCTCGACCGAACCCTCCAGGGCAAACCCCCAGATCACCTTCCATCACGGTACCACCCTCTTCCTCCTCCGCCCATCTCCAACCGATCTCTTCTCAAACCTTCCTCTTCTATTTAACAAACCCCATTACTCCTTCATTTTCACTCGTTTTCAACCCCGCACCTTCTTCCTTCTTCTTCATTCCCCCCTTCTTCTGCTTCTTATTTTTCTGTTCTTATTCCCAAGTGGCTGGAGATCGGCGATTACCGAGGAAAAACCCAGTGCCCTTCTTGTTTCTACTGGCTTTCTCCACCAACTGAGGTAAGTCAGCTCCATTACAAAGATACCACCAAGGAACTCGATCGGCTCCAGCCATCCTCGGTTTAGATCCCTGCAGTAATCAGTCCCATTTGTCCTATATCATCTGGCATCTTGGGCATAGACGATGGAAAAAAAAATGCTCAAATTACATTACCTAACAGGCATCCAGAGACCTATCGGTGGGGGTGATCGAAGTCATGTTAAGACTGGTCACATTGACAATCTATCGGTTTACCACAAAGGTTCCCCATCCTATCAGAGAAAGTCACCATAAAATGCTATGAAGGGTTAACTGTGGGGTTATTGGCGAAGATGCATTAACTCATATCCCAGGGGTTGCTAGAAGGCTGCAACCAGTTGCATAATCATTATACATGAATTGGTCCATTCACAGATTCACTATATTCAAGTAACAGAAGTTGACTCTGCTGCAGTGATCTACCATAAATAATTTGCTGATCTTGTATTACACACTACCCACTCACCAGGTATGGACAAGATACTTGAATTCTTCTATTTGCTGGGTTCGGTCATTGTTTGCTTATTCTCCTGAATAAAAATGATCCCAAGATACACGGCATCAATCTGAAGCATGTTCAGTTTCGATCTTAAGGATCAGATTTTTTGCATCCTGTAGTTACCTGCAACCACCCTTGTAGTTTGATCAGAAATGTTACCTGCACTTCATAGTTCATAGTAGTTCCCTAAATTTTTGTACCTCCATAGGCCATACCACTGCTCTCATGGAAATATAGAAGATGAATGAGTAGATTGTTTTCTGTGATAAGACCAGAAAGGTATGATATCCCTGATCAATCTCTTTTATTTGCTATGCTTGTGTCTTAATTGCTACCTAACTTTTTTTTTTATTATTCTGCTGCTAGAAGTTTCCTGTTTGTCAAACATCATTCAGTTTACAAATTCAATGTTGTAATGAACCAGATTTTTTTTTTTTTTGCAACCAGATAAGGTATAGAATCTTACAAAAACAAAAGGAAGAGTCTCTCAATATGGAAAACTATAAGCAAATGAAATTTATCCAAAAGAAGCTAAGAATGAGAAGGGAGCTGTGGAGCTTATGCTATGGAGTGGAATGATGGACCTAGCCCAGGAGCTCTCCAAGGAAGTACAAAGGAAAGGTACCCTTTCCAAGGCTGCAATATATCACCCAGTATGGGTACAACAGAGGTAAAAGGGGATGTGCTAAAGAATCAAGGTAGATGCTTACCAACGTTATTTGCTCTCTGGGTTTTGACCATGATAAAAAAATATTTTTCTGCTGTTGGCGTGTCCAAGAAGATCAAGACCCTTGAGTTCCAATCATGGTTGAAAAATATGGTTAATGTTCACTACCCCGTGATTGAGATGTCAAGTAGATCTAAGCTCCATTGTGTATAATAACTTCTCGGCATCAACTGATTATGGTGGTGTAGTTCAGTCATATGGTTGCTAATCCCAGCACCCCAGCCTGTTCATACATTCAATTGTGTGTTATGAGTCGCTCGTTCTATCGCTCTTGGCATCTCAACTGGTCAAGGGCATCACCATTTTTAATCTGGCACCCCTGTGCCTAATCTTTGTGACAGGATCAAAAGTATGTATCATTCCTCACCGGACCAGTCTAGTGCAGAGGCGTTTGCAAGTAAGTTTTATTAATGCTTCAAAATAACATCTGCTACCATAGTTCAGTGCATTAGACATGCTAAAGTATTATTACATTGTAAATCTCAGTAACTCAGATCAACACTCAATATACATCTATCTGTTTGCATCAATATCTAAATATATAAGGAATCGGCTCATTATTCCAATCATGTGTTTATCAATGTTTTGGTAAATTTTGCCTAAAAGGAATCAGTAGCGGTTCCATATTTGCTATAGTCAGGATTTCAGATTGTTGTCAAAATCTTTACATATGCCATTTTTCTGTTTTTAGTGAAGAACAACCGCTGGTCCAGCTTGCACCTCACCCAATATTCACCCTCATCTCTAACTCAGGCCTCTATAGCTTCATTTATATTCCCTTGTTGCTTAATCAGCCTCTCTTATATCTACATTTGTCACGATTCGCCTTACAGCACCATGTATATACCATCGGTTGTGGGTCATTTGTATATAGTAGTCCACCCTGTTCCATTTTTTTATACATCTGTTATGAGCTGTGTTGTTTCAGAAACTTGCCACTGGTTTCAATATGTCACTACAGTCCAGGTTGTGCTGATATAATTAGTACAAAGATTGAAATGCTGATGGACGCCTTCTATACAACAGCAGGAGCTGCTTCGATCAATGCTACAATATCAAAGGACAGAATTCTGAGCTCTTTCAAAAGCAAATGTTTATTTCAAAACTCGTGTGTTTGCATTAGTTTCAGCTAGAACATCCATGACTAGCTCAATACGTAGATGCCTAACTTTACAGTCCTGTCAACTACGCTGAGGGTTGGCAAGGATGTGATTGAAACAGGAATTGAATTTGTGCCGGATCCAGTCCCCAGACCTGCGGCCAGGGTTGGTGTTGGTGGCCTTGCCCGAGTGGTTATTCTCCTCATCTCAAAATCATTCATCTCCACAGCTTTTTGTTCTGCTCAAGATACACTGTTATGGTAGCGCAGGAATCGAAATGCTAACAGGTAAGAATCCCCTGCAGTTTAATCATTCTTGTATTCTATTTCTATTCTCAGGTTTGAATATGAATTGCTGCTGTGAACATCATATTGTCTTATATCTTATCATATGCTGCCATTATTCGCATGTGAAATTCGCCTGTTACTTTTATATGCAGAAATTATTTAAATAACTGGATTATTACAACTTGTCCAATGCATTGATGGCCCTTGCCATCTGTATTCATGTACTACCTATATTATGTCCAACTCCCATCTTGTTTATAGAATAGGAGAAGAGTTTTTCATGGTTGCCCAGAATTCTGATCACAGGATCAGAATTCATTTTAATAGTTGGATATTAGGCAGAACAGTTGTCCATCCCTATTAATTTACATGGTTATACCTTGTGTCTACTCACTTATACACCCGCCTCCTTTGTAAATCACACTCAGCAGCACAGTCACATCGATTATACCTGCATACCAATGTCATTCTTTACATCCTTGCACATTCCACCTGCTATATCTACAATGGCCTTTGCATAGTGTAAATACCAAACAGCATGTCTCTTGTACATTTGAATATCATGATTAGCATCTCACTTATTACAGTAGCTTTACTCTATTTTGACATGTTCATATGATTTAGCTTATCACAGTATAGCATATTCTTCATATTCTTTTATGTTTTATATTTTACTTATGTTAACTTAAAATTTTGCAGAAATCAGGTAGAGATGTCATTAGTTTAGAATTCTATAAAGAATTCAAAATTGTAATAGGCAGATATCAACGAAAAACTTTACATTTTCCAGCTTTTAGATAGAATAAATGAGCATTTAAATATCATAAATTATCTGTTTTCATATTTTTTCTTTCATTTTCAAAAATTCACGAATGGGAACACGAATGGCACGTGCACCATTTTGTAAAAGGTAATTAATCCTAAGTTGATGATTTACATCAATGGCCATAGTCAGGATGTAAACAAAACTTAAGATTTTTATCTTTTATAAAATAACATTGGATCCACACTGGATCCTCTTCAAAAATCATCCTATTTTCAAATGTTTCCTTCTTTTATTAGAGTTTAACTTAAAATTAACTCAAAACATATACCAATGGCCATAGTCAGGGTATATCGAGAGTTAATTTCATTTTAAACTCTATGAAAGCACAAAAATATGTTTTATTCTTCACCTGAATTTAAATACAGATCATTATATAATACATTCAATGACCATAGTCAAGGATGTATTATATTTTCAATCTTATTTCAAATTCATGTAAAGAATGAAATATGGTTTTTAAAATCCAATCTCAAAATTCTTTAAATTCATTCATCATTTAGGATAGAATCGCATCATATTTCCAAAATTCCCTTTTCAAAAACCCAAGTAATGTTAATATCTTCTTCGATCAATCTTCAAATTCTTGTAAAATCCTATTCATCTTTTCATTTTCAATTCTATTTCATTTTTAATCCCAAAAGTTCAATTTAACTTTGAGATTTCAAATTCATATTTCAGAGTTCAATTTGACTTTGAAATTCTAAATTCATTTTATATTCAAAATTCCAACCAAATTCAAAAGTTCAATTTAAATTTCTGATTCATCTTCTGATCCCGAATTCTAACTTCAAAATTCAAAGTCCAATTTGACTTTGAAATCCATTTGTATATCTAAAATTCAAATTCTAAACTTCAAAATTCAAAGTCCAATTTAACTTTGAAATCCATCTGTATATCTAAAATTCAAATTCTAACTTCAAATTCAAAGTCCAAATTGACTTTGAAATCCATTTGTATATCTAAAATTCAAATTCTAACTTCAAATTCAAAGTCCAATTTGACTTTGAAATCCATTTGTATATCCGAAATTCAAAATCTAAATGAAATTTCAAAGTTCAAATTAAACTTTGAAATTCCTGATTCATCTTCTAAATTCCAAATTCAAACTTCAAATCCAAGGTATAATTTGACTTTGGGATTCATTTTTATATTCAAGATTCAAATTCTAAATTTCATTTTCCAAGTTCAAAACTTCTGATTCATCTTTAAATTCAAAACCAAGTTCATTTTCCAAATCCAAAACCAAAAGTTTGAGATTGATCCTGAATCTCAAAAGCTTGGCCTTTTTTAAGTTTTAAATTCATTCTGGGTTTTTCAAAACCCAGATCCATACTCAAAAGTTCCATTTTGGACTTTCAAAAACTCAAAAACCAAAATTAGATCAACTTGGATCCAGTTTTCTAAATATAATTCTACCTTTGGACCTTAGACTTCAGATCCACTCCATTTTAGGATCCAGAATCCAATTCCACCTTGGATCTCAGACTTCAGATCTAAATCTATTTTAGGATCCAGAACCCAATTCTACTCTTTGGATCTCAGACTTCAGATCCAAATCCGTTTTAGGATCCAGAACCCAATTCTATTTTTTGGATCTTAGACTTCAGATCCACTCCATTTTAGGATCCAGAACCCAAATCCATCTTGGATTCCAGATCCCGGATCCCATTCTGTTTAGGATCCGGAATCCAATTCCATTTCCAATACTAGATTTCAACTCCATTTTCAGATCTCATCTGAATTTCCTAAATACCTTTCTATTTTTAAATACCATTTGACTTTCTCAGATCCATTCTAATATTCAAATTCAATATCACTTCAAAATTTCATCTTCTTCTCCTAAATTCATGATTAAATTCAAAGTCCATTTTCCGACTTTGAAACTTCATTTCCTTTCATTTCAAAGCTTCATTCTTTCTCAAAATCAAGATTTATTCTTCTAACTCTAATTACTTCAAAGACTTAGAAATTCTTTGATCTATCTCAAGTTCTAAGTTAAATTCAATCATTTCTTCACCCTCTTACTAAATTCATCTCAGAATACTTGGAAATTTCCAAATCAATTTTCAAAAAGAGCATACATCTTTGCATTGCACAAGCATGATTCTTTGTGCATTTAGATCTTTAAGATAAATTCTTAGATGATATTTAGGCAAAGCAAAAGGCATAGATTCGATCCTTGGTTCGATTACCCCTGGTAAAGGCACCAGGAACGGTAGAACCTCGTACAGACGAGCGAATCCCATCTCTCCATTTTTCCCGCAAACATTTCAAAAACGGAGGCGAGTTAAATTTCTAAATATTTTTCAAAACAAGGTCAAGTGAGACCGCGCAAAAAGAGTTCATCTTCTCTCTTTCTTTCTTTTCTCTTCTCTCTCTCTTTTCTTTCTTTTATTCTTCTCCCTTCAAAAGGAGGAAAATAGAGGTTAGAAAAGGAAAAGAGAAGGAAGAGAGAGAAACCATAAGAAAGGAAAAAATTTGCGATGATCACAGATTTGGCGACCGTGATGGGACTTCGTCTTCGTCTTCGTCCGATTGAATCTATGCCTTTGCTTTGCTCTAATATTACCTAAGTCTTTATTCTTCTATGTCAGCTTCATTTCCATGCAAACCTTAGGAGCCTAGACTCTGTCCTAAGCTGACATTATTTGCATATAGGATCTAAGTATGGTTTGGTAGGACCATATTGAGGAGATTATATCTATGTTCACATTAGATTTAGGACTGAAATGCAACACTCCTCAATTTTAGGGATTAAATGCAAAACAATGTATGCAAGTGTATGCTTCTCTTTATTTAAATCTATCTCTTTAGGACTTGCATTAGAGCCTTCTGATTTTATTGCATGTTGATCATGTTTTTGAAAACATTCCTATCTATATTGTCCCGGTCTTCACGTTGCTGGGCTGTCTCACTGAACCATAGTTTGGGAGAGAGCCTCATAACTGGACCACTCATTTGGGTTCGCGCCCCCCTACCACGTACCTAAGGGTCATAGTCCGAGGTATATCGGTAGGTGCTCAAGGATGTTGGGAAGCCATTACCTTAGAACCGAAGAAATATCTTATATGCCACGTACTTCGAGCTTCAGCTTGAGTATATCGGCGTACCTTGATTGAAATCAGATGATCTAAATCTTAGAGTTAGGATTAAGATCCTATTTGCCATTTCAAATATTGCATATAGAGTCAGCTTTAGGGAGTGCTATTTGTGCATCCTTGCTTGTATGTCTGTGATTGAATGATATATATATATATATATATATATATATATATATATATATATATATATATATATATATATATATATATATATATCTTCCTTATATTTTCCAAAAACCCTGGGTATATATTATTCAAAATTTCCTCTTTTAAAACCCCAGGTGTATTGCCTTTTCTTTCTGATTTCTTCAAAATCTTTTTTGATCCTGCCTGCTATTTTTCAATTTTTTTTTTCTTGTCATCTGTTTTCAAAAATTCGTTTTCCTCCATCATGAGAGAAATGATATTGCCTATGAGGATTTTCAGAATCATAAAATCTCAAAAATTTCTGCAAAAGTCTTCAAAAGTTCAAATATTTTGATCTAAATCCCTTTTAAATAAACTAACATGTTGATTTTTCCTTTTTCAAATTAGGTTTTGAAAACCATTTGTCTTCAAAATCATCACCTTGTTTTTTTTGTTTTCTTTTTTTTCAAAATTAAGTTTTTAAACCATTATCTTTGAAATCAAACCTCATGATGATCTCTCATAATGATTTCCCTTTTTTTTTAAAGGATCAGATCTCGCGCTGATCATTCTTCTTGCGGTGAATTTTCTTCCCAAAAATGATTTTTCACCTATCTTTTAAATAAACATTTTCCTTTCGAGATCCCATATGCAGGCAGGATCAGAAAAACTTCTTTTTCTCTTAAATCTTATAAATCTTCAGTTAAATTTAATATCTTTATCAGTTTCATTCATTTTGTTCATATTTTTATCAAGTTTACATCAATTTTATCAATTTTTTACCAAGTTTTTCTCAATTCTATTAAATTTTATTTCATTCTTCTACCCTTTCAGGTTAAGTGATAAAGCTGATGCCTCTTTTCCATGAGGTATTTCCTTTATTCTTATGGCCCTTTCAGGTTAAGGGATAAACCTGACCCTCGTTGTCCGAGGTGTTCCCATTCAGGATAAGGGATAATCCTGAAACCCCTCGTAGGAGCAATAACGCTGCCTATGAGGATTCTTTTATAAATACAAGTTTTATCAATCTGTATTGATTTTCTAGATTTATGTCAATTTTCCTTTGTTAAATTTTCTTAAAATTCTCTCCTTGTTTCCATTCAGGATAAGGGAAAATCCTGAGACCCCTCGTAGGAGCAATAACGCTACCTATGGGGATTCTTTTGTAAATACAAGTTTCGTCAACCTTCATTGATTTTCTAAATTTATATCAATTTCTCTTTATTAAAATTCCTTAAATTCTTTTTCCCATTCAGGATAAGGGAAAATCCTGAAACCCCTCGTAGGAGCCACAATGCTACCTATGAGGATTCTTTTGTAAATACAAGTTTTGCCAACCTTTATTGATTTTCTAGATTTATATCAATTTACCTTCATTAAATTTTATCCTTCCCCATTCAGGATAAGGGATAATCCTGAAACCCCTCATAGGAGCAATAATGCTACCTGTGAGAATTCTTTTCCAAAATAAATTTTCAAAATTTCTTTCCTTTCTTCTTCTCCTCCATTTTTATAATTTTTTTTCCCTTTTAGGTTAAGGGATAAACCTGAATCATTCTTTTCTAAATTATCATCAAAATGTCTATTCCATTTCCCCTTCAGGGTAAGGGAAAATCCTGAAAATACCGACAATCATTCTTGCTCAATTCTCAAGTATCTTAAGAATGTCGGTGTCCCTTTTCCTTCAAATCTCCGTCAGAAAACCCAGTACTCATACTGGGGCATTTTTGAAAAATCTAGTATTCATACAGGTAATGCCTAGCACTCGCGCTAGTGTCTGGCTGACCGATCAGTTAGCCCCTTAGGTTCAGTCTTTGCACTAACCATTCATCAAAAATCAAAGATCTAAATCCAATGTTGACCTTCAGGTCATTCAAATCTCAATTTCAAGCCTTCAGGTCACAATCTTTCCTCAATTTCCCTCAAATTCTGTCAATCTTTCATCAATTTCTATCCCTTCTCATCAATTCTCCTTTGAGATTCGAGTTTCGACTCGAACTTCCAACTCTTTCCTTGAGATTCGAGCTTTGACTCGAATTTTCCAGCTTTCCTTTGAAGATTTGGGTCTTAACTCGAGTTTTCTTTCCTTCAAAAAACTGAACTTCCAAGTTTTCCTTCAAGATTTGAGCCCTGACTCGAACTTTCCTGCTTTCCTTCAAAGATTTGAATTTTATCTCGAATTTTCTTGCCTTCAATAAATGAACTTTCAAGTTTTCCTTCGAGATTCGAGCCCTGACTCGAATTTTCCTGCTTTCCTTCGAAAATTTGAGTTTTTCTTGCCTTCAATAAAAGAATTTTCAAGTGTTCCTTCGAGATTCGAGCCCTTACTCGAATTTTCCTGCTTTCCTTCGAAGATTTGAGTTTCATCTCGAATTTTCTTGCCTTCAATAAATGAATTTTCAAGTTTTCCTTCAAGATTCGAGCCCTAACTCGAATTTTTCTACTTTTTCTTCGAAAATTTAGGTTTTATCTCGAGTTTTCTTGCCTTCAGTAAATGAACCCTCAAAGTTTTGATTCGAGCCCTGACTCAAACTTTCCTGCTTGCCTTCGAAGATTTGAGTTTTATCTCGAGTTTTCTTGCCTTCAATAAATGAATTTTCAAGTTTTCCTTTGAGATTCGAGCCCCGACTCGAACCTTGCAGTTTCCCTTTAAAAGATTCGAGTTTCGACTCGAATTTTCCTGTTTTCCTTGTAAAAACCTGAGTCCTAATTCGGTTGGTTTTTCAAAACCAACTTCTGAGTTAGGCTTACCTTCAACATCCAGTTTTATGTCAAGCTTACCTTCAGAACTTTAAATTTACATTTACCTTCAGAATTCAGCCTCATGTTGGATTCTTCCCCAGAATCCCACTGATATGTCAAAATTTGATGTCAAGCAAAGGTTTCGTCATCAAGGATTTCAGGAATATATTGCCAACTTGCCATAAAATAGTTGTTGATCTCAAACTTTTATTACATAAAGAATTTCCTCAAATCTCCTTAGTATTCCTTCCAAAAGGGTGAAACTTTTGTGAAGAAAGGCTCAAACTTCAAATTTTCTGTTGGTCAACCAAGAGGATGAAGAAAAATCTTCGACATGACCGGTGAAAGAAATATTCAATGATGCTGAAGAGCCATAAATGAGCTGATGTCGATCATAGCTATGGCACATTCTTAAAGATTATTCTTTGGAAGTAAGACGGTGGAAATATCCTGGGCAGTAAAAAAAGAGAGAAGAACCTACCCAATCCATGTTTCCTCATTACATCTAAAGCTGCAAATCAAATATCCGCAAAAGGGATCTCTCAATTGTCGTCAAGATGAAGGCGAATTAAGCGAGTAGACCCCCGGGGCCAAAGAAGATTCGAAACATCTCCAAGATGACGAAGTTTGTGACGGATCCTTCTAGGGAAAGTTCGGATCACCGTCGAGATGAAGGCGGATGTGATGGACCTACCGACAAACCCTAAAAGATATTTGATTTCTGCTATCACTTAAAGACCTTTTTTTTTAGTCAATATCAAGTATAATTCCTGAGAAAAAGAAGGATCGGAGCATCTCCGAGATGAAGGAGTTTGTGACATGCCCTTCCCCGAAAAAGAGAGAAAAGTCAGGACATCTCCAAGATGAAGGATGATGTAAAAGCCCAAGAAAGCCCTATGACTCAAAAGAGTGCAAAAAGATCATCATGGGAAAATACCCAGGATATCAAACTGCCCAAATTGCAAAGAATCTTCTTTATCTATGTGAAATTCTTCTATCAATATCTTTTCATTCAATTACTTTTATGAAGCTAAGAATATTTCCTCTCTTTTCATATCAAGGAAATTGATAGCATCCTTGAAGAAAACCAATAACACAAATTTGACTTTGATTCTGGATTCTATAGAGTTAACCCAGTTGGGGGTAATACTCTAGGTGGAAGAGGGAACATCTTTCGAAAGCGCTTACCTTCAATTACCTTGAAGCAACTATAAATTTTATCATTTTGGCAAAATTTTCTAGCTTTCCTGATAAAGAAATAAGAACTTGACATCTGTTTTGATACATCTTGGTGTTGCCTTCTCCGTCTTTCACTTTGTCGAGAGACTCGCCTTCTCCTTGAGAAAAGGATCGCCTTCTCCATCTTTCGCTTTGATCGAAAGATTTGCCTTCTCCTTGATAAAAGGATCGCCTTCTCCGTCTTTCGCTTTGTCGAGAGACTCACCTTCTCCTTGATAAAAGGATTGCCTTCTCGTCTTTCGCTTTGATCGAAAAACTCGCCTTCTCCTTGATAAAAGGATTGCCTTCCTCGTCTTTTGCTTTGTCGAGAGACTCGCCTTCTCCTTGATAAAAGGATTGCCTTCCTCGTCTTTCGCTTTGATCGAAAGACTCGCCTTCTCCTTGATAAAAGGATTGCCTTATTCATCTTTTACCTTGATCAAAAGATTTGCCTTCTCCTTACCAAAAGGATTGCCTTCTTCATATTTTACATCTTGCCTTCTCCTTGTCAAAATGATCGCCTTCTTCATATCTTACATTTTGCCTTCTCCTTGTTAAAAGGATTGCCTTCTTCATATTTCACTTTTGCCTTCTCCTTGCCAAAAGGATTGCCATCTTCATTTTGCCTTCTCCTTGCTAAAAGGATTGCCATCTTCATCGCCATCTTTATATTTTACTTTCACCTTCTCCTGTCCAAAGGATTTGCCCTCTTCCATCTTTCACCTTGTCAAGAGATTCGTCTCCTTGATAAGAGGTTCACCTTATTCATCTTTCACCCCATCGAAAGATTCGCCTCCTGTTACCTTATTCATTGTTCATTTTGTCTCACATCTCCTCATTTTCCATTTCCAAAAGAGTTGCCTCATTCAGCTGAAGTATCTCTCCTTTTCCATCACGGTTTTCGAGAAATTCGTATGGTTGTTCCCACTCCGGTTAAGGGTCAAAACCTGTATTTTCTGCGAGAGGTCATCAAATTCAAAAGCTGATTTCAGTCTCAGCAATGAGGCGCCCAATTTTTTCCCTTTTTCAAATCTTTAGGGAACCCTATATTTTCTCCTTTCGCAAAAACCCCTTTCGGATTCGTTCATCCAAACTTTGAAGGTCCCATCATGACTATTCACTAGAGGATTCCATATGGTCGTCCCCTTCAGGTAAGGGTTATGCCTGAACCTCGTGCCTCAAGGTATCTTCCTTTTTCAGGTTTTGGTTAAACCTGAATCTCGTTCCAACGAGTTTCCCTCGTTTTGATGAGGTGTTTTCTTCCAGTCCCACCATGGTTCTTCCCATCGAGGAATCCTTGCTTTGTATATCCATCTAGGACAGGATTCTATTTGAGCTTTATCTCGTGAAACATTTGCCAAATGTCCCATCAAGATCCTCGCATATTCCTTTCCCCATTCAGATTATCTTGATATATCTCCGTCCCATCCAGGTTAAGGGCTAAACCTGAGTCATTTTGAAAAGCTGATTTTGCCTCACCCATGAGACTTGATCAAAATTCTTATCTTTCATCATTTCAGGATCTTCACCTAAAATCCCATCACGATTTTCTCATCTCTATTATTCAGTCATATCATTTCCGAGGATTTAATCTCCCTCAAGTCATTCAGGACAAGGCTTTAAGCCTGAAAAGCCATAATTCTTTCACACCCAGTTCAGATCTGCTGACTGGGGCATTTTTCAAAATGTGGAGTGTTATCTTTGCCACTAAGCTCGGCTTTCAACCGGCTTAGCAGCAAAGAGGGGCATCTGTGAACACCCCAAATTTTTCAAAAGTTTGTAAATATTCCCTTTTTGCCCCTGATATCATTTTCTCAGCAATTGAGCCACTTTTAAATCTAAATTCCAGTCCATTTCTCAAGTTTTACTGAAACTAAATTCATTTTATATGTTTAAATTGATTTCGGATCCGGATCCATTGTCCAGATCCAAATCTGAGTCTCATTGTTCAACTTCTAAACCAAAATTACAGAAAATACCAAAAATAGTTTTTAAATAGCTCGGATAATCCATCCAACATCCGTTTGGATCCATCACATTGTATTTCTCGATTCGAGTATCAAAACTCGAACATTTCCTCAAAACTTGGGTCCAAACCCCTTCTTCTGAAGAAATTTCCCCGAAATGGTCTGAAATTCTCAGAAAAATACAAAAAAATAGTTTTATCTCTCGTACTGCTCAGGTTTTAGAATTTTACTTTCGAAAAAAATAAACAAAAAATCAGGAAAAAGGCTGAGAAAAGAATGAAAAATTAGAATAATGAAGAAAATAACTTTAAAGACCCGTTTTTGAGAAAAAATTGTTTTAAAAGACCTTTTTTGGAAATTTTGAGAAAATTCCCTTTTAACCAAGTTAGGGTTTTTTGAACTCAGGCTTTTCTCTCGCCTCTCACTCGCCTTCTCCCCTTCTCTTTCGCCCTCCCGAAACTTCCTTCCCCATCTTCGGCCCTACATCGCCAAACCCTCCTCTTTAGCCATTCGATCCCCAACGACATCTATTTCTTCCAGGAGCTTCTTCTCTCCCTCTCGACCGAACCCTCCAGGGCAAACCCCCAGATCACCTTCAATCACGGTACCACCCTCTTCCTCCTCCGCCCATCTCCAACCGATCTCTTCTCAAACCTTCCTCTCCTATTTAACAAACCCCATTACTCCTTCATTTTCACCCGTTTTCACCCCCGCACCTTCTTCCTTCTTCTTCATTCCCCCCTTCTTCTGCTTCTTATTTTTCTGTTCTTATTCCCAAGTGGCTGGAGATCGACGATTACCGGGGAAAAACCCAGCGCCCTTCTTGTTTCTACTGGATTTCTCCACCAACTGAGGTAAGTCAGCTCCATTACAAAGATACCACCAAGGAACTCGATCGGCTCTAGCCATCCTCGGTTTAGATCCCTGCAGTAATCAGTCCCATTTGTCCTGTATCATCTGGCATCTTGGGCATAGACGATGGAACAAAAAATGCTCAAATTACATTACCTAACAGTCATCCAGAGACCTATCGGTGGGGGTGATCGAAGTCATGTTAAGACTGGTCACATTGACAATGTATCGGTTTACCACAAAGGTTCCCCATCCTATCAGAGAAAGTCACCATAAAATGCTATAAAGGGTTAACTGTGGGGTTATTGGCGAAGATGCATTAACTCATATCCCAGGGGTTGCTAGAAGGCTGCAACCAGTTGCATAATCATTATACATGAATTGGTCCATTCACAGATTCACTATATTCAAGTAACAGAAGTTGACTCTGCTGCAGTGATCTACCATAAATAATTTGCTGATCTTGTATTACACACTACCCACTCACCAGGTATGGACAAGATACTTGAATTCTTCTATTTGCTGGGTTCGGTCATTGTTTGCTTATTCTCCTGAATAAAAATGATCCCAAGATACATGGCATCAATCTGAAGCATGTTCAGTTTCGATCTTAAGGATCAGATTTTTTGCATCCTGTAGTTACCTGCAACCACCCTTGTAGTTTGATCAGAAATGTTACCTGCACTTCATAGTTCATAGTAGTTCCCTAAATTTTTGTACCTCCATAGGCCATACCACTGCTCTCATGGAAATATAGAAGATGAATGAGTAGATTGTTTTCTGTGATAAGACCAGAAAGGTATGATATCCCTGATCAATCTCTTTTATTTGCTATGCTTGTGTCTTAATTGCTACCTAACTTTTTTTTTTATTATTCTGCTGCTAGAAGTTTCCTGTTTGTCAAACATCATTCAGTTTACAAATTCAATGTTGTAATGAACCAGATTTTTTTTTTGCAACCAGATAAGGTATAGAATCTTACAAAAACAAAAGGAAGAGTCTCTCAATATGGAAAACTATAAGCAAATGAAATTTATCCAAAAGAAGCTAAGAATGAGAAGGGAGCTGTGGAGCTTATGCTATGGAGTGAAATGATGGACCTAGCCCAGGAGCTCTCCAAGGAAGTACAAAGGAAAGGTACCCTTTCTAAGGCTGCAATATATCACCCAGTATGGGTACAACAAAGGTAAAAGGGGATGTGCTAAAGAATCAAGGTAGATGCTTACCAACGTTATTTGCTCTCTGGGTTTTGACCATGATAAAAAAATATTTTTCTGCTGTTGGCGTGTCCAAGAAGATCAAGACCCTTGAGTTCCAATCATGGTTGAAAAATATGGTTAATGTTCACTACCCCGTGATTGAGATGTCAAGTAGATCTAAGCTCCATTGTGTATAATAACTTCTCGACATCAACTGATTATGGTGGTGTAGTTCAGTCATATGGTTGCTATTCCCAGCACCCCAGCCTGTTCATACATTCAATTATGTGTCATGAGTCGCTTGTTCTATCGCTCTTGGCATCTCAACTGGTCAAGGGCATCACCATTTTTAATCTGGCACCCCTGTGCCTAATCTTTGTGACAGGATCAAAGTATGTATCATTCCTCACCGGACCAGTCTAGTGCAGAGGCGTTTGCAAGTAAGTTTTATTAATGCTTCAAAATAACATCTGCTACCATAGTTCAGTGCATTAGACATGCTAAAGTATTATTACATTGTAAATCTCAGTAACTCAGATCAACACTCAATATACATCTATCTGTTTGCATCAATATCTAAATATATAAGGAATCGGCTCATTATTCCAATCATGTGTTTATCAATGTTTTGGTAAATTTTGCCTAAAAGGAATCAACAGTTGTTCCATATTTGCTATAGTCAAGATTTCATATTGTTGTCAAAATCTTTACATATGCCATTTTTCTGTTTTTAGTGAAGAACAACCGCTGGTCCAGCTTGCACCTCACCCAATATTCACCCTCATCTCTAACTCAGGCCTCTATAGCTTCATTTATATTCCCTTGTTGCTTAATCAGCCTCTCTTATATCTATATTTGACACGATTCGCCTTACAGCACCATGTATATACCATCGATTGTGGGTCATTTGTATATAGTAGCCCACCCTGTTTCATTTTTTTATACATCTGTTATGAGCTGTGTTGTTTCAGAAACTTGCCACTGGTTTCAATATGTCATTATAGTCCAGGTTGTGCAGATATAATTAGTACAAAGATTGAAATGCTGATGGGCGCCTTCTATACAACAGCAGGAGTTGCTTCGATCAATGCTACAATATCAAAGGACAGAATTCTGAGCTCTTTCAAAAGCAAATGTTTATTTCAAAACTCGTGTGTTTGCATTAGTTTCAGCTAAAACATCCATGACTAGCTCAATACGTAGATGCCTAACTTTACAGTCCTGTCAACTATGCTGAGGGTTGGCAAGGATGTGATTGAAACAGGAATTGAATTTGTGCCGGATCCAGTCCCGAGACCTGCGGCCAGGGTTGGTGTTAGTGGCCTTGCCCGAGTGGTTATTCTCCTCATCTCAAAATCATTCATCTCCACAGCTTTTTGTTCTGCTCAAGATACACTGGTATGGTAGCGCAAGAATCGAAATGCTAACAGGTAAGAATCCTCTGCAGTTTAATCATTCTTGTATTCTATTTCTATTCTCAGGTTTGAATATGAATTGCTGCTGTGAACATCATATTGTCTTATATCTTATCATATGCTGCTATTATTCGCATGTGAAATTCGCCTGTTACTTTTATATGCAAAAATTATTTAAATAACTGGATTATTACAACTTGTCCAATGCATTGATGGCCCTTGCCATCTGTATTCATGTACTACCTATATTATGTCCAACTCCCATCTTGTTTATAGAATAGGAGAAGAGTTTTTCATGGTTGCCCAGAATTCTGATCACAGGATCAGAATTCATTTTAATAGCTGGATATTAGGTAGAACAGTTGTCCATCCCTATTACTTTACATGGTTATACCCTGTGTCTACTCACTTACACACCCACCTCCTTTGTAAATCACACTCAGCAGCACAGTCACATCGATTATACCTGCATAACATCTTTGCACATTCCACCTGCTATATCTACAATGGCCTTTGCATAGTGTAAATACCAAACAACATGTCTCCTATGCATTTGAATATCATGATTAGCATCTCACTTATTACAGTAGCTTTACTCTATTTTGACATGTTCATATGATTTAGCTTATCACAGTATAGCATATTCTTCATATTCTTTTATGTTTTATATTTTACTTATGTTAACTTAAAATTTTGCAGAAATCAGGTAGAGATGTCATTAGTTTAGAATTCTATAAAGAATTCAAAATTGTAATAGGCAGATATCAACGAAAAACTTTACATTTTCCAACTTTTAGATAGAATAAATGAGCATTTAAATATCATAAATTATCTGTTTTCATATTTTTTCTTTCATTTTCAAAAATTCACGAATGGGAACACGAATGGCACGTGCACCATTTTGTAAAAGGTAATTAATCCTAAGTTGATGATTTACATCAATGGCCATAGTCAGGATGTAAACAAAACTTAAGATTTTTATCTTTTATAAAATAACATTGGATCCACACTGGATCCTCTTCAAAAATCATCCTATTTTCAAATGTTTCCTTCTTTTATTAGAGTTTAACTTAAAATTAACTCAAAACATATACCAATGGCCATAGTCAGGGTATATCGAGAGTTAATTTCATTTTAAACTCTATGAAAGCACAAAAATATGTTTTATTCTTCACCTGAATTTAAATACAGATCATTATATAATACATTCAATGACCATAGTCAAGGATGTATTATATTTTCAATCTTATTTCAAATTCATGTAAAGAATGAAATATGGTTTTTAAAATCCAATCTCAAAATTCTTTAAATTCATTCATCATTTAGGATAGAATCGCATCATATTTCCAAAATTCCCTTTTCAAAAACCCAAGTAATGTTAATATCTTCTTCGATCAATCTTCAAATTCTTGTAAAATCCTATTCATCTTTTCATTTTCAATTCTATTTCATTTTTAATCCCAAAAGTTCAATTTAACTTTGAGATTTCAAATTCATATTTCAGAGTTCAATTTGACTTTGAAATTCTAAATTCATTTTATATTCAAAATTCCAACCAAATTCAAAAGTTCAATTTAAATTTCTGATTCATCTTCTGATCCCGAATTCTAACTTCAAAATTCAAAGTCCAATTTGACTTTGAAATCCATTTGTATATCTAAAATTCAAATTCTAAACTTCAAAATTCAAAGTCCAATTTAACTTTGAAATCCATCTGTATATCTAAAATTCAAATTCTAACTTCAAATTCAAAGTCCAAATTGACTTTGAAATCCATTTGTATATCTAAAATTCAAATTCTAACTTCAAATTCAAAGTCCAATTTGACTTTGAAATCCATTTGTATATCCGAAATTCAAAATCTAAATGAAATTTCAAAGTTCAAATTAAACTTTGAAATTCCTGATTCATCTTCTAAATTCCAAATTCCAACTTCAAATCCAAGGTATAATTTGACTTTGGGATTCATTTTTATATTCAAGATTCAAATTCTAAATTTCATTTTCCAAGTTCAAAACTTCTGATTCGTGTTTAAATTCAAAACCAAGTTCATCTTCCAAATCCAAAACCAAAAGTTTGAGATTGATCCTGAATCTCAAAAGCTTGGCCTTTTCTAAGTTTTAAATTCATTCTGGGTGTTTCAAAACCCATATCCATACTCAAAAGTCCCATTTTGGACTTTCAAAAACTCAAAAACCAAAATTAGATCAACTTGGATCCAGTTTTCTAAATACAATTCTACCTTTGGACCTTAGACTTCAGATCCACTCCATTTTAGGATCCAGAATCCAATTTCACCTTGGATCTCAGACTTCAGATCCAAATCCGTTTTAGGATCCAGAACCCAATTCTACTTTTTGGATCTCAGACTTCAGATCCACTCCATTTTAGGATCCAGAACCCAAATCCATCTTGGATTCTAGATCTCGGATCCCATTCGATTTAGGATCCGGAATCCAATTCCATTTCCAATACTAGATTTCAACTCCATTTTCAGATCTCATCTGAATTTCCTAAATACCTTTCTATTTTTAAATACCATTTGACTTTCTCAGATCCATTCTTATATTCAAATTCAATATCACTTCAAAATTTCATCTTCTTCTCCTAAATTCATGATTAAATTCAAAGTCCATTTTCCGACTTTGAAACTTCATTTCCTTTCATTTCAAAGCTTCATTCTTTCTCAAAATCAAGATTTATTCTTCAAACTCTGATTACTTCAAAGACTTAGAAATTCTCTGATCTATCTCAAGTTCTAAGTTAAATTCAATCATTTCTTCACCCTCTTACTAAATTCATCTCAGAATACTTGGAAATTTCCAAATCAATTTTCAAAAAGAGCATACATCTTTGCATTGCACAAGCATGATTCTTTGTGCATTTAGATCTTTAGGATAAATTCTTAGATGATATTTAGGCAAAGCAAAAGGCATAGATTCGATCCTTGGTTCGATTACCCATGGTAGAGGTGCCAGGAACGGTCGAACCTCGTACCGACGAGTGAATCCCGTCTCTCCATTTTTCCCGCAAACATTTCAAAAACGGAGGCGAGTTAAATTTCTAAATATTTTTCAAAACAAGGTCAAGTGAGACCGCGCAAAAAGAGTTTATCTTCTCTCTTTCTTTCTTTTCTCTTCTCTCTCTCTTTTCTTTCTTTTATTCTTCTCCCTTCAAAAGGAGGAAAATAGAGGTTAGAAAAGGAAAAGAGAAGGAAGAGAGAGAAGCCATAAGAAAGGAAAAATTTTGCGATGATCACAAGACTCGATCTTTCTCCCACTTGATATACTTGGGCTTCTCTTGAAGATCACCCTTTTGCTAAAGGCCATTTGGAAGCGGCTTGTCATTGTTCTTATAGGCCCTCTCCTTCTGCCCCTTGCCCTGATCTACTCTCGAACCACTACCACTGTTGTTCTTGTTTCCTTTGTTGCTGCTGCCAAGATTATTGCAGGAGTGTGATCATCGCAAAATTTTTCCGCTCATAATATTCTCTCTCTTCCTTCTCTTTTCCTTTCCAACCTCTTACTTTCCTCATTTTTGAAGGGGGAAAAGATAAAAGAACGGAAAGAAAGAGAGAAGAGAAAAAGAAAGAAGAGAAGAGAAGAGGAACTCTTTTGCGGGTCTCACTTGACCTTAATTTTGAAGAATTTTGAAATAACTCGCCTCCGTTTTTGAAATATTTGCGGGAAAACTGGGAGACGAGATCCACTCGTCGATACGAGGTTCGACCGTTCCTGGCGCCTTTACCAGGGGTAATCGAACCAAGGGTCGAATTAATGCCTTTTGCTTTGCTAAGAAATTATCTAAGAATTTATCCTAAGTCTAAATGCACAAAGAATCATGCTTGTGCAAATGCAAAAATGTATGCTCTTTTTGAAAATGTTTTTTTAAGAATTCCCAAGTGTTTGAGACGAATCTGATAAAGTGAAGAAATGATTTCTATCTTAAGATTGAAGTTCTAAGTTTTTAGAATAATCAAGAGCTTGGGAATATGAATCTGGATTTGGAAAAATGATTTTTTGAAGTTTTGAGATAAAAGGAATTTTCAAAGTCATAAATGGATTTTGAATTAGAAGAAAAATGGAATTGAATCAGAAGGAAAGATAGAATTGGGAATTTTGATCAAAATTTGAAAAATGGAATTGATTTAAAAATTGGATTCTCAAGATGAAATTTGAGTCCAAGATAAGGTTCAAAGTTGAATTTTTGGATTTAGGATCCGAAATGGGAACTTGATCTTGAAATCTGAATGAAGTGGAATTGGTTTGAGAAGTTGATTTAAAATATGGGATTCAAGATGGGATTTGAATCTGGAATTTTTGGAATGGAATTGGATTCAAGGTTTTGAATCCAAGATGGTTTTTGGATATGAAAATAGAGTTGGACTCTGGATCCTAATATGGAATTGGATCTGAAGTTTGAGATCCAAAGTAGAATTGGATCCTAAGATGGAATTGGATCTGAAATCTGAGATCCACAATAGAATTGGGTTCTGGATCCTAGAATGGATTTGGATCTGAAGTCTGAGATCCACAATAGAATTGGGTTCTGGATCCTAGAATGAATTTGGATCTGAAGTCTGAGATCCAAAGTAGAGTTGGGTTCTAGACCCTAAGATGGCATTTGGACCAGAAGTCTAAGATCCAAAGTGAAATCGGAGTCTGGATCTTGAGGAGGAATTGGATTTGGAGTCTGAGATCTAACATGAGTGTTGAATCCTAGATCCTAAAATGGATTTAGAGTTAAATTCTGAAAATGAATCAAGAATCTCAAAGTTAATTTGAACTTTGATTTTGATTGAAAATGTGAATATAAAATGAATTTGGAATTTCAAAGTCAATTTGAACTTTTGAAATTTGATTTGAATTTGAATAAAATGACTTTGAAATCTCAAAGTTAAATTGAACTTTGAGATTGAAAAGGAAATTGAATTTTGAAAATGAAAAGGATGAATTGGATTTGATAAGGATCGAAGATAGATTGAAGAAGATATTAACATCACTTGGAGTTTTTGAAAAAGGAAGTTTTGAAAATATGATGCAATCCTATCCTATATGATGAATGAATTTGAATAATTTTGAAATTGGAATTTGAAAAGCTATTTCATTCTTTTATATGAATTAAAATAAGATTGAAAATATAATACATCCTTGACTATGGTCATTGAATGTATTACATGATAATCTATATTTAAATTCAAAAGAAGAATAAAATACATTGTTAGTGCTTTTATAGAATTAAAAATGAGATTAACCCTCAATATACCTTGACTATGGCCATTGGTATATATTTTGAGTTAATTCTAAGTTAAATCCTGATAAAAGAAAGAAAATATTTTGAGAAAATATGATGAATTTTGAAAGTGGGTCTAATGTAGATCCAGTGTTATTTCGTGAAAGGTGAGAATTCTAAGTCTTGTTCACACCCCGACTATGGCCGTTGATGTAAATCGTCAACTTAGAATTAACTTACCTCTTACGAAATGGTGCACGTGCCATTCGTGTTTCACCATTGTGGGGATTTTGAAAAATACAGAAAAAAATGCATGGAATACAAGTAATTCATGATATTTACAATGCTCCTTCATTCTAATCTAGGCTAGAAATACGAATTTTTCATTGATATCTAAGTTATTACAATCTTTGAAGCTGAAATTTGAAACAACTTCTCTAATCTGAGATAGATTTTCCATGACTTCCCTACAAAGAAACGAATTAGCATAATGTAGGAGAAAATACTTTGTTGAGAGCAGAATTGTATATGAATGTGTTGATTCTAATACCAGATACTATGTTTATATTGAATGGATGAAGTCAAGAACCAGATTAGTCCAAGATGAGTCAGTCTGAAATAAGGTAGTTCCTGATGACCCACCATAGAAAAGAGAGGACACAGTGGTTCATTGCGAACCACTATGAAAGGAAAACTATTATAGTAGTTCTTAATGAACTACTATAATAAAGAAGGATTGCAGGGGTTCTTTGTGAACCATTGCAAAGGATAACTACTGTAGTAGTCTTTGATGAGCTACTATAAAAGAAAGAAGACTATGGTGGTTCAAGGTGAACCACCATGAAACGTAGCAACTACGGTGGTTCTTGACGGACCACCATAGAAAAGAAAGAATATGGTGGCTATGCATGATCATGCAAAGCACGATGGGTGCAGTGAAAAAGGGCAGGCCTATTATACAATCTGAAAATAATTAGTGACTAGCAAGATGTACTGCTAATATGTAGATTGGAGAATTTCAGCAATTTGATGAATGTAAGTGTATTGCTAACCTAGTAATGGGAATATACTCAATAGCCAACGAACTCAAATGCATTGCTAAAATATAAAACTGGGAAGTACTCAGTTAGCAAACACATCAGCATGAATGTTCAATAATGGAGACATGCTGAAAGTGATGTGTGGCATGTTGTCATAAGTAGGTAAATGACAAGAGTGCAGAATTTTGTGTATAGGAACATAGGGACATGGGAAATAATATTATCTGATGAATGTAAACACAGACAAGAAAAAATGAAGTATGAAGGAAAATCATGATATACATAGCATGGTAGCAATTGGTTTCATTTCAAGAAACACAAATTTTGGATTGTAAAAAAAGTTCATAGTACCATGATGTTTGTACCAGAAAAAAATGTACTAGGCATATTTTGAATTTTCATTTGATAGCAACAGCAAATAGCTAATTGAACCACAACTCATTGTCGCAATGTATGAACAGATTTATCAAATAATGATCCACATACCAGAAGAAGGTGGAAGTTGGACTTACTGGGCAATGGATGATCTGCAGGGCACGGACTTGCAGTGAACATTGCTACTACCCTAATATGACTACACACATTCTTGTAGAAGGAAGAGTCCAGCAACTTTTAAGTAGGCTCAGTGTTGTAACAGTGAGAGTGATGGGCTGCTCTGAGGACTAAAAAAAAAAACTCAACATTGATGTTATCAAATTGATACCCCTGTTTATTATGAGTTTGGTCCCTGTCTTCCAAAACTGGTATGTTAAAAGACCTTTTGATAGCTTTTTTTTTTTTCAGTATTTTACCAACTGACAGACGACATAGATACATTGTTCTCTGAGTTAATACCCCAAGTTCGTTGGAGATTAGATCCCAGTGATGCAAATTTCAGTTGATCAACACCTCTCGGTTTATTATTTTCTAAGGTTTTCAACAGTACTTGATTAGTAAAAAAAAAAAAAGAGTACAATAAGGAAATTCTATGGGAAAAGCATAATAAAATCCATCTAGAAGGGGTACTAAAACTTTAAAAGGAATACAACAAAGCTTAAAGTGCATAAATTAAGTATGAAACTTAAGGCACAGTTGCTGCAAAACCCAGATGATCGATCCCAAAGTCAACGACACTTAGTGATTGCTGAAGTTTGTGGTAGAACACTTGATCCTCAAATGATCGAACAAAGGTGGAAACAGACCTGATGCTTGAAACAGTGTGTGATCATTCATCGCCGATGCCCTTATTACCAAAAGACCACTGTCTTGCATACGATAGTGGAGTAATGGGATGTGAAGGTTCTGCTGAACCGTGTATGACAGGTTTGTGGAAGATGGACACATGATGGAGCGGAAGGTCATAGCAGTTGTGCGGCACTCTTCCGGCTTGTGGTCCAAGGTGAGTCTGCCATTAAAAATTGATGCAGACTATTGCCATTTTAAAGGTATCTCTTGAAATACTGTCAGTGTCAAAAATTGAATGGGTTTCATGGTATCCATCATACACGGATTACTTAACTAGAATAACCACCACAAAAACTTTAAGATTAAACTTGATCTTTGCATTCCAAAGGCATTTTCATGGACATATCAATCTCCGAATGGATTTCATAGTATTTACAATACAACGCTTCTCAGCAAGGATAATTACTGCAGAAACTAAAGAAAATTTAGTTTGAACTTTGTAATCCAGCAGTGTTTCTAGAATATTATCATTAAGAACATTTCAATATATGTACACTATTAAACTATTGGTCACAAACCAGAAATACACCATGGCATTATCTTAGAATGGCAGCTCATCAAATCACTAATGATCCGACTATTTGCATTCAAGAATTATCAGAAAAAAAATAGTAGGGAGTGGGTGCTTACCTTGATTCTTCTGGTGTTTCTGTTGCATAATGGTTCCTCACCAACATAGTTGATGCTGGGGGTTGTGGCTACGCAGGAAATTACAAGTCCCTGTTAGGGCCTTTCAGCAAACCCAGATATTGTTTGATGAGAGCTGATTCAGATATGTCTCTCCTTCAGTAAGGGACTGTTATTGAGACTGGTCCAAAGCTATTGCTGGGGCAGAACAAATTTAGATGATGTTTGTATTGCAAATACATAAAACGCAACCAGACAACTCGGGTTGCTCATTGATATCGACTGGTCGGACATCCTTGGCCTTGACGTTGTAGGGTGATTGGCTTCCTCCAGCTAACCGGAATAGGAAACCACCGGAGTTCAGGGAAGAAAGAAGAGGGAGAATGAGATACGAGAAGAGCAAGTGGAGGGGAGAGAGGCGGTGCGGTGGTGAGATGCGGTGTAGAGAGGAAAGAGAAGGTGCAATGGGGAAGGGTGATAACGGATGGAAGAGAGGGTCTCCTGAGTCCCCCTCTTAAGGAGGAAGAAGAAGCTTCAGGAGGGGGGTTTGTTAGGCATCAACGGTGGATGTAGGGTATGTGATGGAGGGCGATGGAGGATGGGAATGAAGAAGAAGGAGAGAAGGCTATGTACAGGAAAGGGGAGGGGTGAAGACGATGCCTAGGGTTTTCTTCTTTTGCCGATTTTAAAGAAGATGGAGAAGATTCGGGAAGGATGGGGTCGTTAGAGATAAATGGCGGGGAAAGAGGGTGCGCACATGGAGGAGGTGAAGGTGGAGGGCGAGAGCCTGTAGAAGGAGAGGGCGGCTGGGCGATGAGGGTTTCAAGGGCTTTGTAAAAGAGAAACCGAAAAGAAGAAAAAAAAGGGTTTGGAGGGGTTTATTCGTAAAAAATTTTGGTTTTTCCAAAAAGAGGCTCCTCCAAAAAGTTTTTCATAAAAAGGGTTTTAAAACGATTTTTTTAGCAAAATTGATTTTGAAAGCTTAAACTCATTTGTTTTTCTCGTAATTTTTCCAATTTTTGTTTTTTTGCGTTATTTTCCATTTTTTTGTATTTTTAAGTAAAAGTCCTAAGATTTTGAGAAAATAAAAGATTAAAACTAATTTTTTTGTGTTTTTGCAAAAATATTTACAAAAGAGAGTTTTTCTGAGAAATTAAAAGCTATTTTGAGAAAATTTCTTTAGAAATGGGTTTAGATCCGGTTTTTGAGGAAATATGGATTCAAAGTCCTGGATTCGGATCCGAAATTAACTTTAAATATACCAATATGGAATTTAATTCAGAAAATCTGAAGAATGAGCTTTGAAACTGCTTTGATTTTCTCAGAAAACGGGGTTAGGGGCAAAAGGGTCATTTTTACAAAACTTTGAAAAATTTGGGGTGTTCACAAGGAGGCATCAACTGAATGAGCGAATTGCACCTTTTTCTTCTGGTCTTGGACATTCTTGACCAGAGGCGTGCCCTTGTAAAGCCCGCTTTCTATTCCTGCTTCGAGCCATTCAGTTCTCTCAATCAACTTGATGAAGGATTTTGCCAGGGAAGTGGCGATGAGGCTCCTTATAGGCTGAGAGAAATTGTTGAGGATTACCTGCAATGCGTGTTCCTCTGGAATGGGTACCTTCATCTTATTACAAGTGCTTCTCCACCTGTGAATGAAATCACCTGCTCTTTCGGTCTCTTCTTGCTTCAGGTTGTAAAGATGATTTAATGCAGGTGAGGCTTCAGTGTTGAATAAGAAGCGCTCGATGAACATATTTACTACCTTATCGAACTCTCGTAGTTCGATAGGATTTACGTGGTCAGCATACCATCTTGCTGCTACGCCCTCTAGACTGCGGGGAAAACAGATAAACAGAGCCATGTTGTCTTTCCTGAAACGGCTGCACTCTGCATAAAATGTGACTAAGTGGGCTTTAGGGTTGCCAGTCCCGTCAAATTTGAGAAACTTGCGAGGAAGATTCTCCAGGTTATCATCCCTATCTAAGCCATCATAAAAATCTTCGCCGGTATAGGTCTATTTGCCCTTACCCTTGGCTTGAATGTCTTTAATTGCTTGATTCATCTCCTTCATCTGCTTGCTCATCAGGTCCTCTGCTGGGGCCGCAGACTTGGACTTGTTGACGGATTCGGGCTCTTCTACAGCTATCTTTACGGACTGTCTCGGAGGATTCTGTTTATAGACAATCTGCTCTTCTTCTTCTGATTTTTCCTCGACTGACTCTGATTCCTCAGAAGTAGTGTCTGGCTGTACCTTCTTCCTGATGATTCTGATTTGCTTTTTTATAGGCTTCTTCCTCAGCTTGCTTTTAGGAACTGCCTCTTTCAGCTTGGCCTCGGCTTGCTCCGACATCATTCTCGCCATCATCTTTTGGAACATATCATACATAGCGGGGTCAATGTCATCTTTCTTGTTCTGACCCTGTCCCCTGACTGATTTAGGAGAGCTCATCCCTTCTGCCTCACTGTCGCTGAGTTGAGGAGCTATTTCTTTTCCAGCTCTGGTCTGAACCATTTTTGAATATCAGCGCTCTCTGTAGAGGAAATTGGAGGTTTTTAGATCAAAGAGACCTTTTTTGACAAGAGGAAGGATTTAGGTTGAAATCTAAAAATTGCATCCCATTACTAGGGATTGAGTCGCCACAAAATTTGTGACAATTGCGTTGTTTACTCTACGAGGGAGAGTAACCAACTAAAAATATGAAAAAGAAAATATTATTTTGAAAAGGATATCTCTTAACGGAAAGAGATTTTTATGAAAATATAAACAAGAATATAAAATCAAAAGAAAAAATAAGAGGCAAAATGGAATTTGAGAATAAATGGTAAAAATTTGAAGAACTTGCAGGCAGGATCAGAAGAATTTTGAAGAAATCAGAAGAAGGGAAAGGAAAAATACACCTGGGTTAAAAACAAAGAAGAAATTTTGAATAATATATACCCAGGATTTCGGAAAATATAAGGGAAATATAAAATATCAGACAATCACAGATATACAAACAAAGATGTACAAACAACATTCCCTAAAGCTGACTCTACATGCAATATTTTGAAATGGCTGATAGGACCTTAATCCTAACTCTAAGATTTAGATCATCTGATTTCAATCAAGGTATGACGATATACTCAAGCTGAAGCTCGAAGTACGTGGCATAAATATATTCCTCCGGTTCTAAGGTAAAGGCTTCCCAACATCCTTGAGCACCTACCGATATACCTCAGACTATGGCCCTTAGGTACGTGGTAGGGGGGCATGAACCCAAATAAGTGGCCCAGTTGTGAGGCTCTCTCCCGAACTATGGTTCAGTGAGACAGCCCAGCAACGTGAAGACCAAGACAATATAGGTAGGGATGTTTTCAAAAACATGTTCAAGATGCAATAAAACCAGAAAGCTCTAATGCAAGTCCTAAAGAGATAGATTTAAATGAAAAGAAGCATACACTTGCATACATTGTCTTACATTCAATCCCTAGAATTAAGGAGAGTTGTATTTCAAAACCTAAATCTAATGTGAACATGGAATAATCTCCTCAATATGGTCCTACCAAACCATACTTAGATCCTATATACAAAGATGTCAGCTTTTAGGACAGAGTCTAGGCTCCTAAGGTTTGCATGAAAATGTAGCTGACATATGTTAGAATAAAGACTTAGATTATATAAAAGCAAAGCAAAGGCATAGATTCAACTGGACGAAGACGAAGTCCCATCACGGTCGCCAAAACTGTGATCATCGCAAAAAATTTCCTCTCTTTGTGGTTTCTCTCTCTCTTCCTTCTCTTCTTCCTTTCTAACCTTTATTTTCCTCCTTTTTGAAGGGAGAGAAATAAAAGAAAGAAAAGAAAGAGAGAAGAGAAAAGAAAGAAAGAAAGAGAGAAGAGGAACTCTTTTGTGGGGTTTCACTTGACCTTGATTTGAAAAATATTTAGCAAATAACTCGCCTCCGTTTTGAAAATATTTGCGGGAAAATGGAGAGACGGGATTCGCTCGTCGGTACGAGGTTCGACCGTTCCTAGCGCCTTTACCAGGGGTAATCAAACCAAGGATCGAATCTATGCCTTTTGCTTTGCCTAAATATCATCTAAGAATTTATCCTAAAGATCTAAATGCTCAAAGAATCATGTTTGTGTAATGCAAGGATGTATGCCCTTTTTGAAAGATATTTTGAAAATTTTCAAGTGTTCTGAGATGAACTTGGTAAGGGAGTGAAGAAATGATTGAATCTAACTTTAGAACTTGAGATAGATCAGAGAAGTTCTTAAGTCTTTAGAGTTGGAAGAATAAATCTTGATTTTGGAAAGAGAATAATTTAAAGTTGAGATAAAGGGGAAGGAAAGGAAATTTTCAAGGTTTTTAGAAGATGGACTTTGAACTTGGATTTAGGAAAAGAGATAAGATTGAAAGTGGAATTGAATTTAAGATTTGAAATCAGGATGGATTTGAGAAATCCAAATGGTAAAAGATAGAAATGGATTTAGGAAG
Source organism: Nuphar pumila (assembly GCF_984573655.1). Lineage (NCBI taxonomy): Eukaryota > Viridiplantae > Streptophyta > Magnoliopsida > Nymphaeales > Nymphaeaceae > Nuphar > Nuphar pumila. The sequence goes on along the minus strand of NC_143254.1, from coordinate 85,345,484 downwards.
TTCAGATGAGGTCTGAAAGTTGATTTTGGATTTGAAATCTGGACTTGGGATTGTAATTGGATTCTGGATCCTAAAGTCGGATTGGATATGAAGTCTGAGATTCAAAGTAGAATTGGATTCTGTATCCTAAAATGGATTTGGATCCGAAGTCTAAGATCCAAGGTAGAGATTCAGATTCTAGATTCTAAAGTGGATTTTGGATCTGGAGTCTAAGATCCAATGTGAAGTTGGATTCTGGATTTAGAATGATTTTTGGATCTAAAATCTGAGATCCAAAGAATGGAGATTTATACTTGGAAATCTAGATCCAAGTTGAGATTAGGATCTATCTTTAGACTTGGAATTTTGATTGGAGATTTTGAACTCTGAATATATAAATGAATTTCAAAGTCAAATTGGACTTTGAATTTGAAAACTTGAATTTTGGAATTTAGAAGATGAATCAAGAATCTCAAAGTAAAATTGAATTTTGAATTTGATTGGAGTTTTGAATGTAAAATGAATTTGGAATTTCAAAGTCGAATTGAACTTTGAAATCTGATTTGAATTGGAATTTTTATAAAATGGATTTGAAATCTCAAAGTTAAATTGGACTTTGAGAATGAAAATGAAATAGAATTGAAAATGAAAAGATGAATTTGGATTTTACAAGAATTGAAGATTGATTGAAGAAGATATTTACATCACTTGGAGTTTTGAAAAAAAGGAATTTTGAAAACATGATGCAGTTCTATCCTAAGTGATGAATGAATTTAAAGAATTTTTTAAAAATTGGATTTTGAAAAGCATATCCCATTCTTTAAACGAATTAAAATAAGATTAAAAATATAATACATTCTTGACTATGGTCACTGAATATATTATATAATAATCTATATTTAAATTCAAGTGAAGAATGAAAACATATTTTATGCTTTTATAGAGTTTAAAATGAAATTAACTCTCAATATACCCTGACTATGGCCATTGGTATATATTTTAAGCAAATTTTAAGTTAAACTCTAATAAAAGAAGGAAATATTTGAAAATATGATGATTTTTGAAGAGGATCCAGTGCGGATCAGTGTTATTTTATAAAAGATAAGAATCCTAAGTTTTGTTTACATCCTAACTATGGCCATTGATGTAAATGGTCAACTTAGGATTAATTTACCTCTTACGAAATGGTGCACGTGCCATTCGTGTTGCCATTTGTGAGAATTTGAGAAATAAAGGAAAAATACATGAAAACAAGCAATTTATGATATTTATAATACTCATTCATTCTATCTAAGACAAGAAATGTAAATTCTCATTTAAGATCTAACTATTACAATATGTAAAATTGAATTTACAACTCCAAATAATGAAATTTTCCACATATTTCCTGCAAAACAACTGGGTTAATATGGAAAGTGAAAAAAAATGCACATATTATATAGATGTCCACACGCCAAGGTATTTAAGGTCTAAATTTGTGGAAAAGATGAAATTGATATGTATTTATATACATATAAACATGCATATATATATATATATATATATATATATATATATATATATATATATATATATATATATATATGTAGGTGAAATGGTGATGTAGGGTATTACAACATGCTGAAGGTGACTAATACTTCTATTAACGCCCCTAAGGAAGTCACAACAGAGTCTAAGTATTGCTGTAAATGTCAGAACACGACAATGCACTGCAATATGTTTTGCAGAAAATTATAGCAGATGTTGTGCAAGTGGGTGTGTTGCAATCGCGATGTGTACTGCAACAGTGAATCAGCAATTACAGCTGGGTGTAAATGCCACTGAAGGTGATGGTGTTTGACATATAGGGGGGGGGGTGATTAGTGAATGGTATTGCAGCTAGGATGTGGTGAGCATGCTGGTAGTGAAATGGAAGTGTCATTGTGGGATTAGGTATTCCAGCAGATGAGCCTGGTGATAGGGGGATAGCTTCTATAATGTGTGTATGGTTGCAGCAGGTGGGGTGATATGATAATGAAGGGTGTTATAGTAATGATGAAGAAGGTGTACATGTGGATTTGTTGAAATGTTTGGTTGTGGAAATGATGTTCGGAGGTTGAAATACTATGCACAGGGATATGGCTGGAAGCATAGGGGTGAGAATGAAGATGCTGCGTTATGACCATGAGCAGGGGCTGTAGGAGAGTAGAATGGCGGGTTGATGATAGGGTAAGGCACATAGATGGGAAATGAGATGATGTAAATGATGGGAAAGTGATAAACTGGCGATGATGCTACTTTGTAACAGGGATGATGAAATTAAATGTTAATGAGGATGGGGATCTGATGATTTGCAGGGGATCACTACAACTGCTAGGGGTACCTATATCAGGTTATAACTAATGTAGGGGAGTGAATGAGAGGTAGAGGATTAGTGGTAAGTGTGTGCGGTGATACGTGACGTGCAAGGAATGTGTACAGATGCAACAGCTATAGCAGTTATTGCACGTACTTATAATGTAGTGGAATGAAAACAACAATATATTGTTGCAGGGTGAATGCTAGAAATGTTGAAGGTGCAGGTAAAAGAAGGGAAGGAGGGGTACAGAGAACTGTATTTTACTATGGAGAATGGTTGCAAAATGGTGTGCTGCCCATATATGCACAATAGGTAACGTATGCTCAAGATGGTGTTGTGGGAGTGAAGTGCATAAACAGGTAGTAAAGGGAAACATATGGTTTATAAACAAATGCTAAGGTAAGCAATAAATATACAGAGATGTGTGATTTACCTTTGAAAATCATATATAATGGTGTTCAAGTCACGTAAGATCCAGATAATGTGCCATGATTCAATCTGAAAAATAAATGGGTATACAAGCTAATTACAAAAAAAAAAAATCATAAACCCTTCCCTGTATCAGATTGAGGGAGATCTAGAGATGATTGATTTGAACTCCATGGGGACGGTGGCTGTTGAATTCTTTGAATGTCATCTATCAACTCCTTTCATATGGTCATATGATTCCTTGCATATAGGGGAGATGATAAAGGTAATCTTGAACCAACTTCTGCAAAATCCGACCAAGGTAAAATAATTTATGCCATGTAATGAGATGGATATGCTCCTTTGATTTTCTGACATCCAGTCTGCGATTCACGTTCTTCTCAAAGACTTACCCCATCTAAGCCCAATGTTTCCAAAAATCAGAACTGGGTATAGCCTTAATTCCATAATTGACGAAATTGGGTCCTGTTGACAGGACTTCATACGCCAGCCATCTACTGAGATCTTGCTGCCATGCGTCACTAGTTTTGTTGAAGAAACAGGAAGCAAATCGTAGATTGCAGAGGAAAAAAAAATTCCAGGAGATGAAAAACATTTTTAGATTCCAAATGGTAAAGAATGTAATCACGTGGAAAGTAAATGAATCAGTTCTTTAATTTGTGATCTACTTAAACATGATCTTAGCAAATGCCAACTGCTAAGATGAACTTGATAATTTCACATTACAATGACAAAAGTACTGGAAAAGAAGCAAATAAGATTGAAAGAAAGAAAAACAAAGAAAGAAAGAAAAAAAATGGAATGAAGGTGTAAATCGTGTTGACATTGTGAGTCAAACTATTTCATAAATGTGCAGTGCAGGAAACAGGAAACTCTTACGCAATAGATTTTGACATCCAAAATGGTTTAATCGATCCCAAATATTGCTATCATAGAGGATGAACCTAAACGCAGATGTCATATACTTGTGTCTGAAAGCTCAGTGAATCTAGATGGTAGTGGTGAATGAAGGTTATGAAACTGACAGAGAGGTAGCAAATGGGCGAGACATGATATTCACTGACATGGGCTTCAGATCACGCAAATGACACCCCTATTTCCAGAACCCGCAATCATGGAAGTTAAATTCGACCCACATAAAAAAAAATGCAGGATCACTTTATTTGCAGAACGACGCTCTTAAAAAGAATGAACTCCTTCTTGGTGTGGCCCATTGGCGATCACACGACCGGACATTAATATTTAATCAGATGAAAAGAAAACAATAAAGAAAAAAAAAGGATAATGTATGAATGATACTACAAACTAGGTTGACACAATGGACTTAAAGGGGGGGGGTCACGGCTCTACTGCAGGATCGACTGCAGAGGAAGTAGCCATTCCTCCAAGTATATGAGATGAAAATGGGATTGAAATAAAGGAAATAAACCGAACAAATATTATAAACAAGAATGAAATAAAGAAAATAATGAGAATTATTGGCAGATAATGTGATCCAATTGAATTTCGCATAAATGGAGATAAAATCCAGATGTGCTATCAGGTATGGGTGAACCACAATTGTGTAGTATATAAACCGATCATTATGGCAGATTAGAGGATTTCCGACAGAAAGGGGGGGGGGGGGTTACAAGGGACAGGTTTCAGCTTGAAATTGGATGCTACGATCAATAAACATAATACTGTTAGATGTTATCCTAGAATGCATAAATAAACCCAAATCAAAATTTACACAAATCATATGGGATTCGGTAATACAAACAAAATAACGAAAAAAAGCAAGTTAATTACAGGAAATGAAAGAAGATGTTGGAGCATAAACGCTCCTTTTCATATTGCACACCGACAGGTTGATTTGCCATAGGCAAATCAAACACTACCAAAAGTGATTGAAGGAGATTGAAACAGGGATTTAAGAGGAAAATTTAAAGAAAATCAAACAGAGAGGTTTTACCGTGGTTTCGTGAAAATCCTGAAGGATGGAGAAGAGGGCTTTCTTTATCAGCTTCAAGGGGAAGGTTGAAGACGATGAGCAATTGTAAATGTGTTCGGCCTTCAGTGGCTTGGTAAAAAATAGAAAACACCAGGTAAAAACTGAAAGGGGAAGAAGAAGGAGAAGAGAGAAGTGGGAATGATGCGCATGGAAGGGTAGGAGATGGATCCCTTCTCCCCTCTCCGTGCTCCTCTTTTAAAGGGTGAAAAGGGAGATCGAGAGAGGGAGGTGGTTGAAGATGGAGGGAGGAAAATCCATGGGTTTGTTGAAGATCGGAGGTGGAAATAGAGGGGGAAAGGTGCGTGGGAGATGGTCATTTGCTCTTTCCTCAATTTGCAAAGAGGGGGCTCCTTTTCAGAAAATCTTCTTAAAAATGGTTTTTGGATTTTCAAAAAGTGGTTTTAAGAGAGGGTTTTTAACAAGAAGTTTAAAAAGGAGGGTAGATTGCATAGTTTCTGAATTTTTTGGATTTTTGATTTTCTTTTTTTTTTTATTCTTTTCTTAAATTTCAATATATTTTTATTTTATTTTTTTTGTATTTTTGGAACAAAAATCTAAGTTTTTTATATAAAAACAAAGATTAAACACTAATTTTTTTGTATTTTTCTAAAAAATATTTACAAAAGTATTTTTCTGAGAATTTCAGACTATTTCGGGAAAATTTCTTCAGAAGAAGGGGTTTGGACCCAGGTTTTGAGAAAATGTTCGAGTTTTGACACTCGAATCGAGAAATACAATGTGATGGATCCAAACGGATGTCGGATGGACTGTCCGAGCTATTTAAAAATTATTTTTGGTATTTTCTATAATTTAAATTTAAAATTTGGACAATGAGACTCCGATTTGGATCTGGACAATGGATCCAGATCCGAAATCAATTTAACATATAGAATGAATTTAATTTCAGTAAAACTTGAGAAATGAACTGGAATTTTAGATTTAAAAATGACTTATTTTGCTCAAAAATGAATTTAGGGGCAAGAAGGGAATATTTAAAAGATTTTGAAAAATTTGGGGTGTTCGCATGCATCTAGAGACAGCCTTTTAGGGAATGCTGTATGTGCATAAGTGTATGTGCAGGATGTGATTATATGTACTTTACCTTTCTCAATTCCTCATATTTCCCATCTTTTTCCAAAATATTAGACCATTTTTCAAATATCCTTATTTCTCCATTTTCATTTCTCTTATTTTATCCAAACCCTGGACGATTTTTCCAAAACCATCTAATTTCTCTCAAAACTCCAGGCGATTTTTCATTCTTCTGTTCTACTGGATCTCGAATTTCCAACTGCATTTTTATCCTGCCTACGATTTTCAAAATTCCTGTATTTTCTTAAGTCTGATTCTGAGTCTGTCTCTATTTTCAGTTCGATGGCATCGAGTCAAATCGATCCTATTTTTCCCGAAGGTCACATCTCCTTCGAGGTGCGACAAGGTCGTCCTGAACATCGAGCTCTTAGCACCGGAACTTTCATTCCCCAGTGGTACTATTCATGGCTCAAAAGCTTTTCTCGCATGTTCCCAGACCATTTGAGTGAGTGCAGATTAGAACTGGCATCAGCAGTCGGAAAGCAGACCATCAATGGAAACCTGATCCATGCAATGGCGGAGCGATGGAATCCACGTACATGCATCTTTTGGTTCCCATGGGGAGAGATGACCCTTCTAATGGATGAATTTTCAGAGATTATGGGGTTACCAGAACCAGCTGGCCAACCAGGAGATCCGTTGGAGCACCAATTTTTGATTGATTGTTATCGTCGCAAAAAATTTTCCCTTCTCTGCGGGAGAGAGGGGAAAACATTTTCGCGAGTCAAACTTGACCAGAATTTTGAAAATTGTTTTGAAATACTCGCCTCCATTTTGAAAATAGCGAGAAAATTCTGAAGAATGGGACTCGACCTGTCAGTACGAGGTTCGATCGTTCCTGCCGCCGTTAACAAGGGTAATCGAACAAAGGATCAAATGTGTGCTTGATTTAATTAAATCATCAAAATCGTGGTCTATCCTAAATGCACAGAGAATTCAGGCATGTGTTATGAAATTTTGCAAAATACAAGTTGGAAAACATGATGTATGCTTGGAAAATGTTTTGGAGTTGGGAAGAGGTTTCTATGACAAAAGATGGAAATCAATTTCTCAAAAAAACTCTGATAAAAGGGTTTTTGAAAATCATGAGAAAATTTCTGAGGATGTGAGAAAATCCTGAGAAAATGGAGAGAACTCTTGAGAAAAGATAAATATTGAAAGAGAAAATGTTTGCCAGGAAAGTTCCAGCTTTGAAAACTTTCTTTGGGAAATGATTGAAATTTCATAGGAAAACTCTTTAGAGAAGGAAAATCAAAACTCAGGAAATTGAAATTCTGAGAATCTCAGCCTTGAAGTACTTGAAAATTGATTTTGATTCTTGAGAATGATGAGAAACTCCTTTTAAAAATGAATCTTAAGAAAAGAACATTTTCCAAGGAAAATCATTGAAAACTTGACTTGGAAAAATCCAACTTTGGAAATTTTCAGAGTTTTTTGAGGAATCAATTTCCTCCGAATGAAATTTTCCTTGAGAAAAGTTTGAGAAATGCATATAATTTCATGATCCGAAATATCCTGAATGAATGAATGTCTTTTTATGAAAACATATTTTCAGGATAATATGCAATTTTAAAATTAAACTAAGGTAATACTACCACATATTCCGACTATGGCTGCAAATATGCTTGTAATTTACTTTGTTAATTCTAAAATATTTGTAAAACTGAAGATATGCAGTGAATTTTAGAAGATAGCCTAGGAGTGTAGGCTCAGTGTGACTAGTAGAAAGATGTTGAATCTGGGTCTCGTCCATATTCCGACTAGGGCCGTAAATATGGACTCCACCGAGTTTATCAACTCCCTAAGAGTTGGTGCACGTGCCATTCGTGTTCATCCACAGTGATTTTGAAATACAATGCATGAATCATATAATCAGAATATTGCAGGAATTCAAACTATATGAGATGCATCCTAATCTAAGCAAGGAATTAAATCTCTTATTCCAAGATTACACCTAATTGTTACATTGCTGACATAAAGCAAATATATATATATATATAGAGAGAGAGAGAGAGAGAGTTAAAAGAATCAGCATCTTCCAGATTTTTCCTGCAAAGTGGGTTAATACCAGAAATAAAAATACAAAGTAGGCAAAGAAATCAAAAACATCATATTTATACTAGACTACCTATGATTGAACCTGTGCTAACGACGAAATGTATATACAATGACCAAAGCTTATGCCTATGAGGATATATCTACTTGAATATACAAGAAAATGTATCTACCTAAACATGTAGGATAGTGCATATACCTAAATGCTTGTAAAAAAAAATAATGTATGTGAAGACATATATTTTACATACATTTTTATGTATATATGTATATATCGATATAGACATGTTCCCCATGATTGAAAATATACATAATAATCAAGTTTACACGTGTAATGTGCAAAGGTGATATACAATGACATACAGGAATACAGGGAGCTGGAAGCATGCAGATGTGTTGTGAAATGTGATAACCCGTAACAAAATTTGATGATATACAGATTCAATGAAATGCATGCATATGCATGAGATGGCAATATATGGGTAATGGGTCATAGGCACGTGGTGAGGAGGTTCATTTTGTAGTTACACATGCAAATGTGATACAACGCTCAGGAAATGACAACAGTGATAGCAAGAGGTGACATGCAGGCAGTATTTATGATATGAGGGGAAGGTAAATGATATAGTGCAAAATATGCAAATGTGGTCATACAACTGTAGGAGGAGACGTCTATTATGCAAGTGGACTATATGGTAGATATCAAGTCTATCCGAATTTCAAACCATCTTAATTCAATACGGCAGGTTTGTGAACTATTTTAGTGACAACCGACTAGTATGTGACAACCGACTAGTATGTTGTGCAGAGGATAATGTATGTTGATGGAGGTAATGAATGCTGCAAATTTTGTATGCTGTGTAATAAAGTGAAGTACATGTTACTTAAACGCAAGATGCTCAGGATTGATCACTAAACTAAACATATCAAATAATATTATTGATGAGCCAATGCAACAGACTATGTACCAGCGTGACATATGTGATACTCACAACGTGCAGTGAACAGAGCTATATAGTGGATGAATATATATACGGTGACAATGTGAATGTGTCATATTCAACAGCAACATGTAATGTAACAGATGCAAAAAAAAAAAAACTGAATTGTCACTAGGGAAATAACAAGACTAATGCTGATCTCTCAGAGTAATTGATCTCTGGCCACAACAAATGAAGCTACAGCAGGACGTCTAGCAGAGGCCAAATGAAAGGGTCGATGGATGCCTAACAGGGCATTTCATTACATAATAAATGGAACATGATGTTACAGATGGTCTAAGCAAGGAGGTGTGGGATCATACACAGACGATACAATAGGCCAATAGGGTATGGGTGGAATAAAAGACAATGCCAGAATGAAAGAGAGTGCTGCTAGGCGTTAAATGCAGAAGTGTAAGTATTTAGAGATAAAGACAAATCAGGTGATCAGCGATCAAAAATTTTACTGTTATGAAATAATAAACATCACAAGGCAGAAGATGAACAACAATTACTGATGATCAAATCTGATCTGGAGATTCATACATACAATTAAAACTAAATGAAGATGATGTCAGGAAACGAACAGGGTACATTATGAGATCTTGTAGCAGGAATCTTAATGCTACTAATCAAATTTCTGTAGATAATACAAGGCTGGATGAGAAATGTACCTATCTACACCACACAACTCATTGATATAAATCACCACACGCAGTGCAGAGCATGACAATAGAGAGCAGTTCGCGATATAGCAGATGGAAAGAACAAAAAAAAATGTTGGAATATATATATATATATATATATATATATATATATATATATATATATATATATATATATATATATATATATATATATATATATATATATATATATATATATATATATATATATATATATATTTTGTTGATATTGCCTATATGCAGACCAACATTGCCATAGGCAAAGCCGATACTGCAACAAGGGCGTCAATGGATTAGATATCAAGAAAACAATATTCAAATTGGGAAGAGAGGAGGATTCTTACCGAATGGCTGGAGCTCTGGAGGAAGATGGTCTTCTTCTGGTTATTATTATTGTGGAAGTTGTCTTTAATTGATCAGAGAAGAAAACGACCCAGAGGAGGCAAGGAGAGAAAGGGGAAGCCCACTGTCAGGGAAAAGGGGAAATCGTGCTATAGAAAGGGGAAAGAGGGAAAGTAAAAGGAGAAGAGAGATCGAGAGGGAATGGGTATCCGATTAAGGGTTCTACAAATAATGTCTCCAAAACGGCTGGAGGAAACAAGGGAGTCTGAGAGATAGGAGAGGCCACCCATTCAAATCGGAATCAGGCATTCCTTTTTAAAGGTTTTTCAGAAGGCTTTTTAGAAAAATCTGAGATTTTTGAAGCTTCGTAACAAGTTTTTGAAATCATTTGAAATCTGAAAAACTGAATTTTGAAAACTTTTGAAAGTTTGCCGTCTTCAGAGGGGACTGACTTCTTTATCAGAAGAAAAGTTTGAATTCATTTTTATCTAAAACTTAGGTAAAGTGAAGGTTTTCACGGTGGCTCCATTTGGGGGCTGAAAAAGTAAAAAAAGAAACCGGGTAAAACGGGTTTTGTCTCCTTTTTTTTTTTAAGGTGGTGCCACCTCAACCGGATTTGAAAACTTTTTCAAATAAAAAAAAATTATTTGTTTTTCTTTGCAGGGAGCTCTAGTGAGGCGCCACCTATGTGTGGGCCCACTGATTATTTTATAAAATGAATAAAACTTAAAATTAAAGAGAGGGTTTTATAAATTGGTGCCACCTCCGGGTGGGCCCTGTTTGAGAATAAGAGAAATACCTGAGAATTTGAGTGTGACGCCACTTCAAGGCGGGTCCCACATTATTTATTTGAAATAAAAAAAAACAAAATCAAAATAAATAAATTCTTTTTGGGATTTTTATAATAGTAGACTAATTAGAAAATACAAAGTAAAATTTGTTTTGTTTTCAAAAATTTAGAAGGAAAATGGTCCTTTAGAGATTTTGTAAAGAAATCCAGAGTTTGAAATAAAATCTTCTACATTTAAAGTTGTGTCCCCTTCTTTCCAACTGACGAAATTTCAAAATCAATATCAAAACTATCCAGATTGTTTTCCTAAGAAAACCTTTTATAATTCAGAGTCCTGGGGGTTAAGATGAGGGAAAATTGACAATTTTGAAAACCCAGGGATTTGAAATCAATTTTGAAAGAGTTAAAATTCGAATCTGGATCGATAATTTTGAAAATCAAGAATTCTGGATCTCGAAATGACATGCTATGCAGTGAAATGATATGAAATGCTTCTGCAATGATATGCAAAGACATGTCTTATAAAATGCCACTCTGAATCAGGAGTTGGAAATTCTAGCTTCTTGTCAAGAGTAGGATTTCGAAAATTCGCGATTTGCAGATAAAATAGAGAAATTTGGAGAATTGAGAGTGAAATTTGGACTTTCTGCAAGGTCCAATCTCAGAAAATGACAATTTTGCCCTCCAGTGATCTCGGAGAACCCAATGTGATGATTGGTGGAAATGTCAGGAAGGTGAGTGAAAATTTGGGGTGTTTACAGATATCCCTCTTTGCTACTAAGCCGGCTTGTGTCTAAGCTTAGTGGCAAAGAAAAACACACCAAATTTGGGCTATATATAAAAAATGCCCCAATTAGAAGGATCTGACTGGGTATAGAGAAAATTGGCCCTAATGAAGATGATAGTTATGAAATGGAGAATGAAGAAGAAAAATTCACTCTGCGAGAGTGAAGTTCAGGGTTTGCCCTTAACCTGGATGGGATGGAAGTACCTCGTATAGAACGAAGCTTAGGTTTACCCTTAACCTGATTGGGGAATGAAATACCTCATCAAAATGAGGCTCGGGTTTGTACCCTTAACCTAATCGGGTGAAAATGAAATACCTCATTAAATGAGGCTCAAGTTTGTACCCTTAACCTGATCGGGCGGAAAATAAAATATCTCATTAAATGAGGCTCAGGTTTGTACCCTTAACCAGATCGAGCAGAAAATGAAATACCTCATCAAATAAGGCTCAGGTTTGTACCCTTATCCTGATCGGGCGGAAAATGAAATACCTCATCAAATGAGGCTCAGGTTTGTACCCTTATCCTGATCGGGCAGAAAATGAAATACCTCATCAAATGAGGCTCAGGTTTGTACCCTTATCCTGATCGGGCGGAAAAAAATGAAATACCTCATCAAATGAGGCTCAGGTTTGTACCCTTATCCTGACCGAGCGAAAAAAAATGAAATACCTCATCAAGTGAGGCTCAGGTTTGTACCCTTAACCTGATCGAGCAGAAAATGAAATACCTCATCAAATGAGGCTCAGGTTTGTACCTTTATCCTGATCGGGAAGAAAAATGAATGGAATCCTCAAAAGAAGAGACTATGATGGAACCTTCAAATTTCGCACAATAAATCCGACAGGGGTTTTGCAAAAGGAAGGAAAATGGGGTCCCTAAAGCTTGAAAAGGGGTTGATCTTGGGCGTCTCATTGCTGAGACTAAATAACTTTTGAAATTGCCTTTTGCGGAAAACGATTGGTGGTTCGACCTCGAACCGAAATGGGACTGTCTATGGTGGGACAGTGGGGACACAGGGAAGTGTGCAAATCTGAGAGCTCACGCGCTCAGATTATACAGGAAGGACCTTGGTAACTCCCGTTAACAAGTCCTAAAGAGGGATTGAAAATGGTGTCAGGATGTATCAAAAATGGACATCAAGCTCTCACTTCACGTCAAGATAAATATTGTCGAAATGTTGAAAATTTTGTTGTTGATTCAGAATGTTTGAAAATGATGCATATTGATGAAAATATTTCCTCTTTTCTACCCAAAATATTGCCTCCAATAGGGTTACCTTCGTAGAATCAGGATTCAAATTCAAGTTGCTTGCGATTGACTTTCTTCAAGGAATTTATCAATTTCCTTGATATGAACAGAAATAAAGAGTCAATATTGTGAGAGCAATTGGTGAAAGAATATTGATAATAGAATTTCACAAAATTTAAAGAAGATTCTTGGCAGAAGGGGCAGTTTGATATCTTGGGATTTCCCATGATAATCTTTTTGCGCTTCTTTTTGAGACATGAAATTGAGATCTTTTGGGGTTTGGCGAGAATTTCATCGCATCAGCCTTCAACTTGGAGATGCTTTGATCTTCCCTAGAAGAACTCGTCACAAAACCTTCAACTTGGAGATGATCTGAGTCTTCATTGGTCCCAAGGTTTGTATTGATAAAATTGTCTCTTTGATTGAAAATCTCTTTTGATGATAGCATTGATTAAATATCTTTTAGGGATTGGTGGGAGGTTCATCGCATCAACCTTCAACTTGGGTATGCTTTAAACTTTCCCTGTAAGGACTCGTCACAAAACCTTCAACTTGGAGATGATCCGAGTCTTCTTTGCCCCTGGGAATCTGACTCGTCCATCGCCTTCAACTTGACGATAGTTGAGAGATCCCTTTTGCAGATATGAAATGGCAGCTTTATCATGATCGAGGAGATTTTTGTCGCTCAAGATATTTTTGTTGTCTTATTTTGCAAGAATGGTCTTTAAAGATATGCCATAGCTATGATCAATATCAATTACTTATTGCTTCTGCGACAACATAGGATCTTCTTCGCTGGCCATATCGAGGAGTTATTCTTCCTCCTTTTGGTTAGCCAATAGAAAGAATTTGAATCCTTTTTCGCAAAAGCTTCTCTCTTTTGGAAGTAATGCTGAAGGTATTTTGCGGTAAAGATTTGTGCAATAAAGATTTTGAAATCAACAAGTATTTGATTGACAAATTGGCAAAATGTTCTTGAAATCCTTAGCAAAAGAGAACATTTGAAATCCGGCTTAACGCATCCGTGATGAAAATTATCCTCTCCGTTCCTCAAAGGAGAAGACTCAGGCTTTGCCCTTACCTGAATGGGAAATGGAGATTACTCCTCTCTTCCCTGAAGAAGAGGTGTTTGCAAAACGAACTTTCGAAGAGAAATTAAGCTTTCGTCAAAGCTCCCTAACATTAGGCTTCTCTTATGGAAAGGGGGCCGATAATAGTGAGGTATATAAATTCAGTCATGAAGGAACGAGTCCATCACACTCTCCTTGAAAAGAGAGTCCTTCATGACGAAATGGCCTAGTATGAAAATTGGTGGGGCCACAAGGGAAGCGAGTCTCCGTCGAGCATCTCCCTATAAAAGGGGTCATTGTGTGAAATTGGATTGCTGTTTTGCAAACGGTTCACAAAGATGCGAGTCCCTTTAAACTCTCCCTGAAAAGGGGCTAAGTGAATGAATTGGATAGCATGCGAAAAGAATGAGCTCCCTCGAACTCTCCCTAAAAAGGGTCTCTCGCAAGAGAAAATGATTGAAATTTGGATATTGGGCCAATAGGCGGAAATACGACCATGATTGGCAAAGGTGACCCGCAGGTCGAAAATGATTGAGATAGAATTGGTAACCCGAAGGTTTGAAATTGGATGACCTAATGGTCAAAATTGAGAATTTGTTGACCCAAAGGTCGAAGTTGTGTGACCCGGAGGTCAAAATTGAGAATTAGATGACCTGACGATCAAAATTGAGAATTTGGTAATTGGAATTGAAAATTGGAAATTGGGTGACCCGAAGGTCAAAATTGAAGAATTGAGTGACCCAAAGGTCGAAATTGGAAATTGAATGACCCGAAGGTCAAGATTGGAAATTGGATTTTGATGAGAGGTTCGTACAAGGACTGAACCTAGAAGATCGACTGATATGATTGATGGGATACTAACACGGGATTAGATTTTGGAAGAATACCAGAATAAGCACTGGGTTTTATTAAGTGTACCAGTACGAGCACTGGATTTTGGAAAATATGCCAGTATGAATACTGGATTTTAAAATAGTACCAGTTCAAACCCTGGATTTCAAAAATATACCAGTCCGAGCACTAGATTTTGAAAATATACCAGTTCAAGCACTGGATTTTGAAAATATATCAGTTCGAGCATAGGATTTTGAAATAATACCAGTTCGAGCATTGGATTTTGGAAATATACCAGTTTGAACATTGGATTTTGAAATAATACCAGTTCGAGCACTGGATTTTGGAAATATACCAGTTCGAGCGCTAGATTTTGGTTCAGTGCTAATTACTGTCTTTCAATTTTGAATAACAATTAGGAATTGTGATGGGACTATTTGCTGAAATCTCAATAATGACCAAATTGATATTAATGCAGTTGAATGCAAATAAATGCAAATTGATGCACATGGATGCACAAGTGTGTAAAATGAGAGATTTGTTTATCCTGCCTGCATACAGAACAAAAATTTTTAAAAAAAATGCCTTAGTGTAACTGGGAAAAGAAAGTTTGATCCTTATTGACAAAATAGGAAGATTACAGAGGAAGAATGGATGCTTCAAGTATAGAACTTTTTCAAGTGTCGAGCATTAATGAGATCTGGTAATTCTACCCCATCGGCATTAATGAGCCAATATAAGTTGCGGGGTAATGCTTCTTTGACGACATAGGGACCTTCCCAATTTGGTGACCATTTCCCGCCGAGATGATGCTTGAGATAAGCTGTGGATCGAAGTACTAGATCATTGACTCTGAATCTCCTTTCAATGACAGATTTCACATATTGTCTGGCTATTCTTTGGCGATAGGATTGAGCATGCTCTGCTGCTTTTAGCCTTCTCTCGTCGAGCAAGTCAAGCTGAATTAATCGCTGCTGCTGGTATTGATCAAGAGGTAGTTCTAGAAGTGATGCAAATTTCAAAGCGGGCTTCTGAACATGCAGCGACAATACTACTTCTGTTCCATAGACCAGTTCTGATGGAGTAGCATTTGTTGGAGTGCGAATGGTGGTCCGATAGGCCCATAGCGCATCGTGGATCTTTTCATGCCAATCACGTCCTATTTCTACAGTTCGCTCCAAGATACGAATTAAAATCTTGTTGGTAGTGTTATCGTCGCAAAATTTTTCCCGTCTTCCCTTCCTTGCGGAAGAGAGAGGGAAAATACTTTCGCGATTCAAACTTGACTGGATTTTGGAAAATGTTTTGAAATACTCGCCTCTGTTTTGAAAATTGCAGGAAAATCTAAGGGATGGGGCTCGACCTGTCGGTACGAGGTTCGACCGTTCCTGCCGCCTTTAACAGGGGTAATCGAACCAAGGACCAAAAGTGTGCTTGACTTAGTTAAATCATCGAAATTGTGCTCTATTCTAAATGCACAGAGAATTCAGGCATGTGCTATGAAATTTTCTGTAAAATGCAAGTTGGAAAACATGATGTATGCTTAGAAACATTCTAGAGTTGAAAAGCATTTCTCAGGAAAAAGATGGAAATCAATCTCTCAGGAAACTCAGACGAAAAAGATTTAAAATCTCGAGAAAGTTTATAAAGATGTGGGAAAATCATGAATGGATGAAAATCCTGAGAAAATGGAAAGAATTCTTGAGAAAAGGGTAAACATTTGAAAAGGGAAACACTTCTCAAGAAAACTCGGACTTTGAGAATTTTCTTAGGAAAATGATGAAAAATTTATAGGAAAACTTATTAGAGAAGAAAAAAACTGAACTTGGGAAATTGAAATCCTGGGAATCTTACCCTTGAAACACTTGGAAATCGATTTTGATCTTTGAGAAAGGTGAGAGACTTCTTTTGAAAATCTTGAGAAAATAACCTTTTCCATGGAAAACTGTGGAAAACTTGACTTGGGAAAACCGGAATTGAAAATTCCTCAGAGTTTCTTGAGAAATTGATTTCTTGAGAATGAAATTTTCTTAAAAAAATCACGAGAAAACCAATGATTTCATGATGCAAATGATATGAGTGAATGAATGCACTTTGGAAGATTTTCTAAGAAATTTGTTGGAAAAATGTGTATTAAGTCAAAATAAATTCTTCACATATTCTGACTGTGGCCATGAATATGCTCAGAGTTTAATTGATTTAATGCACAATACTTTGAAAATATTGGAAATATGATGTGCATTTTAAGATAGCCTAAGAGTGTAGGCTTAATGTGACTGGTAGAGAGATGATGGATCTGGGTCTCATCCATATTCCGACTAGGGCCGTAAATATGGACTCCACCGAGTTCATCAACTCTCTAAGAGTTGGTGCACGTGCCATTCGTGTTCATCCACGGTGGATTTTGGAAATTGAGATATATGCATCATAGAATCAGGATATTGCTGAAATCAAACTATATGAGATGCAGCCTAATCTAAGCAGTAAAAGTAAATATTATTCCAAGTTTGTTTGTTACATTTCTGACATAAAGCAAAATAAATAAAAGAAATACAAAATCAAAATAGTCAGCATCCTCTGAATTCTCCTGCAAATGGGACCTATCACAAAAAGAAAGATACAGTATACAGAGAAGGGATTTTCATGTTGATGACAAGGTGCGACTGACTATACCTGAACTATACTGCCAGTGGACCATTAAATGAAAATATGATGTCATAGGTACTACTGGGATGTTTCATAGAAATGCCTAGATGCAATACTTGGATTGAACAAAAATTCGCACTATTTCTAAATACATGAGAATATGACTATTTACATATATATATGTTTATCGGAGACAACATAGATATTCCATAAGGAAGTACCCTATCTTTTTAATAAGGAGATGCAGGTAAATATGCATATGCAAAACCAAAAAAAAAATGGGTAGGAAACTGGATAAATATAAAAGCTTAAACTTTATGAGAGAATGCTTGATCTAGGTATATATATATATCCTATTGAGGTGGAGGCTGCATATGTAACTTGAGCACCTGTATTGATATAGCTAATATACAACCTAGCTTATGTATAGAGATAATCTAGATGAATCTGAGTAATTATATAAATGATAATGAATGATGCTCATTTATACCAGTCACAATAAACCAAATGAACCGAGAATGACCCCTATGTTAGCAAGTTAGAACTATTTCAATTGGGTTCTAAATGGTAGACATTCAAATACTGATAGCATTGGATAGGTATGTTACAGGACAGGTGTACCAAGGAAAGGAGAGGTGGTGGTTATTCATCAGTACAAGTGATATTACGAATACCAAGGGAGGATGGAAAACCTTAAGGTAGACTGCCATTGTATAAAGGTGCAGAAGCAAGGCTGTAGCTGTTACAGGGTCACAATGGCATGTGGGAATTACTTCTAATGAATGAAATCGGTACCCGTGATAAAATATGCTGAAAGGAATTTACATACAAATCAGCTTACACGGCAGAAATCAGCAACTCAAAAGTTGATATATATGTGGCCACAGTATGACTATACCCTTCTACCATTCATTCACCAAACAACATTGTTCACACGGATGATGATTACCATTATCGGCCATGTGATTTTATCAGCTGCAATGAAACTCATCAAAGAGATTATGCTAAGTGAACTTACAGATCAAAAAAAAAAAAAAGAAGAAAAAAATAAGTATTGAAGCAGAAAAGACATGGTAAACTCATTAAGAGATGCCTCCAACAAGCACAAACAACAGATGCGGATATTTAAGCATCGTGAGTTTGAAATCACTGTAATAAAACACCCGGCATCCAGCCAGGTACTAGCTGGGCATCCCTGATTCAGCAATGAGTTATAAAAAAAAACTACAGGGGGTTAGCTTACAATGGAAACTGAGAAATTTCATGGCTAGGCATAGATTTTACAAAAAAAAAAAAGAACAAACCAACACAGATACTTATTATGCCGTCAAAAGGGAAATGTGTTATATCATGATAGTTCCCATATACTTAGAATTGATAGATCGATGATGGTGTATAATGCATTCAGATTCCCTTTAATTAAATGAGTACCAAAGATTCATAAAAAAAAAAACTCAGATGAAATGGATAATCGACTGCCTTGAAGATTGAGCAAATTATAATCGAAGGTCATAGGGAGAGAAAAAAAAATACGAATAGGTGATCGAATATCGGAATGTGGTCATTTCCTTTGATGTAGCATCTGTAAGTCGAGGTTGCCATACAAGCAGCCCGAACATTACAGGGGATGCTCTTGTTGCACGAAAAGGGAAGGCCAGGAAAATCAGCAGAAAGAAAAGAAAAGGACCGAAAGAAGAGAAGAAAAAAAAAAGAAGAAGAAGGGCAAAGAGAAATGAAGAGAGAATACTTACTGCTAATCGATGGATGGAGATACTTCCTTCAATGGTGGATCAACTCTCCTGGGGAAAAGGAGGATCATGATTCCTTCAGCTGTCTTTGAACGATCCGTTGAAGGATGGTGGGAAACAGGAACTCGTGAGTGGGAGGGTACCAGCAGGGGATCGTGAAGGGGGGGAGGAAGCCCAATGAGAAAAGGGCGTGCAGAGTTGGAACCTCCTCTGCAAAATCCTGGAGTTCTCTTCTCTGTCGGTTGGAAGAGGATAGGGCAAAAGTCGTGAGAGGGGGGTCTGAGAGATGGGGGATTCAGCGATCTCCGAGAGTTTTCTCCTGCTAGTCGAGAGGGGAAGTCGTGAAGAGGGGAAGCCGTGAAGAGGGGCACTGAAGAATTAGGGGAAAATCCAGGTCTCCTCTTTTCGGATGGCCTAAGCCTGCCTTTTAAAAACATCATCCGCCCTTCCAGCCTAAAGCTCGAGCTCCTTTATGAAAGGTTTTGATAAGCTTTAAAAAAAAATGAACTTTTGAAAAATTTCAAAAATGTCGCCCTTTGAAAGGGTGGGGGCGGCTCCTTTTTCTTTTCAGAAGAAAATTAAAAATTTTTGTTAAAATGGAAATTTTGGTAGGGTTTCACGGTGGCTCCATTTGGGGCTGAAAAAGAATAACTGAAAAGAAAAATTTTTTTTTGCTTTTTCCTTTCTCTTTTTTTTTTTTTAAGGTGGTGCCACCTCAGCTAGATTTGAAAACTTTTAAAAAAGAAAAGGAAGTTTTGCTTTCCTTGGCATGGAGCCTTAGTGGGGCGCCACCTACGTGGGCCCACTAATTATTTCATTAAAACTGAGTTAAAAACAAGGTTTTATAAATCGGTGCTACTTTCGAGTGGGTACTATTTTGGAAATAAGGGAAAATTTTGAGAATTTGAGTGTGACACCACCTCGAGGCGGGTCCCGCGTCCTTTATTTGAAATAAGAGCCAAATGAGATATTTTGGAATTTTCGCAATAATAGGCTAGTTTAGAAAGCACGAAGTGGATTGTGGTTTGATTTCAAAACTTGGAAAATTGGTTTTTCAGGGCAAAATTTTGAAAGAAGCAAGGAAATTCGGAGCCCTTTTGTAAAAGTTTGGAATAAGATCTTACGAATTTTGAAATTGTGTCCCCCTCTTTTCAACTGGCAAAATTTTGAAATATTAAAACCATCCAGATTGTTTTCTTGAGAAAACTTTTCATAATTCGGGGTCCTGGGGGTAAAATGGGAAGAATTGATAATTTTAAAAACCCAGGGTTTTAAAATCAATTTTGAAAAGTTTTAAAATCAAATCTGGATTGATAATTTTGAAAAATCAGGAGTTCTGGATCTCAAAATGACATGCTGTGCAATGAAATGATATGAAATGTTCATGCAATGCTATGTAAAGACAGGTTCTACAAGATAGCCACTCTGAATTTGAATTTGAAAATTCTGACTTCTGGTTAGGCATGAGATTTTGAGGATTTGCAATTTGAAGGTGTCTCTGAGTCTTAATAGAGAAGTTTTGAGACTCGAGAATGGAATTTAGGACTTTCTGCAAGGTTCAATCTTGGAAAATAACCATTTTGCCCTTCATTGGTTCCGGAGAACCGAAATGTGATGATTGGTGGAAATGTCAGGAAGGTGAGTGAAAATTTGGGGTGTTTACAGATGCCCCTCTTTGCTACTAAGCCGGCTTGTGGCTGAGCTTCGTGGCAAAGAAAACACACCAAATTTGGGCTATATATAAAAAAATGTCCCAGTTAGAAGGATCTGACTGGGTGTGAAGAAATTAGCCCGAGGAAGATGGTAGATATGAAATGGAGAATGCAGAGGAAAGATTTTCTCTATGAGAGCGAAGTTCAGGTTTTATGCCCTTAACCTGGATGGGACAGAGATACCTCGTATGGAACGAAGCTCAGGTTTGACCCTTAACCTGATTGGGGAATGGAATATCTTATCCAAATGAGACTCAGGTTTATACCCTTATCCTGATCGGGTGGAAAATGAAATACCTCTTTGATTGAGGCTCAGGTTTGTACCCTTAACCTGATCGAGCGGAAGATGAAATACCTCTTTGATTGAGGCTCAGGTTTGTACCCTTATCCTGATCGGGCAGAAAATGAAATACCTCCTTGATTGAGGCTCAGGTTTATACCCTTATCCTGATCGGGCGGAAAATGAAATACCTCTTTGATTGAGGCTCAGGTTTGTACCCTTATCCTGATCGGGCGGAAAATGAAATACCTCTTTGATTGAGGCTCAGGTTTGTACCCTTATCCTGATCGGGCGGAAAATGAAATACCTCTTTGAGTGAGGCTCAGGTTTGTACCCTTATCCTGATTGGGCAGAAAATGGAATACCTCATCAAAGGAGGCTCAGGTTTATACCCTTATCCTGATCGGGTGGAAAATGGAATACCTCATCAAAGGAGGCTCAGGTTTGTACCCTTAACCTGATTGGGCGGAAAATGAATGGAATCCTCGAAGGAAGAGACCATGATGGAACCTTCGGATTTTGCACAATAAATCCGACAAGGTTTTTGCAAAAGGAAGGAAAATGGGGTCCCTAAAGCTTGAAAAGGGCTTGATCTTGGACGTCTCATTGCTGAGACTAAAATCAGCTTTTGAAATTGCCTTTTGCGGGAAATGATTGGTGGTTCGACCTCGAACCAAAATGAGACTGTCTATGGTGGGACAGTGGGGACACAAGAAAGTGTGCAAATCTGAGAGTTCATGCTCTCAAAGAAGGGAAGGAATCTAGTCCTTAAGAGGGATTTTAAAATTGGTGTCAGGATGTATCAAAGACGGATATCAAGCTCTCACTTCACATCAAGATAGCTAGAAAATATTGTCAAAATATTGAGAATTTTGTTGTTGATTCAAAGTTTTTGAAAATGTTGCACATTGTTGCAAAGATATTCCTTCTTTTCTACCTGAAGTATTACCTCCAAACAAGGTTCACTTCGTAGAATCGAGATTGGGAATCCAAATTGCTTGCAATTGACCTTCTTCAAGGAAGCTATCAATTTCCTTGATATGAACAGGAAAGAGAATTTGATATTATAAAAGCAATTGATGAAAGAATATTGATAATAGAATTTCACAAGATTAAAGAGGATTCTTGATAGATTTAGCAGTTTGATATCCTGGGAGCTGCTCTCATGATAATCTTTTTGCACTCTTTTGGCTCTCTGGTGTTTTGGCTACATTCTTCTTCATTTTGGAGATGTTCTTACTTTTTCTCTCTTTCTTTTTCCTCTCTTTCTCTCTTTTAGAAGGGTGCGTCACAAACTCCTTCATCTTGGAGATGTTTTGATCCTTCTTGGACGATGTTGGCTCATGGGTCTAGAAATCTTTGGGAGATAGCTGAAATTAAATATCTTTTAGGGATTGTCGAGAGGTTCATCACATCTGCCTTCATCTCGACAGTGCTTTGGACTTTCCCTGGAAGGATCCGTCACAAACTCCGTCATCTTGGAGATGTTCCAAATCTTCTTTGGCCCCGGGGGTCTACTCGCTTAATTCGTCTTCATCTTGACGATAAGTGAGAGATCCCTTTTGCAGATATTTAATTGCAGCTTAGGTGATTCTGAGGAGACAGGGCTTGGGTAAATGCTCTCTCTTTTTTTTTTAGCGCTTAGGATATTTCCACTGCCTTGTCTTTACAAGAATAGTCTTTAAAGATGTGTCATTGACTGCGATCAATATCAATCATCTATGGCTTTTCAATAACATTGAATCTTCTTTTCTGGCCATATCGAGGATTTATCCTTCATCCTTTTGGTTGGCCAATAAAGAGCATTTGAAGTTTGAATCTCTTTTCGCAAAAGCTTCACTCTTTTGGAAGTAATGCTGAAGGTAAACTTGAGATAGAGATTAGTGCAATAAAGATTCTGAAATCAACAATTAATTGATAGATTGACAAAATTTTCTTGAAATCCTTGGTGAAAGTGAGTATTTGAAGTCCGACTCAACACATTTGTGACGAAAATTCTCCTTTCTTTTTCCCCAAAAAGAGAGACTCAGGCTTAGCCCTTACCTGAATGGGAAATGGGAAATACTCCTCTCTTCCCTGAAGAGGAGGTGTTTGCAAAACGAACTTTCGAAGAGAAATTGAGCTTTCGTCAAAGCTCCCTAATATTAGGCTTCTCTTATGGAAAGGGGGCCGATAATGGTGAGGTCTGAAAATTGGGTCATGAAAGGAACGAGTCCATCACACTCTCCCTGTAAAGAGGGTCCTTCATGACGAAAATAGCCTAGTATGAAATTGGGGGGTCACAAGAAAGGCGAGTCTCCGTCGAGTCTCTCCCTTTAATAGGGTTCCTTGTGTGAAATTGGAAATTGTTTTGCA
This sequence comes from Nuphar pumila, assembly GCF_984573655.1. Taxonomy (NCBI): domain Eukaryota; kingdom Viridiplantae; phylum Streptophyta; class Magnoliopsida; order Nymphaeales; family Nymphaeaceae; genus Nuphar; species Nuphar pumila. Next base: position 85,322,119 of record NC_143254.1, on the reverse strand, counting down.
AACGGTTCACAAAGACGCGAGTCCCTTCAAACTCTCCCTGAAAAGGGGCTAAGTGAACGAATTGGATAGCATGCGAAAAGAACGAGCTCCCTCGAACTCTCCCTAAAAAGGGTCTCTCGCAAGAGAAAATGATTGAAATTGGATATTGAGATTGATTGACCCAAAGGTCGAAATTGGAATTTGGAAAATTGATTGTTGGAAATTGAATGACCCGAAGGTCGAAATTGGATGACCTGACAGTCGAAATTGAGAATTGGTTGACCGAAAGGTCTAAATTGTGCGACTCAAAGGTCGAAATTGAGAATTGAGTGACCCGAAGGTCAAAAATTTGGAAATTGAGTGACCCGAAGGTCGAAAATTGGAGATTGAGTGACCCGAAGGTCGAAAATTGGAAATTGGATGACCCAAAGGTCGAAAATTGGAAATTGATTGACCCGAAGGTCGAAAATTGGAAATTGATAATTGAAATTGAGAATTGGAAATTGGGTGACCCGGAGGTCGAAAATTGGAGAATTGCCTGATTCGAAGATTTAAATTAGAATTTAGAGGGAAAAATATCAAACTTGAGCAATTGAAATGACTTGGATCAACAAAGGAGAATAATGAGTTCGAGTCAGAGCTCGAATAAAGTAAAGAGATCACGAGTCGGAACCTGGATCAACAAAAGAAAATGAAGAGTTCAAGTCAGAGCTTGAACAAATAAAGAGATCTCGAGTCGAAACCTGGATCAACAAAGAAAATGAAGAGCTCGAATTTGGGCTCGAATGTATAAAGAGATCTCGAGTCGGAACCCGGATCAACAAAGAAAATGAAGAGCTCGAATTTGGGCTCGAATGTATAAAGAGATCTCGAGTCGGAACCCGGATCAACAAAGAAAATGAAGAGCTCGAATGAATAAAGAGATCTCGAGTCGGAACCCAGACCAACAAAAGAAAATGAGAAGCCCGAATCTGAGCTTGAATGAATAAAGAGATCTCGAGTCGGAACCCGGATCAACAAAGAAATGAAGAGCTCAAATCTGAGCTCGAATGAATAAAGAGATCTCGAGTCGGAACCCGGATCAACAAAAGAAAATGAAGAGCTCGAATCTGAGCTCGAATGAATAAAGAGATCTCGAGTCGGAACCCGGATCAACAAAGAAAATAAGGAGCTCGAATGATGTAGAGAGATCACGAGTCGGAACCCGGATCAAAAAAAAAGAAAAAAAAAGAAAATGAAGAGCTCGAATCTGAGCTCGAATGGATAAAGAGATCTCGAGTCGGAACCCGGATCAACACATAAAAATAAAGAGCTCGAATCTGAGCTCGAATGAATAAAAAGATCTCGAGTCGGAACTCGGATCAACAGATAAAAAATAAAGAGCTCGCATCTGAGCTCAAATGAATAGAGAGATCTCGAGTCGGAACCCGGATCAACAAAAGAAAATGAAGAGCTCGCACCTAAGCTCAAATGAATAGAGAGATCACGAGTCGGAACTCGGATCAACAAAAGAAAATGAAGTGCTTGAATTAGAGCTTGGATAAGATAAAGAGATCTCGAGTCGGAACCCAGATCAACAAATGAAAATAAAGAGCTCGAACCTAAGCTCGAATGAATAGAGAGATCTCGAGTCGGAACCCGGATCAACAAAAGAAAATAAAGAGCTCGAATGAATAGAGAGATCTCGAGTCGGAACCCGGATCAACAAAAGAAAATGAAGAGCTCGAATCTGAGCTCGAATGAATAGAGAGATCACAAGTCGGAACTCGAATCAACAAAAGAAATGAAGAGCTCGAGTCAGGGCTCGAACAAGGTATAGAGATCACGAGTCGGAACTCGGATCAACAAAAGAAAAATATGGACCAACTTGAAAGTTGGAGTTTGAAAGAAAAAAAAGCTTGAATCGGAATTCAAATTTTCAGAAGAGAACCCGGTTAGGGGATCAAACTTTTGCAAAAGAGGATTCTATCTGAAGAATTTTGAGGAAAAATCAACAGAGATTGTAAACTAGAGTCAGAGATTGATGATTAAGATGGGAAATCATTCATAGTTTCAGGATTTATCCCTTATCCTGAATGGGAAGTGGAATTGGGTGCATAATTAGTGCAAATGAAATGCACATGAAATGCAAATGAAGTGCAAATGAATGGTGAGGGATTTTATTTGATCCTGCCTGCATACAGAATGTTTGAAAACAAATTTTCAAAAAGATGCCCCAGTGTAATGGGGGAGAGAGAATAGAACAACCAAAAGAAGAATGTCATGAGAAAAGTTGATGATTTTATTGATGCCTTAAAAGGGATGACAACTTGAAAAGGGAAAACAACTAGGACTATATCGTCCTGACAAAAATAAATATGACAAAATGAGAAGGCATTGGCATTGTCATTCTTCTGAGTGATCTGGGAAAGGCTTAGTCAGGATTGCAACTTGTCCCTCTCTTTCTTCCTGCACCAAAAGCTCTTTATCGATGTAGTCCTGTACAATATTTTTGAGAATGAAGTAGCGTTCAGTATTGTGCCCCATTGCCCGATGGAACTTGCAGAAACAATCTTTCCATTTCCCCATGGTGACGGGAGGATCCACGATCCTTGGAAGTTTGATCATCTTCTTCGTGAGCAGATATCCAAGAATTTCTTCAATTGGCTGACCTAAAGGAGTAAACTCGCGATCATAACCCCAACCATCATGCTTTATCTTCTTCGGATTGCTTGATTTCTGTTGAGTGCTGACTTCTTTGACTTCTTTCTGGGAATTGGACTGAACTTGCTTGGTTAAGACTACTGGATGTTCTTCTTCTCCGCCTTCAACAAAGAGGTTCTTATCAATACAGTCTTGCACAATGTTTTTGAGGACAAAACAATGATCAGTGTCGTGCCCTACTGCCCGATGGAATTTGCAAAACTGCTTCAAGAATCTTCCCATGATGGGAGGAGAATCTGTGACTTTTGGGAGCCTGACTAATCCCTTAATCAACATGTATTCAAAGACTTTGTCAAGTGGCTCATCTATAGGAGTGAAATCTCGATCGCCGCTCCAGTTTCAGCGCTTTGGTTTTCCTTGATTTTTTTTCTTTTGCTGAGGGCTGGATTGAAAAGGTTTATTCTGGATTCTAGAATACTTTCCTTTCAGATCTTTAGATTCTTCTAACTTGCTGCTTTGACTGCCTCTGTTTTTGTTGTTGCTGGGTTTAGAGCTGGTTGCACTGTTGTGGTCTCCAATGATGCTCATAAAGGGATCTCTCACTTGTCGTCAAGATGAAGGCGAATTAAGCGAGTAGACCCCCGGGGCCAAAGAAGATTTGAAACATCTCCAAGATGACGGAGTTTGTGATGGATCCTTCCAGGGAAAGTCCAAAGCACTGTCGAGATGAAGGCAGATGCGATGAACCTCTCGACAATCCCTAAAAGATATTTAATTTCAGCTATCATCCAAAGATCTCCAAACCCACCGCCCAAGAAGGATCGAAACATCTCCAAGATGAAGGAGTTTGTGACGTACCCTTCCCAAAAGAGAGAAAAAAGAGAAAAAAGAAAGAGAGAAAAAGTGATAACATCTCCAAAATGAAGGAGAATGTAGCCAAAACACCAGAAAGCCAAAAGAGTGTAGAAAGATTATCATGAGGGAAGCTCCCAGGATATCAAACTGCCAGATTTATCAAGAATTCTCTTTAAATTTGTGAAATTCTATTATCAATACTCTTTCATCAATTGCTTTCGTAATATCAAATTCTCTTTCCTGCTCATATCAAGGAAATTGATAGCTTCCTTGAAGAAGGTCAATTGCAAGCAATTTGGATTTCCAATCTCGATTCTACGAAGTGAACCTTGTTTGGAGGTAATACTTTGGGTAGAAGAGAAAAAAAAATATCTTTGCAACAATGTGCAACATTTTCAAAAACTTTGAATCAACAACAAAATTCTCAATATTTTGACAATATTTTCTAGCTATCCTGACGTAAAGTGAGAGCTTGATGTCCGTCTTCGATACATTCTGACACCAATTTTAAATCCCTCTTAAAGACTTGATTCCTTCCCTTCTTTGAGAGCATGAAGTCTCAGATTTGCACACTTCCCTGTGTCCCCACTGTCCCACCATAGACAGTCCCATTTCGGTTCGAGGTCGAACCACCAATCATTTTCTCGCAAAAGGCAATTTCAAAAGCTGATTTTAGTCTCAGCAATGAGACGCCCAAGATCAATCCCTTTTCAAGCTTTAGGGACCCCATTTTCCTTCCTTTTGCAAAACCCCTGTCGGATTTATTGTGCAAAATCCGAAGGTTCCATCATTGTCTCTTCTTTTGAAGATTCCGTCCATTTTCTGCCCGATCAGGATAAGGGTATAAACCTGAGCCTCCTTTGAAGAGGTACTCCATTTTCCGCCCAATCAGGATAAGGGTACAAACCTGAGCCTCCTTTGAAGAGGTACTCCATTTTCCGTCCAATCAGGATAAGGGTACAAACCTGAGCCTCATTCAAAGAGGTATTCCATTTTCCACCGGATCAAGATAAGGGTATAAACCTGAGCCTCATTCAAAGAGGTATTTCATTTTCCGCCCGATCAGGTTAAGGGTACAAATCTGAGTCTCATTTTGATGAGATATTCCATCCCCCAATCAGGTTAAGGGTCAAACCTAAGCTTCGTTCCAGGTGAGGTATTTCTGTCCCATCCAGGCTAAGGGCATAAAACCTGAATTTCACTCTCACAGAGTGAATCTTTCCTCTTCATTCTCCGTTTCATATCTACCATGATCACCGGGCTAATATCTCTATACCCAGTCAGATCCTTCTAACTGGGGCATTTTTTTTATATATATAGCCCAAATTTGGTGTGTTTTTCTTTGCCACTAAGCTCGGCCACAAGCCGGCTTAGTAGCAAAGAGGGGCATCTGTAAACACCCCAAATTTTCACTCACCTCCCCGACATTTTCACCAAACATCATCATTCAGCCTCTGAAATCGCCAGAGGGCAAAATGATCATTTTCTGAGCTCAGACCTTGCAAAAGTCTAAATTTCATCTGCAACTCTCAAAATTTCTCTATTTTAACTCAGATGTTCAAAATTTTACTCCTGACAGGAGACAGACATCTCCAAGTCTTGGTTCAAGATTCTATTGCATAAGACATGACATTGCATAAGCATTTCATATCATTGCACTGCACAGCATGTCATTTCGAGGTCCAGAACTCTCGATTTCAAAATTTTCAATCCAGATTTGAATTTCAACTCTTTTCAAAAGTGATTTCAAAACCCTGGGTCTTCAAAATTATCAATTCTTCCCATTTTACCCCCAGGACTCTGAATTTCAAAATATTTCCTCAAGAAAACGATCTGGATAGTTTTCAATATGGATTTCAGCCACTTTACCTCAGATTTTGCCATTTTGTCAACAATTTCAAATATCTTCTTTTTACAAAATTGCCCTACAGGGGCCAACTCTTTCCAAAAATTTCTATTTTACCAATTAGTCCAGATTTTATGAAAATTCCAAAAAGAGGTTTACTGTCTTGTCTTTATTTCAATAAAGAAGCAATGTGGGACCCACATTGAGGTGGTGTCACATAGGCTTTTCTTTTGAAAAACCTGAATTTTGAAAACCCAAAAATATAGGAGCCTTGTCCCCTGGATAGGCGCCACTTGTCCTTTCTCTCTCCTCTCATTTATCTGCCAAGTGTCAGCGTGGGGTTCACCTAGAGGTGGCACCACATGTCATTTTCTCTCTCCTTCCATCCTCTGACACGTGTCAGTGTGGGGGCCACCTTAAGATGCCGCCATATGTCATTAGACATCCTCTTCATTTTATGCCACGTGTCAATGTCCACCATCTTCACCGTGTGCCATGTGTCATTCCAAGGTCACCATGAGATGCCACGTGTCATGTGCTGCCCTGTCCAGAAAAAGTAGAGCTTGTCTCCCCTGAGGTGGCACCATTTGAATTATGTCTTCTGCAATTGACACATGTCACTCTCTCCTTTCCTCAGGAAAAGCAAGTGACACATGTCACCTTCTGCTTTTCTCAGAAAAAGCAAATGACACATGTCATTCTCTGCTCTTCTTAGAAAAAGCAAATGACACATGTCATTCTCTGCTCTTCTCAGAAAAAGCAAATGACACATGTCATTCTCTACTCTTCTCAGAAAAAGCAAATGACACATGTCATTCTCTGCTCTTCTCAGAAAAAGCAGACTGACACATGTCATTCTCTGCTCTTCTCAGAAAAAGTAGAGGACACATGTCATTTTCTGCCTCCTTCAGAAAAAGCAACAATTCAAATATTCAAACTCTAGGCTGAGGTGGCGCAAATCCTGAAGTCTCCTTCCTAAATTCATTTTTTGAGATGGTGCCACGTGTCCCTTTCCCTCCTTTTCCTCCCTCTTGCCACATGTCACTGTAGGAGCCACCCTGAGGTGGTGCCACATGGCAGTCTCTCCTTTCCTCTAGAAAAAGCAGAAATTTAAATTTCAAACTCTCTCTGAGGTGGCACCATCTGAATCCTCTGCCTTTCCTTCTGACACATGTCAATGTAGATGCTCTGAGGTGGTGCCACATGTCAGTCTCTCCTTTCATCAGAAAAAGTAGAATTCAAACCCCTCTGAGGTGGCATCCTCTGCTTCCTCTGCTCCTACCTTCTGACACATGGCAGTGTGGAGCCACCCTGAGGTGGCACCACATGGCAATCTCTCCTTCTTCCAGGAAAACCAAGCTTTGAATTTCAAACTCTAAGAAGACATCCTCTGAGATGGCGCCATTTGGGAGCTTCCTGCAGAGAAAATCAAGCAAACCAAATTTTAAAAAATTTCAAATCCTGCTGAGGTGTCTCACCCACAAAATTCTCATTTTTTATTTTCTCAAAAATCAAAATAGCACCCCTGAGATGGCGCCACATGGAGGGCTCAGATTGAGCCTGTTTGAAATTCAAATTTTTTAGAAAAATCTATAAAAATAAGGCTCCACGCCCAGCATGAGGAGACCATTTTTTTTTTAAGAACTCCTGTTGGACTTGAAAATTCAACCTAGCCTTCTTGAGAACCCGATTTTTGCACTTTGGAATTCACGCCTCCTTTGGCTCAGTGAAGAAGGCACGATGGGTCGATTTTGGTGAATCATCCGAAGCCTGGATCGAAGGACGAACGAAGCCTGTGATAGCCATCCCTTTCAAGAGCTCCAACACTGCCTAACGAAGCAAGGTGCACCTCTTTTCCTCTTGATTTGATTTCATAATTCGATTCGGGAGTCGTTTGAAGAAAGAGCTCATCTGAGAGATGGATTGAGCTATTCTCATGAAACGGCATATATAAAAATACATGATTATGCTTCCTTGATGATTTTAGCATTCATACATTTAGCTAGATTTCATTTGCATTTTATTTCGTTTATTTAGCATGTTTCATGAATTAATTAGGATTAATTTAGCATTTATTTCAATTCTGCTCATTTTCAGTAGTTCTCTGTTTTTGTCAGTCAGTCCACACATCATTTCATGCATTTATTTTTTATTATAAATCCCAAAAAATCATGGAATGCGCCCTTAGGTGTCCCTAGAATTGTGCCAAAAATTCGGAAGCATTTGAATTTGTTTACTGTGGTAAACATTCAAAATGGAAAGTTGGGTTTTGTTACCCAGGATGCGTTTTAAAAATTATTTTCCGACTTGTAAAATCGAGCTCTCCCTCATGGGAGATCCGATTTTCAATACAAAAGATGTTATGAACTCGAAAGAATGTCTAGTTTTTAACCTGATTTTATCAGATGTTTCTGATTTTTTTTATGTCTAACAAAAAATCCGAGAGTTTGGGACACGTGTCAGAGCCTGATTTGGGCCTCTGAGATTTTAGATCGACTTAGGGCTATGGGTTCTCTTTGTGTGTTGCTCCAAATACAAAACTGTAAAAAGTGAAAGTTATGTCCGAGGTGTCCTTTGTTTGAATCTGAAAGCTTGTGATTTTTAGAATAGCGGTGATACCTGTTTCGGATTTTTCTTGTCAGTTCTCTGTTTGGTCACATTTGTCTGTTCTGTCGATTTAGGAACACGGAGTTATATTTTTATCTATGTTTATGTTTATCAAATGCCGAAGTCATGAACATAAAAGTTGTTCCTGTATGTGTCTTGAGTAGCTCTGTTAAATATCTGAAATTTCCATGGCGGTTTTTTATTTATTTAGCATTTTATTTTAGATTAGGTCGATTTTACCTTCATCAGAATCTAAATCCCCATTACCGAACTCACCATGGTTCAAATACCGAGTCTGTAAAAACCAAAAGTGTTTCATTTTGGGTCCTTTAGTAGTTTGCAAAATATCAGAAGTTTTCATGGTGTAAATCTTGCATTATCATATTAAACATTGCATTTGGTTCGGATCCGCAGGTGAAATCCACCCCTTTTAGGATTTTCTTTAAATTTTAGCATTCAAATCATATCATTTCGTGGTTTTTAGCATTTTAGGCTGTTTATCAGAGTAAGTAGATGCTTCATACCGAATTTGGTGCAATTTGGAATCCATTTGAGGTTAGAATTAGCTATAATATCAAAACAGGGTCTCGCAGGACCCGGATCCAAGCAAAAAACAAGCGAAATTCGTTATTTTGGATAAATTGCAAAATGTCAAATTCTGATTTTACAGTCTTAATGTGTTTAGCAGCATGTCATCATGTCTCTTACTGCATTTCATCATCATTTGATTCAATTTGAATTTCAAAATCTCAATTTTATCAAAATTTCAAAATCTGTCTTTCTCCATTTCATTCATTTGATTTTCGCAGTTTGTAGGGACAATGTCCCATTTCAGTTCATTTTAAATGTCTTCATTTCATTTCAAGACTTCAATAAAGTTATCAATTTTCTCGTTTATCTGGATGCCATCCTTTTCTTATTCCTCTGCAGTTTGCCTTCAAAATTTGTTGTTCTTATCTTTTTCATTTCATGCAATTTATGCCATAATGAATGAACCTTTTCTAAAAAGCTATTCCTTTTCAAAATTTCAGAATGACTTCCCAACCGATAAAAAGATTAGTCATCAATTCTTCAATCACATCAAAACCTGCAAAGATTTATCGGGTTCGGGCAAGAGCAGAGGACAGTAAGGTCACAAAGCAGTCAGAAGAAATGGCAAAATTTGATTCGTCGCTTTCAGAGTTGCCAGAATTTGCAGCGATTCAGAAACAAGATTGTTATCGTCGCAAAATTTGATTTCCCGTCTTCCCTTCCTTGCGGAAGAGAGAGGGGAAAACGATTTCGAGATTCAAACTTGACCGGATTTTGGAAATTGTTTTGAAATACTCGCCTCCGTTTTGAAAATAGCGGGAAAATCCATGGGATGGGGCTCGACCTGTCGGTACGAGGTTCGACCGTTCCTGCCGCCTTTAACAGGGGTAATCGAACCAAGGACCAAAATTGTGCTTGACATAGTTAAATCATCGAATTTGTGTTCTATCCTAAATGCACAGAGAATTCAGGCATGTGCTATGAGATTTTGGAAAATGTAAGTTGGAAAACATGATGTATGCTTGGAAAATATTTGGAGTTGAAAGATATTTCTCAGGGAAAATCAATTTCTCAGGAAACTCAGATGAAAGGGGTTTTGAAATCATGAGAAAGTTCATAAAGATGTGGGAAAATCAGGAATAGTTAAAAATCCTGGGAAAATGGAAGTGATTCTTGGGAAAAGGTGAGCATTTGAAAAGGGAAACACTTCTTAGAAAAACTTGGACTTTGAGAATTTTCTTAGGACAATGATGGAAAATTTATAGGAAAACTCATTGGAGAAGGAAATTTAAACTTGGAAAATTAAAATCCTGGGAATTTTACCCTTGAAATACTTGGAAGTCGATTTTGATCTTGGAGAAAGATGAGAAATTCTTTTCGAAAGCATCTTAAGAAAATAATATATTTTCAAGGAAAATCACTGGAAAACTTTGATTTGGAAAAAACTGATTTTGGAAAATCCTCAGAGTCTCTTGAGAAATCGATTTTCTTGAGAATGAAGTTTTCTTGAGAAAATCATGAGAAAACCAATGATTTCATGATGCAAATGATATGAGTGAATGAATGCACTTTGAAAAGATTTTCTAAGAGATTTGTTGGAAAAATGTGTATTAAGTCAAAATAAATCCTTCACATATTCTGACTGTGGCCATGAATATGTTCCGAGTTTAATTGATTTAATGCACAATGCTTTGAAAATATTAAAAATATGATGTGTATTTTAAGATAGCCTAAGAGTGTAGGCTCAATGTGACTAGTAGAAAGATGATGGATCTGGGTCTCGTCCATATTCCGACTAGGGCCGTAAATATGGATTCCACCGAGTTCATCAACTCCCTAAGAGTTGGTGCACGTGCCATTCGTGAACATCCATAGTGCTTTTGAAATAAAATGCATGAATCATATAAGCAGGATATTGCATAAATTTAAACTATATGATATGCATCCTAGTCTAAGCAGGAAATTAAAATCTTATTCCAAAATTTACATTATTACATCACTAAGTAAATGAAATAAATGAAAATTTGCAGACTTCAGCTCCTTCTTTTGAATGTCCCTGCCAAACTTGAAATGGGGTTAGCTCAAATATGTGGGTTTTTCCAAGATTTTCCAATAATATTCTGAAATTATTGGACTTAATTGGATATAAACCCTATTTTCATGCTTCCTTGATATTTGAAATGGTGAAAATGCAAGAAATTCAGTAGAAAACAGTTTGAAATTCGGAATTGGGGTCAAAATGACCAAAATACCCCTAAAATTAAAGTTATACCTTTAAAATCAGGGTTTTTGAAGGAAATTTTGATAAAATTGAGATTTTGAAATTCAAATTGAATCAAATGATGATGAAATGTAGTAAGAGACATGATGACATGCTGCTAAACACATTAAGACTGTAAAATCAGAATTTGACATTTTGCAATTTATCCAAAATAACGAATTTCGCTTGTTTTTCGCTTGGATCCGGGTCTTGCGGGACCCTGTTTTGATATTATGGCTAATCCGAACCTCAAATGGATTCCAAATTGCACCAAATTCGGTTTGAAGCATCTACTTACTTTGATAAACAGCCTAGAATGCTAAAAATTATGAAATGATATGATTTAAATGCTAAAATTTAAAGGAAATCCTAAAATGGTGGATTTTACCTATGGATCTGAACCAAATGCAATGTTGAATATGATAATGCAAAATTTACACCATGAAAACTTCTGATATTTTGCAAACTGCTAAAGGACATGAAATGAAACATTTTTTATTTTTACAGCCTTGGGATTTGAGCCATGGTGAGTTCAGTAACAGGGATTTAGTTCTGACAGAGGTAAAAATCACCCTAATCTGATGTAAAATGATAAACAAATAGAAAACAGCCATGAAATTTATGATATTTAACAGAGTTACTTACGACACCTACATGGACAAGTTTTATGTTCATGCCTTTGGCATTTGATCAACAGAAATACAGATAAAAATATAACTCTGTGTTCCTAAATCGACAGAATAGACAAATGTGACCAAACAAAGAACTGACAAGAAAAATCCTAAACAGGTATCACAGCTGTTCTAAAAATCACAAGCTTTCATATTCAAACATAAGACACCTCGGACATAACTTTCACTTTTTACAGTTTTGGATTTGAAGCAACACACAAAGAGAACCCATAGCCCTAAGTCGATCCAAAATCTCAGAGGCCCAAATCAGGCTCTAACACGTGTCCCGAACTCTCGGATTTTTTGTCAGACATAAAAAAAATTATAAAAATCTGAAAACATCAGATTAAAAACTAGACATTCTCCAGAGTTCATAACATCTTTCCGATTGAAAATCGGATCTCCCATGAGGGAGATCTCGATTTTACAAGTCGGAAAATAATTTTTAAAACGCATCCCGGGTAACAAAACCCGACTTGCCATTTTGAATGTTTACCGTAGTAAACAAATTCAAATGCTTCCGAATTTTTGGCACAATTCTAGGGACACCTAAGGGCGCATTCCATGATTTTTTTAGGATTTTTAATAAAAAATAAATGCATGAAATGACGTGTGGACTGACTGACAAAAACAGAGAACTACTGAAAATGAGCAGAATTGAAATAAATGCTAAATTAATCCTAATTAATTCATGAAACATGCTAAATAAACAAAATAAAATGAAAATTAAATCTAGCTAAATGTATGAATGCTAAAATCATCAAGGAAGCATAATCATGTATTTTTATATATGTCGTTTCATGAGAATAGCTCAATCCATCTCTCGGATGAGCTCTTTCTTCAAACGACTCCCGAATCGAATTATGAAATCAAATCAAGAGGAAAAGAGGTGCACCTTGCTTCGTTAGGCAGCGTTGAAGCTCTTGAAAGGAACGGCTATCACGGGCTTCGTTCGTCCTTCGATCCGGGCTTCGGATGATTCACCAAAATCGACCCACCGTGCCTTCTTCACTGAGCCAAAGGGGGCGTGAATTCCAAAGTGCAAAAATCGGGTTCTCAAGAAGGCTAGGTCAAATTTTCAAGTCCAACAGGAGTTCTAAAAAAAAAAATGGTCTCCTCATGCTGGGCGTGTGTAAACACCCCAAATTTTCACTCACTTTCTTGACATTGCCCTCAATCGGCACATTTCAGTTCTCCAGAAGCAATAAAGGGCAAAATGGTCATTTTCCAAGATTGAACCTTGCAGAAAGTCCTAAATTTTACTCTTGAGCCTCAAAATTTCCATATTTAGGTTCAGAGACATCTTCAAATTGCAAAAATTCAAAATCTTGTTTTATGGACAAAAAGCTAAAATTTCCAAGTCCGAGCTCAGAGTGACATTTCATAGAACATGTCTTTGCATAGCATTGCGTCATTTCACTGCACAACATGTCATTTTGAGATCCAGAACTCCTGATTTTCAAAATTGTCAATCCAGATTTGATTTTTAAACTTTTTCAAATTGAATTTTAAAACCCTGGTTTTCAAAATTGCCAATCTTTCCCATTTTACCCCCAGGACTTTGAATTACAATTTTTTTTTTTTCAAGAAAAACAATCTGGATATTTGGATATTGATTTTAAAGATTTTATCTCAAAACTTTTTGCAAAAAGATTTTAAATCTCCTTACAAAAATTTTTACATTTATTTTATCTATATTTTTGTCCTGAAAAACCAATTTTTCCAAATTCTTGAAAATAAATAATGTTTTATCTCGAGCGGGACCCACCCAAAGTTCATTTTGCAATTTTTTTCTTTTTTCTCAATATTTATTTATTTATATTTTAGTTAGTGGGCCCACACACATGGGGCACCCTATTTTAAAATAAAGGATTTTATAAAACAAAATAAAGCTTTATTTTCAACAAAAAAATATTTTTTTTTTTTAAGATGGCTGAGGTGGCATCTCCCATTTATTATTATCATTAAAATTTTTTTTTATGATATCACTATTCATTTTTTAGAAACAGTTTTAAAGAAAAAAAAAATCATAGCCAAACTTGCCTAAAATGCTTAGTTATCTAAGACTTAGGTCAATAAACCCAAAGTGATTTTAAAAAAACCTAAGATTTTGCCCAGACCCTAAAACGGCGAGTTTTCAAAGTTCAGTTACAAAAATTTCAAAAGTTTTCAAAAAAAAAAAAAAAAAAATTTGTAACGGAAGGGAGAGCTGCGTTTTTCTTGTGAGAAGGGAAAGTTTTAAAGGGGGGAACAGGGCATTCACGAGAGGGGGATTTGAATCGGAGATTTTCGGTTTTGCAGGAAGCTCAAAGTGGAAAGGGGAGAGGCGTTTTCACCGGCTTCAGCCCCAGCCATTTGAGGATCGAGAGCCATCTTCAGCCGAGGCCAGCCACGTCTTCATCCTGCCTTCAGCCCACCTGCAGAAAGAAAAGGCCAGCCAGCCAGTGCGTGTACCTTTCCTTCAGCCATTACAGCCCAGCCTACGTGTTCTTCAACCTCTTCAGCTTCCAGCCATCTCTGCTGCCCATCTTCCAACCACAAGCTGCCCATCATCCACCATTCCAGCCAAGCCCAGCAGAAGCTCCAGAAGTTGCCGCACACCTCCACTCCAGCCCAACCACCAGGCCCTTCAACGGTTCCTTCCACCTTTCTTCAATCCCAGCCGCAGGATTTCCACGATACAGGAGATCCAGCCTCTGCATCTTTTCAGCACAGCAGAAGAACCAGCCAGCCATCGTTGTCCACCTTTTCTTCAGTCTATTTGCAGCAGCTGCAAAACCCAAAAGAGGAATCGATTTTTTTGGGTTCCAGCTGTGTTTGTGACTTCATCTCTCCATTAAGTTTTCACAGCCTTGTCACAAATTTCTTGAAAACCGCCCGTTGTTCCCCACAGTGCATTTCCTGCACATTACGTATGTGGTATGTTCATCACCTTCTGCAGGTATGCAGTCTTGATAATCGGCTACGCTCATGAACGGATATATCCACATCCGTTCATGATCTATATGCCATCTTTTGCACTCTTCATTATTGGTATATAGGGAAGCTTCATACCCGATCTCGTTGAGAAATGTGTTGTAATTTGAGAGATATGACTGTGTAAAATCCCTTACAGAAATTGTATATACATATATTTCCTGGTTTTACCCATTATGTGGAATTTCCATTAAAAATATATATTTTCTCATTATATGTATATATGTATCTATATATATGTATATCTATTGTATATCTACCTATATGTATACGTGTATATATATATATATATGGATATATATGTATATATATATGTATATACATACTTATATATATATATATATCACTTCATGAGTATTTGCTATTACATGCATTTTTCTTTTCTCTTACTCTTGTAAATACATCATCATTTGATTTATGAAATTTTTGTTTAGCTTGATGTTTAAAATTCTGTTTTATGAAGTTAGGGCTAAAACTTCATCATTTGAGTTATGAAATTTTGTTGAGCTTGATGGCAAAATTTCTGTTTTATGAATCTATGGGCTGGAACATCATCATTTGATGTTACAATTTCTGTTTTATAAATCTATGGGCTGGAACATCATCATTTGATGTTACAATTTCTGTTTTATAAATCTATGGGCTGGAACATCATCATTTGATGTTACAATTTCTGTTTTATAAATCTATGGGCTGGAACATCATCATTTGATGTTACAATTTCTGTTTTTATGAAGTTATGGCTGGAACTTCATCATTTGATTTATGAGCTTGAGGGTTAAATTCTGGTTTTATGAAGTTATGGCTGGAATTTCATCATTTGATGCTACAATTTCTGTTTTATGAAGCTATGGCTGGAATATCACCCTTGGTTTTATGAAATTTTGCTTAGCTTAGTGCTAAATTCTTGTTTGCTATATCACTCCATTTGCAGCACCAATTATACACATTATTTCATCACTTTCCACGACATTTTCACCTATTCACCAAGCTTTTCATATCATTTTCATGATATCCTTGAAATAGCCCATGATGCTTCCACAACCCATTTCCTGCACATTCATTTTCTGCTGCAAGTGTGCAGTCTTGATATTTGACCATGTTCATGAACGGATATCTCTATATCCAATCGTGATCTCCTAACCATCTTTGGTGTGCTTCATTATGGATATATAGGGAAGCTCTATTCCCATTTTCATTGAAAATTACTTTGTAATTTGAGAATTATGGTTGTGTGAAATCACCTACAGAAACTGTATATACTTGTAATTTCTGATTTTACCTATTATATGTAGTTTCCATTGGTATGTACATATTTTCTCATTATATGTATATATATATCTATATATATATATATATATATATATATGTTTAACTATATGTATATGTATATATGTATATATATATGTATATATATATATATATATACATAGATATATACTTATAACTATATATATATATATCTCTTCATGTGCTCTTATTTCCATGTATGAACATCCATATATTTTCTCATATAGTTATATCTTCATTGTTACATGACATTTAGCACCTATGTTAGCATTTTGATATGTCTTTTCGTTGTATATATATTATATATATATATATATATGTTCATTTCCTTGTTTATTTTGTACTAACTCTCATTTTGCAGGAAAATCTAGAAGATGCAGATTCCTTGGATCCATTTCAATTTTATTTTACTTTATGTTATGCAATGTAACAATCCGATGTAAACCTTGGAATAAGATTTATTTTTACTGCTTAGATTAGGTCGCATCTCATATAGTTTGATTTCAGTAATATCCTGATTCTATGATGCATATATCTCAATTTTCAAAACCCACCGTGGATGAACACGAATGGCACGTGCACCAACTCTTAGAGAGTTGATGAACTCGGTGGAGTCCATATTTACGGCCCTAGTCGGAATATGGACAAAACCCAGATCCATCATCTCTCTACCAGTCACATTGAGCCTACACTCTTAGGCTATCTTGAAAATGCACCTCATATTTCCAATGTTTTCCAAATATTGTGAATTAACTCAAATAAACCCTGAATATATTCATGGCCACAGTCAGAATATATGAAGGATTTACTTTGGCTTAATCCACATTTTTCCAATAAAATTTTCAGAAATCTTTTCAAAAGTGCATTCATTCATTCACATCATCTGCATCATTTGTTTTTCTCATGATTTTCTCAAAAGATTTTCACTTCATGGAATCGATTTTCTCAAGAAACTATGATGATATTCGGAGTTGGATTTCCCAAATCAAATATTTTCCATGATTTTCCTTAAAAAGTTATTTTCTTAAGATCCATTTTCAAAAGGAATTTTCATATTTCTCAAGAATCAGAAATCGATTTTCAGAGATTTCAAGGATAATGTTTTCAGGATTTCAATTTCCCAAGTTCTAAGTTTCCTTCTCCAATGATTTTTCCTATAGATTTTCCCTCATTTTCCTAAGAAAATTCTCAAAAGTCTCCCGATAAGTGCTTTTCTTTTCAAATGATAATCTTTTCTCAAGAATTCCTTCATTTTCCTGAGATTCTTATTTTCTTCATGGTTTTCCAAGTCTTTCTAAACTTTCTTAAAATTTTCATGAGATTCTTATTTCCTCATGGTTTTCCAAGTCTTTCTAAACTTTTCTTAAAATTTTACTGATATTCTTATTTCCTCATGGTTTTCCAAGTCTTTTCTAAGCTTTCTCCAAATTTTCCTGAGATTCTCATTTCTTCATGATTTTCAAATCTGATAAACTCTCTCAAGATTTTCTCGAGAGTCTCACCTCTTCATAATTTTCCAAGTCTTTATAAACTTTCTCAATATTTTCCCGAGATTCTCACTTCTTCAAGATTTTCCAACTCTTTATAAATTTTCTCGAGATTTCAAACCTTCTTCGTCTGAGTTTGTCTTGAGAGATTGATTTCATCCTTTTCCTGAGAAATACTTTTCAACTTCAAATATTTTCTAAGCATACATCATATTTTCCAATTTACATTTTTCAAAATTCTCATAGCACATGCCTGAATTCTCTGTGCATTTAGGATAGAACACGATTTCGGTAATTTCACTAAGTCAAGCACAATTTTGGTCCTTGGTTCGATTACCCCTGTTAAAGGCGGCAGGAACGGTTGAACCTCGTACCGACAGGTCGAGCCCCATCCCATGGATTTTCCCGCAATTTTCAAAACGGAGGCGAGTATTTCAAAACAATTTCCAAAATCCGGTCAAGTTTGAATCGCGAAAGCATTTTCCCTCTCTCTTCCGCAAGGAAGGGAAGACGGGAAAAATTTTGCGACGAGAACAGGTTTGGCGACCGTGATGGGACCTGTCCTTGTCTGACCTAAATTCTGCTTGACTTAGTTCAATTATTGAAACTGTATTCACAAAATGTCAGCTCTTTACTTTTTATATCATGCGAACCTAGGAGCCTAGATTCTAACCTAGCTGACATTGACTGCATATAGCTTAGGCATGGTTTGGTAGGACCAGATTGAGGAGATATTTTCATGCTCACATAGACTTAGGTCTAAATACAACTCTCCTCAATTTAGGATCTGAATGCAAACAATGTATGCTTCTTCAAAGATTTTCAAAAGTCTATCTCTCTAGGATTTAGAGCCATCTATTTCTCGCATGTGATCATTTTTTTCAAACCCCAATTACCTGTCATTACCCGGTCTTCATGTTGCTGGGCTCTCTTCCAGAACCCTAGTTCGGGACAGAGCCTCACAACTGGGCCAATTATTTGGGTTAACACCCCCCTACCACGTACCGCGGGCCACAGTCCGAAGTATATCGGTAGGTGCTCAAGGATGTTGGAAAACCTTACCTTAGAACCGGAGTTGAAATTATATGCTACGTACCTCGGATTTCGGTTTGGGTATATCGGCATAACTAGATTGGACAAAGATGATCTGAACCTAGAGTTAGGATTAGGGTCCTACAACTGTTTTCAAAATGATGCATCTAGAGTAAGCCTTTTAGGGAGTGCTGTGTGTGCATAAATGTTTGTGCAGGATGTGATTGTTCGTATATTACCTCTATTTCCTTACATTTTCCCAAAATATTTTCAAATATCCATATTTCTCATCTTTTCCCTTTATTTTCTCAAACCCTGGAAGATTTTCCCAAATATCCATTTTTTTTCAAAACTCCAGGTGATTTTTCCTTCTTCCGTTCTACTGGATCTCGAATTTCCAGCTGCATTTTTATCCTGCCTACAATTTTCCAAAATCATATGTTTTCTCTCATTGGATTTTCAATTCTTTTGTCTATTTGCAAAATTCTTCATCGTATTTTCCTCGTGCATACCTCGATTACTGCGGTGGAAATTGTTTACCCACTTGCCTTCTCCTTATTCTAAATCCGTTTGCGGATTGTTTTCCAAAAGATATCTCTTTCCTTCAAAATGGTATTTTCCTCGTGGTTGACGACCTCGCCTAGGTAACAAGGCACATTTTTCGTTGTTATT
The DNA here is from genome assembly GCF_984573655.1 of Nuphar pumila. Lineage (NCBI taxonomy): Eukaryota > Viridiplantae > Streptophyta > Magnoliopsida > Nymphaeales > Nymphaeaceae > Nuphar > Nuphar pumila. The sequence continues at coordinate 85,303,270 of NC_143254.1, read as the reverse complement.
TCTCTTACAAAGAATGACAACACAATTGTCGTTATTTCAGCGGCGACTCCATCCCTAGTAATGGGATATTCTTTCAATTGTCTACCATATCGTCAATAATCATTTTCCTCCCAATCCAAAGTTCCCTTAGAGTCTAATCAAGACTTTATCCTGCAGAGAGCATCCACAACATTTGATGGTTCGAACAAGATCAGGAAAAAGAACAACGGCATCTCAGTACTCGTCGGCCTCAGAAGAAGAGATGGGTTCCCCACGATCCGAGAAGAGTCAAGAGCAACAGCAAGAAGAGGATGGAATAGACCCACAGATGTATGCCATGTTCCAGAAAATGATGACCAAAATGATGAGTGAACAGGCTGGGACCAGTGCAGAGAAGAACCCATTCAGAGAAAAGTTCCATGGGCACAAGGATAAGAAGAACTCCAAGAAGCAAATTCAGCCAGAGGAAATTTCAGATGAATCAGAATCAAAGGAAGACACCGATGAAGAATATAAGGTGCCTCCGGCATTTCAGAAACAGGGCCGAGAACAAAGGAGGAGTCGCAAATCAAAGAATCAAGTTGCAGAAGAGCCCCTGCAGTCACAGTTAAAAGAAATGGCCAAGATAGTCAAAGATCTACAGGTTCGGGATAAAGGCAAGAAAGTCTTCACTAGCGAGGATTTTTATGATGGATTAGAAGGAGACGAAGAACTGGAAAATCTGCCCCGCAAGTTCATCAAGTTCGATGGTTCTGGTGATCCCAAAGCCCACCTTGCCACGTTCTTCGCCGAATGCTCCAAATTCAAGAGAGACAATAGGGCTTTATTTCTCTGTTTTCCTCGTAGCCTAGAAGGCACTGCCGCCAAGTGGTACTCAGAGCATATCAATCCAATCGAGCTGCGAGAATTCGATAAGGTGGTCAACCTATTCATTGAGCGATTTCTGTTCAATACTGAAGTGCTACCAACGCTAAATCACCTCTGTAATCTGAAGCAGGGAGATAGTGAAAAAGCAAGGGACTTCATTCGCAGATGGAGAGAGACCTGCAACAAAATGAGGGATCCTATATCAGAAAGGCATGCTTTATCCTTAATCCTCAACAATTTTTCGCAACCTCTGAGAGGATTAATCTCTACCTCACCCTCCAAGTCTTTCGTTGAACTCAATGAACGAGCTGAATGGCTCGAAATGGGAGTAGAGAATGGAGTCTATGAAGGCCTTACCATTGCAAGAAACAGTCAAGATGCCAAAAAGAAGGCTCACTTCACTTTTGCGGCCAAATCTTTCAATAATAGTAAAGGCAACAAGAATGATCATGGCGACAGTTTGGAGAGAATCAAAAGGCAAAAAGGGAAGGACATCAACAGTGATAAACCTCTCCAATCCAGCCCTCAGCATCAAAAGAAAGATCAGGAAAAATCAAAGCGCAAGGACTAGAGAACTGATCGAGAATTCACCCCTCTAGATCAGACACTCGAGAGTATACTCGAGTATATGCTTGAGAAAGACCTTGTTCGGTTGCCTAAAGCTAGTGATCCTCCAGTAATTATGGGCAGATTCAAAGAACAATTTTGCAAATTTCATCGAGCAGTAGGGCATGATACAGAAAACTGCTTCGTCCTTAAGAACATTGTTCAGGACTGCATTGACAAGAAGCTCCTCGTTGAAGATGGAAAAGAGGACTAGTCATCCTGACTAAGCTTTTTCCACAATCATTCCAGAAGATGACAATGCCAACAATTTCCCATTTCTCATCTTGCTTTTTCAAAAGAATAATGTAATCCCATTCTCTTTCCTTGATTTTAAAGCATCAATAAAGTCATCGAATTTTTCAATAGCTTGGCGCCATCTTATTTGCTTCTTCTTCCTTTTCACAATATGTCTCTTGTAAGGAACGATCTTAAGGACGTCTCTCAATCAAGAAGGCTGTCACCTTATTCCTCGATTATCCTCCTTTGTATTTAAAATTTTCCTCCCTAGTTACACTGGGGCATTTTTTTGAAAAATCTATCTTTACCTCAAAACATCCTGTATGCAGGCAGGATAAACCAATCTCTCATTTTGCATATATATGCACTCATTTGCATTAATTTTGCATTCATTTGCACTCATTCATTTGCATTAGATTCACATCAAAATTCCCCTTCAGGTTAAGGGATAAAACCTGAATCATTTTCCATAATTCTTCAATTTCGACCTCCAGGTCATCCAATCTCCAATTTTCAAACTACCAAAATTCTCAATTTCGACCGCCAGGTCATCCAATTTCCATTCCCCGTTCAGGATAAGGGGATAATCTTGAAACCATTCATAGAAGCAATCCAACTCTCTATAATGGTCCTCGTTCTTCATTGAACTGATAGTGTTCCAAGTGAAGTGATAGTCGTTCTTCATCGAACTGATAGTGTTCCAAGCGAACTGATAGTCGTTCTTCATTGAACTGATAGTGTTCCAAGTGAACTGATAGTCGTTCTTCATTGAACTGATAGTGTTCCAAGCGAACTGATAGTCGTTCTTCATTGAACTGATAGTGTTCCAAGTGAACTGATAGTCGTTCTTCATCGAACTGATAGTGTTCCAAGCGAACTAATAGTCGTTCTTCATCGAACTGATAGTGTTCCAAGCGAACTGATAGTCGTTCTTAATCGAACTGATATTGTTCCAAGCGAACTGATAGTCGTTCTTCATCGAACTGATAGTGTTCCAAGCGAACTGATAGTCGTCCTTCATTGAACTGATAGTGTTCCAAGTGAACTGATAGTCATTCTTCATTGAACTGATAGCGTTCCCAAGTGAACTGATAGTCGTTCTTCATCGAACTGATAGCGTTTCCAAGTGAACTGATAGTCGTTCTTCATCAAACTGATAGTGTTCCAAGTGAACTGATAGTCGTTCTTCATCGAACTAATAGTGTTCCAAGTGAACTGATAGTGTCCCAAGTAAACTGATAGTGTTCCAAGTGAACTGATAGTCGTTCTTCATTGAACTGATAGTGTTCCAAATGAACCGATGGTCGTTCTTCATTGAACTGATATTATTCCCAGCAATGGTCGTTCTCAATTGAACTGATATTGTTCCCAGTGAACTGATAGTCACCTCCTTTGGGGAAAGGAGAGGATAATTTTTGTCACGGATGTGAAACCGGACTTCAAATACTCACTTTCACCAAGGATTTCAAGAAAATTTGTCAATCTATCAATTAATTGTTGATTTCAGAATCTTTATTGCACTAATCTCTATCTCAAGTTTACCTTTACCATTTCTTCCAAAAGAGTGAAGCTTTTGCGAAAAGAGATTCAAAACTTCAAATTCTTTCTATTGGCCAACCAAAAGGATGAAGGATAAATCCTCGATATGGCCAGAGAAGAAGATTCAATGTTATTGAAAAGCCATAGATGATTGATATTGATCGCAGTCAATGGCACATCTTTAAAGACTATTCTTGTAAAGACAAGGCAGTGGAAATATCCTGAGTGCTAGGAAAAGAGAGAATTCATCTAAGCCCTATCTCCCCAGAATCACCTAAGCTGCAATTAAATATCCGCAAAAGGGATCTCTCACTTGTCGTCAAGATGAAGGCGAATTAAGCGAGTAGACCCTGGGGCCAAAGAAGATTTGAAACATCTCCAAGATGACGGAGTTTGTGACGGATCCTTCCAGGGAAAGTCCAAAGCACTGTCGAGATGAAGGCAGATGCGATGAACCTCTCGACAATCCCTAAAAGATATTTAATTTCAGCTATCATCCAAAGATCTCTAACCCATGAGCCAATATCGTCAAAGAAGGATCGAAACATCTCCAAGTTGAAGGAGTTTGTGACGTACCTTTCCCAAAAGAGAGCAAGAGAGGAAAAAGAGAGAGAGAAAAAGTCAGAACATCTCCAAAATGAAGGAGACTGTAGCAAAGAGCCAAAAGAGTGCAGCAAGATTATCATGATAGAAGCTCCCAGGATATCAAACTGCCAAATTTATCAAGAATCCTCTTTAAAGTTGTGAAATTCTATTATCAATATTCTTTCATCAATTGCTTTCATAATATCAAATTCTTTTTCTTGTTCATATCAAGGAAATTGATAACCTCCTTGAAGAAAGGTCAATCGCAAGCAATTTGGATTCCAAATCTCGATTCTATGAAGTCAATCTCGTTTGGAGGTAATGCTTCAGGTAGAAAAGAAGGAGTGTTTTACAACAATATGCATCATTTTCAAATATTTTGAATCAACAACAAAATTTTCAACAGTTTGATGATATTTTCGAGCTATCCCGACGTGAAGTGAGAGCTTGATGTCCGTTTTCGATACATCCTGACACCAATTTTAAAATCCCTCTTGAGGACTTGATTTCTCCCCTTCTTTGAGAGCGTGAGCTCTCAGATTCGCACACTTCCCTGTGTCCCCACTGTCCCACCATAGACAGTTTCATTTCGGTTTGAGGTTGAACCAACAATCATTTTCTCGCAAAAGGCAATTTCAAAAGCTGATTTTAGTCTCAGCAACGAGACGTCCAAGATCAACTCCTTTTCAAGCTTTAGGGACCCCATTTTCCTTCCTTTTGCAAAAACCCTGTTGGATTTATTGTGCAAAATCCGAAGGTTCTATCATACCAATCCATTTTCCGCCCGATCAGGATAAGGGTATGAACCTGAGCCTCCTTCAAAGAGGTATTCTATTTTCCGCCCGATCAGGATAAGGGTATAAACCTGAGCCTCCTTCAAAGAGGTATTCTATTTTCCACCCGATCAGGATAAGGGTATAAACCTGAGCCTCATTCAAAGAGGTATTCTATTTTCCACCCGATCAGGATAAGGGTATAAACCTGAGCCTCATTCAAGGAGGTATTCCATTTTCTGCCCGATCAGGTTAAGGGTACAAACCTGAATCTCATTTTAATGAGATAATTTCATTCCCCCCAATCAGGTCAAGGGTTAAAACCTGAGCTTCGTTTCATACGAAGTATTTCTGTCCCATTCAGGTTAAGGGTAAAAACCTGAACTTCGCTCTCTCAGAGCAAATCTATTTTCTCTTTATTCTCCATTTCATATCTATCATTTTCCTCGGGCTTAATTTCCTCATACCCAGTCAGATCCTTCTAACTGGGGCATTTTTTTTATATATAGCCCAAATTTGGTGTGTTTTCTTTGCCACTAAGCTCGACCCTAAGCCGGCTTAGTAGCAAAGAGGGGCATCTGTAAACACCCCAAATTTTCACTCACTTTCTTGACATTGCCCTCAATCGGCACATTTCAGTTCTCCAGAAGCAATAAAGGGCAAAATGGTCATTTTCCAAGATTGAACCTTGCAGAAAGTCCTAAATTTTACTCTTGAGCCTCAAAATTTCCATATTTAGGTTCAGAGACATCTTCAAATTGCAAAAATTCAAAATCTTGTTTTATGGACAAAAAGCTAAAATTTCCAAGTCCGAGCTCAGAGTGACATTTCATAGAACATGTCTTTGCATAGCATTGCGTCATTTCACTGCACAGCATGTCATTTTGAGATCCAGAACTCCTGATTTTCAAAATTGTCAATCCAGATTTGATTTTTAAACTTTTTCAAATTGAATTTTAAAACCCTGGGTTTTCAAAATTGCCAATCTTTCCCATTTTACCCCCAGAACTTTGAATTACAAATTTTTTTTTTTTCAAGAAAAACAATCTGGATATTTGGATATTGATTTTAAAGATTTTATCTCAAAACTTTTTGCAAAAAGATTTTAAATCTCCTTACAAAAATTTTTACATTTATTATATCTATATTTTTGTCCTGAAAAACCAATTTTTCCAAATTCTTGAAAATAAATAATGTTTTATCTCGAGCGGGACCCACCCGAAGTTCATTTTGCAATTTTTTTCTTTTTTCTCAATATTTATTTATTTATATTTTAGTTAGTGGGCCCACACACATGGGGCACCCTATTTTAAAATAAAGGATTTTATAAAACAAAATAAAGCTTTATTTTCAACAAAAAAATAAATTTTTTTTTTTAAGATGGCTGAGGTGGCATCTCCCATTTATTATTATCATTAAATTTTTTTTTTATGATATCACTATTCATTTTTTAGAAACAGTTTTAAAGAAAAAAAAAATCATAGCCAAACTTGCCTAAAATGCTTAGTTATCTAAGACTTAGGTCAATAAACCCAAAGTGATTTTAAAAAAACCTAAGATTTTGCCCAGACCCTAAAACGGCGAGTTTTCAAAGTTCAGTTACAAAAATTTCAAAAGTTTTCAAAAAAAAAAAAAAAAATAAAATTGTAACGGAAGGGAGAGCTGCGTTTTTCTTGTGAGAAGGGAAAGTTTTAAAGGGGGGAACAGGGCATTCACGAGAGGGGGATTTGAATCAGAGATTTTCGGTTTTGCAGGAAGCTCAAAGTGGAAAGGGGAGAGGCGTTTTCACCGGCTTCAGCCCCAGCCATTTGAGGATCGAGAGCCATCTTCAGCCGAGGCCAGCCACGTCTTCATCCTGCCTTCAGCCCACCTGCAGAAAGAAAAGGCCAGCCAGCCAGTGCGTGTACCTTTCCTTCAGCCATTACAGCCCAGCCTACGTGTTCTTCAACCTCTTCAGCTTCCAGCCATCTCTGCTGCCCATCTTCCAACCACAAGCTGCCCATCATCCACCATTCCAGCCAAGCCCAGCAGAAGCTCCAGAAGTTGCCGCACACCTCCACTCCAGCCCAACCACCAGGCCCTTCAACGATTCCTTCCACCTTTCTTCAATCCCAGCCGCAGGATTTCCACGATACAGGAGATCCAGCCTCTGCATCTTTTCAGCACAGCAGAAGAACCAGCCAGCCATCGTTGTCCACCTTTTCTTCAGTCTATTTGCAGCAGCTGCAAAACCCAAAAGAGGAATCGATTTTTTTGGGTTCCAGCTGTGTTTGTGACTTCATCTCTCCATTAAGTTTTCACAGCCTTGTCACAAATTTCTTGAAAACCGCCCGTTGTTCCCCACAGTGCATTTCCTGCACATTACGTATGTGGTATGTTCATCACCTTCTGCAGGTATGCAGTCTTGATAATCGGCTACGTTCATGAACGGATATATCCACATCCGTTCATGATCTATATGCCATCTTTTGCACTCTTCATTATTGGTATATAGGGAAGCTTCATACCCGATCTCGTTGAGAAATGTGTTGTAATTTGAGAGATATGACTGTGTAAAATCCCTTACAGAAATTGTATATACATATATTTCCTGGTTTTACCCATTATGTGGAATTTCCATTAAAAATATATATTTTCTCATTATATGTATATATGTATCTATATATATGTATATCTATTGTATATCTACCTATATGTATACGTGTATATATATATATATATGGATATATATGTATATATATATGTATATACATACTTATATATATATATATATATCACTTCATGAGTATTTGCTATTACATGCATTTTTCTTTTCTCTTACTCTTGTAAATACATCATCATTTGATTTATGAAATTTTTGTTTAGCTTGATGTTTAAAATTCTGTTTTATGAAGTTAGGGCTAAAACTTCATCATTTGAGTTATGAAATTTTGTTGAGCTTGATGGCAAAATTTTTGTTTTATGAATCTATGGGCTGGAACATCATCATTTGATGTTACAATTTCTGTTTTATAAATCTATGGGCTGGAACATCATCATTTGATGTTACAATTTCTGTTTTTATGAAGTTATGGCTGGAACTTCATCATTTGATTTATGAGCTTGAGGGTTAAATTCTGGTTTTATGAAGTTATGGCTGGAATTTCATCATTTGATGCTACAATTTCTGTTTTATGAAGCTATGGCTGGAATATCACCCTTGGTTTTATGAAATTTTGCTTAGCTTAGTGCTAAATTCTTGTTTGCTATATCACTCCATTTGCAGCACCAATTATACACATTATTTCATCACTTTCCACGACATTTTCACCTATTCACCAAGCTTTTCATATCATTTTCATGATATCCTTGAAATAGCCCATGATGCTTCCACAACCCATTTCCTGCACATTCATTTTCTGCTGCAAGTGTGCAGTCTTGATATTTGACCATGTTCATGAACGGATATCTCTATATCCAATCGTGATCTCCTAACCATCTTTGGTGTGCTTCATTATGGATATATAGGGAAGCTCTATTCCCATTTTCATTGAAAATTACTTTGTAATTTGAGAATTATGGTTGTGTGAAATCACCTACAGAAACTGTATATACTTGTAATTTCTGATTTTACCTATTATATGTAGTTTCCATTGGTATGTACATATTTTCTCATTATATGTATATATATCTATATATATATATATATCTATATATGTTTAACTATATGTATATGTATATATGTATATATATATGTATATATATATATATATATATATATATATATATATACATAGATATATACTTATAACTATATATATATATCTCTTCATGTGCTCTTATTTCCATGTATGAACATCCATATATTTTCTCATATAGTTATATCTCCATTGTTACATGACATTTAGCACCTATGTTAGCATTTTGATATGTCTTTTCGTTGTATATATATTATATATATATATATATGTTCATTTCCTTGTTTATTTTGTACTAACTCTCATTTTGCAGGAAAATCTAGAAGATGCAGATTCCTTGGATCCATTTCAATTTTATTTTACTTTATGTTATGCAATGTAACAATCCGATGTAAACCTTGGAATAAGATTTATTTTTACTGCTTAGATTAGGTCGCATCTCATATAGTTTGATTTCAGTAATATCCTGATTCTATGATGCATATATCTCAATTTTCAAAACCCACCGTGGATGAACACGAATGGCACGTGCACCAACTCTTAGAGAGTTGATGAACTCGGTGGAGTCCATATTTACGGCCCTAGTCGGAATATGGACAAAACCCAGATCCATCATCTCTCTACCAGTCACATTGAGCCTACACTCTTAGGCTATCTTGAAAATGCACCTCATATTTCCAATGTTTTCCAAATATTGTGAATTAACTCAAATAAACCCTGAATATATTCATGGCCACAGTCAGAATATATGAAGGATTTACTTTGGCTTAATCCACATTTTTCCAATAAAATTTTCAGAAATCTTTTCAAAAGTGCATTCATTCATTCACATCATCTGCATCATTTGTTTTTCTCATGATTTTCTCAAAAGATTTTCACTTCATGGAATCGATTTTCTCAAGAAACTATGATGATATTCGGAGTTGGATTTCCCAAATCAAATATTTTCCATGATTTTCCTTAAAAAGTTATTTTCCTAAGATCCATTTTCAAAAGGAATTTTCATATTTCTCAAGAATCAGAAATCGATTTTCAGAGATTTCAAGGATAATGTTTTCAGGATTTCAATTTCCCAAGTTCTAAGTTTCCTTCTCCAATGATTTTTCCTATAGATTTTCCCTCATTTTCCTAAGAAAATTCTCAAAAGTCTCCCGATAAGTGCTTTTCTTTTCAAATGATCATCTTTTCTCAAGAATTCCTTCATTTTCCTGAGATTCTTATTTTCTTCATGGTTTTCCAAGTCTTTCTAAACTTTCTTAAAATTTTCCTGAGATTCTTATTTCCTCATGGTTTTCCAAGTCTTTCTAAACTTTTCTTAAAATTTTACTGATATTCTTATTTCCTCATGGTTTTCCAAGTCTTTTCTAAGCTTTCTCCAAATTTTCCTGAGATTCTCATTTCTTCATGATTTTCAAATCTGATAAACTCTCTCAAGATTTTCTCGAGAGTCTCACCTCTTCATAATTTTCCAAGTCTTTATAAACTTTCTCAATATTTTCCCGAGATTCTCACTTCTTCAAGATTTTCCAACTCTTTATAAATTTTCTCGAGATTTCAAACCTTCTTCGTCTGAGTTTGTCTTGAGAGATTGATTTCATCCTTTTCCTGAGAAATACTTTTCAACTTCAAATATTTTCTAAGCATACATCATATTTTCCAATTTACATTTTCCAAAATTCTCATAGCACATGCCTGAATTCTCTGTGCATTTAGGATAGAACACGATTTCGGTAATTTCACTAAGTCAAGCACAATTTTGGTCCTTGGTTCGATTACCCCTGTTAAAGGCGGCAGGAACGGTCGAACCTCGTACCGACAGGTCGAGCCCCATCCCATGGATTTTTCCGCAATTTTCAAAACGGAGGCGAGTATTTCAAAACAATTTCCAAAATCCGGTCAAGTTTGAATCGCGAAAGCATTTTCCCTCTCTCTTCCGCAAGGAAGGGAAGACGGGAAAAATTTTGCGACGAGAACAGGTTTGGCGACCGTGATGGGACCTGTCCTTGTCTGACCTAAATTCTGCTTGACTTAGTTCAATTATTGAAACTGTATTCACAAAATGCCAGCTCTTTACTTTTTATATCATGCGAACCTAGGAGCCTAGATTCTAACCTAGCTGACATTGACTGCATATAGCTTAGGCATGGTTTGGTAGGACCAGATTGAGGAGATATTTTCATGCTCACATAGACTTAAGTCTAAATACAACTCTCCTCAATTTAGGATCTGAATGCAAACAATGTATGCTTCTTCAAAGATTTTCAAAAGTCTATCTCTCTAGGATTTAGAGCCATCTATTTCTCGCATGTGATCATTTTTTTCAAACCCCAATTACCTGTCATTACCCGGTCTTCACGTTGCTGGGCTCTCTTCCAGAACCCTAGTTCGGGACAGAGCCTCACAACTGGGCCAATTATTTGGGTTAACACCCCCCTACCACGTACCGCGGGCCACAGTCCGAAGTATATCGGTAGGTGCTCAAGGATGTTGGAAAACGTTACCTTAGAACCGGAGTTGAAATTATATGCTACGTACCTCGGATTTCGGTTCGGGTATATCGGCATAACTAGATTGGACAAAGATGATCTGAACCTAGAGTTAGGATTAGGGTCCTACAACTGTTTTCAAAATGATGCATCTAGAGTAAGCCTTTTAGGGAGTGCTGTGTGTGCATAAATGTTTGTGCAGGATGTGATTGTTCGTATATTACCTCTATTTCCTTACATTTTCCCAAAATATTTTCAAATATCCATATTTCTCATCTTTTCCCTTTATTTTCTCAAACCCTGGAAGATTTTCCCAAATATCCATTTTTTTTCAAAACTCCAGGTGATTTTTCCTTCTTCCGTTCTACTGGATCTCGAATTTCCAGCTGCATTTTTATCCTGCCTACAATTTTCCAAAATCATATGTTTTCTCTCATTGGATTTTCAATTCTTTTGTCTATTTGCAAAATTCTTCATCGTATTTTCCTCGTGCATACCTCGATTACTGCGGTGGAAATTGTTTACCCACTTGCCTTCTCCTTATTCTAAATCCGTTTGCGGATTGTTTTCCAAAAGATATCTCTTTCCTTCAAAATGGTATTTTCCTCGTGGTTGACGACCTCGCCTAGGTAACAAGGCACATTTTTCGTTGTTATTTCTCTTACAAAGAATGACAACACAATTGTCGTTATTTCAGCGGCGACTCCATCCCTAGTAATGGGATATTCTTTCAATTGTCTACCATATCGTCAATAATCATTTTCCTCCCAATCCAAAGTTCCCTTAGAGTCTAATCAAGACTTCATCCTGCAGAGAGCATCCACAACATTTGATGGTTCGAACAAGATCAGGAAAAAGAACAACGGCATCTCAGTACTCGTCGGCCTCAGAAGAAGAGATGGGTTCCCCACGATCCGAGAAGAGTCAAGAGCAACAGCAAGAAGAGGATGGCATAGACCCACAGATGTATGCCATGTTCCAGAAAATGATGACCAAAATGATGAGTGAACAGGCTGGGACCAGTGCAGAGAAGAACCCATTCAGAGAAAAGTTCCATGGGCACAAGGATAAGAAGAACTCCAAGAAGCAAATTCAGCCAGAGGAAATTTCAGATGAATCAGAATCAAAGGAAGACACCGATGAAAAATATAAGGTGCCTCCGGCATTTCAGAAACAGGGCCGAGAACAAAGGAGGAGTCGCAAATCAAAGAATCAAGTTGCAGAAGAGCCCCTGCAGTCACAGTTAAAAGAAATGGCCAAGATAGTCAAAGATCTACAGGTTCGGGATAAAGGCAAGAAAGTCTTCACTAGCGAGGATTTTTATGATGGATTAGAAGGAGACGAAGAACTGGAAAATCTGCCCCGCAAGTTCATCAAGTTCGATGGTTCTGGTGATCCCAAAGCCCACCTTGCCACGTTCTTCGCCGAATGCTCCAAATTCAAGAGAGACAATAGGGCTTTATTTCTCTGTTTTCCTCGTAGCCTAGAAGGCACTGCCGCCAAGTGGTACTCCGAGCATATCAATCCAATCGAGCTGCGAGAATTTGATAAGGTGGTCAACCTATTCATTGAGCGATTTCTGTTCAATACTGAAGTGCTACCAACGCTAAATCACCTCTGTAATCTGAAGCAGGGAGATAGTGAAAAAGCAAGGGACTTCATTCACAGATGGAGAGAGACCTGCAACAAAATGAGGGATCCTATATCAGAAAGGCATGCTTTATCCTTAATCCTCAACAATTTTTTGCAACCTCTGAGAGGATTAATCTCTACCTCACCCTCCAAGTCTTTCGTTGAACTCAATGAACGAGCTGAATGGCTCGAAATGGGAGTAGAGAATGGAGTCTATGAAGGCCTTACCATTGCAAGAAACAATCAAGATGCCAAAAAGAAGGCTCACTTCACTTTTGCGGCCAAATCTTTCAATAATAGTAAAGGCAACAAGAATGATCATGGCAACAGTTTGGAGAGAATCAAAAGGCAAAAAGGGAAGGACATCAACAGTGATAAACCTCTCCAATCCAGCCCTCAGCATCAAAAGAAAGATCAGGAAAAATCAAAGCGCAAGGACTAGAGAACTGATCGAGAATTCACCCCTCTAGATCAGACACTCGAGAGTATACTCGAGTATATGCTTGAGAAAAACCTTGTTCGGTTGCCTAAAGCTAGTGATCCTCCAGTAATTATGGGCAGATTCAAAGAACAATTTTGCAAATTTCATCGAGCAGTAGGGCATGATACAAAAAACTGCTTCATCCTTAAGAACATTGTTCAGGACTCCATTGACAAGAAGCTCCTCGTTGAAGATGGAAAAGAGGACTAGTCATCCTGACTAAGCTTTTTCCACAATCATTCCAGAAGATGACAATGCCAACAATTTTCCATTTCTCATCTTGCTTTTTCAAAAGAATAATGTAATCCCATTCTCTTTCCTTGATTTTAAAGCATCAATAAAGTCATCGAATTTTTCAATAGCTTGGCGCCATCTTATTTGCTTCTTCTTCCTTTTCACAATATGTCTCTTGTAAGGAACGATCTTAAGGACGTCTCTCAATCAAGAAGCCTGACACCTTATTCCTCGATTATTCTCCTTTGTATTTAAAATTTTCCTCCCTAGTTACATTGGGGCATTTTTTTGAAAAATCTATCTTTACCTCAAAACATCCTGTATGCAGGCAGGATAAACCAATCTCTCATTTTGCATATATATGCACTCATTTGCATTAATTTTGCATTCATTTGCACTCATTCATTTGCATTAGATTCACATCAAAATTCCCCTTCAGGTTAAGGGATAAAACCTGAATCATTTTCCATAATTCTTCAATTTCGACCTCCAGGTCATCCAATCTCCAATTTTCAAACTACCAAAATTCTCAATTTCGACCGCCAGGTCATCCAATTTCCATTCCCCGTTCAGGATAAGGGGATAATCTTGAAACCATTCATAGAAGCAATCCAACTCTCTATAATGGTCCTCGTTCTTCATTGAACTGATAGTGTTCCAAGTGAACTGATAGTCGTTCTTCATCGAACTGATAGTGTTCCAAGCGAACTGATAGTCGTTCTTCATTGAACTGATAGTGTTCCAAGTGAACTGATAGTCGTTCTTCATCGAACTGATAGTGTTCCAAGCGAACTGATAGTCGTTCTTCATTGAACTGATAGTGTTCCAAGTGAACTGATAGTCGTTCTTCATCGAACTGATAGTGTTCCAAGCGAACTGATAGTCGTTCTTCATCGAACTGATAGTGTTCCAAGCGAACTGATAGTCGTTCTTAATCGAACTGATATTGTTCCAAGCGAACTGATAGTCGTTCTTCATCGAACTGATAGTGTTCCAAGCGAACTGATAGTCGTCCTTCATTGAACTGATAGTGTTCCAAGTGAACTGATAGTCATTCTTCATTGAACTGATAGCGTTTCCAAGTGAACTGATAGTCGTTCTTCATCGAACTGATAGCGTTCCCAAGTGAACTGATAGCCGTTCTTCATCAAACTGATAGTGTTCCAAGTGAACTGATAGTCGTTCTTCATCGAACTAATAGTGTTCCAAGTGAACTGATAGTGTCCCAAGTAAACTGATAGTGTTCCAAGTGAACTGATAGTCGTTCTTCATTGAACTGATAGTGTTCCAAATGAACCGATGGTCGTTCTTCATTGAACTGATATTATTCCCAGCAATGGTCGTTCTCAATTGAACTGATATTGTTCCCAGTGAACTGATAGTCACCTCCTTTGGGGAAAGGAGAGGATAATTTTTGTCACGGATGTGAAACCGGACTTCAAATACTCACTTTCACCAAGGATTTCAAGAAAATTTGTCAATCTATCAATTAATTGTTGATTTCAGAATCTTTATTGCACTAATCTCTATCTCAAGTTTACCTTTACCATTTCTTCCAAAAGAGTGAAGCTTTTGCGAAAAGAGATTCAAAACTTCAAATTCTTTCTATTGGCCAACCAAAAGGATGAAGGATAAATCCTCGATATGGCCAGAGAAGAAGATTCAATGTTATTGAAAAGCCATAGATGATTGATATTGATCGCAGTCAATGGCACATCTTTAAAGACTATTCTTGTAAAGACAAGGCAGTGGAAATATCCTGAGTGCTAGGAAAAGAGAGAATTCATCTAAGCCCTATCTCCCCAGAATCACCTAAGCTGCAATTAAATATCCGCAAAAGGGATCTCTCACTTGTCGTCAAGATGAAGGCGAATTAAGCGAGTAGACCCCGGGGCCAAAGAAGATTTGAAACATCTCCAAGATGACGGAGTTTGTGACGGATCCTTCTAGGGAAAGTCCAAAGCACTGTCGAGATGAAGGCAGATGCGATGAACCTCTCGACAATCCCTAAAAGATATTTAATTTCAGCTATCATCCAAAGATCTCTAACCCATGAGCCAATATCGTCAAAGAAGGATCGAAACATCTCCAAGTTGAAGGAGTTTGTGACGTACCCTTCCCAAAAGAGAGCAAGAGAGGAAAAAGAGAGAGAGAAAAAGTCAGAACATCTCCAAAATGAAGGAGACTGTAGCAAAGAGCCAAAAGAGTGCAGCAAGATTATCATGATAGAAGCTCCCAGGATATCAAACTGCCAAATTTATCAAGAATCCTCTTTAAAGTTGTGAAATTCTATTATCAATATTCTTTCATCAATTGCTTTCATAATATCAAATTCTTTTTCTTGTTCATATCAAGGAAATTGATAACCTCCTTGAAGAAAGGTCAATCGCAAGCAATTTGGATTCCAAATCTCGATTCTATGAAGTCAATCTCATTTGGAGGTAATGCTTCAGGTAGAAAAGAAGGATTGTTTTACAACAATATGCATCATTTTCAAATATTTTGAATCAACAACAAAATTTTCTGAAGGAGGTAATGCGCCACCTCAGCTTGGAGTTTGAATATTTGAATTGTTGCTTTTTCTGAAGGAGGCAGAAAATGACATGTGTCCTCTACTTTTTCTGAGAAGAGCAGAGAATGACATGTGTCAGTCTGCTTTTTCTGAGAAGAGCAGAGAATGGCATGTGTCATTTGCTTTTTCTAAGAAGAGCAGAGAATGACATGTGTCATTTGCTTTTTCTAAGAAGAGCAGAGAATGACATGTGTCATTTGCTTTTTCTGAGAAAAGCAGAAGGTGACATGTGTCACTTGCTTTTCCTGAGGAAAGGAGAGAGTGACATGTGTCAATTGCAGGAGACATAATTCAAATGGTGCCACCTCAGGGGAGACAAGCTCTACTTTTTCTGGACAGGGCAGCACATGACACGTGGCATCTCATGGTGACCTTGGAATGACACATGGCACAGGGTGAAGATGGTGGACATTGACACGTGGCATAAAATGAAGAGGATGTCTAATGACATATGACGGCATCTTAAGGTGGCCCCACACTGACACGTGTCGGAGGATGGAAGGAGAGAGAAAATGACATATGGTGCCACCTCTAGGTGAACCCCACGCTAACACTTGGCAGATAAATGAGAGGAGAGAGAAAAGACAAGTGGCGCCAATCCAGGGGACAAGGCTCCTATATTTTTGGGTTTTCAAAATTCAGGTTTTTCAAAAGAAAAGCCTATGTGACACCACCTCAATGTGGGTCCCACATTGCTTCTTTATTTAAATAAAGACAAGACAGTAAACCTCTTTTTGGAATTTTCATAAAATCTGGACTAATTGGTAAAATAGAAATTTTTGGAAAGAGTTGGCCCCTGTAGGGCGATTTTGTAAAAAGAAGATATTTGAAATTGTTGACAAAATGGCAAAATCTGAGGTAAAGTGGCTGAAATCCATATTGAAAACTATCCAAATCGTTTTCTTGAGGAAATATTTTGAAATTCAGAGTCCTGGGGGTAAAATGGGAAGAATTGATAATTTTGAAGACCCAGGGTTTTGAAATCACTTTTGAAAAGAGTTGAAATTCAAATCTGGATTGAAAATTTTGAAATCGAGAGTTCTGGACCTCGAAATGACATGCTGTGCAGTGCAATGATATGAAATGCTTATGCAATGATATGCAATGTCATGTCTTATGCAATAGAATCTTGAACCAAGACTTGGAGATGTCTGTCTCCTGTCAGGAGTAAAATTTTGAACATCTGAGTTAAAATAGAGAAACTTTGAGAGTTGCAGATGAAATTTAGACTTTTGCAAGGTCTGAGCTCAGAAAATGATCATTTTGCCCTCCGACGATTTCAGAGGCTGGATGCTGATGCTTGGTGAAAATGTCGGGGAGGTGAGTGAAAATTTGGGGTGTTTACAAAGATGAACCATCGACCCTAGTCCAGGATCCAACCGAGGATATCAATATTGGTTCAGAAGATAGTCCGAAAATTCTCAAGATCGGCACTAGTCTAAGTACAGATGAGAAGGAAAGGCTCATCAATTTTCTCAAGCAGTACCAAGATGTATTCGCATGGACTTATGAGGATATGCCAGGTTTAGATCCTAAATTGGTGGAACATCGCCTCGTTCTGAAGCCTGATGCGAAACTAGTTAAGCAAAAGTTAAGAAAAATGGATCCTCGAATCGAGCAACAGGTCAAGGAAGGACTTGAGGATTTGCTTAAAGCAGGATTCATTCGAGCAATAGATTATCCAGATTGGTTGGCAAATATTGTTGCAGTTCCCAAGAAGAATGGCAAAGTGCAAATTTGTATCGACTTTCGCTATCTCAATAAAGCTACTCCAAAAGATGACTATCCGCTCCCGAATATCGATCTCTTGGTTGATAGCATGGCTGAGCATGCTATGTTCTCCTTTATGGACGGATACTCCGGATATAATCAGATCAAGTTGGCCGCTCGTGACCAATCCAAAACATCCTTCACCACGCCATGGGGCACTTTCTGCTATACAGTCATGCCGTTTGGACTCAAGAATGCTGGGGCAACCTATCAGCGTGCAATGGCCGCTATTTTCCATGATCAGATGCAGAAGACTATGGATGCATACGTTGATGACATCCTGGTCAAATCCAAAGAAGAAAAAGATCATATCGATGCCTTAAGTCAAATCTTCAAGTGACTCATTCTTTACAAAATGAGACTCAATCCTCAGAAATGTGTCTTCGGGGTTGAATCAGGCAAGTTGTTAGGCTTTCTGGTAAGCAAAAAGGGGATAGAAATGGATCCCGCTAAAGCAAAGGCCATCATTGACATGCCACCTCCAACGACTCTTAAGGAATTGCATAGCCTTCAAGGACATATGCAATCAATTCAGAGATTCATATCCAATCTCGCCATGAGATGCGAGCCTTTCAATCATCTACTCAGAAAAGGAGTGAAATTTGAATGGGGACCAGAGTGTCAACAATCATTTGAACGTATCAAGCAATATCTTCTTAACCCACCCGTTCTGATGCCACCAGAATTGGGAAGGCCTCTTTTGCTGTATGTTTCAGTTAACCAAGCCGCTTATGGCAGATTCTTGGCACAGTATGAGGAAGGCAGTCTAATTGAGCATGCCATCTACTATGTAAGCAAGACCTTTATTGACTACGAGAAGAAATATTCTCAGATAGAGAAGACATGCCTAGCCCTAGTATGGATGTGTCAGAAGTTGAGACATTACCTGTTAGCATCAGAAGTCAAGATTCTCTTAAAACTTAATCCCCTCAAGTATATTCTCGAACAACCATTTCTCAGTGGATGGATTGCCAAGTGGCAAGTCCTATTAATGCAGTACGATCTGGAGTATGTTTCTCAGCAATCTATCAAAGGCCAAGCAATTGTTGACCAATTGGCAGATTTTCCTTTGGCAGAAGATGTTAAAGTCGAGGATGGTTTTCCCGATGAACGGATCTGCAATATTCAACAATCCCCAGTTTGGAATCTATTTTTCGATGGATCCAAGAACATGGCCGGCATAGGGATTGGAATCTTGCTGATCACACCAGAGAAAGAAATGATCCCTTTTTCTCTGAAACTGGATTTTCAATGTACCCATAACATGGCTAAGTATGAAGCTCTAATACAAGGTATGAGAATTTTGCAAGACTTCAATATTAAGAGGGTACATGCTTTTGGTGATTCATTGCTCGTTGTCAGCCAAGTCAAAGTTGAATGGCAGGTAAAAGACCAGAAGTTGCTTCCTTATCAAAAAATCGTTTTAGCTCTTATCAACAATTTTGATGAATTTCAGCTTTTCCATATCAAAAGAGAGTTCAATCAAATAGCTGACGGTTTGGCCAGCCTAGGCTCCATTATGTCTTTCAAAAATGGAGAGTCATGTCGTTCTTTTAAAATCGGTAGACTTGACCAACTTGCTTTCATTCCGGTGATGCAAGTTAACCAAGCGGAACAGAAGAAGAAGCCTTGGTACCAAGATATTAAAAACTTCATTGAAACTAGTGAGCTTTCACCAGAATTATCAAAGAAGGAGAAAAAAGCAATTCAGCATATGTCCGCCCGCTATTTTATCCTTGCCAATATTCTTTATCATAGTGGGTTCAGTTCTGAGTATTCCAGGTGCTTAGATGAAGAGAAAGCCAAAGAAGTTGTGCGAGAAGTGCATGAAGGTATTTGTGGTGGTCATGTTGGCTACCAGACCCTTGTTAAACAAATCATTCGGGCAGGATATTATTGGAAAACCATGCAGCAAGACTGCTATCGTTTTGTGAAGAAGTGCGTTCAGTGTCAGATGCACGCACCTTTCATTCATGTGTTAGCCACGTACTTGCAATCAGTCGTGTCTCCATGGCCATTTTCTATGTGGGCCTTCGATGTCGTAGGACCCATCACTCCTTCAGCTTCCAATGGGCATAAATATTTCCTTGACGCAACAGAGTATTTCACCAAATGGGTTGAAGCCGTCACTCTGCGTACAGTGGAAGGGCGACATGTAGTCTCGTTCATTCATAAGAACATTCTTTGTCATTTCGGTATACCGCACGACATCGTGTCAGATAATGGTACTCATTTCAAGAATGAGAGAATGAAGATCTTTTGTTCAAGATTCAGAATTCATCATCATTTTTCAGCTCCTTATTATCCTCAAGGGAATGGTCTGTCAGAAGCAACCAATAAGAGCGTGATTCGCATCTTGGAAAGAACCATTGAGACGGGTTGTGATTGGCACGAGAAAATCCATCATGCACTTTGGGCATATCGAACCACCATTCGGACCCTAACCAATGAAACCCCTTCAGAACTTGTTTATGGGACTGAGGTGGTGTTACCTCTTCATGTTCAGAAGCCTGCCCTTAAGTTCGCATTTCTTTTAGAGCTACCACTCGATCAGTATCAGCAACAGAGATTGGTACAGTTGGATCTACTCGATGAGAAAAGACTCAAAGCAGAGGAGCACGCTCAGTCTTATCGTCAGAGGATAGCAAGGCAATATGCCAAGTCAGTCATCGAAAGAAGATTTCAAGTTAATGACCTGGTCCTTAGATCAATGGCTCATCTCAAGCATCGTCCACGTGGAAAATGGTCACCAAACTGGGAAGGTCCCTACGTGGTGAAAGAAGCGTTACCCCGTAATTTATATCGTCTGATTAATGCAGACGGGGTAGAACTATCCGACCCCATTAATGCTCGATATTTAAAGAAATTCTACACCTAGAAAATCTCTATTCTATCTTTTGTATACTTCAAAATTCCTTTCAATAAATGATCAATTATTCTTCTATAATTCTTAGAATATACTGAGGCATTCTTGTTATAAAGTTGTCTTTAATTCAAAACAACCTGTATGCAGGCAGGATCAAACTAATCTCTCATTTTGCACGCATTTGCACCCATTTACATTGTTTGCATTTGCATTCATTTTACATTAAGCTTTATCACCCATTCAGGATAAGGGATAAATCCTGAGACCCCGACAAGTCGTCCGAGTCATCGTCAATTGATAACCTTTTAAAAATCCAGTGCTCGTATTGGTAACCTTTTTAAAGTCCAGTGCTCGTACGGGTAACCTTTTGAAAATCCAGTGCTCGTACTGGTAACCTTTTAAAATCCAGTGCTCGTACTGATAACCATTTAAAAACCAGTGCCCGTACTGGTAACCTTTCAAAATCCAGTGCTCGTACTGGTAACTTTTTAAAGTCCAGTGCTCGTACTGGTAACCTTTCAAAATCCAGTGCTCGTACTGGTAACTTTTTAAAACCCAGTGCTCGTACTGGTAACTTTTTAAAGTCCAGTGCTCGTACTGGTAACCTTTCAAAATCCAGTGCTCGTACTGGTAACTTTTTAAAACCCAGTGCTCGTACTGGTAACCTTTTAATTTAAAATCCAGTGCCCGTACTGGTAACCTTTCAAAATCCAGTGCTCGTATTGGTAACCTTTTAAAATCCAGTGCTCATACTGGTAACCTTTTAAAATCCAGTGCTCGTACTGGTATTTTATCAAAATTCGGTCTTCATACTGGTCACAACATAAATCTCACATTGGGGTTCAGACTCAATGTTAATCTTCAGATTTGCGAACCAAACAATCTGTATCAGACCCTTGGGTCATTCCATTCTGCTAATCTGACCTTCATATCATCAATTTTGTCAGACCTCTGGTCATTCATTTTATCAAGCAATTCTTTGAGTTATCAAAATCTATCAAAATCAATCGTCAATCACTTCTCTTGCGAGGGACCCTTTTTTCCAGGGAGAGTTCGAGGGAGCTCGTTCTTTTCGCATGTCTTTATTGTTCGTTCGTTGAACCCCTTTTTCTAGGGAGAGTTTGAAGGGACTTGTGCTTCACGAACAATTTGCAAAACAATCCTTATTGTCATGCAAGGAACCCTTTTTTTCAGGGAGAGTTTCGACGGAAGCTCATCCTCCTTGTAACCCTAAATGTCTTTTGTTAGGCCACTCTCGTCATTGAGGACCCTTTTTCCAGGGAGAGTGTGATGGACTCGTTCCTCTAATGATATCCTTCCAATCTTTATTAGCGGTTCCCTTTCCACAAGAGAAGCCTAGAGATAGAGAGCTTTGACAAAAGCTTAATTTCTCTTCGAAAGTTCGTTTTGTAAACACCTCCTCTTCAGGGAAGAGATGAGTATCTTTTTATTACCCGTTCAGGTAAGGGTCAAGTCTGAGTCTCTCCTTTGGGGAAAGGAGAGGAGAATCTAGCCACGGATGTGTCATTTAGATCTCAAGTGATTTCTTTCACCAAGGATTCCAAGAATATTTTGCCAATTTGTCATGAAAAATAGTTGTTGATTTCAAAATCTTTATTGTATAAAATTATTACCTCAGAATACCTTCAGTATTACTTTTGAAAGGACAAAGCTTTCGCGAAAAAGGATTCAAAATTCAAAATCTTTCTATTGGCCAACCAAAAGGATGAAAGATAAATCCGCGATATGTCCAGCAAAGAAAATTCAATGTTGTTGCAAAGCCATGAGTAACTGATATTGATCGCAGTCAATGGCACATTCTTAAAGATCATTCTTGGAAAATAAAGCAGTATCCTGGGTGATACAGAAAAATCCACTCAACCTTCATATCTCCTTAATCACCTAAGCTGCAATTAAATATGTGCAAAAGGGATCTTTCAATTGTCGTCAAGATGAAGACGAATTATGCGAGTCGACCCCCGGGGCCAAAGAAGATTTGAAACATCTCCAAGATGACTGAGTTTGTGACGGATCCTTCCAGGGAAAGTTCAGAGCACCATCGAGATGAAGGCGACTGCGATGAGCCTCCCAATAAACCCTAAAGGATATTTAATTCCCGCTATCATCAAGAGATTTCCCACCAAAGAGCCAATAACTGTCAAGATAATCCCTGAGAGAAAAGAAGGGTCGGAACATCTCTAAGATGAAGGAGTTTGTGACGTACCCTTCCAAAAAAGAGAGAAAAGTTAGGACATCTCCAAAATGAAGGATGATGTAATTCCCGAAAAATCCAAGAGAGCTCCAATTCTGTTAAAGAGAGTGCAGAAAGATCATCATGAGAAAAGAATCCCAGGATATCAAACTGCCGAATCTATCAAGAATCTTCTTTAATTTTGTGAAATTCTTTTATCAATATTCTTTCACCAATAGCTCTCGCAATATCAAGAATACTTTCTTTTCCGTCCATATCAAGGAAATTGATAGCTCCCTTGAAAGAAAGTCAATCGCAAGCAATTTGAATTCGAATCTTGATTCTACGAAGTTAAGTCCAGTCAGAGGTAATACTTCAGGTAGACAAGAGGAAATATTTTTCATATATATATGTGCTTATCATTCTTGAATCAACTACAATTTTTATCTTATTGACAATCTTTTCAAGTTATCCTGACATGAAGTGAGAGCTTGATGTCTATTTTGATGTATCTAGGCATTGTTGTTATCCCTTTTAAGATCGGATGATGGGAGTTGTCCAAGATCCTTCCCTTATTGTTTTGATCTGAGCGCCTAGGCTCTCAGATTAGCACACTTCCCTATGTTCCCCACTGTCCCACCATAGGCAGTTCCTATTCAGGTTAAGGGTTAAACCTGAATTTTTCTGCAAAAGGTCATCTATCTTAAAAGACATTTGTTATCATCGCAAAATTTTACTTTTGCAAGTCAAACTGACCTTTGAAAAAGATTTTGAAAATAACTCGCCTCCGTTTTTAAAATGCAGGATAATTCCGAAGAATGGGACCCGCCTGTCGATACGAGGTTCAACCGTTCCTGACGCCTTTACCAGGGGTAATTGAACCAAGGATCAATCTACTGCTTTGCTCTATTCAACTTATCTAAATCATGTTCTAATTCCTAAATGCACAAAGAATCAGGCATGTGCTATGAATTTTTGAAAATGTAGATTTGAAATCATGATGTTTGCTTCAGAGTTGGGAAATAATTGGAAAAAATATCACATGGAAAATCATGAATCAGGATTGGAAAATATTTCTGAGAAAAAGTGAAAATCGATTTCTAAGGAAATCTTGAAGTTTTGTGAAAATCAATTCTGAGAAAACTTGGTTTCTCTAAATTCAAACTTGGAATTGAATATATAACTTGAAAAATTGAGTTTTGAACTTGAGAAACACTTGAAATATTCTTTGAAAATTCAATGCTTTTGAGAAAATCGATTTCTCCATAAGACTTAGGAGATTTTGAGAAAATAGAATTCTCTGAATGGAAATTTGAATTGGAATTGGAAAATGCATGAAATGAATGAATATGATTTTGAGGAATTGAGAAAATCTCTTTGTATTTTTAAGAAATGCAGTGCAATTTGAAGTTAGCCTAAGAGTGTAGGCTGAATGTGGCTAATACGAAGATCACAAATCTGAGTATCTTTCGTATTCTGACTATGGCCATAAATACGAATTCCACCAAGTTTGTCAACTCCTTAAGAGCTAGTGCACGTGCCATTCATGTAGACCATAGTGAATTTGTAAAATGTGCATGAATTGGCATACATAGCAGTTATATATTAAAGTTTAAACTATATGCAATGCAAATCCTATTCTAAGCTGAAATTTAAATTCTTATTCCAAAGTTTAATTACAAATTACATCACTAATTGAATTGAAAATACAAGAAATTAAAGTCTTCAATGTCCCTGCAAAACTAGAAAACTTTGTTAGTGAAGATATGTTGGCTTTTCTAGGTTTATTCAATAATATCTGGAAATTACTAGATTTTACTAGATATAAGCCTTTTTCCATGATTCCCTTAAATAAAAATGATAAAATATGAAATAAAATATGAAATAAAATTGAATAAATAATGAAGATAAGATATGAAATTTTGAAATTGGGATCAAAATGATCAAAATACCCCTAATAACAAGACTATGGCCTTGAAATTAGGGTTTTCAGAAAGATATTTTGTAAAATGCAAGTTTTTAAATTCAAATAAAAATAAACTAAACTAAATATGATATGACATGATTAAAAATATGAAAATTAGGGTTAAGGATTTCAAAATTGAGGTCAAATGACCAAATTTCCCCTGATAGCAAGACTATGGCCTTGAAATCAGGGTTTTTCAAAAAATATTTTGGTAAAACATTGGTTTTATGGACTAAATGAAGTCAAATAAACATAAAATTAAGTATGAAATACCCTAATATGATTCTAAACATGGTTAAACCCTAAAAGCATGCACTTATACACGAAAATCCAAAAATATCACAAAATTTGTGATTTTGGCAGTGTTTCGGGATTCTTCAGGTGCCCTGTTTTGCAATTTGAGCCATTCAAGCATCAATCGAATTCCAAAATTTATCAAAATTGGTACCTGTACTTGTTATAGCCCTAATATCGGATTGGAATTATAAAAATAATTTTTTTTGACATTAATTTAATCCAAAAATTACATTAAGTCCTTGAAATATGTTATTTTTGACCTAGTTCACAAACCAGTTTCAGTTTAGGACCCGAATCAGTGGTCAATTCTCCATGGAAATCTCTGAATTTTTACAGAGACAAATTAGCCATAAAAACAAAACTTTTCCTTTTTACATATCGGAAAAAGCATCTAAGACAAGGGAGATCCCCTTCCGACAATCCGGGCTTAAATATTGTGAATCAAACATGAGTTAAAACAGACACTTCAGATTGAAAATTTTGGGATAAATAACAGTCATCCAAAATATCTGAGATTTTAACAGTGAACAGTGAACAGAGAAATAACAATACTCACTTTTTACAGATCATGAATCGGATTTGTGGTTTAGGATATATAAGCAACACAAGTCTGATTAGGGTTTTGGTAAACCCTAACGAGTTTTAAATTGAAAAACTAATTCTCTGACAAAGGAAAAATACTAAACAGAACTCAAAAATTCCCAAAATTTCACAATAGCTAGATCTCATCAATATGAATCCATAGCATTTTACAGATCTTAAATTAGACATTGGATGAGAAAACCCACACCACTGCAAGTTACCTTCCTGATTTTAACAATGATTTTAAAGTTTGAAAAACCCGATTTGATGTCTGATTTATCTGACAGGGTTCCCGAATCCCAACACCTCTAATTTTTTTACAGTAGTTCATTTACATATGCGTGTATTACATATAAAAAAATCAGAAATTAACAGTGAATACTTCAATCCAAAATAGCATGCTCTTGACTGTTCTAAACTTAAAACACACAGAAATCTAATAAACCTAATAAAACATGCATTAACTAATAAAAAACAATAAAAGAAATACTAAAACAGTAGGATAAAAATTATTTCTATGTTGGAAAATGTATAATAAACATGAATAAACAGAGAAATAAATAAAGATTAGGGAATCAATGGCTGGAATTTGATTTTACCTTTAAAAGCATGGATTTAACCCATTAAAAGGGTAAATCGCATGTTTTATTGGTTCATAATGTAAAAACCAATGCTAAAATTGATTCTAATGGATTAGAATCCCTGTAAAACACAAAAAACAGAGTTAGATCATCTTCTTGGACCGTTCTTGATGGTTTTTGAGGTTGAATCAAGGTTGAATCCACATGAGGAGGGGCGTCCAAGGCTAAATCTATGTTTAAACTATTAAAAACACTAAATAAAACATTAAAAACTAAAGAAACTATTTACCTTGGTGTTGCAGCAATGGAGGAGGTGCTGGAGAGGAGAGAGAAGCTCCAAGAATTCAAAGGAGAGAAGCCTTGAAAATCGTCCCCCATAGCCTCTTTTTATAATAAATTTTTAGGTTAAAAATCAACAATTTTGAAAACTTTGGACTCTCTAAGGGGGGGGGGGGGATTTTTGGGTGAAGTTACCTAACTACCCCTAGTCTAAATTATCTTAATTACTTCCTAATTAACCCCTAACTAAACCAAAGAATCCCTCAAATGTGGCACCACTTTGCGTTTTTCCACATTTGGGTTTTTAAAGTTTTAAAAACCTTTAAAAGCACTAGTTTAAAAACCAAACTTAAAACTAAGTTTTCAAAATAGATTTTGACTCTTCTAAACTTCTAAAACTAACCAAGACACTGACTAACCCTAGTCTAGCCCTGATTTACTCAAATATGGTGCCACCCCGAGTAGGCCCTACTTGAGTTTTTCAAAAAATGATTTTAAAACTTGAAATTGAGAAAGTTTTCAAAAGATTTTCAAAAGCAAACTTAAAATTAAAAGTTTTGAAATGGCCTAGGGTTCTAACTGGGTTAGAACTCCTCTGGATATGGTGCCAACTGAGTGGGCCCATATCGAGTTTTGAAATAAACATTGAAAATAACTTTGAAAAGAGGTTAAAATCAACAATTGAAATCCAGAAATTTTGAAAACGGAGTCTCGAACAAACTGGAACTCCGGGTTAAAGTCCTCAACACTTAGGACTCTGAGATTTTGGATTTTAAAGCCAAGTGAAAGAATTTTTAAAAGAATTTATCAGAAAATGGTGAAATAAGTCAGAAAATACAGTCAGGGTTAGACTCCTAACTCGACCGAACTCTGAAATAGAGTCTTGAACTAACTGGACTCTAAAAATTTTGAGAAATTTGATAAATGAAGAAATCCAGAAGCGACACCACCTAAATGGGTCTCATCTGAGAATTGAAATCAGTTAAAAATTGAGTTTAAAATGAATCCAGACTGTTTTCTGAGAAAACATTTCGAAATATAAGGCCCTGGGGTTTGCAAATGACATAATGTTGAATAAAAACCCAGGTTTTGAAATTGATTTTGAAAGAAAAGTTTTAAAACTCAAATCTGGATTAAATATTTTGAAAACAAGAGTACTGGATCTCGAACATGAGATGTAATGATATGCAATGCTATGAAATAATATGCCGAATGCATGCAATGATATGCAATGACACATGAAATGGATGAATACTGAATGAGGAGGAAAATTTGGGGTGTTTACACCATTCAGTCTCAGCAATGAGACGCCCAAGATCAATCCCTTTTCAAGCTTTAGGGAACCCCCTTTCTTCCTTTTTGCAATCCCCTCTCGAATTTGTTGTGCAAAATTCGAAGGTCCCATCATGGTTTCTTCATCTGAAGATTCCGTTTATCGTCCCCTTTCAGGTTAAGGGTTAAGCCTGAACCTCGTTTTTGCACGAGGTATCGTACCTTTCAGGTTAAGGGTTAAGCCTGAACCTCGTTTTTCCACGAGGTATCGTCCCCTTTCAGGTTAAGGGTTAAGCCTGGGCCTCGTTTTTCCACGAGGTATCGTCCCCTTTCAGGTTAAGGGTTAAGCCTAAGCCTCATTTTTCCATTAGGTATCATCCTCGATCAGGTCAAGGGGTAAAACCTGAGCCTCATTCTGATGAGGTATTTCATTTCTTGTCCCATCCAGGTTAAGGGCTAAGCCTGAGCTTCACTTCGATGAGGTGAATCTTCTTCTTTATCCTTCATTCCATATTTGTCATTACTGTCATAGCCAATTCTTTCATACCCAGTCAGATTTATCTAACTGGGGCATTTTATAATCTGAATTTGGTGTGTTTTTCTTTGCCACTAAGCTCGGCTTCTAACCGGCTTAGTAGCAAAGAGGGGCATCTGTAAACACCCCAAATTTTCCTCCTCATTCAGTATTCATCCATTTCATGTGTCATTGCATATCACTGCATACATTTGGCACACCATCTTAATGCATTGCATAGCATTGCATAGCATTGCATATCATTACATCTCATTATCGATATCCAGCACTCCTGTTTTCAAAATATTTAATCCAGATTCCATTTTAAAACTTTTCTTTCGAAATCAATTTCAAAACCTAGGTTTTTATTCAACATTCTGTCATTTTCTAACCCCCAGAACCTTATATTTCGAACTGTTTTCTCAGAAAACAATCTGGATTCATTTTAAACTCAATTTTTAACTGATTTCAATTCTCAGATGAGACCCATTTAGGTGGTGTCGCTTCTGGATTCCTTTATTTATCAAATTTCTCAAAATACTGAGAGTTTCAATCTGATCAGGACTTTGTCCCAGAGTCTTAGTTCAGTCAAGAGTTTGTTTTACTTCCATTTTCAGTCTTTTCTGTTTGTTTTCAAAATTCAAGTCATTTTGCAGAGTCCAGTCAATTCAGGACTCTATTTCAGAGTTTCGGTCGAGTTAGGAGTCTGACCCTGACTGTATTTTCTGACTTATTTCACCATTTTCTGATAAATTCTTTTAAAAACTCTTTCATTTGGCTTTAAAATTCAAAATCGCAGAGTCCTAAGAGTTCAGGACTCTAACCTGGAGTTCCAGACCACTTGAGACTCCATTTTCAGAAACTCTGACTTTCAATTGTTGATTTTAACCCTTTTTCAAAGCTATCTTTAGTGTTTATTTCAAAGTTTTCAAAACTCGATGTGGGATCACTCAGTTGGCACCATATCCAGAGAAGTTCTGACCCAGTTAGGATCCTATGCCATTTCAAAACTTTCAATTTCAAGTTTACTTTTGAAAATCTTTTGAAAACTCTCTCAATTTCAAGTTTTAAAATCGTTTTTGAAAAAAAACTCAAGTAGGGCCCACTCGAGGTGGCGCCACATTTGAGAAAGTCAGGGTTAGTCTAGGCTTAGTCAGTGTCTTGGTTAGTTTTAGAAGTTTAGAAGAGTCAAAATCTATTTTGAAAACTCATTTTAAAGTTTGGTTTTTAAACTAATGTTTTTAGAGGTTTTTTAAAAAACTTTAAAAAACCCAAATGTGGAAAAACGCCAAGTGGCGCCACATTTGAGGGATTCTTAGGTTTAACTAGGGGTTAATTAGTAATTAGTTAGGATATTTAGGCTAGGGGTAGTTAGGTAACTCCACCCAAAAATCGCCCCCCCCCCCTCTTTAGAATCCAATTTTTTTAAAACTCTTATTTTTAACCAAAAAATTTTCTATAAATTGTCCTCATAGGGGGGGACGATTTTTAGAACTCTCTCCTTTGGATTCTTGGAGCTTCTCTCTCCTCTCTAGCCTCTCCTCCATTGCTGCAACTCCAAGGTAATTAGTTCTTTAATTTTTCTTAGTTTTATTTAATGTTTTAGTGATTTAAACATGGATTTAGCCTTGGGCGTCCCTCCTTATGTGGATTCAACCATGATTCAACCTCAAGAACTATCAAGAACGATCCAAGAAGATGATCTAACTCTGTTTTGGTGTTTTTACAGGGATTCTAATCTGTTAGAATCGATTATAGCATCGATCTTCATATTATTAACAGATAAAATATGTGATTTACCCTTTTAATGGGTTAAATCCATGCTTTTAAAGGTAAAATCAAGTTCCAGCCATGGATTCCCTGTTTTTATTTATTTATTTTACTTAGTTATGTTTATTTCATGTGTTTTAACATATAAATTAATTTTGTTTTACTGTTTGTTATTTTTTTTAGTTATTTTCATTAGTTAATGCATGCTTTATTAGGTTTTACTAGATTTCTGTATGTTTTAAGCTTAGAACAGTAAAGAGCATGCTATTTTAGATTGAAGTATTCACTGTAAATTTCTGATTTTTTTATATGTGATACATGCATATGTAAGTGAACTACTGTAAAAAAATCATAAATTTTGGGATTAGGGAATTCTGTCAGAAAAATTAGACATCAAATCGGGATTTTCAACCTTAAAAATTGTTGTTAAAATCAAGAGGGTAACTTGCAGTTGTGTGGGTTTTCTCATCCGATATCCGATTCAAGATCTATAAAGTGTTGTGGATTCGTGTTAATGAGATCTATTTACTGTGAAATTTGAGGAATTTTTGGTCTCTGTTTAGTATTTTTCCTTTGTCAGAGAATCAGGTTTTAAATTTAAAACTCGTTAGGGTTTACCAAAACCCTAATCAGACTTGTGTTGCTCATAGATCTCAAACTACAGATCCGATTCATGATCTGTAAAAAAGGAGTTTCATTATTTTTTTGTCTACTATTCACTGCTAAAATTTCATAAATTTTTTATGAAGATTGCTATTTATCCTTGTATTTTCAATCGGAAGTGTCTGTTTTGATCCAAGTTAAATTCAGTAAACTTAAGTCCAGATTGCCGGAAGGGGATCTCCCTCATCAAAGATGGTTTTTCCGATCTGTAAAAGGGAAAAGTCTTTCTCTATTTTCAGTCTGATGGCATCCAGTCAAATCGATCCTATTTTTCCTGAAGGTCACATCTCCTTCGAGGTGCGACAAGGTCATCCTGAACATCGAGCCCTTAGCACCAGAACTTTCATTCTCCGGTGGTATTATTCATGGCTCAAAAGCTTTTCTCGCATGTTCCCGGACCATTTGAGCGAGTGCGGATTAGAATTGGCGTCAGCAGTCGGAAAGCAGACCATCAACGACAACCTGATCCACGCAATGGCAGAGCAATGGAATCTACGAATATATACCTTATGGTTCCCGTGGGGAGAGATGACCATTTTAATGAATGAATTTTCAGAGATTATGGGATTACCAGAACCAGCCGATCAACCAGGAGATCTGTTAGAGCATCAGTTTCTGATCAATGTTAATGGCTTGCACCCTCGAGATGCTTTAGCTCGTATGACAGGCCGCCGATCTTGGCCCCTGATTCAGATGGATGGAAATGAATATGTCAATCTGCTTGAGTTATATCATCAATATGGGACCTTCATTGAAGTCAGCTCACTATCAAGGACAGCTCAGGAAAGAATCGAGAATGCAATGGTCTTATGCACTGTAGGATTAACCCTCTTCCCAGACGAACAAAATTACATGGACATCAGAATAATCCAGCTCATGAGAAGATAGGGAAGTCAACAGACCAACCGTCTCTCCATAGCCATGGCAGCGCTCGCCTTCCTGTACCGGGGTTTGACTCATTTTTCACTTGGAGAGTCTATTCTCGTCGAAGGATGCCTCTACACACTACAATCCTGGTTCTTCCAGCACATTCCAGCCTGTGCAAATTCTTTCAGATACAATGGCCAAGAACTCCTACCAATGGCACAATACCGGTTCATGATCGACAACATTCAGGAAGAGGATATCATCTGGGACTACTTTGATCGACAATTATCTCCTCCCAGATATACATATGCTTATGGCAAGTGATTCAAGTTGTTGGGACCATTCTTCTGCACTTACTATCAGCCGGAGCGATGTGTTCGACAGTTCTCTTAGAGGCAGCAGTACATCAAAACTCGACTACTATCAGGGGCTATGGCAGAATTCGATCTCACTTCCGCACAATGGTCCGGGGCATATCATTCCGCCCGCTATGGCTGGGATTCCTTTGTTTCTCTTAAATTCTTTCCTGGTCCTAAAGTGTCTGCCGACTATCATGAATGATGGCAAATTGTTTGTCCTCCACCTCTTTGCCAGGATCAATAAAATCATATTTTTCTCATTCCAATAAAATTTTCTCTCTTTCTATCATGGTTTGATGACCTTGCCTAGATAACAAGGCACATTTTCCGTTGTTTATTTCTCTTGCAAAAGGATGACAATACAATTATCACGATCCCTGCAACGACTCAATCCCTAGTAACGGGATACTTTTTTCAAATTGTCTACCATATTTCCAGCAAATATTTCTTCCAAGAAACAAATTCCCTGAGAATCTAATCGAATCTTTGTCCATCTGAGAGCATTCACGCAGCATTTGATGGTTGAGACAAGATCAGGCAGAAAAACGACATTATCTCAGTATTCATCAGCTTCAGAAGAAGAGATGGACTCCCCGCGGTCAGTCAGGAGCCAGGGCCAACAAGAGGACGATGACATAGATCCGCAGATGTATGCTATGTTCCAGAAAATGATGAACAAAATGATGAGTGAACAAGCTGGGACCAGTTTAGAAAAGAATCCATTTAGGCAGAAGTTCCACGGTCACAAGGCTAAGAAATCCATAAAGACTTCCAAGAAACAGGTTCAGCCAGAAGAAATCTCAGATGGAACAGAATCAGCAGAAGACACCGATGAAGAATATGAGGTGCCCTCAACATTTCAGAAATATGGCCGGGAGCAAAGGGGCACCTGCAAACTGAAAAATCAGGTCATAGAAAATCCACTACAAGCACAATTCAAGGAAATGGCTAGAGTTGTCAAAGATTTACAAGCCTAGGACAAGGGCAAGAAAGTCTTCACTAGCGAGGACTTCTATGATGGCCTAGAAGGGGATGATGATCTCGAAAACCTTCCCTGAAAATTCATCAAGTTCGATGGTTCTGGTGACCCCAAAGCACATATCGCCACGTTTTTTGCTGAATGTTCTAAGTTCAAGAGGGATAACAGAGCACTATTTCTATGCTTCCCCCGCAGCTTGGAAGGAGTTGCAGCTAAATGGTATGCTGAGCATATCAATCCCATCGAGCTCAAGGAGTTCGATAAAGTTATGAATTTATTTATTGAATGCTTCTTGTTCAACAAGGAGACACTCCCAACATTAAGCCATCTCTGCAATCTAATGCAGAATGAAAATGAAAAGGCAAGGGATTTCATTCATAGATGGAGGTCTGCTTGCAACAAAATAAGGGATCCCATATCAGAGAGGCATGCTCTATCCCTGATCCTCAACAATTTTTCGCAACCTCTGAGAGGACTAATCTCCACTGCACCATCCAGGACTTTTATTGAGCTGACTGAACTAGCCGAATGGCTCGAGCTAAGCGTGGAGAATGGAGTCTATGAGGGCTTCACATTTTCCAAGAATAACCCCCAAGGTGAGCAGAAAAAGAAAACTCACTTCACCTACTCTGCCAACAACAACAGCAACAACAACAACAATCGTTATAAAGGGCAGAAGAAAGATTACTGCTATGGCACAGACAATGTAAATGACAAAGGTGATCAGAAAGGGAAGCCTTCCCCTCAATACAACAAGCCCCTTCAGCAAGATCAAAGGCCAAAACTGCGTGAAAAGACTAAGCATGAAGGATGGAGCTACGACAAAAAATTCACTCCTCTCGACCAATCACTCGAAGATGTGCTCGAGTACATGCTGTCGAAGGAAATGATTGAATTGCCTAGACTGGCTGATTCCCTTGTGCCTATGGGGAAGTGGAAAAACCAATTCTGCAAGTTCCATAGGACAGTGGGACACAACACTAAGAACTGTTTTGTTCTCAAGAATATTATGCAGGATTACATTGACAAGAATCTTTTGGTAGAAGGAGAGGAAGAAGAAAAATTGGACATTCTCAATCAGCCATTTCCTCCGCACACGACAACAGTAATATCCGAATAGCCACTCCTACCTTAAGAACACATCAAGCCGTGTTCCCTTCCAGATCTCCAATTTCAGCATCAGGTGTTAGTGCTACGACAAGCAGCCCCAACCACTAAGAAGATGGACATAATTTCAGCATTTGGCAAGCTGAAAGTATCTGAAGAACCTATAAGGTCATCCCCTAAGAAAGTAAAAGGAATTCCTGAATTCCTTAGTCAATTCATCAAGCCCATGCCAGACAAGGGAGAAATATCAACTCAAAATCCACTGACTTCTTTGTCCAATGTTTCAATTTTGGACTTAGCTAAAAGTTCTTGCAAGCATCAACAAGTACTGGATGAGCTACTGTGGAAAATCAAAGCCAAACCCAGTACCACGCCTGAGGACATGGCTCAGATGGTGAATTCAGCCATGACAAATGCACCAATCACCTTCTCAGATGAGGACCTTCCAAAGCCTCACACCTTTCATAACAATGCCTTGTACATCGTCGTTCAAGCAAGAGGAATGACAGTACCTGTAAACACCCCAAATTTTCACCCTCATCCAGTACTTACATTTCATGTGTCATTGCATATCATTGCATGCATTTTTGCATATCATTTCATCGCATTGCATAGCATTGCATGTCATCCCATCTCATTTTCGAGATCCAGCACTCCTGTTTTCAAAACATTCAATCCAGATTTGAGTTTTAAAGCTTTCTTTCAAAATCAATTTCAAAACCTGGGTTTTTATTCAACATTCTATCATTTTCCAACCCCAGGACCTCATATTTTGAAATATTTTCTCAAAAAACAATCTGGATTCATTTCAAACTCAATTTCAATTCTCAGATGAGACCCATTTAGGTGGTGTCGCTTCTGGATTCCTTTACTTGTCAAAAATCTCCAAAAACTTCAGAGTCCTAGTTGGATCAGGACTCTTTTTCCAGTCGGATCAAAACTCTATTTTTCACTACCTTTTTACCTGTTTTTGAAGAAAACCTTTCAAAATCTTCTGTTTTGGCCAACATTTCAGAGTCCTAGTTGGATCAGGACTCTTCTTCAAGAGTCCAGTCAGATCAGGACTCTTCTTTAGAGTTTCAATTGGATTGGGACTCTAATCTTTTACAACTATTTTATCTATTTTCAATCAAATCTTTCAAAATGAGTCAGAAACTCAGAGTTTTAGTCAAAACAGGACTCTGTTCAGAGAGTCCTAGTTGGATCAGGACTCTGATCCTGATTTCAATTTTGAAAGAATCTTTTAAAAATCTTTTCATCTATCAAAATTGTTATACTTTTATCAAAGAATTTTAAAATTCTTAGGTTTTATCCCAAAGTCCTGATCAAATAAGGACTCTACCCCAGAGTCCTGATCGAAGTAGGACTCTATCCAAAATTGATTTTCTCACTTCATTTTCACTGGCTTTCAAAAGCTTTGCTTAAAATTCATCATTTTCTTATCAGAAAACCAAAATTCTTAGATTTCTGATCGAATCAGAACTCTTTCTCAGGGTCCTAATTAGATCAGGACTCTGAACCAAAAACTTTAATTTCATCCTGTTTTCACTTGTTTTTCAAAATCCTCTAATTTGATTTCTCAGAAAATCCAAAAATTGGAGAGTCCTAGTTCAATTAGGACTCTGTCCCCAGAGTCTTAGTTGAATCAGAACTCTGTTTTATTTCAATATTCGTTATTGTTTTCACTGTTTTGACAAGTTCTTTCATTTGTTTTTCAGAAAATACCAAAAAATCTAGAGTTTCAGTCCGATCAGGACTCTGTCCCAGAGTTCTAATCCAGTCAGGAGTCTGTTTTTACTTTCATTTTTATTTATTTCCATTTGTTTTCAAAAATTAGGTCATTTTGCAGAGTCCAGTTGATTCAGGACTCTATTTTAGAGTTCGGTCGAGTTAGGAGTCTAACCCTGACTGTGTTTTCTGACTTATTTCATCAAATTTTGATAAAATCTTTCGAAAATTCTTCTATTTGAATTCTAAAAATCTAAAATCTCAGAGTCCTAAGAGTTCAGGACTCTAACCCGGAGTTCCAGTTCGATTAGAACTCTATTTTTAAAAATCTTGAATTTCAATTATTAATTTGAACCCCTTTTCAAAGTTGTTTTCAGTGTTTATTTCAAAATTCTTCAAAACTCGATGTAGGCCCACTCAGTTGGAACCATATCCATAGGAATTATGACCCAGTTAGAACCCTATGCCATTTCAAAAACTTAACTTTAAGATTACTTTTGAAAATTCTTTTGAAAACTCCTTCAATTTTAAGTTTTAAAATCATTTTTTTTGAAAAACTCAAGTAGGGCCCACTCGAGGTGGCGCCATATTCGAGTAAGTCAGGGCTAGACTAGGGTTAGTCGGTATCTTGGTTAGTGTTATAGGTTTAGAAAAGTCAAAACTATTTTGAAAACTCATTTTGAAAATTAGTTTTTAAAACTAGTGTTTTTAAATGTTTTTAAAAGTGTTTTAAAAACCCAAATGTGAAAGATGCCAAGTGGCATCACATTTGGGGGTTTTCTAGGTTTAGTTAGGGGTTAATTAGGGATTAATTAGAGTCCCACCTAGGCTATAATTCTCCAAAAAATCGTTGCCTTTAGTGGATTTATTAAAAAGAGTCCTAAAAAAATGAAAAACCTCTTAATTAACCCTAATTAAGTGACTTTTTGAAAAACTATAAAAAGGGACCTAAGGGGGGCCAAAAGGAGGGCTCTTTTCTCTCAAATTTTCGTGGCCTCTCTCTCATCTCCAGCACCTCCACCTTCCTCCATTGCAGCTGCAAGCACCAAGGTAATATTTTTAATATTTTTTTAGTTTTATTTAATACTTTTTCATGTTTTAAATCAATTTTAGCCATTGGTGTCATCCCCTTCATGGATTAAACCATGGATTCAAGTCCAAGAACCTCAAGAGAGATTCAAGAAAGTGATCTAACTATATTTCATGGTGGTTACAGGGATTCTAATCCATTAGAATCAATTTTAACATGGGTCTTTACATTATTAACCAATAAAACATGTGATTTACCCTTTTAATGGGTTAAATCCATGCTTTTAAAGGTAACATCAAATTCCAGCCATTGATTCCCTAAGTTTTATTTATTCATGTATTTGTTTATGTTGATTACACGTTTTCCAGCATAGAAATAATTTTTATTTGCTGTTTTATGGTTTGTTTTATTGTTTTTCATTAATTAATGCATATTTTCTCAAGTTTCTTAGATTTCTGTGTGTTTTTAATTTAGAATAGAAAAGAGAATGCTGTTTCGGATTGAAATACTTGCTGTTTATTTCTGATTTTTTTATATGTGATGAATGCATATGTGTTTGAACTACTGTAAAAAAATCAGAGATTTTGGACTTTGGGAACTCTGTCAAAAAAATCAGAAATCAGGTCGGGTTTTTAAAACTTTAAAATCGGTGTTAAAATCAGGAGGGTGACTTGATATGATGATATTTTTCTCATCCGATATCCGATTTGGGATCCGTAAAGTGCCATGAATTCATATTGATTAGATCTAGCTACTGTGAACTTTTGAATTTTTTTTATCTCTGTTGGATATTTTTCCTCTGTCATAGATTCTGATTTTCAATTTAAAACTCGTTAGGGTTTACCAAAACCCTAATCAGACTTGTGTTGTTTATAAATCCCAAACCACAGATCCAATTCATGATATGTAAAAAGTGAGTATTGTTATTTTTCTGTCTACTATTTACTGCTAAAATATCAGATAGTTTGGAGTAGTATTGATATTTATCCCGAAATTTTTAATCTGCAGTGTCTGTTTTAACTCATGTGTGGTTTGCAATATTCAAGTCCAGATTGCCGGAAGGGTTTCTCCCTAACCGGAGATGCTTTTTCCAATCTGTAAATTAAGAAATCTCTGTTTTTTTTCTTAGTTTATCTATGTAAAAATTCAGAATTTTTCATGGAGGTTTGACTACTGGTTCAGGTCTTGGACTGAGACTGGTTGGTGAATTAGGTCAAAAATAGCATATTTTTAGGGTTTAATGCAATTTTCGGATTAATTCAATGTCAAAAAATTATTTTTATAATTCCAATTCGACATTAGGGTTATAAAAAGTGCAGGTACCAATTTTTATGGATTTTAGAATCCATTTGATCTCTGAATTAATAAAATTGCAAAACAGGGTCCCTGAAAGATCCAAAAACACTGCAAAAATCACATAATTTGTGATATTCTTGGATTTTCGTGCATAAGCATATATTTTTAGGGTTTAATCATGTTCATAATCATATTAGGATGCTTTAGGTTTAATTTTATGCTTATTTGATTTCATTTAGTGCATAAAACCTAAGTTTTTACCAAAATCTATTTCAGAAAACCCTGATTTCAAGGCCATAGTCTTGCTATCGGGGGCAATTTGGTCATTTGACCTCAATTTCGAAATCCCTAACCCTAATTTTCATATTTTTAATCATGTCACATCATATTTAGCTTAGTTTATTCCATTTAAATTTCAAAACTTGCATTTTATCCAAATATCTTTCTAAAAAACCCTAATTTCAAGGTCATAGTCTTGTTATTAGGGGTATTTTGGTCATTTGGACCCCAATTTCGAAATTTCATATCTTATCTTCCTTATTTATTCTATTTTATTTCATACTTTATCATTTTTATTTAAGGGAATCAAGGAAAAGGCTTATATCTAGCAAAATCCAGTAATTTCTAGATATTACTGGATAAATCTAGAAAAGCCAACATATTTTCATTAACCAAGTTTTCTAGTTTTGCAGGTACATTGAAGACTTTATTTTTCATGTATTTAAATTTTAATAGTGATGTAAACTAAACTTTGGAATAAGAATTTACATTTCCTGCTTAGCTTAGGCAGCATTGCATATAGTTTATTTTTTTTTAAATAATGTTAATGTGTTATGGATGATGATTCATGCATATTCGAACTCACTATGGTCTACACAAATGGCACATACACTAGCTTTTATGAAGTTTATAAACTTGGTGGAATTCGTATTTATGGCCATAGTCAGAATATGAAGGATATCTAGATTTATGATCTTCACATTAGCCACATTCAGCCTACACTCTTAGGCTAACTTCAAAATGCACTGCATTTTTCAAAAATACAAAAAGTATTTCTCAATTCCTCAAATTCATATTCATTCATTTCATGCATTTGCCAATTCCAATTCAAATCTCAATTCAAAGAAGTTTATTTCCTCAAAATCTCCCAAGTCTTATAGCAAAATCAATTTTCCCAAAAGCATTGAATTTCAAAGAATATTTCAAGTGTTTCTCAAGTTCAAAAACTCAATTTTCCAAAGTTGTGCAGTCAATTTCAAAGTTTGAAGTTAGAATTTTTCTAAGTCTTATTCAAAAGAATATGGATTTGCCAATGATATTTCAAGTATTTCCCAAGTTCCAAATTCAAATTTTCCAAGTTAGAATTTCAATTTCCAAGTTTGAATCCAGAGAAACCAAGTCTCTTAGAATCGATTTTCACCAAATGTCAAGGATTCCTCAAAATCGATTTTATCTCTCTCAGAAGTACATTTCAAATCCCAATTCACGATTTTCCAAGATTTACATTTTCTAAATATTTTAATCATTCAAAGCAAACATCATGTTTTCAAATGTGCATTTTCTGAAAATTCAAAGCACATGCTTGATTCTATGTGCATTTAGAAATTAGAATATGATTTAGACAAGTTGAATAGAGTAGAGCATAAGATTGATCCTTGGTTCAATTACCCCTGTTAAAGGTGGCAGGAACGGTTGAACCTCGTACCGACAGGCGAGTCTCATTCTTCGGAATAATCCCGCATTTTAAAAAATGGAGGCGAGTTATTTTCAAAATCTTTTTCAAAGGTCAGTTTGAATCGCAAAAAGTAAAAATTTTGCAATGATAACAGGTTTGGCGACCGTGATGGGACCTGTCTTCGCCTGATCAATCTAATGCTCTACTTAGTTCAAATTGTCAAAATCGTATTCCATGGAATGTCAGCTTTTATTTAAATAATGTCATGTGAACCTAGGAGCCTAGACCTGAACCCAGCTGACATGGAATGCATGTAGACTAGGTATGGTTTGGTAGGACCATATTGAGGAAAATTATTCATGCTCACATATACTTAGGTCTAATACAACCCTCCTCAATCTAGGTTTGATTGAAAACAATGTTTGATTCTTCAAAATTTTCAAAATTCTATCTCTTTAGGTTTTAGAGCCTTCTGATTTGATTGCATGTGCTCATATTTTTCAAAAACCACCCCACCTATATTGTCCCGGTCTTCACGTTGCTGGGCTCTCTTCCAGAACCATAGTTCGGGACAGAGCCTCACAACTGGGCCACCTATTTGGGTGAAACCCCCCCTGCCACGTACCAAGGGCCATAGTCCAACGTATATCGGCAGGTGCTCAAGGATGTTGGAAAACTTGAACCTAGAACTGGAGAAATTGATTTTATGCCACGTACATCGAGCCTTGGCTTGAGTATATAGGCATAACTGGATTGGATACAGTTGATCTGAACCTTAGAGTTAGGATTAAGGACCTACAGCTATTTCAAAATTTGTACATCTAGAGTCAGCTTTTAGGGAATGCTGTATGTGCATACTTGTTTATGCAGAATGTGATTGAATGTGTTATTTCCTTTTTATTTTCCATATTTTCCCTAATTTTCTAAAAATACTGGACGATTTTCTCAAAATTCCCCAATCTATGTCCATGTACTGTCCATGTTTTAAACCTTGGACGATTTTCCAAATACTTCATTTTCCATTTATTTCTTCATATTTCATCAAACCCTGGACGATTTTCCAAATTTCCCTTAATTTCCTTCAAAACTCCAGGTGATTTCCCATCTTTCCTTTCTTCTGGATCTCGAATTCCTACTTTATTTTTATCCTGCCTGCATTTTCCTCAAATTTCCTGTATTTTCCAAAGTCTTATTCCAATTTTCCATGTTTTCCAGTCTGATGGCATCCAGTCAGCTTGATTCAGTCTTCCCTGAGGGTCACATCTCCTACGAGGTGCGACAAAGTCTTCCCGAACATCGAGTCCTCAGCACCGGATCCTTCTTTCCCCGGTGGTACTATTTATGGTTCAAGAATTTCTCTCGTATGTTTCCGGACCACTTGGACGATTGTGGGTTAGAACTAGCGTCCGCAGTGGGAAAGCAGACAGTCAATGGCAACTTAATCCATGCACTAGCAGAACGGTAGAATCCGAGCACTTCTACCTTCTGGTTCCCGTGGGGCGAGATGACAATACTGATAGATGAATTTTCAGAGATTATGGGATTGCCCGAGCCAGCCGGTCAGCCTAGAGATCCATTGGAGAAACAGTTTCTGATTAATGTTAAGGGTCTGGACCCTAAGGATGCCTTAGCTCGCATGACAGGACGCAAGTCTTGGCCATTGATAGAGGAGGATGGAAACGAATATGTGGACCTGCTCGAAATCTACAGACAGTATGGGACATTTGTGGAAGTCAGTTCGTTGTCTAGGACAGCTCGAGAGAGAATTCAACACGCGATGGTTCTGTGCATGGTGGGGTTAGCTTTCTTTCCCGATGGACGGAATTACATGGATATCAGAATAGTTCAGCTTATGAGGAGATGGGGAAGTTGACAGACCAGCCGCCTCTCAATAGCCATGGCCGCACTCGCCTTTCTATAGCAAGGGTTGACCCGTTTCACACTCAGAGAGTCGATCCTAGTCGAAGGGTGCACCTATGCCTTGCAGTCTTGGTTCCTCCGGCATGTGCCAGTCCGAGCCAGTTCATTCAGATATAATGAAAAAAAAAAAAAAAGCTTTTGCCAGTTGCGCGATACCGGTTCTTGATCGACAACCTTCAGGACGAAGAAGTCATATGGGATTACTTTGATCGTCAGGAAGCGCCTCCCAGATATACCTACGCTTATGGCAAGCGGTTCAGGCTACTTGGCCCGTTCTTCTGCCCATACTATCATCCAGAGCGGTGTGTCAGGCAGTTCTCTCAGAGGCAGAAGCGCGTAGAGATTCGTCCACTAGCAGGGGTTCTGCCAGAATTCGACCTCGCATCAGATCAATGGTCCGGAGCATACCATTCTGCCAGACATGGCTGGGATTCCTTTGTCAATCTTACTATTTTTCCTGGTCCTCGTGTGTCTTCTGATTATCCGGAGTGGTGGAAAATTGTCTGTCCCCCTCCCCTCTGTCAAGTGTATTATTAAAATCATATTTTCGATAAAGTTCCTTTAATCTTCATTTCACTTTGGTTTGACGACCTCGCCTAGGTAACAAGGCATATTCTCAGTTGTTTATTTTGCAAAGAATAGCAGCGCAATTGTCATAAACTCCAGCGACGACTCAATCCCTAGTAATGGGATATTATTTCAATTGTCTACCAAAATTCTCAACAAATATTCTTCTCCAACCAAATTTCCTTCAAAAGCCTAACCATCAGTTCTACCTTACAGAGAACATCAACAACATCTAAAAGAATACTCGTGATACTCGATGGTTCATACAAGGTCCGAAAAGAAAACCTCATCAGTTGAAGGCGTTGCATACTCAGTCACTTTAGAAGAGGAAATGGACTCATCCCGATTAGTCAGAAGCCAGGGTCAGCAAGCAGAGGATGATGTTGATCCTAAGATATATGCTATGTTCAAAGAGGTGATGACCAAACTGTTGGCAGAACAAGCTGTAGCTAGTACAGAAAAGATCCAGGTCGAGTAGAGGGCAAAAGGCCGGTCAGCCAAGAAAGTTTTAAAACTATCCAAGAAACATATCCAACACGAGGATACATCTGATGAATCAGAATCAGTAGTTGGCACTGATGAAGAGTATGAAATCTGGCAAGCATTTTAAAGATCCCCTCATAGGCAAGGGACAACCTATAAATGGAAAAATCAAGCAATGGATGATCTGGTCCAAATACAACTGAAGGAAATGGCAAAGAAGATTAAAGATTTGCAAGCCCGCGACAAGGGCAAGAAGGTCTTCACGAGCAAAGATTTCTACAAGAGCATCACTTCCGTCAGGAATAATCAAGATTCAAAAAAGACAAATTTTGTCAAGGCCCACCGCGAGGGGTGCAAGGATAGCAAAGAAAATCATACAAGTCAGAAAGAGAAATCTTTAAAGCAGAGTGGAAAATTGAATCAACAGAAAGAAAAGATAAAGCGGGACGGCTGGGATTGCGATCGCCAATTTACTCCTCTCGAGCAGTCTCTTGATGAAATCCTTGAATATATGTTGGCCAAGGAATTGGTAAAGCTTCCAAGAGTCTCAAATCCTCCCACAGTCATGGGAGGATTCACAGATCAGTTCTGCAAATTTCATCAGGCAATGGGTCACGATATCGAGCATTGTTTTGTCCTTAAAAATATTGTCCAAGACAGCATTGACAAGAATCTCCTCACTGAAGATAAAAAGGAGGACCAATCCTCCTGATCATCCTCAATCATTCAAAAATTGACAACACTAGCGCTCTCCCAATTTCCCATCTTGCTTTAAGGGGATGATGAAATCCCGTTTGTCTCTCCTCTATTTGTTACCTTTCCTTCAATACATCAATTAAGTTGTCAATTTTTCTCGCAAGACGTTCTTTTATGAGGAATGACCTCTTCCGAGTCTCTTCTGAATCAATTAAAAGCCAGTTGCCGTGTCACCTTCAGAGAGCACTCTTCGAACATCAATCATTTATCCTTTTGTTCAAATTCGTCTTTCCCAGTTACACTGGGGCATTTTTTTTAAAATTTTTTTATTTTATCTACAAATACCCTGTATGCAGGCAGGATCAAACAAATCTCTCATTTTGCACGCATGTGCACCCATTTACATTCATTTGCATTTGCATGCATTCATTTGCATTCATCTGCATTCATCTGCATCGATTTGCATTTGCATCGAACTCCCCATTCAGGATAAGGGATAAATCCTGAGACCCCGACAGTCGTCCAAGTCATCGTCAATTGATGACCCTTCAAAATCCAGTGCTCGTACTGGTAACCTTTTAAAACCCAGTGTTCGTACTGGAAATCTTTCAAAACCCAGTGCTCGTGCTGGTAACCTTTCAAAATCCAGTGCTCGTACTGGTAATCTTTTAAAACCCAGTGCCCGTACTGGTGACCTTTTTGAAAATCCAGTGCTCGTACTGATAACCTTTTAAAACCTAGTGCTTGTACTGGTAACCTTTTAAAATCCAGTGCTCATACTGGTAACCTTTTAAAACCCAGTGCTCGTATTGGTAATCTTTTAA
The DNA here is from genome assembly GCF_984573655.1 of Nuphar pumila. Lineage (NCBI taxonomy): Eukaryota > Viridiplantae > Streptophyta > Magnoliopsida > Nymphaeales > Nymphaeaceae > Nuphar > Nuphar pumila. The sequence continues at coordinate 85,259,320 of NC_143254.1, read as the reverse complement.
AACCCAGTGCCCGTACTGGTGAATTTTTTGAAAATCCAGTGCTCGTACTGGCAACCATTTAAAACCCAGTGCCCGTACTGGTGACTTTTTTGAAAATCCAGTGCTCGTACTGGTAATCTTTTAAAACCCAGTGCTCGTACTGATAATTTTTTAAAACCCAGTGCTCGTACTGATAATCTTTTAAAACCCAGTGCTCGTACTGGTAACCTTTTAAAACCCAGTGCTCGTACTGGTAACCTTTTAAAACCCAGTGCTCGTATTGGTACTCTTCCAAAATCTGATGCTCATACTAGTTGAACTAGTCCCAAATGTCATCTTTATACTTATCAACTTTTCTTTCCTTTCAATGTCTTGAATTGGTCTAGAAGAGTCGAGTTCCGATTCGAATCTTCTTCCAAATCCAATTCAGAATTGGTCTAGAAAATCCAAGTTCCGACTTGAATTTTCTTACAAATCCAATTCGTATAATTTCTTTCCTCCAGATTTTAGAATTGGTCTAGAAGAGTCGAGTTCCGATTCGAATCTTCTTCCAAATCCAATTCAGAATTGGTCTAGAAAATCCAAGTTCCGACTTGAATTTTCTTACAAATCCAATTCGTATAATTTCTTTCCTCCAGATTTTAGAATTGGTCTAGAAGAGTCGAGTTCCGATTCAAATCTTCTTCCAAATCCAATTCAGAATGGTCTAGAAAATCCAAGTTCCGACTTGAATTTTCTTACAAATCCAATTTGTATAATTTCTTTCCTCCAGATTTTAGAATTGGTCTAGAAGAGTCGAGTTCCGATTCAAATCTTCTTCCAAATCCAATTCAGAATTGGTCTAGAAAATCCAAGTTCCGACCTGAATTTTCTTACAAATCCAATTCGTATATTTTCTTTCCTCCAGATTTTAGAATTGGTCTAGAAGAGTCGAGTTCCGATTCGAATCTTCTTCCAAATCCAATTCAGAATTGGTCTAGAAAATCCAAGTTCCGACTTGAACTTTCTTACAAATCCAATTCGTATAATTTTCTTTCCTCTAGATTCTAGAATTGGTCTAGAAGAGTTGAGTTTCGATTCGAATCTTCTTCCAAATCCAATTCAGGATTGGTCTAGAAAATCAGAGTTCCGACTCGAATTTTCTTTCAAATCCAATTTGCCTAGCTTTCCTTTACAAGTTTGAACTTCTACTCAAACTATCCTGCGAGTTGGTATAGAAGATCCGAGTTCCGACTCGAATTGTCTTTCAAAATCCAATTCATCTAGTTTTCCTTGAAGAGTTGAATTCCGATTCGAATCTTCCCTCAAAAAACCCAGTTTAGCACCTGGTCAATTCAAAGCTCACAAGTTGTGGAATCATTCCTTCTTAAGCTATGATTCTTAGGTTGAATTCCTATGGAACTGATAGTTCGTAGGTCGAACCCCTGCAGAACCAATGTCGTTCTTAGGCTGAATCCCTATAGAACCCATGTCATTCTCAGTAAACCAATTCACAATTTCGACCTTCGGGTCAATCAATTTCCAATTTCCAATTATCAATTTCCAAATTTCCAATTTCCAATTTCCAATTTCCAATTTCCAATTTCCAATTTCCAATTTCCAATTTCCAATTTCCAATTTCCAATTTCCAATTTCCAATTTCCAATTTCCAATTTCCAATTTCCAATTTCCAATTTCCAATTTCCAATTTCCAATTTCCAATTTCCAATTTCCAATTTCCAATTTCAAAATTCCAATTTCCAAAATTTGACCCTTTCGGGTCACTCAATACCAATTTCAAAAATCTCTCTTGCGAGAGACCCTTTGTATAGGGAGAGTTCGAGGGAGCTCGCTCTTTTCGCATGCTATCCAATTTGTTCACTTAGCCCCTTTTCAGGGAAAGTTTGAAGGGACTCGTGTCTTTGTGAACCGTTTGCAAAACAAAATTCCAAATTTCACACAAGGAACCCTTTTTATAGGGAGAGACTCGACGGAGACTTGCTTTCCTTGTGGCCCCATAATTTCATACTAGGCCATTTTCATCATGAAGGACCCTCTTTTCAGGGAGAGTGTGATGAACTCGTTCCTTCATGACCAATTTACCAACCTCACCAATTCCGGCCCCCTTTCCATAAGAGAAGCCTAATGTTAGGAAGTTTTGACGAAAGCTTAATTTCTCTTAGAAAGTTCGTTTTGCAAACACCTCCTCTTCAGGGAAGAGAGGAGTAATTTCTAATTCCAATTTCTGAATCTTCTCCTTTGGGGAAAGGAGAAGAGAATTTCTGTCATGGATGTGTTGCGTTGTGCTTCAAATGCTCGCTTTCACAAAAGGATTTCAAGAAAATTTTGCCAATTTGTCGTCAAATATTTGTTGATTTCAAAAACCTTTATTGCACAAAATTATTACTTCAGAATACCTCCAGTATTACTCCCGAAAGGACAAAGCTTTCGCGAAAAAGGATTCAAAGTTCAAAATCTTTCTATTGGCCAACCAAAAGGATGAAGGATAAATCCACGATATGGCCAGCAAAGAATATTCAATGTCGTTGCAAAGCCATGAGTGATTAATATTGATCGCAGTCAATGGCACAGTCTTAAAGATCATTCTTGAAAAATGAAGCAATCGAAATATCCTGGGTAATACAGAAAAATCCACTCAATCTCCATATCTCCTCAATCACCCAAGCTGCAATTAAATATCTGCAAAAGGGATCTCTCAATTGTCGTCAAGATGAAGGCGAATTAAGCGAGTTGACCCCCGGGGCCAAAGAAGATTTGGATCATCTCCAAGATGACGGAGTTTGTGACGGATCCTTCCAGGGAAAGTTCAGATCACCGTCGAGATGAAGGCGAGTGTGATGAGCCTACCGACAAACCCTAAAGGATATTTAATTCCCGCTATCATCAAGAGATTCCCAACCAATGAGCCAATAATCGTCAATATAATCCTTGAGAGAAAAGAAGGATCGGAACATCTCTGAGATGAAGGAGTTTGTGACGTACCCATCCAAAAAAAAAAGAGAGAGAGAAGTCAGGACATCTCCAAAATGAAGGATGATGTAATTCCCGAAAAATCCAAGAGAGCTCCAATTCTGTTAAAAAGAGAGTGCAGAAAGATATTCATGAAAAAAAGAATCCCAGGATATCAGACTGCCGAATCTACCAAGAATCTTCTTTAATTTTGTGAAATTCTTTTATCAATATTTTTTCACCAATAACTTTCGCAATATCAAGAATACTTTCTTTCCCGTCCATATCAAGGAAATTGATAGCTTCCTTGAAAGAAAGTCAATCGCAAGCAATTTGAATTCAAATCTTGATTCTACAGAGTTAAGCTCAGTCGGAGGTAATACTTCAGGTAGAAAAGGGGGAATACTTTCAAAACAATGTGCATCATTTTCAATTATTTTGAATCAACAACAATTTTCAACATTTCGACAATATTTTCTAGCTATCCTGGCATGAAACGAGAGCTTGAGGTTCATCTTTGGCGCATCCTGACACCATCCCTTTTTAGGACTTGATAACGGGAGTTTTCAAGATTCCTTCCCTTCTTTGGTATAATCTGAGCGCCTGGGTTCTCAGATTCGCACACTTCCCTGTGTCCCCACTGTCCCACCATAGACAGTCAAATTTCGGCTTGAGTTTAAGCCACCAATTTCAGCAAAAGGCAATTTCAAAAGTTAATTAGTATCAGCAATGAGGCGCCCAAAATCAAACCCTTTTCAAGCTTTAGGGACCTCAATTTCCTTCCTTTTGCAAAACCCCTATCGGATTCATTGTGCGGAAATCTGAAGGTTCCATCACGGTCTCTTCTTTCGAGGATTCCGTCCATTTTTCGCCCGATCAGGTCAAGGGTACAAACCTGAGCCTCCTTTGATGAGGTATTCCATTTTCCACCCAATCAGGTTAAGGGTATAAACCTGGGCCTCCTTTGATAAGGTATTCCATTTTCCACCCAATCAGGTTAAGGGTATAAACCTGGGCCTCCTTTGATGAGGTATTCCATTTTTCCACCCAATCAGGTCAAGGGTACAAACCTGAGCCTCCTTTGATGAGGTATTCCATTTTCCACCCAATCAGGTCAAGGGTACAAACCTGAGCCTCCTTTGATGAGGTATTCCATTTTCAACCCGGTCAGGTTAAGGGTTAAGCCTGAGCTTCGTTCCATACAAGGTATTTCCCGTCCCATCCAGGTTAAGGGCAAAACCTGAATCTTACTTTCTTTTGAAATAAAATTTTATCCTTATTCTCCATTTCATATCTACCATCATCACTTGGATTAATTCCTTCATACCCAGTCAGATTCATCTAACTGGGGCATTTTTATAATCCAAATTTGGTGTGTTTTCTTTGCCACTAAGCTCGGCTTTCAACCAGCTTAGTAGCAAAGAGGGGCATCTGTAAACACCCCAAATTTTCACCCTCATCCAGTACTTACATTTCATGTGTCATTGCATATCATTGCATGCATTTTTGCATATCATTTCATCGCATTGCATAGCATTGCATGTCATCCCATCTCATTTTCGAGATCCAGCACTCCTGTTTTCAAAACATTCAATCCAGATTTGAGTTTTAAAGCTTTCTTTCAAAATCAATTTCAAAACCTGGGTTTTTATTCAACATTCTATCATTTTCCAACCCCAGGACCTCATATTTTGAAATATTTTCTCAGAAAACAATCTGGATTCATTTCAAACTCAATTTCAATTCTCAGATGAGACCCATTTAGGTGGTGTCGCTTCTGGATTCCTTTACTTGTCAAAAATCTCCAAAAACTTCAGAGTCCTAGTTGGATCAGGACTCTTTTTCCAGTCGGATCAAAACTCTATTTTTCACTACCTTTTTACCTGTTTTTGAAGAAAACCTTTCAAAATCTTCTGTTTTGGCCAAAATTTCAGAGTCCTAGTTGGATCAGGACTCTTCTTCAAGAGTCCAGTCAGATCAGGACTCTTCTTTGGAGTTTCAATTGGATTGGGACTCTAATCTTTTACAACTATTTTATCTATTTTCAATCAAATCTTTCAAAATGAGTCAGAAACTCAGAGTTTTAGTCAAAACAGGACTCTGTTCAGAGAGTCCTAGTTGGATCAGGACTCTGATCCTGATTTCAATTTTGAAAGAATCTTTTAAAAATCTTTTCATCTATCAAAATTGTTATACTTTTATCAAAGAATTTTAAAATTCTTAGGTTTTATCCCAAAGTCCTGATCAAATAAGGACTCTACCCCAGAGTCCTGATCGAAGTAGGACTCTATCCAAAATTGATTTTCTCACTTCATTTTCACTGGCTTTCAAAAGCTTTGCTTAAAATTCATCATTTTCTTATCAGAAAACCAAAATTCTTAGATTTCTGATCGAATCAGAACTCTTTCTCAGGGTCCTAATTAGATCAGGACTCTGAACCAAAAACTTCAATTTCATCCTGTTTTCACTTGTTTTTCAAAATCCTCTCATTTGATTTCTCAGAAAATCCAAAAATTGGAGAGTCCTATTTCAATTAGGACTCTGTCCCCAGAGTCTTAGTTAAATCAGAACTCTGTTGTATTTCAATATTCGTTATTGTTTTCACTGTTTCGACAAGTTCTTTCATTTGTTTTTCAGAAAATACCAAAAAATCTAGAGTTTCAGTCCGATCAGGACTCTGTCCCAGAGTTCTAATCCAGTCAGGAGTCTGTTTTTACTTTCATTTTTATTTATTTCCATTTGTTTTCAAAAATTAGGTCATTTTGCAGAGTCCAGTTGATTCAGGACTCTATTTTAGAGTTCGGTCGAGTTAGGAGTCTAACCCTGACTGTGTTTTCTGACTTATTTCATCAAATTTTGATAAAATCTTTCGAAAATTCTTCCATTTGAATTCTAAAAATCTAAAATCTCAGAGTCCTAAGAGTTCAGGACTCTAACCCGGAGTTCCAGTTCGATTAGAACTCTATTTTTAAAAATCTTGAATTTCAATTATTAATTTGAACCCCTTTTCAAAGCTGTTTTCAGTGTTTATTTCAAAATTCTTCAAAACTCGATGTAGGCCCACTCAGTTGAAACCATATCCATAGGAATTATGACCCAGTTAGAACCCTATGCCATTTCAAAAACTTAACTTTAAGATTACTTTTGAAAATTCTTTTGAAAACTTCTTCAATTTTAAGTTTTAAAATCATTTTTTTTTAAAAACTCAAGTAGGGCCCACTCGAGGTGGCGCCATATTCGAGTAAGTCAGGGCTAGACTAGGGTTAGTCGGTATCTTGGTTAGTGTTATAGGTTTAGAAAAGTCAAAACCATTTTGAAAACTCATTTTGAAAATTAGTTTTTAAAACTAGTGTTTTTAAATGTTTTTAAAAGTGTTTTAAAAACCCAAATGTGAAAGATGCCAAGTGGCATCACATTTGGGGGTTTTCTAGGTTTAGTTAGGGGCTAATTAGGGATTAATTAGAGTCCCACCTAGGCTATAATTCTCCAAAAAATCATTGACTTTAGTGGATTTATTAAAAAGAGTCCTAAAAAAATGAAAAACCTCTTAATTAACCCTAATTAAGTGACTTTTTGAAAAACTATAAAAAGGGACCTAAGGGGGGCCAAAAGGAGGGCTCTTTTCTCTCAAATTTTCGTGGCCTCTCTCTCCTCTCCAGCACCTCAACCTTCCTCCATTGCAGCTGCAAGCACCAAGGTAATATTTTTAATATTTTTTTAGTTTTATTTAATACTTTTTCATGTTTTAAATCAATTTTAGCCATTGGTGTCATCCCCTTCATGGATTAAACCATGGATTCAAGTCCAAGAACCTCAAGAGAGATTCAAGAAAGTGATCTAACTATATTTCATGGTGGTTACAGGGATTCTAATCCATTAGAATCAATTTTAACATGGGTCTTTACATTATTAACCAATAAAACATGTGATTTACCCTTTTAATGGGGTAAATCCATGCTTTTAAAGGTAACATCAAATTCCAGCCATTGATTCCCTAAGTTTTATTTATTCATGTATTTGTTTATGTTGATTACACGTTTTCCAGCATAGAAATAATTTTTATTTGCTGTTTTATGGTTTGTTTTATTGTTTTTCATTAATTAATGCATATTTTCTCAAGTTTCTTAGATTTCTGTGTGTTTTTAATTTAGAATAGAAAAGAGAATGCTGTTTCGGATTGAAATACTTGCTGTTTATTTCTGATTTTTTTATATGTGATGAATGCATATGTGATTGAACTACTGTAAAAAAATCAGAGATTTTGGACTTTGGGAACTCTGTCAAAAAAATCAGAAATCAGGTCGGGTTTTTAAAACTTTAAAATCGGTGTTAAAATCAGAAGGGTGACTTGATATGATGATATTTTTCTCATCCGATATCCGATTTGGGATACGTAAAGTGCCATGAATTCATATTGATTAGATCTAGCTACTGTGAAATTTTGAGATTTTTTTATCTCTGTTGGATATTTTTCCTCTGTCATAGATTCTGATTTTCAATTTAAAACTCGTTAGGGTTTACCAAAACCCTAATCAGACTTGTGTTGTTTATAAATCCCAAACCACAGATCCGATTCATGATCTGTAAAAAGTGAGTATTGTTATTTTTCTGTCTACTATTTACTGCTAAATAATCAGATATTTTGGAGTAGTATTGTTATTTATCCCGAAATTGTTAATCTGCAGTGTCTGTTTTAACTCATGTGTGGTTTGCAATATTCAAGTCCAGATTGCCGGAAGGGTTTCTCCCTAACCGGAGATGCTTTTTCCGATCTGTAAATTAAGAAATCTCTATTTTTTTCTTAGTTTATCTATGTAAAAATTAAGAAGTTTTCATGGAGGTTTGACTACTGGTTCAGGTCTTGGACTGAGACTGGTTGGTGAATTAGGTCAAAAATAGCATATTTTTAGGGTTTAATGCAATTTTCGGATTAATTCAATGTCAAAAAATTATTTTTATAATTCCAATTCGACATTAGGGTTATAAAAAGTGCAGGTACCAATTTTTATGGATTTTAGAATCCATTTGATCTCTGAATTAATAAAATTGCAAAACAGGGTCCCTGAAAGATCCAAAAACACTGCAAAAATCACATAATTTGTGATATTCTTGGATTTTCGTGCATAAGCATATATTTTTACGGTTTAATCATGTTCATAATCATATTAGGATGCTTTAGGTTTAATTTTATGCTTATTTGATTTCATTTAGTGCATAAAACCTAAGTTTTTACCAAAATCTATTTCAGAAAACCCTGATTTCAAGGCCATAGTCTTGCTATCGGGGGCAATTTGGTCATTTGACCTCAATTTCGAAATCCCTAACCCTAATTTTCATATTTTTAATCATGTCACATCATATTTAGCTTAGCTTATTCCATTCAAATTTCAAAACTTGCATTTTATCCAAATATCTTTCTAAAAAACCCTAATTTCAAGGCCATAGTCTTGTTATTAGGGGTATTTTGGTCATTTGGACCCCAATTTCGAAATTTCATATCTTATCTTCCTTATTTATTCTATTTTATTTCATACTTTATCATTTTTATTTAAGGGAATCAAGGAAAAGGCTTATATCTAGCAAAATCCAGTAATTTCTAGATATTACTGGATAAATCTAGAAAAGCCAACATATTTTCATTAACCAAGTTTTCTAGTTTTGCAGGTACATTGAAGACTTTATTTTTCATGTATTTAAATTTTAATAGTGATGTAAACTAAACTTTGGAATAAGAATTTACATTTCCTGCTTAGCTTAGGCAGCATTGCATATAGTTTATTTTTTTAAAAATAATGTTAATGTGTGATGGATGATGATTCATGCATATTCGAACTCACTATGGTCTACACAAATGGCACATACACTAGCTTTTATGAAGTTTATAAACTTGGTGGAATTCGTATTTATGGCCATAGTCAGAATATGAAGGATATCTAGATTTATGATCTTCACATTAGCCACATTCAGCCTACACTCTTAGGCTAACTTCAAAATGCACTGCATTTTTCAAAAATACAAAAAGTATTTCTCAATTCCTCAAATCCATATTCATTCATTTCATGCATTTTCCAATTCCAATTCAAATCTCAATTCAAAGAAGTTCATTTCCTCAAAATCTCCCAAGTCTTATAGCAAAATCGATTTTCCCAAAAGCATTGAATTTCAAAGAATATTTCAAGTGTTTCTCAAGTTCAAAAACTCAATTTTCCAAAGTTGTGCAGTCAATTTCAAAGTTTGAAGTTAGAATTTTTCTAAGTCTTATTCAAAAGAATATGGATTTGCCAATGATATTTCAAGTATTTCCCAAGTTCCAAATTCAAATTTTCCAAGTTAGAATTTCAATTTCCAAGTTTGAATCCAGAGAAACCAAGTCTCTTAGAATCGATTTTCACCAAATGTCAAGGATTCCTCAAAATCGATTTTATCTCTCTCAGAAGTACATTTCAAATCCCAATTCACGATTTTCCAAGATTTACATTTTCTAAATATTTTAATCATTCAAAGCAAACATCATGTTTTCAAATATGCATTTTCTGAAAATTCATAGCACATGCCTGATTCTATGTGCATTTAGAAATTAGAATATGATTTAGACAAGTTGAATAGAGTAGAGCATAAGATTGATCCTTGGTTCAATTACCCCTGTTAAAGGTGGCAGGAACGGTTGAACCTCGTACCGACAGGCGAGTCCCATTCTTCGGAATAATCCCGCATTTTAAAAAACGGAGGCGAGTTATTTTCAAAATCTTTTTCAAAGGTCAGTTTGAATCGCAAAAAGTAAAAATTTTGCAATGATAACAGTACCCCATGTATTGGTCGATGGAGGCAGCAACCTTAATATATGTCTTGAGATGACAGCGAAGGCGCTAGGCATCAAAGAAGAAGAATACATTCCAGATCCTATCACCATATATGGATTTGACAAACACGGCCAAAGGCAAGATATTCCTAGAAGTATTTATCAATTACTCAGTGCATTCAGTGCTCTTTCACGTGGTTAATGTACCACCCATCTATAATTTGCTTCTCGGAAGACCCTGGATCCATAATACAAATGCAGTGCCTTCCACTTTTCATCAGTGTATAAAGTGGTCCAAAGGTGGGATAATCACAACTGTATCGGGAGAGGATCTAGAAGAAAGGCTTCCGCAACCCATGATTCCTAGACCCGCATTCCCTGCAGATATCCCTAGTATCAGGGAAAGTGAAGAAATCAGTCTCGGAGAAAGTCTAGAAATACTCCAGGCATCAGAGCCATCTCTGCACACTGTACCCATGACCCGATGGAGAGGTCCTAAATTCTTCAAGATTGGAGATCGACTCGACTATAGCACTATCAAAGATCATCTGTTGTTTCCGCAATTCATGAAAGCAAAAAGAGGATTTGATCTGCTTCTAAAACATGGCTATCAACCCTTTAAAGGACTGGGCAAAAACGAGGACGGTCCTATCGAACCAATGATTCAAAAGCATTATCCCCACAGAGCAGGACTAGGGTTTTCCGACGAAAGCCAGCGAAAGAAGACTGTTTTTGTTAAGGGGGCACATTGAAAATCGTTTTTGTATTTCCTTTCCATTCCTTTCAAAATAAATGTCTCATTCTATCAATGTCTTTGATCAAATTCAAAATCAATAAAATTTCAAGTTTCTTTGCCTATCTGGATGCCAGTTATTTCCTTTCTCTCTATCTCCTAATTTTATAATTCCAATGTCATTTTATGCATGGTTCTTTTCAAATGTTGTTTGTCTTATAATGGGCGATTTTACCTGAATCAAATTTCTTATCCAAAATTTCAGAATGTCTCCTCGAGCAATCAAGAAGCTCGTTCTCAATCCTAAGGCTTTCCAAAAATCGACAACAATTCATCGAGTCGAAGCACGCACAAAAGATGGCAAAATTGTAGAGCAGCCAGATGAATATGCGAAACTCGATCAGTCTCTTCAGGAATTACCAGAGTTCGCCTCAGCCAAGAAGCAGGATGAACCATCAGTTATAGTCCAAGACCCGACTGAAGATGCCAATATAGGTTCAGAAGACCATCCCAAGATTCTCAAGATTGGTACCAGTCTAAGTCTGGAAGAGAAGGAAAGGCTCACTAATTTTCTCAAGCAACATGAAGAAGTGTTCGCATGGACATATGAAGATATGTCGGGCTTAGATCCCAAATTGGTCGAGCATCGCCTCATTTTGAAGCCAGATGCTAAGCCAGTCAAGCAGAAACTAAGGAGAATGGATCCCAGAATAGAACAACAAGTCAAAAAAGGACTCGAAGATCTGCTCAAAGCAGGATTCATTCGAACTATTGACTACCCAGATTGGTTATCCAATATTGTCGTTGTTCCAAAGAAAAATGGCAAAGTAAGAATTTGTATAGACTTCAGAGATCTCAACAAGGCGACTCCAAAAGATGATTATCCACTTCCAAATATCGTTCTTTTGATCAACAGCACGGCAGGACATTGTTATCATCGCAAAAATTTTTCCCCTCCCTTGCGAGAGAAACGAATTCCGCGAGTCAAACTCGACCAAAGTTTTGAAAATTGTTTTGAAAATTTACTCACCTCCGTTTTGAAAATTTGCGGGAAAATTCCATGGAATGGGATCCGCCTGTCGGTACGAGGTTCAACCGTTCCTGGCGCCTTTACCAGGGGTAATTGAACCAAGGACCAATTATGTGCTTTAACTTGACTCAAATATCTAAATTAAGCTCTATTTTTCCTAAAATGCACAAAGAATCAGGCTTGTGCTATGGAATTTTGAAAAATGCAAGTTTGAGAAAATATGATGTTTGCTTTGGAAAATTGAAATGTGCTTGAAAATTGATTGAAAAAGTACTTGAAATTGGGATTCCTGGGAAAATCATTGAAGTTCATTGAAAATCAGAAATTTGCATTGGAAAGTGATTTCTCAGGAAAACTTGAACTTTGGAAAATCGATTTTGAAATTTGGAATTGCTTTGCTGAGAAAATGGATTTGAGAATTCTAAGAAAATCTAAGAAATTCATTGGAAAATGACTTTTGAAATGGAAAATAAATTCTCAGGAAAACTGGAAAATATGAGAAAATCGATTTCTGAAAACTTAGGATTTTGAAATTTGAGAATTTGAAAACATAGGAAAATCTTGATTTGAACTTGGGAAATGCTTTGAAATGTCATTTGAAAACTTAGGATTTTGAGAAAATCAAATCCTGAGAAAGACTTGGTAAATCCTTGAGAAAATTGATTTTTCTGGAATTTAAATTGGAAAATGAATTTGAGAATAATGCAATTTGAATGATATGAATGAATGAATATGAATTTGAAAAGGGAATTTCAATTGAGAAATTGGGAAATCCTTTTAAGACTTTGAAAAATGCAGTGCATTTTGAAGTTAGCCTAAGTGTGTAGGCTGAATGTGGCTAATACGAAGATCATAAATCTTGGTTTTCTTCGTATTCTGACTATGGCCATAAATACGAATCCCACCGAGTTTATAAACTCCATAAAAGCTTGTGCACGTGCCATTCGTGTAAACCATAGTGAATTTGAAACAAATATGCATGAATCATACATCACATATTAAAATTTGCATAAATTAAACTATATGCAATGCAACCCTATTCTAAGCAGAAAAGTAACTCTTATTCCAAATATTACATTGATTTTTACATTGAATTGAAATAAAAGAAATAAAAGCTAAATCTTCTTCTTGAATGTTCCTGCAAAACTAGAAAACAAGGTTAGCACAAAAATGTAGGTTTTTCTGAATTTATCCGAAAATATGGGAAATTATCGGATATTATTCAGATATAAACCCAAAATCATACCCCCTTTGATATAAACATGATGAATAATGAATAAATTTCGAAAATAAACTTGAAAATTCGAAATTGGGGTCAAAATGACCAAAATACCCCTGATGACCTTGAAATCAGGGTTTTCTGAAAGAATTTTTTTGTAAATTTTGGAAATTTGAAAATAAAATGAAATAAATCAAACATAATATGATGAAATATGATGATATGCATGAAATTTTGGGAGAATTAGAAATTGAAATTTCGAAATTTAGGTCAAAATGACCAAAATACCCCCAATAACAAGACTATGGCCTTGAAACCAGGGTTTTCTGAAATAAATTTTGCAAAATTGAAAAATATGAAATGCAAAGAAGATTAAAATTAACCCTAATATGATTCTACATGCTTATGTACATGATAAAAACCCTAAAATGGCGAAAATATCATAAAATATCGAATCTAACCTGATTTTCGCTTGATTTTCGCTTCTGAATTTAAAGATAAACTAACACATGGAGCAAATGAACTTGGAATTAAACCAAATTTGGCATGGACACCTAAAATAACCCTAAAAATAGAATGGAGCTCGAAAATCTATTTTTTTTTGTATTTTTAAATATGGAAATTCAAATAAAAACCCTAAATTTCATGATTTTTGCCTAAAATATTGATTCTAAAGGGGATTTAGGATATCAAACTTCCATAAAAATTTCCCAAATTTTATGGGATGACAGATGACAGTAAGGCAAGGATTTTTTCCTTTTACACTTTCTGGTTTTGACCTATGGTCGGAGCTGTACCACTCCGGCAAGTCGGATCGGAATCCGGCGACTCTAGTAAATGAAGGAAACAGACAGGTTTCGGTAGAAAATGTGGTAAAAATAGAAGACAGATGGGAAAATGGCTGAAATTGTGGGAAAATGTCCCTGACAAACAGAGGAAGATTTTATCTTTTGACACCATTGGGATTCGGGTTACGGTTTGGAAAAGGCCACACTGTTATCAGAGATCTAAATCTCTGGAATTTCTGGACATTGGAATCTGTTAGACAGAAAGGTAAAATCTGGAAAAAATAATGAAACAGATCCAAAAATTCCCAAATTTTGGGAAATGATAGGAAATTATGTTAGGAACAACTTTCATGTTGAAAGTTTTTGCAGATGGGTTACAGATTTGGTGGACTTAATGCATTAGGGTCTGTCTATACCCTGACGAAGGAAAATTGAGTTTTTCCCAGGGGTCTGGGAAATCCGATTTTTTTTAAGAGGGCAAAACTGCTTGAAAAAATATAAAAATTTCCAGATCACTAGTAGATTCAATGATGAATCCACTATGATTTTAGAAGGACGATCCGGATCTCCCACAAGGGTGGTGCCGGAGGTTTATGTCTGCTAAAGCAGAAATTGAAATTTTTGGAAGTGTGAAATCTAAGATCAATCTTTTATTTTTTTTATGAAACTCCGAATTTCAAACTAATCCAATTTTTTTACAGAAGTTTAATGACACATGAGTCTAATGATCACGAAATTTACAGAATTTATGAATGAAAAATCTTGCATGAAATCCTAACTGGATTCTACGCATATACATAAAATTATAAACCACCAATGGAACTTCAACAAAGTTAAATTAAATAAGCAAAATGAATATGAACACAACGTAATAAAACTAAACCTATTGTCTAAAATGTGAAAGCTATATAAGAAATGAAAATGAAACCAAAAATCAATAGGGGGCATGATTCATCTTGATATGGGCCATTGCAAGGAGGGATCCGATCCATCTTTTGAATGGATCCCTTCTCTCACATGGCCAAACATCCATCTTCATAAAAAGGAAAGAAGCATTTTAGCTTGCTTGAACCTAGTTTGGCTTTCTTACGATCATCATACGGCTTGGATTCAAGCTAAAACTCATGAAAGAAAATGAAAAATAGGCTTTACCTTGGTTTGCCTAGATTGATTGAAGGTAGGTTGCTGCAAAAGATGGCCAAGTCATCTAAAGTGGCTGGAACAAGTAGGGTGCTGGTTGCTGTGGTGGATGAAGAAGAGCTGCAAGGCAATGGAGTTGCTGTGTGAGGAAGGGCTGCTGCTGTGCTGCCAGGAGGTGCCGGCTGGAGTGGATGGTGGCGCGCCGGCTGGAACTACGGCTTGAGGAAGTGGCTGCCGACTGGTGCCTCAAGGTGGAGCAATGGCTGCTACAAAAAAAAGAGTTGTTGTGGGGCTGTTTCAATGGCTGGAAGCTGCAGCCAAGGTGTGTGTGTGTGTGTGTGTGTGTGAGAGAGAGAGAGAGAGAGAGAGAGAGAGAGAGGTTAAGGGGAAGATGGGCCAGCCGTATGGATCCCCCCCCCTTTTCCAAAATCTAAACTTAGGCTTTAATATCCCTAACTTAGGTCTTGATTGTTTAATGAAAAGAAGATCAAGAAGTTTACGTGAATGGCTGGGCAAGAGGGAAAGGAAGGGAGGAAGGAAGGGAAGAAGGAAAGAAGAAAGGGAAGAAAAGAAAGGAAAGAAAGAAGAAAAAGAAAAGGAAAGAAAGGAAGAAGAAAGGGAAAGAGAAAGGGGAAAAGAAAAAGGAAAGGAAGGAAAGGAGAGAGGGCTGGAGGTTTGGGTGACCACCTTGTGGGTCCCACCTCCTCTCTAAAAAAATAAAAATAAAAATAAAAATAAAAAAAATAAATAAAAATCAATAAAAACAACAATAAACAAATAAAAAGAAACATCTTTTTTTTTTTTTAATAAAATAAAAATGCAAATGAATGGGCCATCTCAGAGCGGGTCCAAATTTTGATTTTGAAATTCATTTTGACAATTTGAGGGGTAAAATAGTCTTTTTAGAAAATTTCCAGACGAAACGAGCTATTTTTGGCAGTTTTTGAAACGAGCTCCGATTTTAAAGTTCAATACCTCGTTGCGAAGCAAATCCAATGTAGAATTTGAAAATGTAATTTTGAAAGAAATCCAAATTGTTTTTCTCGAGAAAATGCTTCCAACAAAATGAGCTATTTTTGGCAGTTTTGAAACGAGCTCGGATTTTGAATTTCAATATCCCATTGCGAAGCAAATCCAATGTAGAATTTAAAAATATATTTTTGAAAGAAATCCATATTGTTTTTCTCGAGAAAATGCTTCCAACCGAAATGAGCTATTTTTGGCAGTTTTTGAAACGAGCTCAGATTTTGAAGTTCAATAGCTCATTGCGAAGCAAATCCAGTGTAAAACTTGAAAATTTGATTTTGAAAGAAATCCAGATTATTTTTCTTGAGAAAATATTTCCAAATTTAGACTCCCGGGGTGAAAATGTCAATTTTGGAAACCCGAGGTTTGAAATTGATTTCTGAAAACTTTTAAAACTCAATCTGGATTGAAATTTATAAAACTGGAGTTCTGGACTTCGAAAATGAAATGAAATGTGATGAAATGTTATGAAATGCTAAGAAATGATATGAAATGATGAGAAATGACATGCGAAATGCAGACCCTGAATGGAGAATTTTAGATGTTAGACCCCGATTGGCAGCTGTACCAGTTTAAAAAGCATTAAAATTGATAAAATTTGCAAAATAGCTTAAGAAATGGTTTTCGGGACTCTACTGGATCAGAGTGACACTGAAAATTGAGGTTCGAGCTGGATTGAACTGAAATGAGCTGGATTGAGCTGAGTTTTAGAGTTTCAGAACTCAAATGAACTGACCAGGCACTGACTCAACTGACCTTTCCGACTGAATTTTCAAGAAAAGCTGTCATTTTTAGAGAAATGGTACGGAATGGTCACTGGAGTGAAGTGAATTACGAACTTGAGCTGACTTTGAGCTAAAAAAAAAGGTCAATAATACTGACATGAACTAAAATCGAAGCTCGAACACTAGCTTAATTGGCTGAACTCAGCTCAATTTCAGCTGAAAGAGCTGAAATGGACTAAAATGGGCTCCTAGACACTTGGAAAGGCTTTTGAACTGAAATTGGAGCGCTTGAACTCGTGGTGAGCTCAAGTTAGACTCTGGGGAGTATGACTGACTATGAATGACTGACTCAGAGACAATTGGCCTGGATTTGAGTGAGAAGTAAGCTCATTTCTGAAGAAATGATCCCATTTTGGCAGGAATGGTCAGAAATGAAAATGGTTTATTCCTTATGAGATCAGATGAGCTTGAGATGACTGATATTCTAACTGTCTTGAACTGACCAATGAGCTTGGTTGACTCCGACTGACTGGGGTCTGGGATGACCTAGGGGTAAAATGGTAATTTTCCTAATGAAAATGGATATAATGGTGATTTTCTGAAACTGACTCGGGGTTTGACTCCTACACTGACCTAACAGGGTTGGCACTGAACAAGGAGGATTGTTTGAGAATGAGTGAGGAAAATTTGGGGTGTTTACAGATGCCCCTCTTTGCTACTAAGCCGGCTTGAAGACGAGCTTAGTGGCAAAGAAAAACACACCAAATTTGGGCTATAAAAATGCCCCAGTTAGAAGGATCTGACTGGATATGAAGAGATTTAGCCCTGATGAAAATGGTAGATATGAAATGGAGAATGAAGAGGAAAGAATTTACTTCAAAAGAAGTGATATTCAGGTTTTGCCCTTAATCTGGATGGGACAGGAAATACCTCGTGTAGAAACGAAGCTCAGGTTTGACCCTTAACCTGACCGGGAAATGAAATACCTCATCAAAGGAGGCTCAGGTTTGTACCCTTATCCTGATTGGGCAGAAAATGAAATACCTCATCAAAGGAGGCTCAGGTTTGTACCCTTATCCTGATTGGGTAGAAAAATGAAATACCTCATCAAAGGAGGCTCAGGTTTGTACCCTTATCCTGATTGGGCGGAAAATGAAATACCTCATCAACGGAGGCTCAGGTTTGTACCCTTATCCTGATTGGGCGAAAAATGAAATACCTCATCAAAGGAGGCTCAGGTTTGTACCCTTATCCTGATTGGGCAGAAAATGAAATACCTCATCAAAGGAGGCTCAGGTTTGTACCCTTAACCTGATCGGGTATAAAATGAACGGAATTCTCGAAAGAAGAGACCGTGATGGCACCTTCGGATTTCCGCACAATGAATCCGATAGGGGTTTTGCAAAAAGAAGGAAATTGGGGTCCCTAAAGTTTGAAAAGGGATTGATTTTGGGCGTCTCATTGCTGAGACTAAATAACTTTTGAAATTGCCTTTTGCTGAAATTGGTGGCTTAACCTCAAGCCGAAATTGGACTGTCTATGGTGGGACAGTGGGGACACAGGGAAGTGTGCGAATCTGAGAGCCCGTGCGCTCAGATTATACCAAAGAAGGGAAGGAATCTTGACAACTCCCGTTATCAAGTCCTAAAAGGGATAACAACTGATGTCAGGATGTGCCAAAGATGAACCTCAAGCTCTCGCTTCACCCCAGGATAGCTAGAAAATATTGTCAAAATGTTGAAAATTGTTGTTGATTCAAAATAATTGAAAATGATGCACATTGTTTTGAAAGTATCCCTCTTTTCTACCTGAAGTATTATCTCCGATTGGACTTAACTTCGTAAAATCAAGATTCGAATTCAAATTGCTTGCAATTGGCTTTCTTTCAAGGAAGCTATCAATTTCCCTGATATGAGCAGAAAAGAGAGTATTCTTGATATTGTGAAAGAATATTGATAATAGAATTTCACAAAATTTAAAGAGGATTCTTTGGCAGATTTGGCAGTCTGATATCCTGGAATTCTTTCTCATGACGATCTTTCTGCCTACTATTTTTTTTTTTGGCAGAATTAGAGCTCTCTTGGGTTTTTGGAGATTACATCATCCTTCATTTTGGAGATGTCTTGACTTTTCTCTCTCTTTTTTTTTTAGAAGGGTACGTCACAAACTCCTTCATCTCAGAGATGCTTCGATCCTTCTTTTCTCTCAGGGATTATATTGACGGTTATTGGCTCTTTGGTTGGAAATCTCTTGATGATAGCAGAAATTAAATATCCTTTAGGGTTTGTCGGGAGGCCCATCGCAGTCGCCTTCATCTTGACGGTGCTCTGAACTTTCCCTGGAAGGATCCGTCACAAACTCCGTCATCTTGGAGATGATCCAAATCTTCTTTGGCCCCGGGGGTCTACTCGCCTAATTCGCCTTCATCTTGACGACAGTTGAGAGATCCCTTTTGCAGATATTTAATTGCAGCTTTAGGTGATTGAGGAGATATAGGGATTGAATGGATTTTTCTGTATCACCCAGGATATTTCGACTGCTTTATTTTCCAAGAATGATCTTTAAAAATGTGCCATTGACTGCGATCAATACCGATCACTTATGGCTTTGCAACAATATTGAATTTCCTTTGCTGGCCATATCGGGGATTTATTCTTCATCCTTTTGGTTGGCCAATAGAAAGAATTTGAATTTTGAATCCTTCTTCGCGAAAACTTTGTCCTTTCGAAAGTAATACTGAAGGTATTCTGAAGTAATATTTTTATACAATAAAAATTTTGAAATCAACAAATATTTAATGACAAATTGGCAAAATGTTCTTGAAATCCTTGGTGAGAGCGAGCATCTGAAGCACAACGCAACACACCCATGACAAAAAATTTCTTCTCCTTTCCCCAAAGGAGAAGATTCAGAAATTGGAAATAGGAATTACTCCTCTCTTCCCTGAAGAGGAGGTGTTTGCAAAACGAACTTTCAAAGAGAAATTAAGCTTTCGTCAAAACTTCCTAACATTAGGCTTCTCTTATGGAAAGGGGGCCGGTAATGATGAGGTCGGTGAATTAGTCATGAAGGAACGAGTCCATCACACTCTCCCTGAAAAGGGGGTCCTTCATGATGAAATGGCCTAGTATGAAATTATGGTCACAAGGAAAGCGAGCTTCCGTCGAAGCTCTCCCTGAATTAAGGGTTCCTTGTATGAAATTGGAAATTTGTTTTGCAAACGGTTCACATAGACACGAGTCCCTTCAAACTCTCCCTGAAAAGGGGCTAGGTGAACAAAGGATAGCATGCGAAAAGAATGAGCTCCCTTGAACTCTCCCTGTACAAAGGGTCTCTCGCAAGAGGAAATGATTGGAATTGGTATGAAATTGGAATTTGGAAAATTTGAAATTTTGAAATTTGGAATTTGAAATTTGAAATTGGAAATTTGGAAATTGATATTTGGAAACTGGAAATTGATTGACTCGAAGGTCAAAATTGGTTGACCCAAAAGTCGAAATTGGAAATTTGGAATTTAAAAATTGGAAATTGGAAATTGATTGGCTAAAAAGGTCAAAATTGTGAATTGGTTTACTGAGAATGACATGGGTTCTATAGGGATTCCTCCTAAGAACGACATTGGTTCTATTGAGAACGGCATTGGTTTCGCAGGGGTTCGACCTGGGTTCAATAGGGATTCAGCCTAAGAACGACATTGGTTCAATTGAGAACGACATTGGTTCACTAGGAACGACATGGGTTCGATAGGTATTCAGCCTACGAACAACATTGGTTTAATTAAGAACGACATTGGTTCACTAGGAACGACATGGGTTCGATAGGTATTCAGCCTACGAACGACATTGGTTCAATTAAGAACGACATTGGTTCACTAGGAACAACATGGGTTCGATAGGTATTCAGCCTACGAACAACATTGGTTCAATTGAGAACGACATTGGTTCACTAGGAACAACATGCGTTCGATAGGTATTCAGCCTACGAACGACATTGGTTCAATTAAGAACGACATTGGTTCACTAGGAACGACATGGGTTCGATAGGTATTCAACCTACGAACGACATTGGTTCAATTAAGAACGACATTGGTTCTCTAGGAACGACATGGGTTCGATAGGTATTCAGCCTACGAACGACATTGGTTCATTTGGAACGACATTGGTTCACTAGGAACAACATGGGTTTGATAGGTATTCAGCCTACGAACGACATTGGTTCAATTGAGAACGACATTGGTTCACTAGGAACAACATGAGTTCGATAGGTATTCAGCCTACGAACAACATTGGTTCAATTGAGAACGGCATTGGTTCACTGGGAACGACATGGGTTCAATAGGGATTCAGCCTAAGAACGACATTGGTTCAATTGAGAACGACATTGGTTCACTGGGAACGACATGGGTTCAATAGAGAACGACATTGGTTCACTGGGAACAACATGGGTTCAATAGGGATTCAGCCTAAGAACGACATTGGTTCAATTAAGAACGACATTGGTTCATTGGGAACAACATGGGTTCAATAGGGATTCAGCCTAAGAACGACATTGGTTCACTGGGAACGACATGGGTTCTATAGGGATTCAGCCTAAGAACGTGGATTGGTTCAATTAAGAACAACATTGGTTCACTGGGAACGACATGGGTTCAATAGGGATTTAGCCTAAGAACGACATTGGTTCAATTGAGAACGGCATTGGTTCACTGGGAACGACATGGGTTCAATAGGGATTCAGCCTAAGAACGACATTGGTTCAATTGAGAACGACATTGGTTCACTGGGAACGACATGGGTTCAATAGGGATTCAGCCTAAGAACGACATTGGTTCAATTGAGAACGACATTGGTTCACTAGGAACGACATGGGTTCGATAGGTATTCAGCCTACGAACAACATTGGTTTAATTAAGAACGACATTGGTTCACTAGGAACGACATGGGTTCGATAGGTATTCAGCCTACGAACGACATTGGTTCAATTAAGAACGACATTGGTTCACTAGGAACAACATGGGTTCGATAGGTATTCAGCCTACAAACAACATTGGTTCAATTGAGAACGACATTGGTTCACTAGGAACGACATGGGTTCGATAGGTATTCAGCCTACGAACGACATTGGTTCAATTAAGAACGACATTGGTTCACTAGGAACGACATGGGTTCGATAGGTATTCAGCCTACGAACGTCATTGGTTCAATTAAGAACGAGAACTATTATATAGACTTGGATTGCTTCTATGAACGGTTTCAGGATTATCCCCTTATCCTGAACGGGGATAGAAATTGGATGACTTGGCGGTCGAAATTGAGAATTTTGGTAATTTGAAAATTGGAAATTGGATGACCCGGAGGTCGAAATTAAAGAATTATGGAAAATGATTCAGGTTTATCCCTTAACCTGAAGGGGAAGTTCAGGTTTATCCCTTAACCTAAAAGGGAAATTCAGGTTTATCCCTTAACCTGAAGGGGAAGTGAATTTGATGCAAATGAATGTAAATGGATGCAAATGAATGCATGTAAATGTAAATGAATGCAAATGTATGCAAAATGATGTAAATGAATGCACATGTATGCAAAATGAGAGATTTGTTTGATCCTGCCTGCATACAGAATGTTTTGAAGACAAATTTTCAAAATAATGCCCCAGTGTAACTGGGAAAGAAGGATTTGACCATTATTGAGGAAAATATATTGAGGAATTACAAAGGATGGAATAGAGGATTTAAGTATAGAAAATTTTCACATGTTGAGCATTGATGGGGTCTGATAATTCCACACCATCGGCATTGATGAGCAGATATGAATTGTGAGGTAATGCTTCCTCGACAATATAGGGCCCTTCCCAATTCGATGACCATTTGCCACCCGGGCGGTGCTTGAGATAGGTCGTTGATCTGATCACTAGATCATTGACTCAGAATTTCCTTTGAATGACAAATTTTGCATATTGCCTGGCTATCCTCTGACGATATGATTGAGCATGCTCTACTGCTCTGAGTCTTCTTTCATTGAGCAAATCAAGTTGTACCAGTCGCTGCTGCTAATACTGATCAAGCGGTAACTCCAGCAGTGATGCGAAATTCAAGGTAGGTTTCTGAACATGTAGAGGCAGCACTACTTCAGTTCCGTAGACAAGTTCTGACGAAGTAGCATTAGTTGGATTTCGAATGATGATTCTGTATGCTCACAATGCATCATGGATCTTCTCATGCCAGTCACGAACGGTTTTCAAAGTTCGCTCCAGGATTCGAATCAAAATCTTATTGGTGGCCTCTGCTTGGCCATTTCCTTGAGGATAATAAGAAGCGGAGAAATGATGATGAATTTTGAACTTCAAACAAAAAATCCTCATTCTCTCATTCTTGAAATGACTGCCATTATCTGACACAATATCATGCGGTATGCCAAAACGACATAGGATATTTTTGTGGATGAACGAGACCACATGTCGACCTTCTACTATGCGTAGAGTGATAGCTTCGACCCATTTAGTAAAATATTCTGTTGCGGCAAGAAAATATTTGTAGCTGTTTGAAGCAGAAGTGATGGGGCCCACAACATCAAAGATCCACATAGAAAACAGCCATGGAGAGATAACAGATTGCAAATATGTTGCTGACGCATGAACGAAAGGTGCATGTATCTGGCATAGAGCACACTTCTTCACAAAATGGTAGTGATCTTGTTGCATAGTTCTCCAGGAATAGCCTGCTCAGATGATTTGTTTGACAAGAGTTTGGTAGCCAACATGACCACCGCAGATACCTTCATGTGCTTCTTCCACAACTTCTTTGGCTTCTTCTTCGTCCAAACATCTGGAATATTCAGAGCTGAATCCACGATGATAGAGGACATCGGCAATAATAAAATATCGGGCAGACACATGCCAAATCGCTCGTTACTCTTACCAGTGATATTCTAAGAGAAGGAGACAGATGTCTTCTTTTTTATGGGAGCCTTTCTGAAACAGTCCTTAGCTTGCTCAGACATCATCCTAATCATCATTTTCTTGAACATCTGATATGTAGTAGGATCAATGTCATCCCTATCATTCAAACTCTGTCTTCTGGCAAATCTTGGAGAATCCATTTCTTCTTGCCTGCTTCTAAAATCACTGATGCCCTGATACAGTGGTGTCTTCTTGCTTGATCTGATCTGAACCACTTGGGAATACTGATGCTCTTTGTAGAATGGATGATTAAATTTCGATGATGAAGATTCAAGATAGAAATGAATATAATAAAAATATTTGATGAGAATTTGATAGATAATTGAAAGAACATCCCATTACTAGGGATTGGGTCGCCGCTGGAGTCACGACAATTATGTTGTCATTCTTTACAAGGAGAACGAACAACTACAAATATGCCTTGTCACCTAGGCGAGGTTATCAAACCATGATAGAATGAAAATTGAAGGATTTTTTTTTTCTTTATTGAAGGAAAAATATGATTGCATCAATAGTGGACTTGAGAAAGAGGGAGTATATAGACAGTCTGTCACCACTCTTAACGATCAACAGAGACACGAGGACCAAGGAAAACAGTGAGAATGATGAAAGAATCCCAGCCATATATGGCAGAATGGTATGCTCCGGACCACTGTGCTGATGTAAGGTCGAACTCTGGCACGACTCCAGATAGCAACCGCATCTCTATGTGCTTCTGTCTCTGAGAAAACTGTCGAACACACCGCTCCGGATGATAGTAAGCACAGAAGAATGGACCAAGCAACTTGAATCTCTTGCCATATGCATAGGTGTATCTGGGAGGCGATAATTCTCGATCAAAATAGTCCCACACCACTTCTTCTTCCTGCAGATAGTCGATCAGGAATCGGGACCGCGCAACTGGAAGGAGCTCCTTACCGTTGTATCTGAATGAACTAGCTCTGGTTGGTACATGCTGAAGGAACCAAGATTGAAGAGCATAAGTACATCCCTCGACTAAGATGGATTCTCCAAGTGTGAAGCGGGTCAGTCCTCTGTATAGAAAAGCAAGCGCAGCCATGGCTATCGAGAGACGGCTAGTCTGTCGACTTCCTCATCTTCTCAAAAGTTGAACTATTCTGACATCCACTTAATTCTGTCCATCTGGAAAGAAAGCAAGTCCCACAGTACATAGAACCATCGCATGTTGAATTCTCTCTTGAGCTGTTCTGGACAGCAAGTTGACTTCTGCAAATTTTCCATGCTGTCGGTAGATCTCGATCAGGCTCACGTACTCATTCTCGTTTTCTTCAATCAGTGGCAAAGACTTGCCCCCTGTCATGCGAGCTACGGCATCTTTGGGGTCCAGACCCTTGACATTGATCAGAAACTGCTGCTCTAACGGATCTCCAGGCTGACCGGCTGGCTCAGGCAGTCCCATAATCTCTGAGAATTCATCCATCAGTATTGTCATCTCGCCCCACGGAAACCAGAATGTGCAAGTGCGCGGATTCCACCGCTCCGCCAGTGCATGAATCAGATTGTCGTTGACTGTCAACTTTCCCACTGCAGATGCCAATTCCAACCCACAATCGCTCAAGTGGTCCGAAAACATACGAGAGAAATTTTTGAACCAGACATAGTACCACCGGGGGAAGAAGGGTCCGGTGCTAAGAGATCGATGCTCAGGAAGACTTTGTCGCACCTCATAGGAGATGTGACCCTCAGGAAAAACAGAATCGAGCTGACTGGATGCCATTGGACTGAAAGACAAGAAGACTGGAATTAGACTTTGGAAAAATATAAGAAATTTGAAAATTGCAGGCAGGATAAAATGAAAGCTGGAAATTCGAAGTCCAGAGGAACGAAAGAATGGAAAATTTCCTGGAGTTTTGAAGGAAAAGGTGGATAATTTAGAAAAATCGTCCAGGGTTTTTGAGAAAAAGGAGATATTTCATAAAAGATGAAAAATGAGGTATTTTGGAAAATTGTTTGGTATTTTGGAAAAATTGGGAAAAATAAGGCGAAAATGAATATCATAAATTCAATTACAAACAATTATGCACATACAGCAATCCCTAAGAAGCCAACTCTAAATGCATTGATTTTGAAAGAGCTTTAGGACCCTAATCCTGACTCTAGGCTTAGATCAACTGTGTCCAATCATGCTATGCCGATATACTCGAGCCGAGGCTCGATGTACGTGGCATAAAACTCATCTCCGGGTCTAGGCTTGTGTTTTCCCAACATCCTTGAGCGCCTGCCGATATACGTTGGACTATGGCCCTTGGTACGTGGCAGGGGGGCGTTAGCCCAAATAAGTGGCCCAGTTGTGAGGCTCTGTCCCGAACTATGGTTCTGGAAGAGAGCCCAGCAACGTGAAGACCGGGTAGACATAGGTGGGGTGGTTTTTGAAATATGATCACATGCAGGCAAACAGAAGGCTCTAAGTCCTAAAGAGATAGAATTTTGAAAACTTTTGAAGAAGCAAACATTGTTTTCATACAAGTCCTAGATTGAGGAGTGTTGTATTTCAGACCTATTCTAAGTGAGCATGCATAATTCTCCTCAATATGGTCCTACCAAACCATGCCTAGTCTATATGCAATCCATGTCAGCTGGGTTCAAGTCTAGGCTCCTAGGTTCACATGATATCAGAAATTAAAGCTGACATTTCATAGAACATAATTTTGACAATTGGGCTAAGTTAAAGCATATAATTGATCAGGCGAGGACAGGTCCCATCTCGGTCGCCAAACCTGTTATCATCGCAAAAATTTTTCCCCTCCCTTGCGAGAGAAACGAATTCCGCGAGTCAAACTCGACCAAAGTTTTGAAAATTGTTTTGAAAATTTACTCGCCTCCGTTTTGAAAATTTGCGGGAAAATTCCATGGAATGGGATCCGCCTGTCGGTACGAGGTTCAACCGTTCCTGGCGCCTTTACCAGGGGTAATTGAACCAAGGACCAATTATGTGCTTTAACTTGACTCAAATATCTAAATTAAGCTCTATTTTTCCTAAAATGCACAAAGAATCAGGCTTGTGCTATGGAATTTTGAAAAATGCAAGTTTGAGAAAATATGATGTTTGCTTTGGAAAATTGAAATGTGCTTGAAAATTGATTGAAAAAGTACTTGAAATTGGGATTCCTGGGAAATTCATTGAAGTTCATTGAAAATCAGAAATTTGCATTGGAAAGTGATTTCTCAGGAAAACTTGAACTTTGGAAAATCGATTTTGAAATTTGGAATTGCTTTGCTGAGAAAATGGATTTGAGAATTCTAAGAAAATCTAAGAAATTCATTGGAAAATGACTTTTGAAATGGAAAATAAATTCTCAGGAAAACTGGAAAATATGAGAAAATCGATTTCTGAAAACTTAGGATTTTGAAATTTGAGAATTTGAAAACATAGGAAAATCTTGATTTGAACTTGGGAAATGCTTTGAAATGTCATTTGAAAACTCAGGATTTTGAGAAAATCAAATCCTGAGAAAGACTTGGTAAATCCTTGAGAAAATTGATTTTTCTGGAATTTAAATTGGAAAATGAATTTGAGAATAATGCAATTTGAATGATATGAATGAATGAATATGAATTTGAAAAGGGAATTTCAATTGAGAAATTGGGAAATCCTTTTAAGACTTTGAAAAATGCAGTGCATTTTGAAGTTAGCCTAAGTGTGTAGGCTGAATGTGGCTAATACGAAGATCATAAATCTTGGTTTTCTTCGTATTCTGACTATGGCCATAAATACGAATCCCACCGAGTTTATAAACTCCATAAAAGCTTGTGCACGTGCCATTCGTGTAAACCATAGTGAATTTGAAACAAATATGCATGAATCATACATCACATATTAAAATTTGCATAAATTAAACTATATGCAATGCAACCCTATTCTAAGCAGAAAAGTAACTCTTATTCCAAATATTACATTGATTTTTACATTGAATTGAAATAAAAGAAATAAAAGCTAAATCTTCTTCTTGAATGTTCCTGCAAAACTAGAAAACAAGGTTAGCACAAAAATGTAGGTTTTTCTGAATTTATCCGAAAATATGGGAAATTATCGGATATTATTCAGATATAAACCCAAAATCATACCCCCTTTGATATAAACATGATGAATAATGAATAAATTTCGAAAATAAACTTGAAAATTCGAAATTGGGGTCAAAATGACCAAAATACCCCTGATGACCTTGAAATCAGGGTTTTCTGAAAGAATTTTTTTGTAAATTTTGGAAATTTGAAAATAAAATGAAATAAATCAAACATAATATGATGAAATATGATGATATGCATGAAATTTTGGGAGAATTAGAAATTGAAATTTCGAAATTTAGGTCAAAATGACCAAAATACCCCCAATAACAAGACTATGGCCTTGAAACCAGGGTTTTCTGAAATAAATTTTGCAAAATTGAAAAATATGAAATGCAAAGGAGATTAAAATTAACCCTAATATGATTCTACATGCTTATGTACATGATAAAAACCCTAAAATGGCGAAAATATCATAAAATATTGAATCTAACCTGATTTTCGCTTGATTTTCGCTTCTGAATTTAAAGATAAACTAACACATGGAGCAAATGAACTTGGAATTAAACCAAATTTGGCATGGACACCTAAAATAACCCTAAAAATAGAATGGAGCTCGAAAATCTATTTTTTTTTGTATTTTTAAATATGGAAATTCAAATAAAAACCCTAAATTTCATGATTTTTGCCTAAAATATTGATTCTAAAGGGGATTTAGGATATCAAACTTCCATAAAAATTTCCCAAATTTTATGGGATGACAGATGACAGTAAGGCAAGGATTTTTTCCTTTTACACTTTCTGGTTTTGACCTATGGTCGGAGCTGTACCACTCCGGCAAGTCGGATCGGAATCCGGCGACTCTAGTAAATGAAGGAAACGGACAGGTTTCGGTAGAAAATGTGGTAAAAATAGAAGACAGATGGGAAAATGGCTGAAATTGTGGGAAAATGTCCCTGACAAACAGAGGAAGATTTTATCTTTTGACACCATTGGGATTCGGGTTACGGTTTGGAAAAGGCCACACTGTTATCAGAGATCTAAATCTCTGGAATTTCTGGACATTGGAATCTGTTAGACAGAAAGGTAAAATCTGGAAAAAATAATGAAACAGATCCAAAAATTCCCAAATTTTGGGAAATGATAGGAAATTATGTTAGGAACAACTTTCATGTTGAAAGTTTTTGCAGATGGGTTACAGATTTGGTGGACTTAATGCATTAGGGTCTGTCTATACCCTGACGAAGGAAAATTGAGATTTTCCCAGGGGTCTGGGAAATCCGATTTTTTTTAAGAGGGCAAAACTGCTTGAAAAAATATAAAAATTTCCAGATCACTAGTAGATTCAATGATGAATCCACTATGATTTTAGAAGGACGATCCGGATCTCCCACAAGGGTGGTGCCGGAGGTTTATGTCTGCTAAAGCAGAAATTGAAATTTTTGGAAGTGTGAAATCTAAGATCAATCTTTTATTTTTTTTATGAAACTCCGAATTTCAAACTAATCCAATTTTTTTACAGAAGTTTAATGACACATGAGTCTAATGATCACGAAATTTACAGAATTTATGAATGAAAAATCTTGCATGAAATCCTAACTGGATTCTACGCATATACATAAAATTATAAACCACCAATGGAACTTCAACAAAGTTAAATTAAATAAGCAAAATGAATATGAACACAACGTAATAAAACTAAACCTATTGTCTAAAATGTGAAAGCTATATAAGAAATGAAAATGAAACCAAAAATCAATAGGGGGCATGATTCATCTTGATATGGGCCATTGCAAGGAGGGATCCGATCCATCTTTTGAATGGATCCCTTCTCTCACATGGCCAAACATCCATCTTCATAAAAAGGAAAGAAGCATTTTAGCTTGCTTGAACCTAGTTTGGCTTTCTTACGATCATCATACGGCTTGGATTCAAGCTAAAACTCATGAAAGAAAATGAAAAATAGGCTTTACCTTGGTTTGCCTAGATTGATTGAAGGTAGGTTGCTGCAAAAGATGGCCAAGTCATCTAAAGTGGCTGGAACAAGTAGGGTGCTGGTTGCTGTGGTGGATGAAGAAGAGCTGCAAGGCAATGGAGTTGCTGTGTGAGGAAGGGCTGCTGCTGTGCTGCCAGGAGGTGCCGGCTGGAGTGGATGGTGGCGCGCCGGCTGGAACTACGGCTTGAGGAAGTGGCTGCCGACTGGTGCCTCAAGGTGGAGCAATGGCTGCTACAAAAAAAAGAGTTGTTGTGGGGCTGTTTCAATGGCTGGAAGCTGCAGCCAAGGTGTGTGTGTGTGTGTGTGTGTGTGTGAGAGAGAGAGAGAGAGAGAGAGAGAGAGAGAGGTTAAGGGGAAGATGGGCCAGCCGTATGGATCCCCCCCCCCTTTTCCAAAATCTAAACTTAGGCTTTAATATCCCTAACTTAGGTCTTGATTGTTTAATGAAAAGAAGATCAAGAAGTTTACGTGAATGGCTGGGCAAGAGGGAAAGGAAGGGAGGAAGGAAGGGAAGAAGGAAAGAAGAAAGGGAAGAAAAGAAAGGAAAGAAAGAAGAAAAAGAAAAGGAAAGAAAGGAAGAAGAAAGGGAAAGAGAAAGGGGAAAAGAAAAAGGAAAGGAAGGAAAGGAGAGAGGGCTGGAGGTTTGAGTGACCACCTTGTGGAGGTTTGAGTGACCACCTTGTGGGTCCCACCTCCTCTCTAAAAAAATAAAAATAAAAATAAAAAAATAAATAAAAATCAATAAAAACAACAATAAACAAATAAAAAGAAGCATCTTTTTTTTTTTTTAATAAAATAAAAATGCAAATGAATGGGCCATCTCAGAGCGGGTCCAAATTTTGATTTTGAAATTCATTTTGACAATTTGAGGGGTAAAATAGTCTTTTTAGAAAATTTCCAGACGAAACGAGCTATTTTTGGCAGTTTTTGAAACGAGCTCCGATTTTAAAGTTCAATACCTCGTTGCGAAGCAAATCCAATGTAGAATTTGAAAATGTAATTTTGAAAGAAATCCAAATTGTTTTTCTCGAGAAAATGCTTCCAACAAAATGAGCTATTTTTGGCAGTTTTGAAACGAGCTCGGATTTTGAATTTCAATATCCCATTGCGAAGCAAATCCAATGTAGAATTTAAAAATATATTTTTGAAAGAAATCCATATTGTTTTTCTCGAGAAAATGCTTCCAACCGAAATGAGCTATTTTTGGCAGTTTTTGAAACGAGCTCAGATTTTGAAGTTCAATAGCTCATTGCGAAGCAAATCCAGTGTAAAACTTGAAAATTTGATTTTGAAAGAAATCCAGATTATTTTTCTTGAGAAAATATTTCCAAATTTAGACTCCCGGGGTGAAAATGTCAATTTTGGAAACCCGAGGTTTGAAATTGATTTCTGAAAACTTTTAAAACTCAATCTGGATTGAAATTTATAAAACTGGAGTTCTGGACTTCGAAAATGAAATGAAATGTGATGAAATGTTATGAAATGCTAAGAAATGATATGAAATGATGAGAAATGACATGCGAAATGCAGACCCTGAATGGAGAATTTTAGATGTTAGACCCCGATTGGCAGCTGTACCAGTTTAAAAAGCATTAAAATTGATAAAATTTGCAAAATAGCTTAAGAAATGGTTTTCGGGACTCTACTGGATCAGAGTGACACTGAAAATTGAGGTTCGAGCTGGATTGAACTGAAATGAGCTGGATTGAGCTGAGTTTTAGAGTTTCAGAACTCAAATGAACTGACCAGGCACTGACTCAACTGACCTTTCCGACTGAATTTTCAAGAAAAGCTGTCATTTTTAGAGAAATGGTACGGAATGGTCACTGGAGTGAAGTGAATTACGAACTTGAGCTGACTTTGAGCTAAAAAAAAAGGTCAATAATACTGACATGAACTAAAATCGAAGCTCGAACACTAGCTTAATTGGCTGAACTCAGCTCAATTTCAGCTGAAAGAGCTGAAATGGACTAAAATGGGCTCCTAGACACTTGGAAAGGCTTTTGAACTGAAATTGGAGCGCTTGAACTCGTGGTGAGCTCAAGTTAGACTCTGGGGAGTATGACTGACTATGAATGACTGACTCAGAGACAATTGGCCTGGATTTGAGTGAGAAGTAAGCTCATTTCTGAAGAAATGATCCCATTTTGGCAGGAATGGTCAGAAATGAAAATGGTTTATTCCTTATGAGATCAGATGAGCTTGAGATGACTGATATTCTAACTGTCTTGAACTGACCAATGAGCTTGGTTGACTCCGACTGACTGGGGTCTGGGATGACCTAGGGGTAAAATGGTAATTTTCCTAATGAAAATGGATATAATGGTGATTTTCTGAAACTGACTCGGGGTTTGACTCCTACACTGACCTAACAGGGTTGGCACTGAACAAGGAGGATTGTTTGAGAATGAGTGAGGAAAATTTGGGGTGTTTACAGACATGCCATGTTCTCTTTTATAGATGGATATTCTGGCTATAACCAGATTAAGTTGGCCGCCCACGATCAATCAAAAACTTTCTTCACCATGCCTTGGGGCACTTTTTGCTATACAATTATGCCTTTCGGGCTTAAGAATGATGAAGCAACGTATCAACGAGCAATGGTCGTCATCTTTCACGATCAGATGCGCAAGATCTTGGATGCATATGTTGATGATATCCTTGTGAAATCCAAAGAGGAAGAAGATCACCTCGAGGCCCTTGATCAAGTTTTTAAGTGACTCATTCTTTATAAGTTAAGACTTAACCCTCAAAAGTGTGTTTTTGGAGTCGAATCGGGCAAACTGTTGGGTTTTCTGGTCAGCAAAAAGGGAATTGAAGTTGACCCAGCCAAAGCAAAGGCTATCATTGATATGCCACCCCCGACAAATCTTAAAGAATTGTGTAGCCTTCAAGGACGCATGCAATCAATCAGGCGATTTATATCAAACTTGGCAATGAGATGCGAGCCTTTCAATCACTTACTCAGAAAAGGAGTGAAGTTCGAATGGGGACCAGAATGTCAGCAATCATTCGATCGAATCAAGAGGTATCTTCTCAACCCTCCTATCTTGAAGCCGCCAGAATTGGGAAAACCCTCTTTGTTATACATCTCAGTTAATCAAGTCGTGTGCGGCGGATTCTTGGCACAATACAAAGAAGGCAGCTTGATAGAGCACGCCATTTATTATGTGAGTAAGACTTTCATAGACTATGAAAAGAAATACTCTCAAATAGAAAAAACCTGCCTAGCTCTGGTATGGATGTGTCAGAAGTTAAGACACTATCTACTAGCATCTGAAGTCAAAATTCTGTCCAAACTCAATCCTCTCAAATACGTCCTAGAGCAACCTTTCCTCAGCGGACGGGTCTCCAAATGACAAGTCTTATTGATGTTGTATGACTTAGAATATGTCTCCCAGCAATCAATTAAAGGTCAAGCAATTGCAGATCAATTGGCAGACTTTCCTCTAGCAGAAGAAGCGAAAGCCGAAGATGACTTCCTTGACGAGCAAATATGCAATATTTAGCAATCGCTAGTTTGGAATTTATTTTTTGAAGGTTCCAAGAACATGACAGAAATAGGCATTGAGATTTTATTAATCACTCCTGAGAAGGAGATGATTCCCTTTTCCCGTAAGCTCGATTTCTCGTGTACCCACAACATGGCCGAGTACGAAGCCCTGCTACAAGGTCTAAAGATTCTAGTAGACTTCAATGTCAAGAGAGTGCATGCTTACGGCGACTCATTACTCATTGTCAATCAAGTCCGAGCCGAATGGAAAGTGAAAGATCAAAAGCTATTTCCTTATCATAAAATCATCTCAGCTCTTGCCAACAATTTTGAAGAATTTCAGCTATTCCATATCAAAAGAGATTTTAATCAAGCGGCTGATAGCCTAGCCAGCCTAGGCTCCATTATGGCATTCAAAAATGGAGAAACTTGTCGCTCCTTTGAAATTGGAAGACTCGACCAACCTGCCTTCCTTCCAACAGAACAAGTAAACCAAGTTGAGCAAAAGAAGAAGCCTTGGTATTACAATATCAAGAACTTCATAGAAACCGATGAATTTTCTCCAGAACTCTCAAAGAAATAGCAGCAAGCAATCCAATGTATGTCTACTCGATATTTAATTCTGGTCAATGTTCTCTATCATCGTGGATTCAGTTCAGAGTATTCCAGATGCTTAGACGAAGACGAAGCCAAAGAAGTCGTGCAAGAAGCACACAAAGGCATTTGTGGTGGCCACGTCAGCTACCAAACCCTTGTCAAGCAGATCATCAGAGCAGGTTACTATTGGAAGACTATGCAACAAGACTACTACCATTTTGTGAAAAAAGTGTGTTTAATGCCAGATACATGGAACCTCTATTCATGCGCCAGCAACATATTTACAATCTGTTGTCTCTCTGTGGCCGTTCTCTCTGTGGGCCTTTGATGTCGTAGGTCCCATCACTCCTTCCGCTTCAAATGGCCACAAATATTTTCTTGCAGCAACAGAATACTTCACCAAGTGGGTAGAAGCTATCACTTTCCGTACAGTAGAAGGCCGACATGTGGTTTCATTCATCCACAATAACATCCTTTGCCGATTTGGCATACCACATGATATCGTGTCAGATAATGGCAGTCATTTCAAGAATGAAAGAATGAAGACCTTCTACTCAAAGTTCAAAATCTATCATCATTTTTCCGCTCCCTACTATCCTCAAGGGAATGGTCAGGCAGAAGCTACCTGTAAACACCCCAAATTTTCACTCACCTTCCTGACATTTCCACCAATCATCACATTTAGGTTCTCCGGAACTAATGAAGGGCAAAATGGTCATTTTCCAAGATTGAACCTTGCAGAAAGTCCTAAATTCCATTCTCGAGTCTCAAAACTTCTCTATTAAGACTCAGAGACACCTTCAAATTGCAAATCCTCAAAATCTCATGCCTAACCAGAAGTCAGAATTTTCAAATTCAAATTCAGAGTGGCGATCTTGTAGAACCTGTCTTTACATAGCATTGCATGAACATTTCATATCATTTCACTGCACAGCATGTCATTTTGAGATCCAGAACTCCTGATTTTTCAAAATTATCAATCCAGATTTGATTTTAAAACTTTTCAAAATTGATTTTAAAACCCTGGGTTTTTAAAATTATCAATTCTTCCCATTTTACCCCCAGGACCCCGAATTACGAAAAGTTTTCTCAAGAAAACAATCTGGATGGTTTTAATATTTCAAAATTTTGCCAGTTGAAAAGAGGGGGACACAATTTCAAAATTCGTAAGATCTTATTCCAAACTTTTACAAAAGGGCTCCGAATTTCCTTGCTTCTTTCAAAATTTTGCCCTGAAAAACCAATTTTCCAAGTTTTGAAATCAAACCACAATCCACTTCGTGCTTTCTAAACTAGCCTATTATTGCGAAAATTTCAAAATATCTTATTTGGCTCTTATTTCAAATAAAGGACGTGGGACCCACCTCGAGGTGGTGTCACACTCAAATTCTCAAAATTTTCCCTTATTTCCAAAATAGTACCCACTCGAAAGTAGCACCGATTTATAAAACCATGTTTTTACTCAGTTTTAATGAAATAATTAGTGGGCCCACGTAGGTGGCGCCCCACTAAGGCTCCTTGCCAAGGAAAGCAAAACTTCCTTTTCTTTTTTAAAAGTTTTCAAATCTAGCTGAGGTGGCACCACCTTAAAAAAAAAAAAAGAGAAAGGAAAAAGCAAAAAAATTCGTTTCTTTTCAGTTATTCTTTTTCAGCCCCAAATGGAGCCACCGTGAAACCCTACCAAAATTTCCATTTTACCTAAAATTTTTAATTTTCTTCTGAAAAGAAAAAGGAGCCGCCTCCCCCCTTTCAAAGGGCGACATTTTTGAAATTTTTCAAAAGTTCATTTTTTTTAAAACTTATCAAAACCTTTCATAAAGGAGCCTGAGCTTTAGGCTGTAAGGGCAGATGATGTTTTTAAAAGGCAGGCTTAGGCCATCCGAAAAGAGGAGACCTGGATTTTCCCCTAATTCTTCAGCACCCCTCTTCACGGCTTCCCCTCTTCACGACTTCCCCTCTCGACTAGCAGGAGAAAACTCTCGGAGATCGCTGAATCCCCCATCTCTCAGACCCCCCTCTCACGACTTCTGCCCTATCCTCTTCCAACCGACAGAGAAGAGAACTCCAGGATTTTGCAGAGGAGGTTCCAACTCTGCACGCCCTTTTCTCATTGGGCTTCCTCCCCCCCTTCACGATCCCCTGCTGGTACCCTCCCACTCACGAGTTCCTGTTTCCCACCATCCTTCAACGGATCTGTGAACACCCCAAATTTTTCAAAGTTTTGTAAAAATAACCCTTTTGCCCCTAATCCCGTTTTCTGAGAAAATCAAATCATTTCTTCAGATT
The DNA here is from genome assembly GCF_984573655.1 of Nuphar pumila. Lineage (NCBI taxonomy): Eukaryota > Viridiplantae > Streptophyta > Magnoliopsida > Nymphaeales > Nymphaeaceae > Nuphar > Nuphar pumila. The sequence continues at coordinate 85,223,580 of NC_143254.1, read as the reverse complement.
TTCTGAAATGAATTCCATAAAGCTATATTCAAAATCAACTCCGGATCCGAATCCAGTACTTTAAATCCATATTTCCTCCAAAAATCCGGATCAAAATCCGTTTCTGAAGAAATTTTCTCAAAATAGCTTTAAAATTCTCAGAAAAAATTCCTTTTGTAAACATTTTACAAAAACACACAAAAATTAGTTTTAAATCTTTGATTTCTCGTAAAGCTTTAGGATTTTATTCTAAAAATACAAAAAAATAGAAAAATAACATAAAAACCAAAAAAATCGAGAAAAGCTACAAAGAAAACAGATGATTGTCGAGCTTTTGAAGCCATTTTTACCAAAAACCTCACTCCTTAACCATTTTTTAGAAAATTCTTAAAGAGGGAACCACCTTTTTAAAATAGGGAAAAACTGCAACGGATTCCTCCCGCGCTTCCCTCTTCTTCTCTCACCACCGTCCGATTTTCAAACAGCCTTCTCGTTCTCCTCCATTCATCTGCAACAGCCTTCACTCTCGAATCATCCGGGCCCTCTTTAAGAAGAGGTACCCCGTCCTCTTCAGGAAAAAAAAAAACTTCATCGGTGAGAAAATTCCCTTTTCCATCCGTCTTCTTGGAAGTAACAAGCATCCACTGGTTCTTCTTCCTGGGAGGCATCAGAATTTCTCCATAAATCCATTTTCGACCTTTCCATTGCCTGTGATCATCATCTGCTCTTCCTTTCCCAGTTGCTGCAAGCAAGAGAAACTTGGCGAGCTTCCCCTCTGTTTCCACCAAAGTATCGACTCCCTCTTTCAGGATTTCTGCAAATCGCTTCGGTAAGTACCTGTCCCTTTAGTTTTCCCCAGATTTCCTTCCTATCTTTCCTGCTTTTTAACCCCCATTGAAGCACCATGGTAGCATGGATTTGCCTATAGCAAACCGATCTGCCTTTGTGCAACATTAATGGAATGATCCCATTCCAACACTCCCCTTCGTTTTTCTTTCCTTTCTCTATTTTATTGGTAGTTTCTTTGGTCTATGTAATCCTCATTTGATATTCCCTTGTTAAAATTTGTATAATATCCCTTTTTGCTTCCTATACATCATCATATTGCATAAAACCCTGTCCATTATACATTAATCTCCATCTCAATGAGGTAATTAGCATATCATCCTTTTACCTTCAATCATTATATGAATATTCTGCATCATAGACCATTAAATCTGTGCCATTCGATCATGTAGTTCATCTGCATCTCATTTGCATCATATGTTTGAGTTTACGATACTTCCATTTCATTTATTGCTTATGTAATGTCTGTATCATCTAATATCTCTCTTTTGGTCTCATCGCCACTGATCTGTTCCATCAACGGACTTTGCTTATTTACCTTGTTTATTAGAGTTTTTTTTTTCTTTTTTCTTTTTTTCTCTTCTCACTGGATTTGATTATTTTATTTCATCATGTTTATCCAATTTCGCCCATGTTTTATATTTGGAACGACTTCCATAATGATTCCCGATCTGATCTAGCATCAGATCAAATTCATTTTCCAGAAGTCGTCATTTGATTTTATATTTTTCCTGAGATAATAGTTACCTTGCTCACTGGTTTGTTTGTTCTTTTTATTTTTATTTTTATTTTTTTTCTATTTTTTTTATTTTTTATTTTTTATTTTTATTTTGAGTTTGCTTGATATAAAACCCTCTGCACTAGTTGTTATTCATATGCCTAAACTCTATGTATGCTGCTGCAATCCTTTTTGTGTTGGTCCAAGATTCGATGAAGGTTGGAAGTCATTCCATGATTCACCTCGAAGCAAACCTGCTAAAAATCTAGAATCATCGACCTTCTGTATACACTACCTTTGTCCCTGAGCCATCCCACATTTACATCCACTCCTATCACATGAAGCATTGGACAAAGGGTAACTGGTAGGTTGGCGTTCAAGAATTGTCAATGATCAAGATCTATACAAGTTGGCCATCAAAGAAGGCTTGCAGAAGTATGCTTTGGATCAATGTTTAGGCATTTGGGCACCCATTTGTCGTGGTTCATTCATTTCATTCAGATGGATCCTGCATCATCGGCACTCCCTTCTACAGTAGCATTATTAAAATGTTCCATATGCATTTGTGCATATTGCACCTTCCCAGCAGGCATACTTACAGTAGGCTCATCCATTAAGCCAAAATCTGATTCATTGACATTTTAGTTATAATTCATCTCTAACATCTTCAGTGTGCAATTCCTACATTTTTCATTTGGTACCTCTTACATATATCTATTATGCATTTTGGAATACATGCGTGGACAGTAGTCAGTAAATGGCATTTTCAAATGCTACCAAATGCACGGTAAACATCACTGGCATCAATTATTCAGGTTATGGTTGAGCGTCACTCTTGACAGGGTCCATGGCAGTGTTGTGTTAATCCCACCTGCAGATATTTATTCAATGTCTCTAGGGTTATGAACTTTCTTTGGTTTATATGAATCGTCTGCTATGCATCGTCATATTATTTGCCGATTTTTGTTATACTTAATCACCTTTGTCATTCTCCCAAGTCCTGGAGAGAAGGATGTATTGGGAATCCTAAGTCTTATCCTTTGGAGCTTAACTCTTATTGCTTTGATCAAATGCATATTCATCATGCTATAAGCTGATGACCATGGTGGAAGTGACGCCTTGGCGTTATATTTGTTGATATGTCAACATGTAGATCCACAAACAGAAATTACAAAGCAGAACGCAAGGTTAGAACATGATACTAACTTGCGACCATCCAGTAACAGAAACATATTGGAGTCTAAAGCAATGAAGTTTCTTGAGAAGAGCCCAGAAGGCCCTGACATGGCTGATTTTTTTTTTTTTTGGTTGTTTGCCCTGATCTGGAATTTACATGGTAATTGGTGATGGAGCTCTGGTATGACCTACTAAGTAGAGTATCCACTCAGGGTCCTCAAAGATTCGCCAAATTCATGTGTTTTGTGGTTCACATGTACAGCATTTATCGATGTCTGCAATATCTATACACTGTGTTTTTTTTTTTATCTGTCACCTCGTTGCATTACTCTACCCTCACCTGCAGCCTCATTTAGCTTCCATTTCCAGCTCCTACTCACCTGCAAATATCCTTGTTGCAACATTCACATCTACCTAATGCCACTCATTTCCCTGTTTCACTCACATCATATACATCTTTACCATCATCTTCATTCCCCTCATAATGGCATGTATATTGCCTCATTAACATCTCACTATCCAGTTGCTGGACTACCCCAGTAGCACCAATTATACCCATTCACTCACTTGTGGCAGCATCGGTGTATCTCCTTCAGTCAACCATACCCTCACCACAACACCCTATCTAGCACCTACTTCATCTCATCAGCCGCTTCCAACACTACCTATCTGTGGTACACTAATGCAACACATATCTACATTCCACTACTCTAGTTCTTGTTGCACTTTCATTTTCCTTTGTATATAGCAGCTGCATCCCTACCCATCTATTTGAATATATAATATTTCCATTTTTCTTTCTTTTTATCTCTTGTGCCTCTACTGTAATAACACTGTTGCAACTTCTGTGATGTCATTCACAATCACCTATAGCCACCAGACCACCACCTGCATCCTTATCCCCTTTTCAACACCTCCCAGCACTCCATCCTGCACTTTAGTCATATACATCTTCACTCCTCATACTTCAGTTTTGACCCCATTATCAGTGGTACATTCACAGTAGCATTTAGTATTGCATTTTATCATGTTTCCTGCAAAACCTGCATGTCATCTATGGATCATGTTGACACTCACCTAAATATACTTAATGAGTCATTCAATATAGGCTATTATATGCCTGCGTTTTATCATATTAGCCTTTGTCCTTCATAGCCCTCCCCAAAAGTGTTGACTATTAAAGACCCATTTCATTTCCAACACTTTTATTTGGCTTCACTCATCTACCTTGAACACATGTCATAGTCGGACATATGTGTGTATATAAACTCTCATATCTATACATAGATGTATATATCTCTTTCTATCCTTTTTATCTTAATATATGGGCCTATTCACTATTGATTCCCATATAATATATGTGATTTTCTTTCTCCTTTCATTACTAACCCGTTTGTTTTGCAGGAAATCTGTGGGAAAAGCTATCATTTAGGGTTGTAAACTTGATTTTATATGTTATAATAGCTAGATTGGAATAAAAATTTACATTTTCCTGCTTTAGGTAGAATGAATGAGCATTATAAAAATGCCATGAATTGCTTATTTCATGCATTTTCTTTTATTTCTCAAAATTCCCACAATGGTGAAACACGAATGGCACGTGCAGCATTTTGTAAGAGGTAATGGATGTTAAGTTGATGATCCACATCAATGGCCATAGTCAGGGTGTGGACAAAACTTAGCATTTTTATCTTTTACAAAATAACATTGGATCCACACTGGATCCATTTTCAAAATTCATCATATTTTTCCTAAAATATTTTACTCTTTTATCAGAATTTAACTTAAAATTAACTCAAAATATATACCAATGGCCATAGTCAGGGTATATTGTGAGTTAATTTCATTTTAAATTCTATAAAAGCACTAAAAATGTATTTTATTCTCCTTTTGAATTTAAATATAGATTATCATATAATACATTCAATGACCATAGTCAAGGATGTATTATATTTTCAATCTCATTTTAATTCATTTAAAGAATGAAATAGCTTTTCAAAAACCAATTTCAACTTATTCAAATTCATTCATCATATAAGATAGAATTGCATCATATTTTTAAAATTTCCTTTTTCATAAATCCAAGTGATTCTTCTTCTTCATTTCTCAGATCCAAATTACATCATGAATTCCAGACCTTAGATCCAAATCCATCTTAGGATCCAGAACCCAATTCGTCTTGGACTTCAGATTCAAATCGATTCTAGGATCCAGAACCCATTTCCACTTTGGATCTCAGATTACAGATCCAAATTCTATTTAGGATTCAAGATCCAATTCTGCATTGGATCTCAGACTTCAGATCCAAAATCTATTTTAGGATCCAGAATCCAATTCTACTTTGGATCTCAGGCTTCAGATCCAAATCCATCTTAGGATCCAGAACCCAATTCTACTTTGGATCTCAGACTTCAGATCCAAATTCATTCTAGGATCCAGAATCCAATTCTATTTTTGGATCTCAGACTTCAAATCCAATTCCTATTTACAAATTCTAAATCCAGAATTCAAATTCGAATCTCAATTCAAATCTTAACTTTTGAATTCAAATCCCATGAATTTCCAATTTTTTAATCAAATCCATTTCTCAATTCTATTCAGATTTCCTACATTTCATTTTGATTTCGAAAACTTCAAAAATTAGAATTTAATTCCATTTCATCTCTAATCTAATTCAAAGTCCATTTATGACTTTGAAATTTCCTTTCTTCTCTTTTCTCTCATCTCGGTTTCAAGATCATTTTTCAAACCCAGATTCATTTTTCCAAGCTCTTGATTATTCTAAAAACTTAGAACTTTAATCTTAAGTTCTAAGTTAGAGAACATTTCTTCACTTTATCAGATTCACTTGGAAATTCTTCAAAATATTTTCAAAAAGAGCATACATCTTTGCATTTGCACAAGCATGATTCATTGTGCATTTTAGACTTAGGATAAATACTTAGATAAATTCTTTGCAAAAGCAAAAGGCATAAATTCGACCCTTGGTTCGATTACCCCTGGTAAAGGCGCCAGGAACGGTCGAACCTCGTACCGACGAGCGGATCCCGTCTCCCAGTTTTCCCGCAAATATTTCAAAAACGGAGGCAAGTTATTTCAAAATATTTTTAAAATTAAGGTCAAGTGAGACCCGCAAAAGAGTTTCCTCTTCTCTTCTTTCTTTTCTCTTCTCTCTTTCTTTCCGTTCTTTTATCTTTTCTCCCTTCAAAAAGGAGGAAAATAAGAGGTTGGAAAGGAAAAGAGAAGGAAGAGAGAAAACATTACGAGAGGAAAATTTTTTTGCGATGATCACAGGTTTGGCGACCGTGATGGGACTCGTCTCCGTCCGGTCGAATTATGCCTTTTCTTTTGCTTTGATATTATCTAAGTCTTTATTCTATATATGTCAGCTTCATTTCCATGCAAACCTTAGGAGCCTAGACTCTGTCCTAAAGTTGACATCATTGCATATAGGATTTAAGAATGGTTTGGTAGGACCATATTGAAGAGATTATTCCATGCTCACATTAGACTTAGGTCTCAAATACAACCCTCCTCAATTCTAGGGATTGAATGTAAAAACAATGTATGCAAGTGTATGCTTCTCTTCATTTTAATCTATCTCTTTAGGACTTGCATTAGAGCCATCTGATTTCTTGCATATTGAACATATTTTGAAAACCTCCTTACCTACATTGTCTCGGTCTTCACGTTGCTGGGCTGTCTCACTGAACCATAGTTCGGGAGAGAGCCTCACAACTGGACCACTTATTTGGGTTCACGCCCCCCTACCACGTACCTAAGGGCCATAGTCCGAGGTATATCGGTAGGTGCTCAAGGATGTTGGGAAACCATTACTTTAGAACCGGAGGAATATTTCTATGCCACGTACTTCGAGCTTTAGCTTGAGTATATCGGCGTATCGTGATTGAAATCAGATGATCTGACCCCTAGAGTTAGGATTAAGGTCCTACAAGTCATTTCAAATATTGCATTTTAGAGTCGGCCTTTAGGGAGTGCTGTATGCGCATCCTTGTTTGTGCAGCTTTAGTTGTATGATAATTCTCTTATTCTCTCATATATATGTATCAAACCCTTTTTGAAAACCCTGGGTGTATTATTCAAAACCTACCCTTACTTTCAAAAACCCCAGTTGTATATTTCTATCTACCTACATTTCTTTTCTCTTTTAGATCAATTTTCCTTCAAAACCCTGGAAAAGTCTTTTAAAATCTCCTCAACCTTTCAAAATTTTCAGGTCTGATTCTTTAAAAGAGTCTATCCGTAAGTCCTGCATTCTACCTAATCCTCCTTATTTCTTCTTTGCCCCAGTGTCATTCCAATGACATCCAATTCTCTCGATGCGGTCTTTCCCCAAGATCATGTCTTCTATCAGATTCAGGATGAATCCCCGGATCAACGGGTCATCCAGTCTCGTCCTTTCTTTCCTCGGTGGTATTATTCTTGGTTCGCCACCTTCTCACGTATGTTCCCAGACCACTTGGATGACTGTGGGTTGGAGATGGCATCGGCGGTAGGCAAGCGAACCATCAACGGAGCTTTAATTCAGGCCATGGCAGAACGGTGGAATCCACGTACCTGCACATTCTGGTTTCCTTGGGGAGAGATGACTCTACTGATGGATGAATTCAATGATATCATGGGATTGCCCGAACCAGCAGGCCAGCCAGATGATCCTGTCGAGCAACAATTTTTGATCAACATCAAAGGGGTAGATATTCGAGAAGCTTTAGCCAGAGCAACCGGGAGCAGATCTTGGCCTCTTATTGAGATTGGTGGGGATCAATTCATCGACCTGTTTGAACTATATCGCAAGTATGGGGCCTATGAGGAGGTTGACACTTTGTCTTGAGCAGCGAAAGACAGAATTCAGCACGCCATGATCCTGTGTACAGTGGGGTTAGCTTTCTTCCAAGATGGTCAGAATTTCATAGATATCAGAGTTGCTCAGCTCTTTCGAAGATGGGGAAGCAAGCAGACCCGTCAGCTTTCAGTTTCCATGGCCGCATTAGCCTTCCTTTACAGAGGCTTGGCTCGATTTGCCCTCGGAGAGACCATTTTGGTAGAGGGGTGCACTTACGCCTTGCAGTCGTGGTTCCTACGACACGTTCCCTCGAAGGCCAGTTCTTTCAGGTTCAACAGTAAGCAGCCAAAGACAGTCATCCAATGCCGAGCCCTGATCGAGAAGCTGCATCAGGAGGAGATTACTTGGGATTTCTTTGACAGAAGAGAGACCGTTCCTCGATACACCTATGCTCGTGACAAGCGCTACAAGTTGATGGGCCCTTTCTTTTGTGTTGATTATCAGCCGGAACGGTGTCTGAGGCAGTTTTCGCAGCGGCAGGTTCGTGCCAACACCCGTTTCCCGACAGGCAACGTGCCAGAATTCAACCTACAGTCGGATCAGTGGTCTGGGGCATACCATGTCACAAAATATACTTGGGATTCCTTTATTTCTCTATCTATATTTCCTGGGCCAAATGTATCATCTGAATATCAAGAGTGGTGGCAAAATGTCTGCCCATCCTCTCTTTGTCTTTGAATGTTAAAAATATCAATAAAAATTTACTTTTTGGCCAAAAAAAAAAATGTGTTGTTTTCTGTATTTTGTTTATAGCACAAATAGTCACAAAATTTTGAGTGACGACCTCATCCCGGGTAAATGGGACATTCCTTCCATATTTTTTCTTCAAATATATTTTCTCATGGTTGACGACCTCGCCTAGGTAGCAAGGCATATTTCTCTGTTATCACCAAATGGTAACACAATTATCACAAATCGTGTGATGACCCAATCCCTGGTAATGGGATAATCCCTTGAAATTGTCTACCAAATCCCTTCATTTCTTGCCTTTTCTCAAAGAAAATGTGATTTTCAAAAGCTTCTCCATATTCTAACCATTCCCATATTCTACAGGAAAGCTTTGGCATCTGAAAATGGTTCAGACAAGGGCTGATAAGAGGGCCGCTCAACAGCACAGTGACAGCGAACTCGAGGAGATGAATTCTCCTAGATTATCTAAGAAGCATGATTCGGGGGATGAAAGCGATGTTGATCCGGCCATGTACCGGGTTTTCTAGAAGATGATGACTAAGATGATGGCTGAGCAGGCCAAAGCTGGTCCCAAGAAGGCAGCCTCCAAGACCAAGGCTAAGAAGAAGCCCATAAAGAAGCCAGTTAAAATTAGTAAGCAGAAAGTACAGCGTGACAGTACTTCGGAAGATTCAGAATCAGCAGAAGAAAACTCCGAAGAAGAGCAGCTGATTTACATCCCAAAGCATCTGCGATCATCAAAGAAGCCAGTGGAAGAACCAGTGTCAGTGAATAAGCCCAAGTATGGGGCCCATGCAGAGGACTCAATCCAGGCACTGACCAAAATTGTTAAAGATCTGCAAGTCCGGGATAAAGGAAAAAGGTCATACACCAGGCAGGATTTCTACCTCGGTTTAGAGGGGGACATCAATCTAGAGAATCTCCCCCGAAAATTCATTAAATTCGATGGATCCGGAGACCCTAAGGCTCACCTTGCCATGTTCTTCGCGGAATGCGCTCGGTTCAGCGAAGACAACTGTGCCCTATTTCTCTGTTTTCCCCGCAGTCTGGAGGGGATAGCTGCCAAATGGTATGCTGAGCATGTCAATCCCATCGAATTGAGGGATTTTGACAAAGTCGTCAACATGTTTGTTGAACGCTTCCTATTCAACACGGAAGCTCTGCCCACCCTGAACCACCTGTGCAACCTAAAACAGGAGCCCAATGAAAAGGCTAGGGATTTCATCCACAAGTGGAGAAGCCTGTGCAACAAGATGAGAAACCCTATTTCTGAGGAGCATGCCCTCCAAGTCATCCTCAATAACTTCTCCCAACCCCTTAAAAGTCTCCTCTTCCCGTATCCCTCCAAATCGTTTATTGAACTGACGGAGCGAGCAGAATGGCTCGAGATGGGGGTAGAGAACGGGATGTATGAAGGTGTCACCTTAGCCAAAAATGTGCAAGACCCAAAGAAGAAGGCACACTTCACCTACTCCGCCGAGGTTCCAGGAGATGATCAGGGCAGTAGCAGCAAGCAGGGCAGTGGCAGTGGCACGAAGCCAGAACAGAACAGGGGAAGAAAGGGCAAATTCTTCAAGAACAATGACAAGCCTCTCCCGACCGGTCCTCAACAAAAGGGGGACCTTCAAGAAAAGCCCAAACATATAAACTGGAGCAGGGATCGAAAATTCACTCCCCTCGATCAGCCTTTGGAGAAAATTTTGGAATACTTGCTGTCTCATGGGATGGTGAAACTTCCCAAGGTTGCCGATCCGCCAGTGCTCATGGGAAGATTTAAGGAACAGTATTGCAAGTTCCACAGGGCAATGGGACATGACACTGAATATTGCTTCGTCCTGAAGCATCTGATCCAGGATTGTATTGATAAAAGCATCCTCATCGAGGATGAAGAAGAGGGCAAAATGGACATTCTGTCTGCCCCATTCCCAAAACATTCAGCGTCAACCGTTTCAGAAGATTCTTTTCTCCCACAGAGTCACATACATCCTTGCTCCAGCGAAGAAATAAGTTTGCAGCATCAGGTGATGGTTCTACATCATAATCAATCTGCATTTCAGAGAGGGGATATCCTCTCATTTTTAAATATTAGAAACATGTCAGTTGAGAGTGGAAAAATCCAAGTTTTTCCAAAAAGATTTGTAAAAAGGGAAGCCTGCACAGAGGAAGCAGAAACCTCAGAAGCAGCAGAAGAGCGGGCCAAGAGCCTCCAGAAGCCTATCACAGCACTGTCCAACATCTCCATCTTTGAGTTGACTCACGACTCTCCCCAGCATAAAGAAAAACTAGATGATCTATTGAGGAAGATCAAGGTAAAACCGGGCACCACACCCGAAGACATGGCGCAGATTGTAAATCAAGCAATGACAAACGCGCCTATTACCTTTTCAGATGAGGACTTGCCTAAGCCTCATTCATTCCACAACAATGCATTGTATATAGTGGTCAGAACCAGGGGCATGACTGTCCCACATGTTCTTGTTGATGGGGGCAGCAGTCTGAATATTTGCCCAGAAATGACAGCGAAAGCATTAGGATTAAAAGAGGAAGAATATGTGCCTGATCCTATCACCATCTACGGCTTTGATAATCACGGGCAGACTGCCAAGGGCAAGATCTTCCTGGAAATTTTTATTAACTACTCAGTACACACGGTGCTATTCCATGTCGTTAACGTGCCGCCAACTTACAATCTGTTGTTGGGACGAACATGGATCCACAATGCCAATGCCGTTCCATCAACTCTCCACCAGTGCATCAAGTGGTCCAAGGGTGGAATGATCACTACCATTTTGGGCGAAGATCCTGAAGAAAGGCTGCCACAGCCTATGATTCCTCGTCCAACATTCACAGCTGATATTCCAAGCATCCGAGAAGCAGATGAGATCAATCTCAGTGACAGTCTAGAGATGCTGAAACTGAAAGATGTCATGGAAGAGGAAAACGTTGCAGCCATGGTCCAATGGCAGGGACCTTGTTTCTTCAAGCTAGGAGGACGCATTAATTACACCTCCTTCAAAGATCATCCCTTATTTCCTCAGTTTTCCAAAGCAAAAAAGGGATTCGATCTTCTGATCAAACATGGATATCAGCCATTCCGAGGCATGGGGAAAGATGAAGACGACATGATAGAGCCCATCATTCCAGTTCAGCATGCAGACAGTTCAGGGTTAGGATTCACCGGCCAGGATTCCAGCCAAAAGACAGTTTTTATCAGAGGAAGCCAATGAAGAGATGATGCCTTAGTTTTCCTGCTTTCTTTTCTTCTCTTTTTATCTTATAGGGACAATACAGTCTCATCTTTTGTTAAAGTCTTGTAAATACTTTACTCCAATCAATGAAAGATCAAATTTTCTCTTCAAGTATCCATCATTTCCCTCTTATACTTTGTCTATGTCATTGCTCTTGCTTTATACAAAAAATTTGATTTGGCTCATACTTCCTCTTAAACAACCTTTCTTACATTTTCAGGACCATTAACTCCTGAATCAATGACAAGATTTGTTATCAATCCCAAGTATCTAAAATTGGCGAGGTTTCCTGGGATGAAAGACAGAGCAGAGGTCAGTCAGGCAGCAGAGCAGACTGAAGAGCTAGCCGAATTTGATTCCACTTTTCAGGATTTGCCAGAATTTGCTCATATTCAGAAGCAGGATGAACCCTCATCTTTGGCGCAAGATCCAACTGAGGATGTCAACATTGGATCGGAAGATGATCCGAAAATTCTCAAAATCGGGTCAAGTCTAAGTGAAATTGAGAAAGCTAGACTCATCCAATTCCTCAAAAAGCATCAAGAAGTATTCGCTTGGACCTACGAAGATATGCCAGGATTGGATATCAAGCTGGTTGAGCATCGACTCAAGTTGAAACCAGAGGCCAGACCAATCAAGCAGAAACTGAGGAAATTAGACCCTCGAATTGAGCAGCAAGTCAAGGAAGGACTTGAAGATTTGCTAAAAGCAGGCTTTATCCGAGCCATTGATTACCCGGATTGGTTGGCAAATATCGTGGCAGTCCCTAAAAAGAACGAAAAAGTTCGGATTTGCATCGATTTTAGGGATCTAAATAAAGCCACCCCGAAAGATGATTATCCACTTCCTAATATTGACCTGTTGATCGATAGCACAGCAGGTCACGCCATGTTTTCCTTCATGGACAGATATTCAGGTTATAATCAGATCAAGCTGGCCGTGCGTGATCAGTCGAAGACTTCATTTACTACCCCAGGGGGAACTTTTTGCTATACAGTCATGCCATTTGGACTCAAAAATGCCGGGGCGACCTATCAAAGGGCAATGGCCGTCATTTTTCATGATCAAATGCACAAAAATATGGATGCATATGTGGATGACATTTTGGTTAAGTCTAAAGAAGAAGAGGATCACCTCAATGCTCTTAATCAAGTTTTTGAAAGACTTATTCTTTACAAATTGAGACTTAACCCTCAGAAATGTGTTTTTGGAGTTGAGTCCGGCAAATTACTCGGCTTCATTATCAGCAAGAAAGGAATCGAAGTGGATCCGGCCAAAGCAAAAGCCATTATTGATATGCCGCCTCCAACTAACCTCAGGGAACTGCGAAGCCTTCAAGGATGTATTCAGTCTATTCGCAGATTCATCTCTAATCTGGCCATGAGATGCGAGCCTTTCAACCATTTGCTCAGAAAAGGAGTTAAATTTGAATGGGGATCAGAATGTCAGCTCTCGTTTGAGCGCATCAAGCAGTATCTTCTTAATCCACCAGTTTTGAAGCCACCAAAGTTGGGAAAGCCTCTCCTACTATACATTTCTGTAAATCAGAATGCCTGTGGTGGATTCCTCGCTCAGTATGAAGAAGGCAGCCTGATAGAGCACGCCATCTATTACGTGAGCAAAACTTTCATTGATTATGAAAAGAAGTATTCTCAGATGGAGAAAACTTGTCTAGCTCTGGTTTGGATGTGCCAGAAATTGAGACATTACCTATTGGCTTCTGAAATCAAATTCCTATCGAAGCTTAATCCTCTCAGATATATTTTGGAGCAACCGTTTCTCACTGGACGGATTGCGAAGTGGCAGGTCCTTCTGATGCAATATGACTTAGAGTACGTCTCTCAAAAGTCAATTAAAGGCCAAGCGATCGCAGATCAGTTGGCAGATTTTCCCCTGACAGAAGAGATTAAAGCCGAAGATGGTTTTCCTGATGAGCACATCTGTAATATCCAACAGCCCCCAGTTTGGAATATGTTCTTCGATGGCTCTAAAAATATATCTGGCATAGGGATTGGAGTCTTGTTAATCACTCCAGAAAAAGAAATGATCCCTTATTCTCTTAAGCTTGGTTTCCAATGCACTCATAATATGGCCGAGTATGAAGCTCTAATACAAGGCCTCAAGATTCTGCAAAATTTCAATGTCAAAAGGGTGCATGCCTTCGGTGATTCACTACTTGTTGTCAGTCAAGTTAACACTGAATGGCAAGTGAAAGATTCCAAATTGATTCCATATCAGAAGATCGTCTTAGCTCTTGTGGACAGCTTCGAAGAATTTCAGCTCAGTCACATCAGAAGAGAGCACAATCAGATAGCCGATGGCTTAGCCAGCTTGGGCTCCATTTTATCATTCAAAGGCAGTGAATCATGTCGTTCTTTCGAAGTTGGCAGACTTGAGCAACCTGCTTTTGCTTCAGTTATGCAAGTAAACCAGGTCGATCAGAAGGAGAGGCCTTGGTACCAAAGCATCAAAAATTTCATTGAGACTGGTGAATTTCCACCAGAAATGCCTAAAAGAGAGCAACGTGCAATTCAGCGTATGTCTACCCGATATTTCATTCTTTCCAATGTCCTCTACCGCCGTGGGTTCAGTTCTGAGTATTCAAGGTGCTTAGACAAAGAAGAAGCCATGGAAGTTATCCAAGAGGCACATGAAGGGATTTGTGGTGGCCATGCTGGCTATCAAACTCTCGTGAAACAGATCGTCCGAGCAGGATACTACTGGAATACCATGCAGCAGGACTGTCATAGATTTGTAAAGAAGTGCGTCAAATGCCAACTGCACGCGCCTTACATTCATGCTCCGGCCACGTATCTGCAATCAGTCGTTTCTCCTTGGCCATTTTCTATGTGGGCATTCGACGTCGTCGGCCCAATCACTCCATCTGCTTCCAACGGCCACAAATACTTTCTGGCCGCAACAGAGTACTTCACGAAATGGGTTGAAGTTGTTACTCTACGCACTGTAGAAGGCCGCCATGTGGTTTCTTTCATTCATAAGAACATCCTTTGCCGCTTCGGCATACCACATGATATTGTCTCAGATAATGGAACCCATTTCAAAAATGAGAGGATGAAAACCTTCTGTTCTAAATTCAGGATTTGCCATCACTTCTCAGCTCCGTATTATCCTCAAGGGAACGGCCAAGCAGAGGCTACCAATAAGATCTTGATTCGTATTTTGGAAAGGACTGTGAAGACAGGTTGAGATTGGCATGAGAAAATTCATGACGCACTTTGGGCATATCGGACCACCATTCGGACTCCGACTAATACCACTCCTTCAGAACTTGTTTACGGGACTGAAGTGGTGTTACCTCTCCATATCCGAAAGCCCGCTCTCAAATTTGCTTCACTTATAGAATTGCCACTTGATCAGTATCAGCAGCAGAGATTGGTGCAGCTGGATCTGCTAGATGAAAAAAGGCTCAAGGCAGCAGAGCACGCTCAAGCCTATCGGCAGAGGATAGCTCGACATTATGCCAAGTCTGTCATTGAGAGGAAATTTCGGGTTAATGATTTGGTACTCAGATCAACGGCTCATCTCAAGCATCGACCACGGGGCAAGTGGTCACCCAATTGGGAAGGCCCTTATGTGGTTAAGGAAGCTTTGCCTCGCAATTCGTATCGTCTAATCAACGCAGATGGAGTGGAGATGCCAGATCCCATCAACGCTCTGCATTTGAAGAAATTTTATACTTAGAATTTTCATTCAAAAATCTTTTGTACTATTCAAAGAGCCATTTCAATAAAAACAATGATCTTCTATCAATTCTTACATTCTTCTCCATGATACTGGGGCATTTTTAATTCATAAAAATCTTTCTCATCATATGCAGGCAGGATTAGACGAAAAGCTCTTCTCCTCAAATTTTGTTAGTTCTTAATTTGCCTTGTGATCTTTATTTTTCATTTCATTTGATTCATTTCGCTTTGATCAGATTTACATCAAGCTAATGCTCGTTTATGTCAAGTTTTAACAAATTTTTCAATCTTATTAAAATTTCCTCTACTTTTATCTTTAAAATACCCTTTCAGGATAAGGGATAGACCTGATGCCTCCTTTCCAATGAGGTATTCTTTTTATTATTTTCCCCCGTTCAGGATAAAGGGATAAATCCTGAATTATCTTCTAAAAATTCATTTTGAAAATCTAAGCTCATCTTCAAAACCCAGTTCTCGCACTGGTTATGTTTCAAACTTTTCAATCATATATAGAGCGCGTTTGAAAAACCCGGTTCTCACCGGTAACCTTTTAAAATCAGTCTTCTGACCAAAGACCTTTCTCCTTCTAAAAATTCAAGTTCTGACTTAAATCTCTCAAAATTTCATGTATTTCCAAAAGATCCAACACTCGTTGGTCATATATTTCCAAAGGATCCAGCATCTCGCTGGTCATGTATTTCCAAAAGGATCCAACATTCGTTGGTCATATCTTCCGAAGGATCCAGCATCTCGTTGGTCCTGTATTCCAAAAGATCCAGCTCCCACTGGTCGTGTGATCAAACCCTTAGGGTGCGATTCCTCAATTCTATCATTTCCAAAACCTTCAAGATCTTCAATCTTTTAAAATTCTATCAGTTTCCCAACCTTTGGTTACAATATCTTCAAAATCTCATCATTCTCTCAACCCTCGGGTTATAACCTCCCAAATTCAGTCACTTTGCAAATCATCAGATTAAATCCTTCATTTTTGAAATCCAGTTTTCATAACTGGTCGGGATTTGAAATCCAGTTTTCATAATTGGTCGGGATTTAAAATCCAGTATTTTTCACTGGTCGGGATTTAAAAATCCAGTATTTTTCACTGGTCGGGATTCGAAATCCAGTTTTCATAACTGGTCGGGATTTAAAATCCAGTATTTTTCACTGGTCGGGATTTGAAATCCAGTTTTCATAACTGGTCGGGATTTAAAATCCAGTATTTTTCACTGGTCGGGATTATCAAAAATCCAGTTTCTCATAACTGGTCGGGATTTAAAATCCAGTATTTTTCACTGGTCGGGATTTAAAATCCAGTATTTTTCACTGGTCGGGATTTAAAATCTAGTATTTTTTCACTGGTCGGGATTTGAAATCCAGTTTTCATAACTGGTCGGGATTTGAAATCTAGTTTTCATAACTGGTCGGGATTTGAAATCCAGTATTTCTCACTGGTCGAGATTTGAAATCCAGTGTTTTCACTGGTCGGGATTATCAAAAATCCAGTTTCTCATAAACTGGTCGGGATTTCCAAAAACCTAATATATTTCATTAGTCCAGTTTTCTAAAGTCTGATTTCTCACACCATTTCTTTAAATTACAGCTAAGTGTCTCATCAAAATCTATATTGAGTGATTATTTCACAAGAAATTCATGAAAACTTTGCCAATTTGCTAAAAAGCATTTGCTGATTCTAAACATTCTTATTACACAAAAAGAATTTTCTTAGATTAACTCCTGTATTTCCTTCCAAAAGGTGAAACTTTTTGCGAAAAGAGGTAAAATTCAAACCTTTTCCTGTTGATCAACTAAAAGGATGTAAGAAATGTCCTCGATATGATCAATGAAAGAAATCTTCAATGATGTTGAAAAACCAGAAGCGAATTGATATTGATCTTGGTTACGGCGCATGTTTTAAAAATGACTTTCTGGCAATCAGGCAGTGGAAATATCTTGAGCCATAAAAAGAATACACTCAATCCATACCTTCTCATTTATTCATTTAAAGCTTCAGTCAAATATCCGCAAAAGAGATCTCTCAATTGTCGTCAAGATGAAGGTGAATTAAGCGAGTAGATCCCCGGGGCCAAAGAAGATTTGAAACATCTCCAAGATGACGGAGTTTGTGACGGATCCTTCCAGGAAAAGTTCGGATCACTGTCGAGATGAAGGCAGATGCGATGAACCTACCGACAAACCCTAAAAGATATTTGATTTCAGCTATATCTAAAGACCTTTTTGAGCCAATATCATATAGAATCTCGGAGATAAAAGAAGGATCGGAACATCTCCAATATGAAGGAGTTTGTGACGTACCCTTCCCGGAAAAAGAGAGAAAAGCCAGGACATCCAAATGAAGGATGATGTGAAAAACCGAGAAAGCCCAATGACTCAAAAGAGTGCAAAAAGATCATCGTGGGAAAACACCCAGATATCAAACTGCCGAAGTTGCCAGAAGTCATCTTTTCTCATGCAAAATTCTTTTATAAATATCTCTTCATTTCCTGCTTTTATGAAATTAAGAATATTTCTTTTATTCTCATATCAGGGAAATGGATAGCTTCCTTGAAGAAAATCACCAGTGCTAAAATTTTGAATTTGACTTTTATAACCGAGGAGTTAACCTCATTTGGGGAAAATGCTCTAGGTAAAAGAGAGGATATCTTTCGCACATACGTGCATATTTCCAAGCGTTTGAATCTACTATGATTTTATCTTATTTGCAGAATTTTCTAGCTATTCCAAAAATAAAATAAACATTCAATATCCATTTTTATGCAACTTAGCGTTGTCTATATCTTCCAAAAGAGTTGCCTCATTCAGTTGAAGTATCTCTTCCTGTCCCATCGCGGTTTCTTCAGTCAAGGATTTCGTATGATGTTGACCCACTCAGGATAAGGGTCAAACCTGAACCATTTACGAAAGATTCTTTGATTTCAAAAGCTATTTCAGTCTCAGCAATGAGACGCCCAATTTCTTCCCCTTTTCAAAGCTTTAGGGACTCTATATTTCCTCCTTTCGCAAAAACCCCTTTCGGATTTGATCGTCCAAATTCCGAAGGTCCCATTATGGTTTCTCCATTTTTGAGAAACCTGTATGGTAGATTTCCCCCACTCAGGATAAGGGTCAAACCTGAACCATTTGCGAAAGATTCTTTGATTTCAAAAGCTATTTCAGTCTCAGCAATGAGACGCCCAATTTCTTCACCTTTTCAAAGCTTTAGGGACTCTATATTTCCTCCTTTCGCAAAAACCCCTTTCGGATTTGTTCGTCCAAATTCCGAAGGTCCCATTATGGTTTCTCCATTTTTGAGAAACCTGTATGGTAGATTTCCCCCACTCAGGATAAGGGTCAAACCTGAACCATTTGCGAAAGATCATTTGATTTCAAAGGCTATTTCAGTCTCAGCAATGAGACGCCCAATTTCTTATCCCCTTTTCAAAAAGCTTTAGGGACCCTATATTTCCTCCTTTCGCAAAAACCCCTCTCGGATTTGTTTGTCCAAATTCCGAAGGTCCCATTATGGTTTCTCCATTTGAGAAACCCATATGGTAGATTTTCTATTTAAAGAGTTAACCCGGAACCTCGCTTCATGAGATATCCTCCTTTCAGGTTTGGGTTAAAC
Organism: Nuphar pumila; assembly: GCF_984573655.1. NCBI lineage: Eukaryota > Viridiplantae > Streptophyta > Magnoliopsida > Nymphaeales > Nymphaeaceae > Nuphar > Nuphar pumila. The sequence continues at coordinate 85,204,733 of NC_143254.1, read as the reverse complement.
CTGAGTCTTGTTCCTACAAAGTTCCTCGTTTTAACAAGATGATTTCTCCCAGTCCCATCATGGCTCTTCCCATTGAGGAATCCATGCTCTGTATATCCATCCAAAGAAAGGATTTTAATTTGAGCTTCATCTCATGAGGCATTCTTCAAAGATGTCCCATCAAGGTTCTCATGTATTCCTTTCCTCATTTAGTTCATTTTGATATATCTTCGTCCCATCCAGGTTAAGAGCTAAACCTGAATCATTCCAAAAAAAAGAGTATCTCGTCTCACCCATGAGACCTGATCAAAATTCTGATTTCCACCATTTCGGAATTTTCAACCAAAGTCCCATCACGATTTCCTCATTTTCTACTCAATCATATTACTTTAAAGGATTTCGATTCCCCCCGAAACCACTCAGGATATGGTTTTAAGCCTGAAAAGCCGTGTTTTCCAAATAAATTCTTCCACACCCAGTTCAGATCTGCTAACTGGGGCATTTTCAAAATTTGGAGTGTTGTCTTTGCCACTAAGCTCGGCTTTCAACCGGCTTAGTAACAAAGAGGGGCATCTGTGAACACCCCAATTTTTTCAAAGTTTTGTAAAAATAACCCTTTTGCCCCTAATCCCGTTTTCTGAGAAAATCAAATCATTTCTTCAGATTTTCTGAAATGAATTCCATAAAGCTATATTCAAAATCAACTCCGGATCCGAATCCAGTACTTTAAATCCATATTTCCTCCAAAAATCCGGATCAAAACCCGTTTCTGAAGAAATTTTCTCAAAATAGCTTTAAAATTCTCAGAAAAATTTCCTTTTGTAAACATTTTACAAAAACACACAAAAATTAGTTTTAAATCTTTGATTTCTCGTAAAGCTTTAGGATTTTATTCTAAAAATACAAAAAAATAGAAAAATAACATAAAAACCAAAAAAATCGAGAAAAGCTACAAAGAAAACAGATGATTGTCGAGCTTTTGAAGCCATTTTTACCAAAAACCTCACTCCTTAACCATTTTTTAAAAAATTCTTAAAGAGGGAACCACCTTTTTAAAATAGGGAAAAGCTGCAACGGATTCCTCCTGCGCTTCCCTCTTCTTCTCTCACCACCGTCCGATTTTCAAACAGCCTTCTCGTTCTCCTCCATTCATCTGCAACAGCCTTCACTCTCGAATCATCCGGGCCCTCTTTAAGAAGAGGTACCCCGTCCTCTTCAGGAAAAAAAAAAACTTCATCGGTGAGAAAATTCCCTTTTCCATCCGTCTTCTTGGAAGTAACAAGCATCCACTGGTTCTTCTTCCTGGGAGGCATCAGAATTTCTCCATAAATCCATTTTCGACCTTTCCATTGCCTGTGATCATCATCTGCTCTTCCTTTCCCAGTTGCTGCAAGCAAGAGAAACTTGGCGAGCTTCCCCTCTGTTTCCACCAAAGTATCGACTCCCTCTTTCAGGATTTCTGCAAATCGCTTCGGTAAGTACCTGTCCCTTTAGTTTTCCCCTGATTTCCTTCCTATCTTTCCTGCTTTTTAACCCCCATTGAAGCACCATGGTAGCATGGATTTGCCTATAGCAAACCGATCTGCCTTTGTGCAACATTAATGGAATGATCCCATTCCAACACTCCCCTTCGTTTTTCTTTCCTTTCTCTATTTTATTGGTAGTTTCTTTGGTCTATGTAATCCTCATTTGATATTCCCTTGTTAAAATTTGTATAATATCCCTTTTTGCTTCCTATACATCATCATATTGCATAAAACCCTGTCCATTATGCGTTAATCTCCATCTCAATGAGGTAATTAGCATATCATCCTTTTACCTTCAATCATTATATGAATATTCTGCATCATAGACCATTAAATCTGTGCCATTCGATCATGTAGTTCATCTGCATCTCATTTGCATCATATGTTTGAGTTTACGTTACTTCTATTTCATTTATTGCTTATGTAATGTCTGTATCATCTAATATCTCTCTTTTGGTCTCGTCGCCACTGATCTGTTCCATCAACGGACTTTGCTTATTTACCTTGTTTATTAGAGTTTTTTTTTTTTCTCTTCTCACTGGATTTGATTATTTTATTTCATCATGTTTATCCAATTTCGCCCATGTTTTATATTTGGAACGACTTCCATAATGATTCCCGATCTGATCTAGCATCAGATCAAATTCATTTTCCAGAAGTCGTCATTTGATTTTATATTTTTCCTGAGATAATAGTTACCTTGCTCACTGGTTTGTTTGTTCTTTTTATTTTTATTTTTATTTTTTTTTTCTATTTTTTTTTTATTTTTTTATTTTTATTTTATTTTGAGTTTGCTTGATATAAAACCCTCTGCACTAGTTGTTATTCATATGCCTAAACTCTATGTATGCTGCTGCAATCCTTTTTGTGTTTGTCCAAGATTCGATGAAGGTTGGAAGTCATTCCATGATTCACCTCGAAGCAAACCTGCTAAAAATCTAGAATCATCGACCTTCTGTATACACTACCTTTGTCCCTGAGCCATCCCACATTTACATCCACTCCTATCACATGAAGCATTGGACAAAGGGTAACTGGTAGGTTGGCGTTCAAGAATTGTCAATGATCAAGATCTATACAAGTTGGCCATCAAAGAAGGCTTGCAAAAGTATGCTTTGGATCAATGTTTAGGCATTTGGGCACCCACTTGTCGTGGTTCATTCATTTCATTCAGATGGATCCTGCATCATCGGCATTCCCTTCTACAGTAGCATTATTAAAATGTTCCATATGCATTTGTGCATATTGCACCTTCCCAGCAGGCATACTTACAGTAGGCTCATCCATTAAGCCAAAATCTGATTCATTTACATTTTAGTTATAATTCATCTCTAACATCTTCAGTGTGCAATTCCTACATTTTTCATTTGGTACCTCTTACATATATCTATTATGCATTTTGGAATACATGCGTGGACAATAGTCAGTAAATGGCATTTTCAAATGGTACCAAATGCACGGTAAACATCACTGGCATCAATTATTCAGGTTATGGTTGAGCGTCACTCTTGACAGGGTCCATGGCAGTGTTGTGTTAATCCCACCTGCAAATATTTATTCAATGTCTCTAGGGTTATGAACTTTCTTTGGTTTATATGAATCGTCTGCTATGCATCGTCATATTATTTGCCGATTTTTGTTATACTTAATCACCTTTGTCATTCTCCCAAGTCCTGGAGAGAAGGATGTATTGGGAATCCTAAGTCTTATCCTTTGGAGCTTAACTCTTATTGCTTTGATCAAGTGCATATTCATCATGCTATAAGCTGATGACCATGGTGGAAGTGACGCCTTGGCGTTATATTTGTTGATATGTCAACATATAGATCCACAAACAGAAATTACAAAGCAGAACGCAAGGTTAGAACATGATACTAACTTGCGACCATCCAGTAACAGAAACATATTGGAGTCTAAAGCAATGAAGTTTCTTGAGAAGAGCCCAGAAGGCCCTGACATGGCTGATTTTTTTTTTTTTTGGTTGTTTGCCCTGATCTGGAATTTACATGGTAATTGGTGATGGAGCTCTGGTATGACCTACTAAGTAGAGTATCCACTCAGGGTCCTCAAGGATTCGCCAAATTCATGTGTTTTGTGGTTCACATGTACAGCATTTATCGATGTCTGCAATATCTATACACTGTGTTTTTTTTTTTTATCTATCACCTCGTTGCATTACTCTACCCTCACCTGCAGCCTCATTTAGCTTCCATTTCCAGCTCCTACTCACCTGCAAATATCCCTGTTGCAACATTCACATCTACCTAATGCCACTCATTTCCCTGTTTCACTCACATCATATACATCTTTACCATCATCTTCATTCCCCTCATAATGGCATGTATATTGCCTCATTAACATCTCACTATCCAGTTGTTGGACTACCCCAGTAGCACCAATTATACCCATTCACTCACTTGTGGTAGCATCGGTGTATCTCCTTCAGTCAACCATACCCTCACCACAACACCCTATCCAGCACCTACTTCATCTCATCAGCCGCTTCCAACACTACCTATCTGTGGTACACTAATGCAACACATATCTACATTCCACTACTCTAGTTCTTGTTGCACTTTCATTTTCCTTTGTATATAGCAGCTGCATCCCTACCCATCTATTTGAATATATAATATTTCTATTTTTCTTTCCTTTTATCTCTTGTGCCTCTACTGTAATAACACTGTTGCAACTTCTGTGATGTCATTCACAATCACCTATAGCCACCAGACCACCACCTGCATCCTTATCCCCTTTTCAACACCTCCCAGCACTCCATCCTGCACTTTAGTCATATACATCTTCACTCCTCATACTTCAGTTTTGACCCCATTATCAGTGGTACATTCACAGTAGCATTTAGTATTGCATTTTATCATGTTTCCTGCAAAACCTGCATGTCATCTATGGATCATGTTGACACTCACCTAAATATACTTAATGAGTCATTCAATATAGGCTATTATATGCCCGCGTTTTATCATATTAGCCTTTGTCCTTCATAGCCCTCCCCAAAAGTGTTGACTATTAAAGACCCATTTCATTTCCAACACTTTTATTTGGCTTCACTCATCTACCTTGAACACATGTCATAGTCGGACATATGTGTGTATATAAACTCTCATATCTATACATAGATGTATATATCTCTTTCTATCCTTTTTATCTTAATATATGGGCCTATTCACTATTGATTCCCATATAATATATGTGATTTTCTTTCTCCTTTCATTACTAACCCGTTTGTTTTGCAGGAAATCTGTGGGAAAAGCTATCATTTAGGGTTGTAAACTTGATTTTATATGTTGTAATAGCTAGATTGGAATAAAAATTTACATTTTCCTGCTTTAGGTAGAATGAATGAGCATTATAAAAATGCCATGAATTGCTTATTTCATGCATTTTCTTTTATTTCTCAAAATTCCCACAATGGTGAAACACGAATGGCACGTGCAGCATTTTGTAAGAGGTAATGGATGTTAAGTTGATGATCCACATCAATGGCCATAGTCAGGGTGTGGACAAAACTTAGCATTTTTATCTTTTACAAAATAACATTGGATCCACACTGGATCCATTTTCAAAATTCATCATATTTTTCCTAAAATATTTTACTCTTTTATCAGAATTTAACTTAAAATTAACTCAAAATATATACCAATGGCCATAGTCAGGGTATATTGAGAGTTAATTTCATTTTAAATTCTATAAAAGCACTAAAAATGTATTTTATTCTCCTTTTGAATTTAAATATAGATTATCATATAATACATTCAATGACCATAGTCAAGGATGTATTATATTTTCAATCTCATTTTAATTCATTTAAAGAATGAAATAGCTTTTCAAAAACCAATTTCAACTTATTCAAATTCATTCATCATATAAGATAGAATTGCATCATATTTTTAAAATTTCCTTTTTCATAAATCCAAGTGATTCTTCTTCTTCATTTCTCAGATCCAAATTACATCATGAATTCCAGACCTTAGATCCAAATCCATCTTAGGATCCAGAACCCAATTCGTCTTGGACTTCAGATTCAAATCGATTCTAGGATCCAGAACCCATTTCCACTTTGGATCTCAGATTACAGATCCAAATTCTATTTAGGATTCAAGATCCAATTCTGCATTGGATCTCAGACTTCAGATCCAAAATCTATTTTAGGATCCAGAATCCAATTCTACTTTGGATCTCAGGCTTCAGATCCAAATCCATCTTAGGATCCAGAACCCAATTCTACTTTGGATCTCAGACTTCAGATCCAAATTCATTCTAGGATCCAGAATCCAATTCTATTTTTGGATCTCAGACTTCAAATCCAATTCCTATTTACAAATTCTAAATCCAGAATTCAAATTCGAATCTCAATTCAAATCTTAACTTTTGAATTCAAATCCCATGAATTTCCAATTTTTTAATCAAATCCATTTCTCAATTCTATTCAGATTTCCTACATTTCATTTTGATTTCAAAAACTTCAAAAATTAGAATTTAATTCCATTTCATCTCTAATCTAATTCAAAGTCCATTTATGACTTTGAAATTTCCTTTCTTCTCTTTTCTCTCATCTCGGTTTCAAGATCATTTTCCAAACCCAGATTCATTTTTCCAAGCTCTTGATTATTCTAAAAACTTAGAACTTTAATCTTAAGTTCTAAGTTAGAGAACATTTCTTCACTTTATCAGATTCACTTGGAAATTCTTCAAAATATTTTCAAAAAGAGCATACATCTTTGCATTTGCACAAGCATGATTCCTTGTGCATTTTAGACTCAGAATAAATACTTAGATAAATTCTTTGCAAAAGCAAAAGGCATAAATTCGACCCTTGGTTCGATTACCCCTGGTAAAGGCGCCAGGAACGGTCGAACCTCGTACCGACGAGCGGATCCCATCTCCCAGTTTTCCCGCAAACATTTCAAAAACGGAGGCGAGTTATTTCAAAATATTTTTAAAATTAAGGTCAAGTGAGACCCGCAAAAGAGTTTCCTCTTCTCTTCTTTCTTTTCTCTTCTCTCTTTCTTTCCGTTCTTTTATCTTTTCTCCCTTCAAAAAGGAGGAAAATAAGAGGTTGGAAAGGAAAAGAGAAGGAAGAGAGAAAACATTACGAGAGGAAAAAATTTTTGTGATGATCACAGGATCGTTCAAAGACAGATGAAGGAATCGTGATCCTCCTTTTCCCCTGGAGAGTTGATCCACCATTGAAGGAAGTATCTCCATCCATCGATTAGCAGTAAGTATTCTCTCTTCATTTCTCTTTGCCCTTCTTTTTTTTTTTTTTCTTCTCTTCTTTCGGTCATTTTCTTTTCTTTCTGCTGATTTTCCTGGCCTCCCCTTTTCGTGCAACAAGAGCATCCCCTGTAATGTTCGGGCTGCTTGTATGGAAACCTCGACTTATAGATGCTACATCAAAGGGAATGACCACATTCCGATATTCAATCACCTATTCGTATTTTTTTTTCTCCCAATGACCTTCGATTATAATTTGCTCAATCTTCAAGGCAGTCGATTATCCATTTCATCTGAGTTTTTTTTTTTTATGAATCTTTGGTACTCATTTAATTAAAAGGAATCTGAATGCATTATACACCATCATCGATCTATCAATTCTAAGTATATGGGAACTATCATGATATAACACATTTCCCTTTTGACTGCATAATAAGTATCTATGTTGGTTTGTTCTTTTTTTTTTTTTGTAAAATCTATGCCTAGCCATGAAATTTGTCAGTTTCCATTGTAAGCTAACCTCCTGTAGTTTTTTTTTATAACTCATTGCTGAATCAGGGATGCCCAGCTAGTACCTGGCTGGACACCGGGTGTTTTATTACAGTGATTTCAAACTCACGATTCTTAAATATCCGCATCTGTAGTTTGTGCTTGTTGGAGGCATCTCTTAATGAGTTTACCATGTCTTTTCTGCTTCAATACTTATTTTTTTCTTTCTTCTTTCTTTTTTTTTTGATCTGTAAGTTCACTTAGCATAATCTCTTTGATGAGTTTCATTGCAGCAGATAAAATCACATGGTCGATAATGGTAATCATCATCCGTGTGAACAATGTTGTTTAGTGAATGAATGGTAGAAGGGTATAGTCATACTGTGGCCACATATATATCAACTTTTGAGTTGCTGATTTCTGCCGTGTAAGCTGATTTGTATGTAAATTCCTTTCAGCATATTTTATCACGGGTACCGATTTCATTCATTAGAAGTAATTCCCACATGCCATTGTGACCCTGTAACAGCTACAGCCTTGCTTCTGCACCTTTATACAATGGCAGCCTACCTTAAGGTTTTCCATCCTCCCTTGGTATTCGTAATATCACTTGTACTGATGAATAACCACCACCTCTCCTTTCCTTGGTACACCTGTCCTGTAACATACCTATCCAATGCTATCAGTATTTGAATGTCTACCATTTAGAACCCAATTGAAATAGTTCTAACTTGCTAACATAGGGGTCATTCTCGGTTCATTTGGTTTATTGTGACTGGTATAAATGAGCATCATTCATTATCATTTATATAATTACTCAGATTCATCTAGATTATCTCTATACATAAGCTAGGTTGTATATTAGCTATATCAATACAGGTGCTCAAGTTACATATGCAGCCTCCACCTCAATAGGATATATATATATATACCTAGATCAAGCATTCTCTCATAAAGTTTAAGCTTTTATATTTATCTAGTTTCCTACCCATTTTTTTTTTGGTTTTGCATATGCATATTTACCTGCATCTCCTTATTAAAAAGATAGGGTACTTCCTTATGGAATATCTATGTTGTCTCCGATAAACATATATATATGTAAATAGTCATATTCTCATGTATTTAGAAATAGTGCGAATTTTTGTTCAATCCAAGTATTGCATCTAGGCATTTCTATGAAACATCCCAGTAGTACCTATGACATCATATTTTCATTTAATGGTCCACTGGCAGTATAGTTCAGGTATAGTCAGTCGCACCTTGTCATCAACATGAAAATCCCTTCTCTGTATACTGTATCTTTCTTTTTGTGATAGGTCCCATTTGCAGGAGAATTCAGAGGATGCTGACTATTTTGATTTTGTATTTCTTTTATTTATTTTGCTTTATGTCAGAAATGTAACAAACAAACTTGGAATAATATTTACTTTTACTGCTTAGATTAGGCTGCATCTCATATAGTTTGATTTCAGCAATATCCTGATTCTATGATGCATATATCTCAATTTCCAAAATCCACCGTGGATGAACACGAATGGCATGTGCACCAACTCTTAGAGAGTTGATGAACTCGGTGGAGTCCATATTTACGGCCCTAGTCGGAATATGGATGAGACCCAGATCCATCATCTCTCTACCAGTCACATTAAGCCTACACTCTTAGGCTATCTTAAAATGCACATCATATTTCCAATATTTTCAAAGTATTGTGCATTAAATCAATTAAACTCTGAGCATATTCATGGCCACAGTCAGAATATGTGAAGAATTTATTTTGACTTAATACACATTTTTCCAACAAATTTCTTAGAAAATCTTTCAAAGTGCATTCATTCACTCATATCATTTGCATCATGAAATCATTGGTTTTCTCGTGATTTTCTTAAGAAAATTTCATTCTCAAGAAATCAATTTCTCAAGAAACTCTGAGGAATTTTCAATTCCGGTTTTCCCAAGTCAAGTCTTCCACAGTTTTCTATGGAAAAGGTTATTTTCTCAAGATTTTCAAAAGAAGTCTCTCACCTTTCTCAAATATCAAAATCGATTTCCAAGTGTTTCAAGGGTAAGATTCCCAGGATTTCAATTTCCCAAGTTCAGTTTTTTTCTTCTCTAATAAGTTTTCCTATAAATTTTCCATCATTTTCCTAAGAAAATTCTCAAAGTCCGAGTTTTCTTGAGAAGTGTTTCCCTTTTCAAATGTTTACCCTTTTCTCAAGAATTCTTTCCATTTTCTCAGGATTTTCATCCATTCATGATTTTCCCACATCTTTATAAACTTTCTCGAGATTTCAAATCTTTTTCGTCTGAGTTTCCTGAGAGATTGATTTCCATCTTTTTCCTGAGAAATGCTTTTCAACTCTAGAATGTTTCTAAGCATACATCATGTTTTCCAACTTGCATTTTACAGAAAATTTCATAGCACATGCCTGAATTCTCTATGCATTTAGGATAGAGCACAATTTCGATGATTTAACTAAGTCAAGCACACTTTTGGTCCTTGGTTCGATTACCCCTGTTAAAGGCGACAGGAACGGTCGAACCTCGTACCGACAGGTCGAGCCCCATCCCATAGATTTTCCTGCAATTTTCAAAACAGAGGCGAGTATTTCAAAACATTTTCCAAAATCCGGTCAAGTTTGAATCGTGAAAGTATTTTCCCTCTCTCTTCCGCAAGGAAGGGAAGACGGGAAAAATTTTGCGATGATAACAGGTTTGGCGACCGTGATGGGACCTGTCCTTACAAACAACAACAACAACAACAACTACGCCTTCATCCCAAAACAATTGGGGTCAGCGATATGAACCAAAAAAGAAATTCATTTTGGGTCTTCCACATGAATCCTTTTCCTCCAATCATTTCTATCCAACGCCATGTCCTCGGTGAGGTTCAAAGCATTCATATCCTTTCCTATCATCTCCATCCAAGTCTTCCTAGGCCTACCCCGACCTCTTTTAACTAATATATTTTCCCATTTCTCCAACCTTCTAACTGGAGCATCATTAGGCCTTCGCCGAATATGTCCAAACCACCGTAAACGATTCTCTCGCATCTTATTTTCAATGGGTGCAACACCTACCTTCTTACGTATCTCTTCGTTCCGAATCTTATCTTTTATTGTATTTCCACACATCCATCTAAGCATCCGCATCTCAGCTACACTCATTTTTTGAATATGATGTCTCTTGGCAGCCCAACATTCCGTACCATATAGTAAAGCGGGTCTAATAGTCGTCCTATAAAACTTTCCCTTCAACCGCAATGGCATTCTACGATCGCACAGCACTCCAGTAGCACTTTTCCATTTCATCCACCCAACCTTTATCCTATGATTTACATCTCCATCAATTTCTCCATACTTTTGAATGATGGATCCCAAATATTTGAAATAATCATTCATCGGTATATCTTGCTCACCAAGCTTCACTACACTCCCATCACTACTTCGTTGCTTACTAAACCGACATTCCATATATTCAGTCTTACTCTTACTCAACTTAAAACCTCTAGCTTCCAATGTCTGTCTCCATAATTCTAACTTAGCATTAACCCCAGCTCTAGACTCATCAATCAAAACAATATCATCAGCAAACAACATACACCACGGTACATTTTCTTGAATTGATCTCGTAAGCTCATCCATCACTATTGCAAATAGGAAAGGGCTTAAAGCAGATCCTTGATGTAACCCAACCGTTATCGGGAAATTGGTTGTCAACCCTCCACAAGTGCGGACATTGGTTACTACTCCTTCATACATATCTTTAATTATACTAATGTACTTGAGAGAAACACCTTTCTTCATCATTGTCCACCAGAGAACGTCCCTAGGTACTCTATCGTATGCCTTCTCTAAATCAATAAAAACCATATGCAAATCTTTGTTCCTCTCTCTATATCTTTCAATAAGTTGTCTAAGAAGATGTATAGCTTCCATAGTTGATCTTCCAGTCTATGGGACCTGTCCTTGTCTGATCAAAATTGTGCTTGACTTAGTTCAATTATCGAAATTATGTTCACAAAATGTCAGCTTTTTACTTTTGATATCATGCGAACCTAGGAGCCTAGATTCTGACCTAGCTGACATTGACTGCATATAGACCAGGCATGGTTTGGTAGGGCTATATTGAGGAGATATTTTCATGCTCACATAGACTTAAGTCTAAATACAACTCTCCTCAATTTAGGATCTGAATGCAAACAATGTATGCTTCTTCAAAGATTTTCAAAAGTCTATCTCTTTAGGTTTTAGAGCCCTCTATTTCTTGCATGTGATCATTTTTTCAAAACCTCAATTACCTATATTGTCCCGATCTTCACGTTGCTGGGCTCTCTTCCAGAACCATAGTTCAGGACAGAGCCTCACAACTGGGCCAACTATTTGGGTTAACACCCCCCCTACCACGTACCGCAGGCCACAGTCCGAAGTATATCGGTAGGCGCTCAAGGATGTTGGAAAACCTTACCTTAGAACCGGAGTTGAAATTCTATGCCACGTACCTCGGATTTCGGTTCGGGTATATCGGTATAACTGGATTGGACAAAGATGATCTGAAACTAGAGTTAGGATTAGGGTCCTACAGCTGTTTTCAAAGTGATGCATCAAGAGTCAGCCTTTTAGGGAGTGTTGTATGTGCATAAATGTTTGTGCAGGATGTGACTGTTTGTGCTACCTTTATATTTTCCCCAAAATTATTTCTCCAAATATCCATATTTTTCATCCTTTTCCTTTATTTTCTCAAAACCCTGGATGATTTTCTCAAATATCCCATTTCTTTCAAAACTCCAGGCGATTTTACATTCTACCGTTCTACTGGATCTCGAACTTCCAGCCTTATTTCAATCCTGCCTGCAAATTTTTGAAATTTCAAATTTTGCTTATATCTTCAAAAACTTTTCCATATCTTTCAGTATATCTTCCAAATTTTATCCAAAATTTTTGACATGTCCTTCCAATCCCATCATTTGTTTTTCTCTCAAGATTGTCGTTTTCAAAATTGTTTTTTCCATCATGCTAAACATCCCATGTGGTTCTGCAGAGGGCATTGGCATAGTTGTGTGATTCAGACGAGATCAAAGTCCGCGCTACTTCAGCACATTAGTTACGGACAATGAGTGAGAAATGGATTCCATAAAGTATGTCAAAGAGGGAGCTCAGACCATCAAGGAGGAGATTGATCCCGCCATATATCGGTTGTTCAAAAGAATGATGATTGAGATATTATCCGAGCAAGCTGAAGCCAATTTCGGAAAAGTTCCTGTTAAAGAAGAGGCCTTTGTAAATGAAAATCCAATAAGCGATTAGAGCCGTGTACTGTTCAAAAATCGTTGTGATGCTCACCTTACGTGAATGAAAATCACAAAAGGGATTAGCGATGTATGCGGTGTACAAAGGCTTGTAATGTTCGCCCTTCGTAAATGAAAATCCAATAAGCAATTAGATAGGTGTATCGTTAATAAATCATTGTGATGCTCACCCTACGTGAATGAAAATCGCAAAAGAGATTAGAGATGTATGTAATGAACAAAGGCTTGTAATATTCGCCCTTCATAAATATTGATTTGTAAGATATTATGTGTTTTCTAGTATCGATTTTTTTTTTCGAATGCCTATCATTACAATGATTTAAAATCACAAATCGAACGTTATCATAAATCAATGTTAACAAAAAAATCATATCTCACAAATTGACACTCTCGCTTATTGGATTTTTATTTACGAAGGGCAAACATTACAAGCCTTTGTATACCAAATACATCGCTAATCCCTTTTGCGATTTGCATTCACGTAGGGTGAACATCACAACGATTTCTTAACAATACATATATCTAATCGCTTATTGAATTTTCATTTATGAAGGGCGAACATTACAAGCCTTTGTGCACCGCATACATCGCTAATCTCGTTTGTTATTTGTAAGATATGTGTTTTTGAGTATCAATGTGTGATATATGGTTTTGTTTGTTAATATCGATTTGTAAGCTATTATGTTGAATTTTCGTATATCGATTTATAATATATTATGCTCAATTGTTGTATATCGATTTATAAGCTATTATGTATTTTCTAGTGTCGATTTTTATGATATTTGTAGTATGATTTCTATTGTAGAATTACAATAAAGAATTATAACATTACAACACAGAATTATCGATTTACAACAAAGAATTATAGAATTATAACAAAAAATTATCGATTTACAACAAAGAATTATAGAACTACAATAAAGAATTACAGAATGCTAAATATTACAATAATTTGTAAGATATGAAAGTTAAATGCTACAACTATTTTGAAGCTGAAGAATCCACACGTGATTCCTGTGTTGCGTTGCTTGCTTTTGAATTGAACAGAGTCTGTCATGAAACAGAACAATATCATACACTACATTAAGTTCAACAAGAAATGCTAACATCCTCCCAAAATTGTTATATACCAAAAGACTTGTCATACTCATGCCATCGTTCCACTCAAATAGGTCGGGTGGATTACAGGTTTCAACATTACAGTGCACGTCTGTATGGTATTACTGCATGTTGGAAATTACACAAGATATTGATAGGTTGCACGCAATATAATTTACATGGGAAGCAATATACTGTAACGCCCCGGGGTTTTAAAACCTTTAAAAATGCAGATTTTTTTTTTTTTTTTTTTAAACAGCGGAAATAATTTTTGATTTTCGGTTTCCTAAACCTCAGGCACGTCACATTTCAATTAACAACAAAAACAACAATAATTTATATCAACATTATATACATAGTCTTTTCACAAGGTTCAAAAATGAAAACATTTAGGATTAAATTTAAAATAAATCCTAAATTAATCTCAGGATCTTGGGAATCTGGATTCTTCGATGCCACACTTGTCCAACATCCATTGTAAGATTTCCTATTCCATATTTGAACCTGAAATCCCCATAAAACAGGGTTAGACTTATGATAGCCAAGTAAGTCATTAATCAAAACCATATAATTCAAATATTAAGCATGATTTCAATAATTTACAAATCAAAATGCATTTATTCAAGAACAATTATGCAAAATAAGGCAATTAAAAACAATTTAAAATAATGCATAATCTCAGATCAAATTCTGTGAAAGAAAGAGGTCATTGTTTCGATATTAACGCCCTCCTGGTACGGTGGAGAGTACTCCGATCTCAAACTAAGTATTCCGGGGGTATATTATTCTATTGTGGATTACCCGGATACCTGAGTGAAACGGGCTCCCATGCGAGCGGTCAACGACCGGGAAGATTCTCAGCAATGGCGAGCAAACAAGGAGAGTTGGATGCATCCACTGGCATGCGGCAGCCTTGAGACCCGTTGTCTCGACCTCCTCAACCCGAGTGACAGGAGGTCCAGGGAATCTATCGCTCCCAACAATTATCATCTTCACAATGTCACTCCTGGTTGTACCACTACCCCTTCCAGGGTAGGCTAAACCTAGATGGGCTTGAAGGATTCTTTTATAGGACTTTTCATCTTTTCAAAAACTAGGCTCAATAGCCAAATCATTCCTTTCAAATAAACACGGTTCATATGTATCCAGCCCATCCAGAATTTTGCTCTATCATAACGAGCATTCGCCTGTGAAGGCGAGAATTAAGTTTGTGTAGACATGACTCATGCAGCAATAAAATCTTTCAAAAATCAACATGCTATACAAAATTCTTCTATTTATCAATATCATCAATGTCTTAACCATAGTATTCAATTTAAAATCATAAGATTTGAAATTGAAATATGCAGATATTGAAATATGCATTTGATCATAAATCAAATTTAGATAATCATGCATGAATAAAAAACATGAATCAAAAGCATGTCTAATATAAAATTATAAGATTTTGATAGAATAACTTACTTGGATTTCGATAGGATAAAGCGCTCGTGCTTTGATTTAATCTGATAGAATTCATTATATTAGTTAATATTTTTATATCAAATTTTGAGTAGTATTTGCCCTATGATTTAAAGAAGTATCTTTTGAAGAAATTATTAAAAATCTAAAAAATTTATTTGTAATTGACTTTAAAACTTTTATAAGAATTTTCACAGAGTTTCCTCTGTAATAACTCAAATGTTCGAAAAAAGGTTTGAACTTGAATTCGAGTTGTAAGAATTTGAACATGACTTTGCGTCACAAATATTTTTATAAAGGTTTTTCAAAAATTTTGATTTAAATATTTAAAAGGATTTTTGAAAAATTTTAACAAAATTTCTTTTATAAAAATCAAATTTTTTTCTGAAATAATTATAAAAATTTTGATATATCTTCTACTAAAAATTTCTAAACTATCTGAAAAGCTTTTGCCAAAATTCTGATTAAAATAATTAATCTTTAGAAATTATTTAAAAATTTGGTCAGAATTACTGCTATACTAATTCTACTTTTTTCAAAAATCTTTAAATCATTTTGACAGAACTCCTGCTATAAAAACTTAATTTTTCAAAAGTCTTTTATTAAATTTTGCCAGAACTACTGCTAAAGTAGTTTGGAATACTTAAAAATATTTAGAAAAATTTGAACAGAACTTCCCTTGCGTAGAGGCTGGGTTGGATTAAATTTTGACAAAATTGTCAAAATTTAAATCCACACAAAGTAGAATTGGGGTTTAGAAGGAGAATTTGAATTCAGAAGATGGTTCTTGAATACTAACCTTGTTTAGTTGATTTGAGCAGCGCTTCCGCTATCCAAATCTGACTTTTCTGCTAAGTTTAGCAGAACTCCTGCAGGTAGTGCTTCTGAGGCTGTTTCTGATCTGACGGAGCTTCTTGCAGAAGAACGGACTTTGCTAAAAGAAAGAGGAAAAGGGCTAGAAGAGGTTTCTCAGAAAAAATCTGAGATTCTACGGAGGTTTTGGTTTAAAAGTTAGAGAGAGAAAATCAAAGGTAGAGAGAGAAAGTAGGAGAGAGAGAGCTTAGAGAGAGAAGGGAGGGTTTTGAACTTGAGTAGAGAGAGAGGGGGTGAGGGGTATTTATAGGAGAGAGAAGGGAGGTCGCCCCCCCCTTGTGGGGCCCACTTTGGTGACATTTGTCACCAAAGTAAATAAAAATTAATTTTTGAATGACACTTGTCATTCTTCTGACAAGTGTCAAAGAGAGAGAGAGGCTTAGTGTCACCTCCTCATTGAGGAGTGACACTTGTCCTCCCATGGTTTTGGAAAACCATGGCCTGTCCATGGTTTTGGGCCAGTGGTTTTTCTAAAACCATGGTCTGAGATTAAAATATTATAAATTAATATATTTTATTCAATTTGCTACTTTTTAATACCCAAGTTAACCTTGGCTCAATTCCATCTTTCAGAAATGCCATAGGAGATTTAGAATTACTTGAGTGTCCTTCTGTAGTTCAATAAATTACATAGCCTGCCATTGAAAATGGTAAATTACCATTTTCGTCCCTGACAATTTTATTAATTCCCTGAAAATATCCTAAAAGAAAGATTACTATTTTGACCTTATATAGTTGGGTATTTTACCGAAAAATGCCACTGAATTGGCAAATTACTAAGCTACCCTTTGACAATTTGATTAATGACTAGAATGTCCCTGAATTCTGATTTTTGAACAAGCCTCAACAAAATTTTATCAGGATTTTAAATATATATTCAGATCTTTACTTTGAACAATACTAACCATAAAAATAAGGGTTTTAACACTATAATTCACATTCAGAATAAATAAAAATTAAAACTTGAATTTTCTTCAGAATTTATAAATCATTAAAAATTTTGGGTATTACATTCTACCCCCCTAAAAGAAAAAATTTCGTCCTCGAAATTTATGTACAATTTAAACAAACAATTTGGATACTTCTCTCTGATGCTGTTTTCAGGTTCCCAAGTACATTCTTCAATTCCGTGATGCTGCCATCTGACTTTAACCAGAGGAATAATCTTTGTTCTCAAAATTTGATCTCTTCTATCCATAATTTCTATAGGCTTTTCCTCAACAGTCATGTCTTCTCGAATTGCTATATCTTGATGCTGGATAATATGAGATGGATCATAAATATATTTTCGCAGCATTGAAACATGAAATACATTATGAATCTGTGCATACTGAGGAGGCAATTCGATTCTATAAGCAGTTTCACCGATTCGTTCTAGAATCTTAAAAGGTCCTACAAATCTAGGACTTAACTTTCCCTTCTTTCCAAATCTGAACACACTTTTGGTTGGAGATACTTTGACGAAGACCATATCATCAACTTCAAAAGCGAGTTCTTTCCGCCTTTGATCAGCATATCCTTTTTGTCGGCTCTGGGCAGCGCGTAGTCTGTCTCGGATCAAATTTACTTGCTGAGTATAATGTTGTAGTATCATTGGTGACTCTAACTTTCGTTCACCAATTTCATTCCAATAGAGTGGCGATCGACAAGGTCTTCCATATAAAGCTTCGTATGGCGCCATTCCAATACTGGTATGATAACTATTATTATAAGCGAATTCAGCTAGCATAATATGAATATCCCAATCTCCTTTCCATTCTAGCATACAGGCGCGTAACATATCTTCCAGAGTTTGAATAGTACGCTCTGATTGTCCATCAGTTTGGGGATAAAATGCAGAACTGAACTTTAACTTTGTTCCCAAAGCCTGCTGAAGTTGGTTCCAGAATCGAGAAGTAAACCTGGGATCACGATCAGAGATAATTGAAAATGGTATTCCATGTAGTCTTACAATCTCTTGAATGTATAAATCTGCCAAACTTTCCAAAGATTGACTTATACGAATAGGTAGAAAGTGAGCTGATTTAGTTAATCGGTCAATAATAACCCAAATTGCATCGTGCTGTTTTCGAGTTTTTGGTAAACCCACTATGAAATCCATAGTAATTTCTTCCCATTTCCATTGTGGAATTTCAATTTGTTGCATCATTCCACCTGGCTTCTGATGTTCTGCCTTAACTTGTTGGCAAATCAAACACTTTGAAACATAATTTGCCACATCTCTCTTCATACCAGTCCACCAGTACTTTCTTTGCAAATCTTTGAACATCTTTGTACTTCCTGGGTGGATAGTATACTTGCTTTTATGGGCTTCTTCAAGGATTTCATTTCTCAATTCAGGGTTATTTGGTACCCATATTCGATCATTCATCAAAATACTCCCATCTTCTTTAAGTCGAAAAGAAACATCATCTTCCTGTTGGGCTCGAGCTAAAAATTCTTCATGTTGAGAATCCTTACTTTGTTCAGAAATAATTCGGATGAGGATTTCTGGTCGAACAATTAAGTTTGATAATAAAATCCTTCCTGTATTAGTTGCAAAGGGTTTCCAATTAATGAAATCTTCAATAAGTTTCCATTCTTTGTCTATGAGACTTGCCAAAGTGTCTCTAGTTTTGCGACTAAGAGCATCAGCTACAATATTCGCCTTTCCAGGATGATAAGAAAGTGTGAACTCATAGTCTTTAATAAATTCTAGCCAACGTCGTTGTCTCATATTCAATTCTTTCTGCGAGAACAAATATTTGAGGCTCTTGTGATCACTGAATACTTCAAATTGTTCTCCATATAAATAATGTCTCCAGATCTTTAGTGCAAAAACAACTGCCGCAAGTTCTAAGTCATGGGTTGGATAATTCTTCTCATGATTTTTCAACTGTCTTGATGCATAAGCAATAACTTTTCCGTGTTGCATCAATACACAACCTAGACCAGTACCAGAAGCATCTGCATATACCTCAAATCCACCATGTCCCGAGGGTAAAGTAAGCACTGGAGATGTAGTGAGCTTTTCTTTCAAAATTTGAAAACTTTCTTCACATTTAATGTCCCAATCAAATTTAACACCCTTCTTCAGAAGTCTAGTCAGTGGTGATGCTATACGGGAAAAATCTTGAATAAATCTTCGGTAGTATCCAGCAAGTCCAAGAAAACTTCGAATATCTGTAATATTCTTAGGTTGTTTCCATTCTAATACTGCTTCCACTTTAGCAGGATCTACTGAGATTCCATCTTTTGAAATTACATGACCCAAAAACATAACTTTTTCCAGCCAAAATTCGCACTTAGAAAATTTGGCATATAACTGATTTTTCCTCAAAGTATCCAAAATAATCCTTAAATGTTCCTGGTGTTGTTCCTTATTTTCAGAATAAATTAAAATATCATCAATAAAAATAATCACAAATGTATCTACAAACGGTCTGAACACACGGTTCATAAGATCCATAAAGGCTGCTGGTGCATTTGTAAGTCCAAAAGGCATGACAGTGAATTCATAGTGTCCATACCTTGTCCGAAAGGCTGTCTTAGAAATGTCTTCTTCCTTGATTCTAAGTTGATGATATCCAGATCTAAGATCAATCTTTGAAAATACCTTAGCCTTCTGTAATTGATCAAATAAATCTTCAATTCGTGGCAACGGATATTTATTCTTTATGGTAACTTGATTAAGAAGTCTGTAATCTATACATAATCTTAATGACCCATATTTCTTCTTTACAAATAATACTGGTGCACCCCAGGGAGACATACTTGGTCTAATAAATCCCAGCTCCATTAATTCCAATAATTGTTTTTTTTAATTCTGTGAGTTCTGCTGGAGCCATCCTATAAGGAGCTTTAGAAATTGGTGCAGTTCCTGGCATTAACTCAATACCGAATTCTATCTCTCTATGTGGAGGAAGTCCTGGTAATTCATCAGGAAAAATATCTGAAAATTCATGAACAATATCCAGACTTTCAAGAGAAATTTCTGCTGGTCTGGCAAGAGTAATGCTGACTAGAAAGGCTGTACATCCATTCCTCAAATATTTCTGGGCCTTTAAAGAAGAAATAACTCGATTTTTAGGAGTAGAATTGGATAATCTAAATTCTACCTTAGGAATACCTGGTTGAGAAAAATTAACTTTTCCTTCCTGACAAAATATTCTTGCATGATGTTGATGTAGCCAATCCATACCCAATATAATATCAAAATCTGACATGTCTAATAGAATTGGGTCAGCAGGTAAATTCTGTCCTTCAATATATACTTCTAGATTCGGCAAGTATAACCCACAAAAAGATTTACATCCTACTGGGTTGACCACTTCCAGAGCACAGTTCAAAGACTTGATAGGCATATTAAGTAAAGTAGTAAACTTCTTGGAAATAAAAGAATGAGTTGAACCGCAATCAAATAGAGTAAAAGCAGCATGTCCAGCTATAGATAAAGTACCTTGAATCAGGTCACCCTTAGGTAATTGATCAACATTGGCGGTATAAACGCGACCTGGTACTTTTTTATTCTGCGGTCGTTGTTGTTGTTGTTGTTGCTGGTACGGATACTGGGGTTGTTGCTGAGGGCGAGGTCTAATAAGGCCTTGAGCATGTTCATCCATTTCCTTTTTATAGCAGTCTTTAATGAAATGGCAAGACTTACCACAATATAAACAACCACCAGTTGTTCGGGGGCAGGGTTGTCCTGGATGGGATCGATAGCAATTCTGACACGATCTAGCTGGTAGTTGTGTAGCTGGTAATTGTGGTTGATTGACTTGAAACTGCTGTCGTGGCCTCTTTGCTGGAGGGATGAACCTTCTTCCTTCAAAATTTCTTTTAGGCCAACTCCTTTGGCCTCTGAATTGAGAAACCGTTCTGCCAGATTGATTCTTCTGTATTTCTTCCCAATCTTCTTGTATCAATGTAGCTATTTCCACCGCCTTGTCTAAAGTTTCTGGCCTACTAGTGAGGACTTTGGTTCGTAGAACTGGTTTCAATCCTCTAGTAAATTTCATTGCCCTCTCGTCTTCCGTATTATAGACATTTGGGCAATACTTCTCTAAATTTCTGAATTTAGTAATGTATTCAGATAAAGAGAGTCCTCCTTGTAGTAATTCAAGGAATTCCCTCATTTTACGGCTTCTTTCATGCTTGGGGAAATATGCAGCATAGAAAACTTCAACAAATTGCTCCTAAGTAACGGATCCATTGTTAAATTTAATTTCTAAGGTGGATGCCCACCATCTTTCTGCATCTCCTTTTAATCTGTATGCTGCATAGTTCACCTTACGATCTTCAGGTACGGTCAGAACACGAAAAATCTTTTCTATTTCTCGGATCCAAACCTCAGCAGCTTCTGGATCCATCTTTCCTGAAAATGTAGGTGGATCTAATTTGAGAAACTTCTCATAAGATACTTCATTATGGTTTTGATAGGATTTTGAAGATGTAGCTGAGTCTTGCCTATTCTGATTCTGATCTCTTATAACAGCTGCCAAATTATTTAATGTTTCCATAATGAATTCTTGTTGACCATTCTGCTCCTTGGGTTGCTTCTTTGATGTTTGACGAGGCATCCTTGATAAATAATGATCAGACTTAGATTAAAGTAGAAAGAACATTTATTCATATGAACATATATATACATCAAAACCCATATTTACAAGAATTTACATATTTAACAAAACTTAACAAAAGATATCCTATGGAAGCTTGAGGAATTTTCCCAAATAATTCCTCTTGTTCCTAATCTGCCTTGGTGGATGAGAAGGTCCTGCAACATTTGGATCTATATTATAAATTTGTTTATCTGGATTTCCTAAATATAAGCTAAGATCATCCGTAGGTTCCCTTGGGGTATATATAGGATCAGGAGGTTGGAGTGAAAATACAAAGTCCAAAGGAGTTAAAGTGGGTGCAGGAGCAGGTATTATGGTTGAGTCGGATGAAATGATAATAGGTTCCATTGGAGGAGGAGGAGCAAGAATATCCACACGGGATTGTTGATCTGGTAGGTTTTCAGCAGCTTGTTGTCTTTTAATGCAACCCGTCTTCACTTGGCATTCTTTTTCTATATGCCCAACTTCTCCACAAAATAAACATTCTTCCAATTCCAGTGGGCAAGGTTGTGATAAATGGGTCTGTAAACACCTATGACATTTTTCTAAGTTTTCTTTTTCTTTTGTGAGACTTAGAACTTGATTTTCTAAATTATCCATCAGTCGTTTTTGTACTGTCTGTGATTCTTCTAGCTTTTGAACATCCTTGACAAGTTCTTTAATGATATTGACCAGATCTTGAGGAGTCATCTATAAGAAGAATAATGATTTAACAATAATAATAAAATAAAAATCTAAAGTACATACTTACAGTGTAATGTATGAACAAGGTGGATCTCGAACCAGATTTCCCAAAACTCTGCTCTGATACCAACTGTAACGCCCCGGGGTTTTAAAACCTTTAAAAATGCAGATTTTTTTTATTTTTATTTTTTTTTTAAACAGCGGAAATAATTTTTGATTTTCGGTTTCCTAAACCTCAGGCACGTCACATTCCAATTAACAACAAAAACAACAATAATTTATATCAACATTATATACATAGTCTTTTCACAAGGTTCAAAAATGAAAACATTTAGGATTAAATTTAAAATAAATCCTAAATTAATCTCAGGATCTTGGGAATCTGGATTCTTCGATGCCACACTTGTCCAACATCCATTGTAAGATTTCCTATTCCATATTTGAACCTGAAATCCCCATAAAACAGGGTTAGACTTATGATAGCCAAGTAAGTCATTAATCAAAACCATATAATTCAAATATTAAGCATGATTTCAATAATTTACAAATCAAAATGCATTTATTCAAGAACAATTATGCAAAATAAGGCAATTAAAAACAATTTAAAATAATGCATAATCTCAGATCAAATTCTGTGAAAGAAAGAGGTCATTGTTTCGATATTAACGCCCTCCTGGTACGGTGGAGAGTACTCCGATCTCAAACTAAGTATTCCGGGGGTATATTATTCTATTGTGGATTACCCGGATACCTGAGTGAAACGGGCTCCCATGCGAGCGGTCAACGACCGGGAAGATTCTCAGCAATGGCGAGCAAACAAGGAGAGTTGGATGCATCCACTGGCATGCGGCAGCCTTGAGACCCGTTGTCTCGACCTCCTCAACCCGAGTGACAGGAGGTCCAGGGAATCTATCGCTCCCAACAATTATCATCTTCACAATGTCACTCCTGGTTGTACCACTACCCCTTCCAGGGTAGGCTAAACCTAGATGGGCTTGAAGGATTCTTTTATAGGACTTTTCATCTTTTCAAAAACTAGGCTCAATAGCCAAATCATTCCTTTCAAATAAACACGGTTCATATGTATCCAGCCCATCCAGAATTTTGCTCTATCATAACGAGCATTCGCCTGTGAATGCGAGAATTAAGTTTGTGTAGACATGACTCATGCAGCAATAAAATCTTTCAAAAATCAACATGCTATACAAAATTCTTCTATTTATCAATATCATCAATGTCTTAACCATAGTATTCGATTTAAAATCATAAGATTTGAAATTGAAATATGCAGATATTGAAATATGCATTTGATCATAAATCAAATTTAGATAATCATGCATGAATAAAAAACATGAATCAAAAGCATGTCTAATATAAAATTATAAGATTTTGATAGAATAACTTACTTGGATTTCGATAGGATAAAGCGCTCGTGCTTTGATTTAATCTGATAGAATTCATTATATTAGTTAATATTTTTATATCAAATTTTGAGTAGTATTTGCCCTATGATTTAAAGAAGTATCTTTTGAAGAAATTATTAAAAATCTAAAAAATTTATTTGTAATTGACTTTAAAACTTTTATAAGAATTTTCACAGAGTTTCCTCTGTAATAACTCAAATGTTCGAAAAAAGGTTTGAACTTGAATTCGAGTTGTAAGAATTCGAACATGACTTTGCGTCACAAATATTTTTATAAAGGTTTTTCAAAAATTTTGATTTAAATATTTAAAAGGATTTTTGAAAAATTTTAACAAAATTTTTTTTATAAAAATCAATTTTTTTTCTGAAATAATTATAAAAATTTTGATATATCTTCTACTAAAAATTTCTAAACTATCTGAAAAGCTTTTGCCAAAATTCTGATTAAAATAATTAATCTTTAGAAATTATTTAAAAATTTGGTCAGAATTACTGCTATACTAATTCTACTTTTTTCAAAAATCTTTAAATCATTTTGACAGAACTCCTGCTATAAAAACTTAATTTTTCAAAAGTCTTTTATAAAATTTTGCCAAAACTACTGCTAAAGTAGTTTGGAATACTTAAAAATATTTAGAAAAATTTAAACAGAACTTCCCTTGCGTAGAGGCTGGGTTGGATTAAATTTTGACAAAATTATCAAAATTTAAATCCACACAAAGTAGAATTGGGGTTTAGAAGGAGAATTTGAATTCAGAAGATGGTTCTTGAATACTAACCTTGTTTAGTTGATTTGAGCAGCGCTTCCGCTATCCAAATCTGACTTTTCTGCTAAGTTTAGCAGAACTCCTGCAGGTAGTGCTTCTGAGGCTGTTTCTGATCTGACGGAGCTTCTTGCAGAAGAACGGACTTTGCTAAAAGAAAGAGAAAAAGGGCTAGAAGAGGTTTCTCAGAAAAAATCTGAGATTCTACGGAGGTTTTGGTTTAAAAGTTAGAGAGAGAAAATCAAAGGTAGAGAGAGAAAGTAGGAGAGAGAGAGCTTAGAGAGAGAAGGGAGGGTTTTGAACTTGAGTAGAGAGAGAGGGGGTGAGGGGTATTTATAGGAGAGAGAAGGGAGGTCGCCCCCCCCTTGTGGGGCCCACTTTGGTGACATTTGTCACCAAAGTAAATAAAAATTAATTTTTGAATGACACTTGTCATTCTTCTGACAAGTGTCAAAGAGAGAGAGAGGCTTAGTGTCACCTCCTCACTGAGGAGTGACACTTGTCCTCCCATGGTTTTGGAAAACCATGGCCTGTCCATGGTTTTGGGCCAGTGGTTTTTCTAAAACCATGGTCTGAGATTAAAATATTATAAATTAATATATTTTATTCAATTTGCTACTTTTTAATACCCAAGTTAACCTTGGCTCAATTCCATCTTTCAGAAATGCCATAGGAGATTTAGAATTACTTGAGTGTCCTTCTGTAGTTCAATAAATTACATAGCCTGCCATTGAAAATGGTAAATTACCATTTTCGTCCCTGACAATTTTATTAATTCCCTGAAAATATCCTAAAAGAAAGATTACTATTTTGACCTTATATAGTTGGGTATTTTACCGAAAAATGCCACTGAATTGGCAAATTACTAAGCTACCCTTTGACAATTTGATTAATGACTAGAATGTCCCTGAATTCTGATTTTTGAACAAGCCTCAACAAAATTTTATCAGGATTTTAAATATATATTCAGATCTTTACTTTGAACAATACTAACCATAAAAATAAGGGTTTTAACACTATAATTCACATTCAGAATAAATAAAAATTAAAACTTGAATTTTCTTCAGAATTTATAAATCATTAAAAATTTTGGGTATTACAATACTGTATTACATACTTGTCCATGCGAAGGGCTTGGTTGCTTAGGGGTTGGTTGTTTCTTACACATTTTCTTGCCAACCAATTCTAGTGCACCCTTTGTCCTCCGACGACTGCGATCAGAGGCAGGTTTCCTTTTGATACCCTTTGCTAGGTGAATATTTCCATCATAATCTACAACATTTACTCTTGACTTGTCGAAGATGATGTTGACTTCTCACAAGGGTCAGGAGAAGCATGATTTTCACCTATATTGTTTGATCTCGTTTTCTTAGATTGGTCTTCACGAGCTGCAATGAACTTATGGTAAATTAACTGCACTTTTTCAAGTAATTTTCTTGACACGTTTCTCATACATACATAGGCTTCTTCGCTTTTCGATGCAAAATCTGCAACATGCATAAGTAACCTACATAGTTGTTAGTAATGTGAGGCTATCTAGCACTTCTCATAAACACTAGATGGACTGACATTATTTGTCTCTAGCAGTTCAATCTTTGCTTTTCTCGTCCATCTTCGCATTATATATGACTCAGGTATTTCTTGTATCTTCTTTTGATTAAGTGCCTTTAATGCATGACGACATAAAATACCTTTGAATTCAAACATTTTGCACGTACATTCAACTGTTCTGTTGTCAACATTATACGTAACATGTGCTTCTTGCCTTTTTGGATGCTCTTCGTCATCCCATACAACATGGTATTTGTGCATATTATCATATTGCATATGTTCTTCTATGTTGCAATTCATGACCTGTATAACCTCCTTCTTAGTTCATTCAAATACAGTTAATGTATACAGATCTACAGCTTGCGTCAATAATTTCATGCCTAAAGTTACAGAGCGGGTGTTGAAGCATTTCACATATTGTTCAGGCTCATTCTGTCTAAGACCGTCTACAAATAATTCATATTGTTCCATGAAACGAAATATTGTTAAACATTAATACAATATTTTTTTCAGTGTGGCATGCATAGATTCAACTCTTTGTGTGCTTATCGTACCTGCACAAAAGTATTGTCTTCCATATGTCAATGCCCACTTCTCTTTGTCTGCATATAAATGTCGTAACCACACACAGTCTTCAAGGTCATACATCTGAATCATTTGCTCCTAATCAAATATAAAGGTGACCTCGTCTATGCTCTCAAGTACACACTGTCTAAACTTTTTATCAAACCCTATCTTCTGATTAAAAATGTGTCCTGTGTTCTTTGCTGCATTTTGGAAGATATGTCACAAACATAGGTGATGATGTGCATATAGCCATACATAAGACACTGCAACTGCAATTGTATGATCACCATATGTAAGTACAACTCCAGGGCGCTTTCCATTCATTGCCTGTGTAAATACTCTGAACAACCACACAAAGGTTTTCTTGATCTGGTCATACAAAAAAATGCAGCCTAATATGCAACTCCGTGAGTGATGGTTCACTCTGACAAACTACACAAATGGCCACTATTCTATATTAATCTTCACTGTCGTATAAAAAATAAGCACATCATTGAAGCATTTGTAATCCACTCTTGACTTTGAATCTGCCCAAAACATATTCACAACATACCCATCTTCATCCAGTTGCATTGCACTAAAGAAACCAGGGTCAATGTTTGATTTTTTTTGTAGGTAATCAACCAAAGAACATATTCCTCTATTCTTCATGTTTTCTGACATCTTTCTTCTTAAGTGGTTTCTTAGATCCATAGGTGTGAATGGTACATTCTCGCGACCACCATTTACGTGCGCACAAAAATTGTATATCTTCCTTGGTGTAATGCCGCCGGTATCAGCTATTTCATCAATTGCAGCATGCACTTCAGTTACTTTGCGATGTGACCTTAACATAGGAGTTATAAATGAATCGGCTAATTCATGGTTATGATCATTGATTAAAGTACGAACTACATATTTCTCATTCGAAAGTCTTCTTCTTAACACCGTTTTCGCTGGACAACTGCATCTTGAATCTGGCTTGCTCCTTGTTGGATTTCCACTTGACTTCTTCCAACCTTGCTTAGAATAAACATATGCCTTTCTCACCACGACACCTTATGCATTTTTTGCCCAAGAATACCTTCTAACACTGAAGCCAAGTTTTAAGGCATAATCATTGTAAAATTTGTATGCAACTTCCTTATTATTAAACTGCATTCCCTATACGGGAACAGAGTCAAGTGTACTATCATGTAGACTTGAGGTGCCTGCACCTTTGTCAAGTGCACTGTCATGATCATCTACCTCATTATCGAACTGCATTTCGTCTGCTGGAATATTCAAGTCAAGAGTGAATCTAATGCCTACACCCTTCTTATCATATGCATCATTAGTGCACATATTCAATTCTTCAGGTGTGTCGATAATAGGATGTTAGTTGCTCAATGACTTCCCATTGATTGAGATACGCCATCTTTACTGCAACTAGTTGATATGCTCAACACTGTCATCTGCAAAATATCAATTTGTGTTAGCAAGTGCATACATTTACTACGATTTATTCAAAATGCATATAACAACGACTACCAATTAGTTAAGCATAATAGCTTACGAATCAATATTTATAAACAACACCATATCTAACAAATAGATACTCGAATACACATAATATCTTACAAATCGTATACAACAATTCAGTATTAATATATTACAAATCGATAGTAACAAACAAAACAATATCTCACAAATCGACAGTAGAAAACACATAATATCTTATAAATCGATATACGGCAATTCAACATAATATATTACAAATCGATATTAACAAACAAAACAATATCTCACAAATCGACAATAGAAAACACATAATATCTTATAAATCGATATACAACAATTCAACATAATATATTACAAATCGATATTAACAAACAAAATAATATCTCACAAATCGTCACTAGAAAATACATAATAGCTTACAAATCGATATACGGCAATTCAACATAATATTACAAATTGATATCAACAAACAAAATAATATTTCACAAATCGACACTAGAAAACACATAATATCTTGCAAATCGATATACGACAATTCAACATAATATATTACAAACAAAACAATATCTCACAAATCGATATACATGTTACTATAACCGCAATTTGTGTTACATTGCATATACTGAGTGAATGAACGATACTGGATGGGGTAGAGGCCCTTGCTCGCATCTATAACCAAGCATTCTTGTGAACAGATCCTAACGTCTTACAAATGTCTTCAAGTTTCCAATCGTTAAAACAATAAAATCTACCTGGAATAACAAAACAATGCCTTAATGACACTCACAACGACATATGTTCTTCAATAATAGCACGATGACATGGAAAGGTATTCACGACGCTTTAATGGCACTTATTGGAATGTTTGTGCTTCATTGCTTTTTTTCATACTGCCTAACGAAAATGAAGAAGAAGAGAAGACTGTAAAAAGAGATGGCCGACAAATCCCTCTTTGACGCCCATCAATGATAGAACCAATTGTTCGATTTATAGTTATCTCCACGAGGTAGGAACAAAC
The DNA here is from genome assembly GCF_984573655.1 of Nuphar pumila. Lineage (NCBI taxonomy): Eukaryota > Viridiplantae > Streptophyta > Magnoliopsida > Nymphaeales > Nymphaeaceae > Nuphar > Nuphar pumila. The sequence goes on along the minus strand of NC_143254.1, from coordinate 85,175,681 downwards.
CAGGAAAAGTTTTTTATCTAACACAAGGCAAGAACGATAAGGCGGCCATGTGTTGTAGCACAAGCTAAAAACAAAGGCGGAACGTGCAAACCTATACACGAGGAGCTGGAGGATATTTTCGTCCAACGCATATCTATCTTACAGGGGACATTTTCGATAAAAGCATATCTACCTTTTTTATATGTTATTTTATTATAAAGTCATCGCGGGCAACATTGGCATATGAATTATCGTGGATCCCAAGATATTCCTCCTGTACACATAAGAAGAAGCCAATTTTTGTTTAGGAGAGAACACACAAGAGCAAGAGCTCCTCCTTAGGGGGAAGGGTGTGGTGGGACCCACAGTCATGATGGCCGTATTTACAAAAAGAAAAGTAAACTAAGCCCAACCCTCATCATCAAGTTTTCCCCCCTCTGTCCTGTATGACTGCAAAAGCGACGCCGCCGACGATGACTCAGTCGTCGTGGTCGTGGTCGTTCCAGTACTGCTGCTGGTTTCGAACCCGAGTTCCATGGTTGGAACCGAGAAGAAGACTGGCTTCGGCATTGTGGGCGGTAGCTTTGGCAGCTCGGACAGGAAGCTCAGCACCCGGAGCGCCTCCCTCATCGTGGGCCTACTCTCGTGGTCTGGGTGCGCGCACCACAGACCCACAACCATCATACGCTCCGCCTCCCTCCGGTCGAACTCAGACCCCAGCCTCTCATCCACAGCTTCTACTAGCGCCTCCGCCCCATAGAGCGTCCACACCCACTCTACCAGCCGGGCCTCCTGCACCCCAATGGGCCGGGTGGGCCTGCGCCCGCATCCAATCTCCAGCAGGACTACTCCGAAGCTGTACACATCGCTCTCGCTGCTGGCCTTGCCCGTGATCACGCACTCCGGCGCCAGGTAGCCCATCGTCCCAGCCACCACCGTCGTCTGCGGGTTGTGTCCGTGGTCCACCAGCCGCGCCAGCCCGAAGTCGCCGAGTCGCGCGTTGAAATCCGAGTCGATCATCACGTTGCTGGACTTGATGTCGCGGTGCACCACGCACTGCTCCCACTCCTCGTGCAGGTACTGCACCGCCGAGGCGAGGCCGAGGGCGACCTTCATACGGTGTGCCCAGGACATGACCGGGCCGGCCTTGGGCCCGAAGAGATGCGAGTCCAGGCTCCCTCCTTTCATGTACTCGTAGACGAGCAGGAACTCGTCCCGCTCGTGGCACCACCCGATCAGCCTCACGAGGTTACGGTGACGCAGCCGGCTGATCACCGTCACCTCAGAAACGTACTCCTTCTTTCCCTGGCTCGACCTGTCTTTCGAGAACCGCTTAACTGCGACTGCCTCGCCGGTGTCGCCCAGAACACCCCGGTAGACCCCGCCGAACCCACCTTGCCCCAGCTTCCCCTCTTCGCTGAAGTCTTTGGTTGCCTCTGCAAGCTCCCTGTACCTAAATCTCCTCGGCCCCGTCTCAAAATCCATCGTCACGTTGACACCGTCGTCTTCTACTCCACCCTCCTCCTCCTCCTCCTCCTTTTTCTTATTTTTCCTTCGACGAATAACAACCAGGGTCGTCGCTAAAGCTCCGAGAAGTATGACAGCCAAACAAGTCACTAGCACAACGAGCCTCTTGTGGTCAGCACCAGCAGAGAGATGATCCTGAATAGGAGCAGCGGCAGGGGTAGGGAGGGTCGACGTGAAATTCCACGTCGAGATCGTGTGGAGCTCGGTGGACAGCCCAGTCGCTCCTGAGAAGCCCACGACAACTTGCTCCGGGAGGACCGTGGTGAGGTTGATGGGTAGGGAGAGGTTCGATTCCTTGGAGCCGTTCCAGTATGTCAAGCGCGCGAAAAGCGTCCCGGTTGTGGAGTTGTACCAGACCCGCGCATCACCTTCCAATTTTCGGGCGCTGTCCCAACTCCAATTGGTGTAAACGGTGGAGTTCAAGGAGTTGACGTTGATCCCCATGTGGTTTCCGCTGGGATCATACCAGTTTTGGAAGGTATCCAACTCGACGGCTACGATTTGGCTGGTGGGGGAACCGTTTGTGGTCTCATTGAAGAGGCCGAGATGTCCGCCCGAGGAGTTTACGGGAAGGGTCGAGCCCACGGGGGCGAGGAAGAAGGCGAGACCGTCGCCGTTGTTCGGATCGTTGAGGCCATTGATGATGAAGGTGAAGTGGGTGGTGAAGTCGGCAACGAATCCCGAGGCCTTGTCGTAGAGCCTGATGGGATTGTTGTAGATGGCCCGGCCATGACTACTCTTGCGGTCGCTGTTCGCCTGGTTGATGGTGAGCTCGATGCCGTCTCGAGCTTCGCTGGCGTTACCTTCGTAGGTTATATTGGGGGTGTTAAATCGGTAGGTAAAATTGAAGGTGCTGGCACTTGAGGAAGGGATCAAGGCCAGGAGAAGGAAGATGAGGAGGTGAGACATTGTAGAGAGAGATTCTTTCAAAAAGGGGAGAGGAGAGGATCCATATAAAATGTGGCCCTCTTCAATTTGAAGGACTAAGTCTTGTCCTTGTGGAGAATGTAAACACGCGGTATAAAAAAATCTTTACCTAGTCTTTGGAGAAAATTCTCAGTAGAGCACGTCTCCATCAAAGACTAAACTAAAGCATGTAGTGGTAGTCTTAGGTCACACTTGGCGCCCTTTCTGAACCCAGGTTTTCTAGATGAGAAAGCATTTGGAAGCGTTAAATAAAAAGCCTTCCAACCTAGAAGCCCCAAGTGTAAGGCTACATTTCTTGAAGGAGAAAATTGCTTCTTCCATTAGGAAGGAGCGAGAGACACGCTTTCGCCATCATCAGGATGGAGCGGAAAGTACTGGCTTGGACATTGTTGTCCAAGCTAAATCCGATAATTACCATATGTCACATATAAGACAGAGTCATTAGGGTTTATCTCACATCACGTTTGGCATCGCAGGTCATTCATCCTCTTCGCCAATCCCTCTCTCATCGACACAACTGTGAGTGGCTGGGTGGGCTTCATTCTTTCTCTTTCTCTCTCCACACCTAACACTCGTTCTGGTTTTCTCATAATCGGAGTCCCAGCAACTTGTGGGTAGTGTGAGAGGAGGCGTTGAGGAAATAGCCCGAACTCTCTAGAGAGCTAGGGTCTCGGCCTCTCAGGGCAGTTTATTTCTTCTACTCCAAAGGTTTTTTAGTCTTCAGAGATAAAATCTCATCTTTTTGCTTTGCGTACCTAACCTAAATTAGGGTTTATTGGGTACCTTTGATTGTATTATGGATCTACAAGCATATTTTATTCAACTTGATCACAAAGTTGGCACAGATGGCTTGTTGGTTTCTATAATCTTCAAAACTTATTTCAAATGCCTTTGAGTCCTTAATTCTTAATATGTGTATTAGGATATGGATAACAAGAATAATCAAGAACAACATATTGGGATGACTTCTTTAGTTGAAATCTGTGTAGATGAGGTTTAGAAAGGCAATAGACCAGGAACACACTTGAGTAAGGAGGCTTGAGTGATTGTGAAGAATAAATTTGCTCAATCAACTCACTTTGCTTACATATTCAAGTTAAAGAATTGCTTAGATAATGTAAAAAATGATTGGAAAGCATAGATGTATATTTCTAAACAAACTGGTTTGGGTTGGAACCACATCCCACATACATACACTGTCAGCTAAATTTTGGATTGAGTTTACAAAGGTATACTTGAAACATATTTCTTTTTATGGATAAAAAGTCTTGAATTTTGGGCTGTTTTTTTATATATATACGTTTTATGTTTTGTAGAAGTTTAAAAATGACGATAAATTTAAGCTAAGAGGACTTGCATTTCCTAATAATGTGATATTCTTTTTTGGAGGACCACTGCTATGGGTGAAGATATCTCAACCTTATCCGAAGTTCCTGCTACTGAAAGCAACACTCGTGCAAACTTAATATTTAATGAGCTCGACGAGGAGGAGGATGTTGCCGACGCTGATACTCCTATCACTAGTGTGCTACCTACATGACATTTAGGGAGTCCGTGGAGGTATCAAATTTAGATGATGTTGAGAACAATACACGCTGGGGGAGGAGGTCTAATGCAAATCAGATGATTGACATCCAAAACAAAATGTATGAGTCGATCATTGATAGACGAAGTAATACAAAGTTTGGTTTTATAGGTCAAGCAATCAAGCTTCTGAAGATGATGGAGGGTTTGGAGAGACACAATGCTCTTCACGTATTTGGATATAGACTCCTTAGTAACAAGAAGAAAGTTGAAGTATTCTTGACACTTCAAAGTAATGAAAGTAGGCTTATATGGTTAAAGGATGAATATGACAACCGTTGATACACGACTCATGAGCTTATAATAACTTTTATACTTTTATGGTTTGTGTTTATTATAACTTTGACACTTTGATACTTTAATACTTTGATGCTTTGATAGTTTGATTCGTGACTCTTCACGATCATTGATTTATAGACATGTAATAGCTTTGATAGTCTATTTTATCATATTATCTTATGGTTTGTGTATGTTTAGCTGTGTGGTTGCAAGAGCATTGATATTTGTCTTTTGTCTTCTATATGCTTTATAGATATTTAATAATTATATCATATAAGTATACATTTATTATTTATATGAATGGACTTATGGTATTAATTATAGTAGGTGATTATGGATTCATATGAGAAAACATTAGATGATGAGAGGTTTGAAGAAAATTTGTTAGTAGTTTCATCAATGGGTTTTACAATAACTTATTTTTTAAATTATATGATAAAAGAGCCTATGCAAAACTCGTTCATTCGTGGTATCCATCATGTGCATCATATACTCGAGGCCCATTGGAGAACATTTATTATTTGTATGAATGGACTTATGGCATTAATTATAGTAGGTGATTATGGATTCATATGAGGAAACATTAGATGATGAGAGGTTTGAAGAAAAATTGTTACTAGTTTCATCAATGGGTTTTACAATAACTTATTTTTTAAATTATATGATAAAAGAGCATATGCAAAACTCGTTCATTCGTGGTATCCATCATGTGCATCATATACTCGAGGCCCATTGGAGACTTGCTTGTGATACCATTCACATGAGAAAGAGACTATGCAATTATTTTATAAATAATGACTTCTTGTATGATAGTAGAGAAGTTGGGGTAGAGGAATAATTATTTATATTTCTCGTCACTGTAACTCACAATGAGAGGAAAAGACTGCACATGTTGAGTTATTTAGGAGAAACCATTAATTGACACTTTACTAATGTGTTGAATGCAATGATGACTTTGTCTAGGAATATGATTATCCCACCATCATTCGAAGAGATACCTAGTTATATTTCTAAGTCAATAAAATATATGTCATATTTTTAGGTAATTTTTTGTTCTTATTTTATAGTTTACATGTGATTGTCTCGTCATGATTTGATTGAATATTTGTGATTTATTTATGTATATTTCACATATTTTAGAATTATGTCGGAGCACTTGACAGTACACACGTGCATGCCATTATATCAGTGTATAAGCAGGTTCCATATATAGGATGGAAAGGGATATGCACCCAAAATATTCTTGCAGCAAGTGACTTTAACATAAATTTTACATTTGCACAAGCTAGGTGGGAGGGAACGACGAATGATTCTCGGATTCTAAATAATGCAGTCAATACACAGAAATATATATTTTCTACGTCCCCTCATAGTAAGAGGTTATGTCTTATAAATATACAAATATATGTGATTTGTCATATATTATACGTGCACTTATAATTTATAACTACTTATTTTTTATAGGAAAATATTGCGTTGTTGACTCTAGATATCTCAACACGCCCTCATTTTTAACACCATATAGAGTGGTTAAATATCATCTTCAGGATTATTGGAGATGGACCCCGACCACAAAAAAAGAGGTTTACAATCACCTCCATTCATCCTTCGAAATAGCATAGAATGCACATTTGGGGTGTGGAAGAGCTGGTTTTCAATTCTACGACAAATGGTTTCATTCTCATATCACAAGCAGGAGCATATTGTTATCGCAACTATGGCAAAGAAAAAATTTCGTTAGAAAGACTGACTTAGGAGACTTGTAGCTCAACCAGTATGAAAACGATGAGGTCATACCCAACATAAATGAGGAGCTAGACCAATGTACACGAGAGGTCGAAGTAGATGTATCTCCAATGGAGGCATTGGAGATGCATAATATTAGAGAAGCAATTGCAGATGAGATTGCTCGTGATAAGGGAATTGTTTGAGTTGTCTTTCCTGATTTGTCTCTTATTTTATTTGTCTATCTTATGTTTTTTTATATAAACATATAATAACTTTTATAGAGCAATTTTACATTGGCTTATGGATGAATTGATTATGGAGATATCTTGTTAAACCCCTTCTTATAAACATTGTATGTAGTGTATAGTATTTGAAGCAAAATGGAACAAGAAATAGTAGTTTTTTCCTACTGTGGTGCATAATCCCGTATGAATACGGCAAAAAAGGAACAACATTAGGGTGTAGACTATGATGCCAAAACGGGTGCGGCATAAAATGCAAGTTTATTGAGTTGGTGGATGATACTGGAGAAAGTAATAGTTACATTTCATCCGCTACTTCTAACACCCGGATCCAACATGCACATATGTTGAAATCTCAAGTCAAGTGTAGAGTTGTTGGAAGAAAAAGTAGACAATTTATATGTGAAAAGGTCGGAGATGAGTAGAAAAACACCAAAGTCGAAGAAATGCTGTATGATCTTTATTTGTCTCGCACTTTTCATTGTATTTTTTACCTGGTTATATTAGATATATGTATTTATAGGGACTCTATTTGATGTGGATAAATGTCAAAACCTTCCTTGTCTATATCATTTTTGATATTCCTTTTGTTATAGTAGACAGTTTGTATTTGCTTCTTGTACAATGCTTCTCATTAGTAAATTTACTTCATATCATAGCGTTTGTATTTGTAGGATTGCATTTGTATTAGTTGATCACTTCTCATATCATATCTTATTATGAACTGCTATAGAATAAAAAAATTAATTCCGCCATTAGCATGTCGACCAATGATAGTCTCGAGCCTGAAAAAATGCGGGGAAACTATTGACCATATGATTATGCATGTTATACCTGTCCACTCTATCAGCATAAGCAGATTCAGATTATTTGTACAGTGTAGAAGAGTCCTTTAAGCACTGCCAACATTTCATGATTGCTTTTGTATAATATCATATCATGCAATTTATGAGCATATGAAGCTACTTAAAGATCAATTATGTTCTGGTTAAGTAGTCACTGGTTAATTGCCTTGAAATATTAAAACCTTCTTTTTAACAGATTGACAGATGAGAAACATCTGAAAACATATATTCATACATTGGATGCTTGTTGAATTATGAAATCTGGAAGTTCTAAATAATAAACTCTATATGTTTATTCATGTTCTTATATACAGCTTCTGGTCGTTGATTTCATGATCTGCATCTTTTCTTTATTGTGGTCCATGTACCAAGCCCACAGTAAGCATTCATGTGGTTCCCAATGTTTTCCAACATTTGGCAATCAATCCCGGCATCATTGAAAATCTTATATTGCAACAGTCGAGTATATATGCAGGTTATTCCATATGCAATATTTTGTGGTCTATGTTTGCACATCTATCCAAAATCTTTGCTGCTAATGTTGAGTGTGAGTGGGAAAGTCTGGTTATCCTCAGTTTGTGTTACCGTGTTCTTTTCCTTTTTCCTTTTTCCTACTTGATTTGCAACTTTTTGTTGGGACTGCTGATTAATCTTTAGTTTTAGAACATTCTGTTTTTGTTTGTATTATATCATTTTATATCTAAGCATTGTTGGATCATATTTATTTGTGAATTACTGTAAAGTTTTACAATCCACTTTAAAGTTTTGAATATCTGAATTACTGTATGTGTTTGGTAGTACATTGCAATAAAATTTTTTTAAAGTATTTGTAGAAAACAGGTATTTTGCTGAGTGGGAAAATTTCCTGGGACCAGATTTGAAACTCACATGAAGTGAGCCATAGCATCTCTCTGTTCTCACCTTTTTGTGCAGTTCCATGGTCCTAAACTTGATAGTTGAATAGTGTGAATTTTATGTTGGTAAAATAATACTGGAATTATCTTGCCCTTGCTCACAAAGGCAAGCAATAAGTACCACAAGCAAACTCTCATATATTGTTGAAATAAACATTCAATAATTGCAGAATGGGCTCTAAAATGTATTAGCTTTCATTACAGTAATTCTAGAAACAAAAACAGGTTATATCATGGATCAGCTATTGAACTAAAGCTGCAGCTGCCTGCATTCAAGTCCTTAGATATGGCTGGTGATCAACTAACAGGGAAGGACTTTGCTGAGGCCTTTGATGTTGCATGCTTTCCTCTTACTCTTTTCTCTAGTGCCATTGATCCTTGTTGGGCTTCCGGAGTTGCATCAAGAGCAATGCAGGGGTTACTTGAATTGTTGGTAGAATGGGGTGCAAATAATGTCAACCAGTGTTTTCTTGAAGCACTGAGCTTGTTTGCATTCTGTTACAAGTAAAATATGGACATTACCATGGTTATATTTTAGTTGCTACGTATAGAAAATGGTGCATTATGACATCAAAAGTGTCATTTTACTATTGCTACACACCTATACTATGTTAGGATAAAAATTTTGGGGTTTCTTATCTTGTCCTATAATCTAGATTTTCTTTAAGTTTTTTCTATTTTCTGCTGCATGTTTATGTAAGTATCAAAATTGCAGGTTTATATTGCATAAAATTCTTATTCAACTTTTAGTGTCAAATTTGATCATTGACGACAACAATCTGAATAGTTTCTTGTTCTTATTCTCACAATTTTGAACTCTGAAGCTTTCTTTTGAGAATTGACATGCTTATAATTTGGACTTTAGATCTACCAATTTCTGTTTATTTCAATAATATCATGTAGAACATTGACATCATATTTCAGTTATAATTCGGGCTTTAGATATAATTTTAGGTGTTATAGAATTTTTCACATATATCTTGGTATGATTATCGCAGATTTAATATTCATTTGTAGTTGTTAGAGGGGGCTCGCTGGCAGTGAATACATTTGTAGCTGCTCTGTTGCCCTTTCTTGGCGATTTTACGAGTCTTACAGGTACATTTAGCACATTCCCTCTCACCTTTGTTCTTGCCAATCACATGTATCTCAAGGTCAAGGGCAACAAGCTGACAATACTGCAAAAATCTTGGCACTGGTTAAATGTCATTGGGTTTAGTTGCTTGTCTGCTGCAACAGCAGTTTTACCCCCAAAAGGCTCATCATGGTAGATTCAAGAATATATCATCTATTTGCTGACCTTTGAATATGGTAGTTTGCAGCACTTAGAATTGTTGGTGGTTGTATCAATTCTGCCTGCCTTTATATTTACTGTACAGACAATTCATGCTGCATTCAAATATCAAAAAATAAAAATGTCGTGAATGTTCAACCATTGAATTTTGGAGTGGACGTTCACTGTGGATGATATTTACTTGTTATGATGTTTGATTACAAATACATGAGATTCATTCCCATTATACCTTCTCCCTTGTCCTTACATGACAAATATAGATCTCAGCAGTTGTCCTGTCATTGGGCTCATGATGCTTATTGACCAAGACCAGGCACTGGATCTGTGATAGCATTGTGGCTCACGCTGGTTCCTCTGTTTTCTCCTAAGAATGATCTGTTAGGTGAAAAAAAGTTGGATCAGAGTGTTTCCACGAAAGAATGGATACGAACTGTTTTTAATAATTTTAGCCTTTTGGTGCAGAGCATGTTGATATCTGTCTTACATAAGAGGAAGCATGCCCCTTGTTCTGTATTCTTCTATTTTTTTTTTTGTAATCATATTTGTCTTCTGTGGAGTTTTATTTTGTGGAAGTCGAAACTTCTTAATTCAATGGCTAGCTAGGTTGGATTGTCTTCAACTGCATTCTGTATTGAAGTGATTCGGTTCTTGAAAACGGTTCCTCATCATAAAAAATAAAGTAAAATACCCATTTTATTTTGTTCAATAGTCCAAAGTTTTTGAATACCATAAAATTTTCAAATTTACATAATGTGTTTACATAATATGCAGCCTCATACATCGCTCACACAGCCACATATTTTGTCAAGATCGTCACCGAGGTGGTAACCCATGTGGCAAGCGGTGTCTTGTGTCAAGCTGAAGGCCCAGGATCGAATACCTCTGCCACATGGGGCTAATGATGTTCTGGAAAGGGGTCAGTCTAAATCCAGCTAGCCTTCTAAAAATAATAATAAAGTAGTCCTTTTACCATATCAAATTTATTCAGTTTTCCTTTAAAATTAAGTTGACAGTCTTGAATGTGATGGCCATTTTATATCCTTTATACAGATACTTAAAGCATTTTGACAAATCAGTTTGACTTTTTGCCATGAAAGCGAGATCTGCTTGAACGAGGAAAAGTATTTGGTATCCTTGTGGGTAAGGAACCTTTTATTGATAAAATATAACTTGGTTGATGTGTTCCATGGTCAATGACCAAAGTAGTAGCAAATGATCAAAGTAGTAGGAATTGACTTGTGTTCATTTTTTTTAGGTAAAAGTACAATTTAATAGAAGTTGAAAATTTGGTACATTGTAGATGGTTGACTCACTGTTCAATCCTTCGCAAATCTTACGTATATAGGATGAAATAACGTTATCCAAGCACCAATTTTCTACTATGCCAAACATGTAGATTACATTCGGAGGGTCTAACAAGTAAAATACATTAAAAAGCTAAAAATTATTTACCTCCTTTGGCCACGAGGGTAGCAAACACTAATCGAGGATCGACTCGACCCTCACCAAATAGAACATGCAGATCAAATCTATAAAATTAAAATACAATACGTGGAGTCATTATTGCTTTTAACAAAAATATAAAATTATTTTATTTTTGCCACAAAGGTAAAGAAGAACATAAGCACCATAGTTACTGAAGCTCGCTCCTTAAGAAAAGGATTCTTGCAAAATTTGAAAACTTGCTTTGGGAGACTCGCTTCAAAAGATAGAAACTCTTAGGTTTTGCAAAAGATAGAAAGCTTTGGGCGACTCACTTCGAAAATATGGGAAACATTATTAACTTTAGTGGGAAGTCTGCCTCCTTTTCATTTCTTAAATTAATTCTCTCAAAGTTTTCTTGGTTCTGATCACTTCTCACTTTCTTTTTCTTCAGTTTCTATGCTTTTCATATTTGAAAATTATAACTTTTTTTTCTTACAAGCATGCATATGGGTCGTGTTTCATATTGCTTTTTATGTATTCTCTTTTTATTTTTCACATGCTTGCATAATCAGTTAACTGTATATTGCTTTTTAACACTGTCTTCGCTTCCACTTCACTTTTCACTTGTGTTCATTTTGTTTCCTGGTAGCTATGATAAATAAGGATGCACAATGAGCCGAGCAAGCTTGAGCGCGGCTCTAGATCGTCCATGAATATAAATGAGCCAATCTGGAATATAAGTTCAGGCTTGGCGTGCTTAAAGGAGTCGAGCTTGATCAAGTCGCTGAACTCGATTAAGCTCGTATAATGTATATATAAAGCTTGTTTGCAAAATAAAACAATAACATTGTTGTTTCCCTACTGGGTTAGGGGTTATTCATTTATGTGGGCGGTGCTCAGTTTGATCCAGTGCCTTATATTGCTTTTGTTGTACGATAATCTATGGAATTTTTAATATATGTAAGTTTATTTATGGGTCACAATTAATGAAATACATGTTCTACCTCAACAGTGGGTCATTTGAGTAGTTTTTGGAGAGGTTGGTTTATTTATGGGTCACAATTAATGAAATACATGGTCTACCTCAACAGTGGGTCATTTGGGTAGTTTTTGGAGAGGTTGGGGATCGAAGACCACCTTCTCCCATAAATTGCATTTTGGAACAATGGCTAAGCTTGGCTCAGCTTGAGGTCGGAACCAAGTCAAGCCCTGACAATGCTGTTGACAGGGGCATTGCGAAGCGAGCCTAGTTCAAACAGCCCGGGCTCGGCTCAAACTCAGCTTGTGTGCATCCCTAATGATAAACACATATTCAAATGTGAAGAACGAAAAAAGAACCGGTTAAATGGAATATAACTCTTTAAGTTGGGGGTCCTCTGCAACGTACTCTTATTTTTTAATATGAAAGTTTAATTACTACATGGGAATTAGGATTGCTTCTAATCCAAGCATGCTCGATCGATATAACAAGAAACCCGTTCAGATGGTCATGTCACCAAACCCATGGTGCTAGCTTCGGGCACGAAGTAGGTTATATGTTCCCCGCCACCCCCTGGAACACGCAGGTGCGTGTTCTCAAGTCTGAATGAGCGCCACGTATGTAAGCACGTGGGGCTCATTTTTTCGTGTGTGTTTGCATTACTTAGCATCAAAGTCCGGTGCGTTTGCAAAGACTTAAGTATCCTTTCCTGCCATTAGCACCATAAAACGACGTTTCGAGTAATATACCAAAATGTCCTTCAGTCAGAAAATGAAGGATAACCTTTTGTTTTCGCCCTAAGCAGTAAACACCTCTGCTTGAAGAGTCTCAACCTCGAAATATGTCGCCCTCTCCGTTCTGGATCACCCTTACACCTCCGGAGGAACACCATTTGTCATCGTCTGCTGCCGCGAGAGCACCCTTTGCCGTTGTCTGTTGCCGAAGTACCTTTTACCGTCGTCTGTTGTCGGACCACCCTTTGTCGTGCAACTGATGATCTATCAGATATTAAATCAACAAGAGCAGATTCAAAAGTATACTCTACAACTGGTAGCTTCATGTTCTTCTGCAGAAGTTCTGACAACTCTGTATCAGGGGTTAGATCTCATATATCCTTTGCAAGCAAACAAGCTCATTCATAATGGTTGTACATACTCATTGAAGAAAAATAATTGAAGATCTTTACAAAAAATGGGTTGACCCTACCAAAAAAAAGGTGATTTAATTATGTGTAATGATCTTCGAGTTATTATTTATCATGCCAATAAAAGTAATGATTTATAGTATTACCATGTTTTGATGTGATTCATACAACAAATATCATAATAATTGACACTAGCAAATACATAATATCTATTTACAATGATTCATACTTCAAATAATGTGCAATGATTTTAATAGAAATTGCTAACTGAGCAACGATTTGAACACACAAATCGATGTACATGTCACATAATACACTACAAATCGATACGATAATTCAGCATAATCGCTTATTCATATTACAAATCGATACGATAAACGTAAGTATTGTTATGCCTCACAAACCCTGGACAACAACAATCGTGGTAACTTCATAAATCATAAATACAAATCGCGGAGCCTGATCCATCAGATATTGAAGATGAAAAGCAAACGAAGAAGGATGAGGAAGAACTAAAGATGAAGAAGAATAAGGATGATGAAGAGAAGGAAAAGCAAAGGAAGAAGGAGGAGGAGAATGAAAACTTGATATACATATCGCATAATATATTACAAATCGATACAAAAATTTAGCATAATAGCTTACAAATCGATATTAACAAACAAAATAGTATCTCTCAAATCGATAGTATATTACTACAATCGCGATTTGCGTTATACTATTCCAATATTTTTTATACAAAGGCAAATCGTTATGGCCGATATAGATGTCATTGCGTAAATCTCATAAATCGTCAACCGAAATACAAGTCTCACAAGGCATATCGATTTTTGACAATGAGCGGGATATAAAACGATGTTTCTTTTATAAATGAATGACATATATTTTGGTAACAAAGCCAAATCGATATGATTTATGATTTATACATTCAAAGCAGCAACAATTTATATATTTAACTCAGTAGCAATTTATGATATATAAAGTTACCAAGATTTGTACTCAAGTTTGCTAAATCGTACAACGAGGTTTACTGTTGAAGCCCAAACGTTACAACGATATGTACTTATGAAGGGAGCGATTTATATATCGATTTGTAAGTTTGAAGCAACAATTTGTATGTTTAAATCAAGAATGATTTATACATTTGATGTAATAACGATTTCTAATTGTTGATGATAGCGATTCACGTGACAACTATTTAATTATAGGTACGAAGCTTTAAAGCGATTTCTATAGAAATCGCTAAATGAGCAATGATTTGAACACGCCAATGGCCACCTCATGTCGCTACAATTGTTATTCCTCACGCACAGGTTTCAATTACATACTACAAATATTTAACCCTAAACCTAAACCCTAATTCCTAAACCCTAAACCCTACATATCTTACTAAACCCTAACGACAAACACTAAACTCTTAATATATTACTAAACCCTAGGCCTTAAACCCTAAACCCTACCCCTAAACCCTAAACACTAACCCTAAACCACAACCCCTAAACCTGAAACCTGAAACCCTGAACCCTAAACCCTAACCCTAAACCATAACCCCTAAACCCGAAACCCTAAACCCTAAACCCTTTTCCCGAAACCCTAAACCCTAAACCCTAAATCATAAAACCTAAACCCCAATCCCTACAACATAAACCCTAAACTCTAAACGCTAAACCCTAAACCCTAAACCCTAAACCCAAAAACCTAAACCCTGAACCCTAAATCATAAACCCTAAACCCCAATCCCTACAACATAAACCCTAAGCTCTAAACCTTTAAACCCTAAACCCTAAACCCTAAACCCTAAACCCTAAACCCCAATCCCTACAACATAAACCCTGAACCCTAAACCCTAAACCCTAAACCCTAAACCCTAAACCCTAAACCCTAAACCCTAAACCCTAAACCCTAAACCCTAAACCCTAAACCCTAAACCCTAAACCCAAAATCTTAAACCCCAAACCCAAAACATCGTATTGATTTGTTCTTTAGTAAGTGTAAACATCGTGTTGATTTGTTTATTGTTTTTACTTTTCGCCTTTTATGAATCGGTATCAAGTAAATCGCTATACAACATATCGTTCAAGTAGAAAACGCTCATAAAAGTAAATCATGATAGTTATCAAATTGTAAATCGATTTGTACTTTTTTAAGTCTAAACATCGTGTCAATTTGTTACTATAACTTAACCTAAACCCTAAACCCTAAACCTAAACCCTAAACCCTTAATATCTTACTAAACCCTAATGCTAAACCCTAAACCCTTAATAAATTATTAAACCCTTAATCTTAAACCCTAAACCCTAAAACCTAAACCATAACTCTGAACCCCTAAACCCTAAATCCTAAACCCTAAACATTGTGTTGATTTGTTCTTTAGTAAGTCTAAACACTGTGTCGATTTGTTTATAGTTATTTCCTTTCCGCCTTTTATGAATCAGTCATTAGGTAAATCGTGATACGACATATCATTCACGTAGAAAATGCTCGTAAAAGCAAATCGCGATAGGATATCCATCACATAGACAGAGCTCATAAATGCAAATCGCGATAGGACAAATCATTTTCAATTTATGTCCGTTGTTATACAAATCTTGATAGAACACTTCTATAAAATAGTGATAATGATTTGTAACTTTAACTTAATGTATGTTGTTGTACAGATCATGATAAAACACTTCTTCTATATAACAGTGATAGCGATTTATAACTTTTTAATAGTTATCAAGTTGTAAATCGATTTATACTTTACAAAGTCTAAACGTCGTGTCGATTTGTGTACACGTGCGTAAAACCCTATTCTATGTAAAACCCTAATATAGATCTGTGTAAAACCCTATTCTATGTAAAACCCTACCCGACTCGACCCGACCTATTGTCCATGTCTAAAACCCTAATCTATTTAACCTCTCTTCCTCTTTTCTGCGGCAGTGCAACTTCTTCTTCTTCTTTTTTCTCCTCTGCATTCTTCTTCTTCTTCTCCTTCTTCTTCTCCCTCGTATTTTTCTTTCTTCTTTGTTTTTCTGTGTTTCTTCTACCTATGCTTGATAGATGGGTTTTGATGATGATAACATAGTTGTTTCATGTCGTGAGAAAAGATCTGTGTTATCTTCGATGATAATTGTGGTTGTTTTCTTCTGTGTATACATTGATATATTCATGACACATATGACTATGGCGTATTTGTCGTGAATTATATCCAAGCTTACGCAAAATATAACGACCATAATCATCTTCAATCGTTGCTGTCATACCAGAGCAAGCATAAATATTCTGCATGATAGACAGGGGGTGATGTTGATGCTCATCTATTTGATTTGTTCCTACTATTAGACCCTTCATTGTTCGCAAACCATAATTCGCAGTTGGAAAAATATCTGCTTACCTTCGATATACTTCATGACAAAATCGGTTTCTTCTAGCGGTGAGTGCCTGAGTTGAAGTTTGTGAAGTATATTCTCAAGAGTGTGCTCATTTTCTGTTGCAAAGCGATTCTATATGCCGATCGCATATATATCTCTCTAGAGTTCTTGCTAGCTGGAATATGAACTCTGTGCCAGGAGTGATAACATTGGAGGATCTTTGAAAACAAAGAATGTGCAATACTCTGAAAGCAAAGAATGTTCAAGTGAGGATATTTGCATGAGAAGCAAAGAATGTGCAGCACTCATATATTTTGTAAATGAATGTGGTTGTAATGTATCGTTGAAGTCAACTCGATTTATAGTTTACTATGCCTAAATATCATGTCGATTTGTTTATTGTATTTTCCTTTCCGCCTTTTATGAATCAGTCATTTTATAAATCGCGGTAGGACATATTCACATATACAAAGCTCATAAAATTAATTTGCGAAAGGACAATCGATACCAAGCAAATCACTTAGACAAAGCTCGTAAAGGCAAATCACAATAGGATATTCAAAGGGATTTAGTTTGATTATTTAATGGGTTTCATGTTCAGGTTGTACAAATTGTGATGTAGCAAATCGCGATAGTTCATAGTCTTTATACGTACAAATCGTTTATACATTTAAAGCAGCAATGATTTATATATTTAATGGTTTATGATTTATAGATTTAAAGCAACACTGATTTATGATTTATATAACGAGGATTGAGAATGATAAAGAAAGGGATTTACAAATTATGTCATATCTTACTAAACCCTAACACTAAGCCCTAAACCCTAAACCTAAATCCTAAACATTATACCTAAACCCTAAACCCTAAACGATGTGTATAACGATGTGTATAACGATGTGTAAATTTGAAGGCTGGATGAGACAACGATTTGTCCATGTAATTGTATCGTGATTTGTACTCATGCCAATTGTGATTTCCATCCAGTTGTGGTAGACATGGATGTCATTATACATGGTATAACATCTTAAAAATTGATACTGGAAAACACCTAATATCTTACACATCGATATACATATCGCATAATATATTAATCATCGATACGACAATTCAGCATAGTATTCTTAATATCGATTTAAGATATTGTTTTGATTCATAATATCGATTTCTATCATGATTCTATATATCAATTTAAGATATTGTTTTGATTATTAATATCGATTTAAGATATTGTTTTGATTTTAAATATCAATTTTTAAGATATCAATACGAATTTTCAAATCGATTTAAGATATTATTTTGAATCTTAATATTGATTTCTATGCTGATTCTTAATATGGATTTAAGATATTATTTTATTCTTAATATCGATTTAAGATATTATTTTGATTATAAATATCGATTGTTAAGATATCAATAGGAATTTACATATCGATTTAAGATGTTTTGATTCCTAATATCGATTTAAGATATTGTTCTGATTCTAAATATCGATTTTAAATATATCAACACGAATTTCTAAATCGATTTAAGATATTGTTCTGAATCTTAATATCAATTTCTATGCTGATTCTTAATATTGATTTAAGATATTGTTTTGATTCGTGATATCATTTTAAGACATTGTTTTGATTCTAAATATCGATTTTTAAGATATCAATAGAAATTTCTATATCGATTTAAGATATTGTTTTGATTCTTAATATTGATTTAAGATATTGACTTGATTCTAAATATTGATTTCTATCCTGATTCTGTATATCGATTTATAAGCTACCAACAGTAATTTTCATATCAATTTGTATGATATTTGATCATCCGATTGCATTATACTATGATAATATTTTCGTAACAAAGACAGATCTTTGTGGCCGACAACGACGTCATTATAAAATTCTTTATTATATGATGTGAACCGCCAAAAATGTGAACCGACAAAAAATCTTTGGTAGGTCCCATAAGCATTAAACTCCTCGGCTATAAAAGGAGTTCTTCACAATATTTCCCTTTAAACATTCCACAAAAATTCTAACGCTTCATCTTCTTTCGCTAGAGCACCCTTCACCATCTCGGTAAGTTTTTGTGTTGTGCAGGTTACCAATGGCTTACATTCCTAAGAGAAGAAATGCTTCGTCGTCATCGGGGAAAACTCTTGACGAAATCGTCCAAGAGTATGCTTTGTATGAGCAAGTAGAAACATACTATAGAATAATGAAGATTGAGAATGATAAATAAATGGAGCAATTGCTGGTAAAGTATAGAGTGAAGCCTAATCCATCAGATATTGAAGATGGTAATCCAACGATGAAAAGGAAGAAGAAGGATGATGAAGAGAAGCAAAATGAAAGGAATGAGGAGGATAATGAAAAAAAAGCAAAGGAAACCAAGGCAAAGGAAGGAGGAGGTGGAGGATAGGAAAAAGCAAAGAAATAATAAGGAGAAGGAGGAAGAGAAGCGAAGGCAAAAGGAGGAGGAGGAGGAGAGGGAAAAACAAAGGAAGAATAAGGAGAAGGAGGAGGAGAGGGAAAAGCAAAGGAAGAATAAGGAGGAGGAGGAGAAGCGAAGGCAAAAGAAGGAGGAGGATGAGAGGGAAAAACAAAGGAAGGAGAAGGAGGATGAGGAAGAGAAGGAAAGACAAAGGAAGAAGCAGGAGGAGGAGGAGGAGAGGGAAAGGCAATTGAAGAAGGAGGAGGAAGAGAAGGAAAGCCAAAAGATGATCAAGGAGTATTTAGCACAACAAAAGAGGATAAGGCAAATGAAGAAGAAGGCGGAGGAGAGGGAAAGGCAAAAAAAGAATAAGGAGGAGAGGGAAATGCAATTGAAGAAGGAAGAGAAGGAAATCCAAATGATGAAGATGGAAGAGAAAAGGCAAAGAAAGAAACATCAGGATGAGGAAGGGAAAGAAAGACAAAGGAAGGAGAAGGAGAAGGAGAAGGCGGACGAGGAAGAGAAGGAAAGACAAAGGAAAGATAAAGGAAAGAGAAGGAGGATGAGGAAGAGAGGGAAAAACAAAGGAAGGAGAAGCAAGACGAGGAAGAGAAGGAAAGATAAAGGAAGGAGAAGGCGGACAAGGAAGAGAAGGAAAAACAAGCGAAGGAGAAGGAGGACGAGGTAGAGAAGGAAAGAGAAAGGAAGGAGCAGAATGAGGAAGGGAAGAAAAAAGAAAGGAAAAAACATACGATGGTCGCGAAGGACGGAAGGAAGGAAGAAGTACAAAAGTAGAGGAAGGAAGGGGATGAAGAGAATAAAAGTGTGACCAAGGTACGTTAATCGCTATTGCATGTCACGGTGTACTGTTGTAGGTATTATTATGTATAGCGATTACTATGAATAGTGGTTTCTTTGTATAGCAATTACTATGTATAGTGATTACTCTGTATAGCGATTACTCTATATAGCGATTACTGCGATAACGATTAATGTGATAGTGATTATTGCGATAGCGATTACTATGTATAGCGATTAATTGTGATTTGATATTTTGTGTTATAGGACAATCATAAGAGAAGCAGAGCAGCAGGTAAAAAGATGAGAAAGCGGTGTCAGTGGCCTGTAGTTCTGTCGTGGTTCACAAAGCTGAGTGAATATCAGAAGAACCGATTACGAAAGATGCACTTTGGCGGCCTTCTGGACCAACATTATTTTGAAAATTGCTGGAACACCATGACCCACTCAGTCAATAAGTGAAACCATAAGACAAACACGTTCCAGTTTGGGGGTTTTGAGATGACCATGACCCTAGAAGATGTGGCACAAATTATGGGTCTTAAGTGCCATGGAAGTGTTGTCCTAACACGAGATTCAAACTATAACCCAAGGGACAATTGCACAGCCCTTCTAAGAATGTCGATGGAGAAATGACGTAAGTGTATTTCTGGTGGAGGCAATTCTTCATCGATGAAAGTTTATTTTTTTCGTAATAAATGGGAAGGCCGGTCCGTTGCATGTGCATCTGAAGCAGCTGACCAAGAGTTGCACGACTTTCTTCTTTATTTTTTTGGACTAACTTTATTTTCTAATTGTTCTGGTTTGCGAATAAGTTACTTGTGGCTGCAGTTCCTAGAAGACTTAGATGAAGTCAACAACTGGGCATAGGGTACTGCTATGCTCGCACACTTGTACAATCAATTTTACCGTGTGAGTAGGGGTATGAAAACTGTCTGGGGGTTTTGGCCATTTGTTCAGGTATTTATTTATTATATATTTAGTGCTTATGGACTAAGCTCGTTGAAGGTTGTAGTCATATTAATATATTATTTTTGCAGGCCTGGACTTGGGAGCATATTGTCGCCTTGCGTCCTCAATGTGGCCCTGCAGTTTGTGGTTTTCCCATGATCGGTGCATGGGCTTCAATAAATGTCAAGTACGAAAATGCTCAATTTATTTTAGATGAGCTGCAATTAAATGAGGTAAATGGTTTAAAATTGTTGTAATGTTTAGCATTCTTAAGTAATCATCGCTTTATGATTTTGTCTTCATTAGTACAAATCATTATCTGCTTTGCATTTAACTTTTATTAGCGTAAATCGTTATATGGTTTAGCATTCTTAAGTAATCACCGCTTTAGAAATTTGTTTTCCTTATTAAAAATCATTATCGCATTTGTATCTAACTCTAACGTAAATTATTTTAATGTTTAGCATTCTTAAGTAATCATCGCTTTAGGATTTTGTCTTCTTTAGTACAAATTGTCATCGCCTTTGTATTTAACTTTTATTACCGTAAATTATTATAATGTTTAGCATTCTCAAGTAATCATTGCATTCAGCATATCATTTTTCTTAGTACAAATTGTTATCGCATTTGCATCTCACTTTCATTACAGTAAATCGTTGTAATGTTTAGTATTCTTAACTAATAATCACATTCAGCATTTTGTCTTCTTTTGTACAAATCATTATCGCATTTAGCATTTTGCATGAATAATTATGTCTATATCTAAACCACAATCTCGATTATACAGGTTGCGTGGAGACCTTATGGGGATGGAGATGATGAGGACGATGAGGTTGTTGCCAAGGCTGCGAGACTGTCTATCTGCGATATTTGGCTCTTTAGCAAATGTGAAGCCGAAATACAGTATGGTAGTCGAGTACTCCTTCAAGCTGGCTTGGGACAGTCGATACCAAAATTGCCTATGGCATTGAAAGGGAAGATGAATAGTGGTAGGGCCACAAACGTGAATTGGCACAAATGCTTCAGGAAACAATTGGATAGCTGGAATAAAGGAGGTGTTCGTGCCATACCATATGATTATAAAGAATGACAATATGACCCCAACTATTTCAAACAATATTGGCAACCCATGCATGGAAATCGACATATTGAAGAGAAGCAACCTGAAAGTGAGGTCACTCTTGTCCCCAAGCGTGTCATCCTCCAGCATAGATGTAACGTCCATTATGTCCATTTGGCGGATACTACGATTCCATTTGTTGCAGTACACGATAAGGAGCAAACATAGCTCCCATAGGAGAAGGTATCGTCTGACCAAAGGTTAGAGATGCTGGAGAAGGACATGCAAAATTTGAGTAAACAAATTGGGTCGCTGGTTAAGATGATTACCAGTGGGTTTTATAAGATCAAGAGAATAAAGAGGCTACCGAATAAAGAGACTCCACCATGTCCAAGAAAGAGATGATTTCTATGTCCATTTGAGTCGTCAAGCGCAAATGAATAAACATATGTGATTTGTGTATCCCGATAATTCTATGTTGTAATTCCGACATTCTTTGTTGTAATTATATAATTCTTTTCTTAATAAGTGTAACACAGAAGTGCCACTGAAAAATCGACAAGACTACATAAACTTAGGTTTGTAATTATATAACTCTTTCATGATTTGTACTTACGTATTGCGATTACTAGCTTAGAGTTTATTATGTATCATGATTTTTGTGATAGCGATTACTCTGTATAGTGCTTAATATGTATAGTGTTTAGGAAGTTATCACGATTTGTACTTACGTTTGCTAAATCGTATAGCGATTACTAGCTTAGGGTTTATTACTTTTAGCGTTTCTTGTGATAGCGATTATTTAATATGTCGATTACTGAGTATAGCGATTATGAAGATACCATTATTTGTACTTACGTTTGCTAAATCGTATAACAATTACTGGTTTAGGGTTTATTATTTATAGCGTTTCCTGTGATAGTTATTACTTAGTTTAGTGATTAATAGGTATAGCGATTATAGGCAAGAGTGTTTAGGAAGTTATCGCGATTTGTACTTATGTTTGCTAAATCGTATAGCGATTACTAGCTTAGGGTTTATTACTTTTAGTGTTTCTTATGATAGCGATTACTTAATATGTCGATTACTCAGTATAGCGATTATGAAGATACCATTATTTGTACTTACGTTTGCTAAATTGTATAGCGATTACTGGTTTAGGGTTTATTATTTATAGTATTTTCTGTGATAGCGATTACTTAGTATAGCGATTAATAGGTATAGCGATTATGCAATTACCACAATTTGTACTTACGTTTGCTAAATCGTATAGCGATTACTAGTTTTGAGTTTATTATATATAGTGATTCCTTTAGTTGCAAAAAATGTTTCATAACATTAGTATAGGGTTTAGGTTCTGACATGCTATTGATGTTATCCTACGTGTCATTCATTTACATGTACTAACATCGTCTCGATGATACTAGCAAATGAAACAATGTCTTTTAAATAATGCACAATCTAATTTATTTATTTGTTACTATTCTTTTTGTGTGATTTTTGAAAACTGGCAGGTGTGAAACGATGTGAACAATAAATGAATGAATCGTTGTGTTCCGCAAGGCACACAAGATGTTTCCTTTAATAGCATGGAACAGGCGACGTTTCATTTAAAGAAGAAAATGAGCCTTTTCTATAACCTGTTTCGTGAGCAACGAACAAAAAAACCAACGTTTCCTCTAACCTCCTTCTAAGCGCAAACTGTATCGATGTCGAAGAAGGATGCTACGATTCAGTCGAACGTTCGCAAAAAAGGGTACCTTCGATTTCTATAACCTGCTTCATCTTTTCTGCGTTGTTTACAGTTCATTTACTGAATATAGTGCTACAGTTATTTTACTGAATATTCAGCTAATTTCAGTGTAGTATCTACAAAACAAGGTGCCAGAAAACTCAGCAAAGTGCTCGAAGAGGACATCGACCGGATGCGAGATGAATTTGCAGAAAGACACACTATCAGTAATTTTGTACGTATGAAACCACTATCAGTTATACATTAACGTATGACATGGGTATGTATATTAACAAATGCACATTTGTTGTAAACAGACTATACACAATTTCGTCATGTATATTCAAAGAAAGGGAAGAACCATGTCGGTCTGCGTCGTCACCCCTTATTTTATGGTATATCAGTTATCTTATATGTTTATTTTGTCATTTTATTCACTAATGTACCGTTGTGTTTTAAACTTACTATTATTACTGTTCCGTTCAACAGAGTATTATCCGCCGAATGTCATACGCGGCTGGATTTCTAGACAGAATATAATACAGGGGTGACGATGACCAAATGCCAGACTTTTGTTCAAGTGAAAAGGTTTGTGACCATATCAATTTGTAAGATGTTAAATCTATTTAAGATCTTGTTTTGATTCTTAATATTGATTTTTAAGCTATCAATAGAAATTTGCATATCGATTTAAGATATTGTTTTGATTCTTAATATCGATTTCTATGCTGATTCTAATATCGATTTTTAAGATATTGTTTAGATTCTTAATATCGATTTAAGATATTGTTTTGATTTTTAATATCGATGTCTATGCTAATTCTAAATATCGATTTAAGATATTGTTCTCATTCTTAATATTGATTTCTATGTTGATTCTTAATAACGATTTAGGATATTGTTTTGATTCTCAATATCGATTTTTAAGATAGCAATATGAATTTCTAAATCGATTTAAGATACTGCTCTAAATCTTAATATTGATTTCTATGTTAATTCTTAATATCGATTTAATATATTGTTTTGATTCTTAATATTGATTTCTATGATGATTCTTAATATCTATTTTTAAGCTATCAATAGGAATTTTCATAGCGATTTAAGATGTTTTGATTCTATGCTGATTCCTAATATCGATTTAAGATATTGGTTTGATTCTTAATATCGATTTAGATGCTGATTCTTAACATCAATTTTTATGGTATCAGTACGTGTTTCCATATCCATTTTTTAAGATATTTTATAATCGATTTGCGGATATTTATTCCTACATTGTGACAATCGGAAAAGCATTGGGTCTTATACATGTTGGATGTACCAGAATAAAAAATATGGCTATACAACTCCTTGAACTATGACATTGGTATAGACCATAACATTGGACATTTGGTAAGTTTTTGATCTTTAAGATTAGCGATTATTTAATATGTCAATTACTTGCTTTTGCATAAACCACAAGTTGGATTTTTCAAAAACATGTTGGGTGTCGACATTAGCCCGTGGAGGCTTCACGTCGCAGATGATGCTCCTTTTCAAAATAATGGCATCGATTGTGGCATTTTTGTAATAAAGTATATTGAAGCAATATACTATGGACGAGCACCAGAATTCATCGTTGTATGTTGTACACTTAAACATGTTTTATTAACCTATATTGTTGATGACTAAATTTTTATATTCTCATTTTTGGTTTTTTTTCCAGGACGATATACCTGGATTCTTTAAAGAACTATGCGAAGAATTGAAGGATTTTCTAATTGAGGAAGATACAAAAACCCAGACTGCAAGATTACCTAGAAAGCTACGAAGAACGCGGAGCCCTTAGGAGTAAGAAGAAGTTATTTTAAACGTCTACCTGTTCTCAAGGATAACGTGAAGAGGGTTACTTTCTACTGCTGAGAGAGAGAAAGAGAGAGCAATTTTTGGTTCAACTTTTAATTTCTAATTTTTTTGTGTACAGACATTTGTAACAAATTTTGTAAGACTATGTACAAAATTCACATTAATCTATAAACCAAAATTCATATTGGTTAAAATTTTTAGTGTCGATTTGTGAGATATGATTTTTTTGTTAACATCGATTTATGATAACTTTGGATTTGTGATTTTAAATCATTGTAATGATAGGCGTTCAAAAAAAAATCGATACTAGAAAACACATAATATATTACAAATCAATATTTACGAAGGGCGAATATTACAAGCCTTTGTTCACTACATACATCTCTAATCTCTTTTGCGATTTTCATTCACGTAGGGTAAGCATCACAATGATTTATTAACGATACACCTATCTAGTTGCTTATTGGATTTTCATTTACGAAGGGCGAACATTACAAGCCTTTGTACACCACATACATCGCTAATCCCTTTTGTGATTTTCATTCACGTAAGGTGAGCATCACAACGATTTCTGAACAGTACATGGCTCTAATCGCTTATTGGATTTTCATTTACCAAGGGTGAACATTACAAGCCTTTGTACACCGCATACATCGCTAATCCCTTTTGTGATTTGCATTCACGTAGAGTAAGCATCACAACAATTTCTAAAGAGTACATGTCTCTAATCGCTTATTGGATTTTTATTTACGAAAGGTGAACATTACAAGCCTTTGTACGCCACATACATCGCTAATCCCTTTTGCGATTTTCACTCACGTAGGGTGAGCATTACAACGATTTCTGAATAGTACACGTCTCTAATTGCTTATTGGATTTTTATTTACGAAGGACAAACATTACAAGCCTTTGTATACCAAATACATCGCTAATCCCTTTTGCGATTTGCATTCACGTAGGGTGAACATCACAACGATTTCTTCATTTACTCTTGACTTGTCGAAGATGATGTTGACTTCTCACAAGGGTCAGGAGAAGCATGATTTTCACCTATATTGTTTGATCTCGTTTTCTTAGATTGGTCTTCACGAGCTGCAATGAACTCATGGTAAATTAATTGTACTTTTTCAAGTAATTTTCTTGACACGTTTCTCATACATACATAGGCTTCTTCGCTTTTCGATGCCAAATCTGCAACATGCATAAGTAACCTACATAGTTGTTAGTAATGTGAGGCTATCTAGCACTTCTCATAAACACTAGATGGACTGACATTTTTTGTTTCTAGCAGTTCAATCTTTGCTTTTCTCGTCCATCTTCGCATTATATATGACTCAGGTATTTCTTGTATCTTCTTTTGATTAAGTGCCTTTAATGTATGACGACATAAAATACCTTTGAATTCAAACATTTTGCACGTATATTCAACTATTCTGTTGTCAACATTATACGTAACATGTGCTTCTTGCCTTTTTGGATGCTCTTCGTCATCCCATACAACATGGTATTTGTGCATATTCTCATATTGCATATGTTCTTCTATGTTGCAATTCATGACATGTATAACCTCTTTCTTAGTTCATTCAAATACAGTTAGTGTATACAGATCTATAGGTTGTGTCAATAATTTCGTGCCTAAAGTTACAGAGCGGGTGTTGAAGCATTTCACATATTGTTCAGGCTCATTCTGTCTAAGACCGTCTACAAATAATTCATATTGTTCCATGAAACGAAATATTGTTAAATATTAATACAATATTTTTTTCAGTGTGGCATGCATAAATTCAACTCTTTATGTGCTTATCATACATGCACAAAAGTATTGTATTCCATATGTCAATGCCCACTTCTCTTTGTCTGCATATAAATGTTGTAACCACACACAGTCTTCAAGGTCATACATCTGAATCATTTGCTCCTAATCAAATATAAAGGTGACCTCGTCTATGCTCTCAAGTACACACTGTCTAAACTTTTTATCAAACCCTATCTTCTGATTAAAAATGTGTCCTGTGTTCTTTGCTGCATTTTGGAAGATATGTCACAAACATAGGTGATGATGTGCATATAGCCATACATAAGACACTGCAACTGCAATTGTATGATCACCATCTGTAAGTACAACTCCAGGGCGCTTTCCATTCATTGCCTGTGTAAATACTCTGAACAACCACACAAAGGTTTTCTTGATCTGGTCATACAAAAAAATGCAGCCTAATATGCAACTCCGTGAGTGATGGTTCACTCTGACAAACTACACAAATGGCCACTATTCTGTATTAATCTTCACTGTCGTATAAAAATAAGCACATCATTGAAGCATTCGTAATCCACTCTTGACTTTGAATCTGCCCAAAACATATTCACAGCATACCCATCTTCATCCAGTTGCATTGCACTAAAGAAACCAGGGTCAATGTTTGATTTTTTTTGTAGGTAATCAACCAAAGAACATATTCCTCTATTCTTCATGTTTTCTGAGATCTTTCTTCTTAAGTGGTTTCTTAGATCCATAGGTGTGAATGGTACATTCTCGCGACCACCATTTACATCCGCACAAAAATTATATATCTTCCTTGGTGTAATGCCGTCGATATCAGCTATTTCAGCAATTGCAGCATGCACTTCAGTTACTTTGCGATGTGACCTTAACATATGAGTTATAAATAAATCGACTAATTCATGGTTATGATCATTGATTAAAGTACGAACTACATATTTCTCATTCGAAAGTCTTCTTCTTAACACCGTTTTCGCTGGACAACTGCATCTTGAATCTGGCTTGCTCCTTGTTGGATTTCCACTTGACTTCTTCCAACCTTGAGTAGAACAAACATATGTCTTTCTCACCACGACACCATATGCATTTTTTGCCCAAAAATACCTTCTAACACTGAAGCCAAGTTTTAAGGCATAATCATTGTAAAATTTGTATGCAGCTTCCTCATTATTAAACTGCATTCCCTCTACGAGAACAGAGTCAAGTGTACTATCATATAGACTTGAGGTGCCTGCACCTTTGTCAAGTGCATTGTCATGATCATCTACCTCATTATCGAATTGCATTTCGTCTGCTGGAATATTCAAGTCAAGAGTGAATCTAATGCCTACACCCTTCTTATCATTTGCAACATTAGTGCACATATTCAATTCTTCAGGTGTGTCGATAATAGGATGTTAGTTGCTCAATGACTTCCCAATGATTGAGATACGCCATCTTTACTGCAACTAGTTGTTATGCTCAACACTGTCATGTGCAAAATATCAATTTGTGTTAGCCAGTGCATACGTTTACTATGATTTATTCAAGATGCATATAACAGCGGCTACCAATTAGTTAAGCATAATAGCTTACAAATCGATATTTACAAACAACACCATATCTAACAAATCGATACTAAAAAACACATAATATCTTACAAATTGTATACAAAAATTCAGTATAATATATTACAAATCGATAGTAACAAACAAAACAATATCTCACAAATCGCCAATAGAAAACACATAATATCTTACAAATCAATATACGACAATTCAACATAATATATTACAAATCGATATTAACAAACAAAATAATATCTCACAAATCAACAATAGAAAACACATAATATCTTACAAATCGATATACGGCAATTCAACATAATATATTACAAATCGATATTAACAAACAAAATAATATCTCACAAATCGTCACTAGAAAACATATAATAACTTACAAATTGATATACGGTAATTCAAAATAATATTACAAATTGATATCAACAAACAAAATAATATTTCACTAATCGACACTAGAAAACACATAATATCTTGCAAATCGATACACGACAATTCAGCATAATATATTACAAACGAAACAATATCTCACAAATCGATATACATGTTACTATAACCGCAATTTATGTTACATTGCATATACTGAGTGAATGAACGATACTGGATGGGGTAGAGGCCCTTGCTCGCATCTATAACCAAGCATTCTTGTGAACAGATCCTAGCGTCTTACAAATGTCTTCAAGTTTCCAATCGTTGAAACAATAAAATCTACATGGAATAACAAAACAATGCCTTAATGACACTCAGAACGACATACGTTCTTCAATAATAGCACGATGACATGGAAAGGTATTCACGACGCTTTAATGACACTTATTGGAATGTTTGTGCTTCATTGCTTTTTTTCATACTGCCTAACAAAAATGAAGAAGAAGAGAAGACTGTAAAAAGTGATGGCCGACAAATCCCTCTTTGACGCCCACCAATGACAGAACCAATTGTTCGATTTATAGTTATCTCTACGAGGTAGGAACAAACCAGGAAAAGTTTTCTATCTAACACAAGGCAAGAACGATAAGGCGGCCATGTGTTGTAGCACAAGCTAAAAACAAAGGCGGAACGTGCAAACCTATACACAGGGAGTGGCAGGATATTTTCGTCCAACGCATATCTATCTTTAGGGGGACATTTCCGTTAAAAGCATATCTACCTTTTGTATATGTTATTTTATTATAAAGTCATCGCGGGCAACATTGGCATATGAATTATTGTGAGTCCCAAGATATTCCTCCATACACATAGGAACAAGCGAATTTTTGTTTAGGAGAGAACACACAACACCCTCTCCTTAGGGCGGGCCATGCATAAGGGTGTGGTGGGACCCACAGTCGTGATGGCCGTAGTTACAAAAAGAAAAGTAAACTAAGCCCAACCCTCATCATCAAGTTTTCCCCCCTATGTCCTGTATGCCTGCAAAAGCGACGCCGCCGAGGATGACTCAGTCATCGTGGTCGTGGTCGTTCCAGTACTGCTGCTGGTTTCGAACCCGAGTTCCATGGTTGGAACCGAGAAGAAGACTGGCTTCGGCATTGTGGGCGGTAGCTTCGGCAGCTCGGACAGGAAGCTCAGCACCTAAAGCGCCTCCCTCATCGTGGGCCTACTCTCGTGGTCTGGGTGCGCGCACCACAGACCCACAACCATCATACGCTTCGCCTCCCTCCGGTCGAACTCAGACCCCAGCCTCTCATCCACAGCTTCTACTAGCTTCTCCGCCCCATAGAGCGTCCACACCCACTCTACCAGCCGGGCCTCCTGCACCCCAATGGGCCGGGTGGGCCTGCGCCCGCATCCAATCTCCAGCAGGACTACTCCGAAGCTGTACACATCGCTCTCGCTGCTGGCCTTGCCCGTGATCACGCACTCCGGCGCCAGGTAGCCCATCGTCCCAGCCACCACCGTCGTCTGCGGGTTGTGTCCGTGGTCCACCAGCCGCGCCAGCCCGAAGTCGCCGAGTCGCGCGTTGAAATCTGAGTCGATCATCACGTTGCTGGACTTGATGTCGCGGTGCACCACGCACTGCTCCAACTCCTCATGCAGGTATTGCACTGCCGAGGTGAGGCTGAGGGCGACCTTCATACGGTGTGCCCAGGACATGACCGGGCCGGCCTTGGGCCCGAAGAGATGCGAGTCCAGGCTCCCTCCTTTCATGTACTCGTAGACAAGTAGGAACTCGTCCCGCTCGTGGCACCACCCGATGAGCCTCACGAGGTTACGATGATGCAGCCGACTGATCACCGTCACCTCAGAAACGTACTCCTTCTTTCCCTGGCTCGACCTGTCTTTCGAGAACCGCTTAAGTGCGACTGCCTCGCCGGTGTCGCCCAGAAAACCCCGGTAGACCCCGCCAAACCCACCTTGCCCCAGCTTCCCCTCTTCGCTGAAGTCTTTGGTTGCCTCTGCAAGCTCCCTGTACCTAAATCTCCTCGGCCCCGTCTCAAAATCCATCGTCATGTTGACACCGTCGTCTTCTACTCCACCCTCCTCCTCCTCCTTTTTCTTATTTTTCCTTCGACGAATAACAACCAGGGTCGTCGCTAAAGCTCCGAGAAGTATGACAGCCAAACAAGTCACTAGCACAACGATCCTCTTGTGGTCAGCACTAGCAGAGAGATGATCCTGAATAGGAGCAGGGGCTGGGGCAGGGAGGGTCGACGTGAAATTCCACGTCGAGATCATGTGGAGCTCGGTGGACAACCCAGTCGCTCCTGAGAAGCCCACGACAACTTACTCCGGGAGGACCGTGGGGAGGTTGATGGGTAGGGAGAGGTTCGATTCCTTGGAGCCATTCCAGTATGTCAAGTGCGCGAAAAGCATCCCGGTTGTGGAGTTGTACCAGACCCGCGCATCACCTTCCAATTTTCGGGCGCTGTCCCAACTCCAATTGGTGTAAACGGTGGAGTTCAAGGAGTTGACGTTGATCCCCATGTGGTTTCTGCTGGGATCATACCAGTTTTGGAAGGTATCCAACTCGACGGCTACGATTTGGCTGGTGGGGGAGCCGTTTGTGGTCTCATTGAAGAGGCCGAGATGTCCGCCCGAGGAGTTTACGGGAAGGGTCGAGCCCACAGGGGCGAGGAAGAAGGCGAAACTGTCGTCATTGTTCGGATCGTTGAGGCCATTGATGATGAAGGTGAAGTGGGTGGTGAAGTTGACAACGAATCCCGAGGCCTTGTCGTAGAGCCTGATGGGATTGTTGTAGATGGCCCAGCCATGACTACACTTGCGGTCGCTGTTCGCCTAGTTGATGGTGAGCTCGATGCCTTCTCGAGCTTCGCTGGCGTTGCCTTCGTAGGTTATATTGGGGGTGTTAAATCGGTAAGTAAAATTGATGGTGCTGGCACTTGAGGAAGGGATCAAGGCCAGGAGAAGGAAGATGAGGAGGTGCGACATTGTAGAGAGAGATTCTTTCAAAAAGCTGAGAGGAGAGGATCCATATAAAATGTGGCCCTCTTCAATTTGAAGGACTAGGTCTTGTCCTTGCGTACTGAACTAAGGAGAATGTAAACACGCGATATAAAAAAATCTTTACCTACTCTTTGGAGAAAATTCTCAATAGAGCAGGTCTCCATCAAAGACTAAACTAAAGCATATAGTGGTAGTCTTAGGTCACACTTGGAGCCAGAGGGTGGTGTATGTTCGCCCCCGATGATTCACTGAATCCCACGTCTGTGTTCAGGGGCTCGAATGAGTGACACATATTTAGGCACATGGGGCTCGTATTCCCGTGTATGATGACATAACTTTGCATCGGACTCTGGTGCTGTTGCAAAGACTTAATCACCCTTACTTGCTTTTCTTGCCCTGAAATGATTGTTCGAGTAAATGACAAAAATATCCTCCATTCAAAAGTTGGGAAAATGCGGTTCGAGAAAAGGACAAAAAATTCCTCCATCCAGAAAGTTTGATGTTAACTATTTAAAATGTAGACGTTCCCTATTCATGAAACTCCTGCACCATCTGCTGTAACAGTAGCTCCCATTATCAACCCAAACTTTGCCTTCGTCTCCAGTCGAGGTTTCCGCCTTTTTTTTATCCTGTTTTACAACACATTGTCGCCTTCTCGTGCCTGCCTTGTGTTACAAAACATTCCCTTGTCTTCTCTTCATTTTCGCTGTTGTTAGGCATTATGGAAGAAAACAATGATGCACAAACATTCCAACCAGTGCCATTAAGGCGGCGTGAGTAGCTTTCCATCTCATCATGCTGTCGATGAAGAAGGCTTGTCGTCTTGTGTGCCATTAAGGCATTGTTTGTTTATTGCAGGTAGATCTTGTTCTTACGATGGTTGGAAACTTATCGATATTTGTAAGGCGCTGGGACCTGTTGACAAGAATGCTTGTTTACAAATGCTAGGAAGGGCCTCTACCCCATCAGGTATCCTACATTCACTCATTATATGCATTGTATCTCAAACCCCTGTATTAGTAACATACTCTTGTTTTTGTGAGATATATCTTTGTTAGTTAATATCGATTTGTTTGCTATTTTGCTCGATTTCTTCCATATCGATTTGTAATTTATTGTGCGATATATTTATCGACCTTTTAGATATTATGGTTTTGTATTGTTGATTTGTAAGTTATTATGCTGAACTGCCGTATCGATTTTCAATATATTATTCGATATTCATATCGCCTTGTAAGATATTATATGTTTTGTAATATGTATTTCTAAGATATTTGTACACAGACTTTGAAAACGTGTGCGTGCAGAAACACATCGTTACACGATTGCGGGGGCGATTAACATTCATACCGTTGCTCTGTCAGCGATTTCTATTGAACTCGCTTT
This sequence comes from Nuphar pumila, assembly GCF_984573655.1. Classification (NCBI taxonomy): domain Eukaryota; kingdom Viridiplantae; phylum Streptophyta; class Magnoliopsida; order Nymphaeales; family Nymphaeaceae; genus Nuphar; species Nuphar pumila. Next base: position 85,142,518 of record NC_143254.1, on the reverse strand, counting down.
ACAACATCGTGGATATAATGAGAGCGTTATCGTCAACACACATGTACGACATGTATCTTTTATTGGCATAGTAAGTGACAACTCGATGCTCAGTATAAGCAAATATCAAACCGCACTTGCTTGGATACTGTCATTCATTAAATCGTTGCTTTGACTTGCTTAACCTTATCGGTATCCGTTGTTATATGCATCCTGATTAAATCGTAGTAAATGTATGCACTTGTTAACGCAAATTAATATATTGCTTACAAAACATTCCACTTTCTTATCTTCTTTTTCGTTGTTGTTAGGCATTATGGAAGAAAGCAATGATGCACAAACATTCCAATCAGTGCCATTAAGGCGGCGTGAGTAGCTTTCCATCTCATGCTATCGATGAAGAAGGCATGTCGTCTTGTGTGCCATTAAGGCATTGTTTGTTTATTGCAGGTAGATCTTGTTCTTACGATGGTTGAAAACTTATCGATATTTGTAAGACGCTGGGACCTGTTGACAAGAATGCTTGTTTACAAATGCTAGGAAGGGCCTCTACCCCATCAGGTATCCTACATTCACTCATTATATGCATTGTATCTCAAACCCTTGTATTAGTAACATACTCCCATTTTTTGTGAGATATATTTTTGTTAGTTAATATCGATTTGTTTGCTATTTTGCTGCAAACACCAATTGATATATTGCTTAAAACTTTGTTGAGCTTATTATCAGGTTGTAATAAATGTGATGTAGCTCAATCAATTGAAAGATCTGGAGAATTGAACATCTATAGTAATGACACAACTGAAGAATTGAACATCTGTGCTATTGATCCACATGAAAAGAGTGGTGTAGGCATTAGACCCACTCTTGACTTGAATGTTCCAGTAGAAGAAATGCAATTCAATAATGAGGTAGATTACCATGACAGTACACATAATAAAAGAGTAGGCACCGGGAATGTAAATGGAAGCACACTAGACTTGAATGTTCCAGTAGTGGAAATGCAATTCAATAATGAGGTAGATTTTGATGTTAGTACACATAATAATAGTGTAGGAACTGGGAATGTACATGGAATTACACTTGACTCTGTTCCTGTAGAAGGAATGCAGTTTAATAACGAGGAAGTTGCATATAAATGTTACAATGATTATGCCTTAAAAGTTGGCTTCAGTGTGAGAAGGTTTTCTTGGTCAAAAAATGCAATGGGTGTCTTGGTTAGAAAGACGTATGTTTGTTCCAAGCAAGGTTGGAAGAAATCAATGGAAAATCCAACAAGGAGCATGCCAGAATCAAGTTGTGGATGTCAAGCGAGAATGGTTTTGAGAAGACATCCGAATGGGAAATTTGTAGTTTGTACTTTAATAAGTGATCATAATCATGATTTATCTGCATCATTTATGACTCCTATGCTAAGGTCACATCGTAAAGTAACTGTAGCGCATGCTGCAAAGGCTGAAATAGCCGATAGCGCCGACATTGCACCAAGGAAGACATACAATTTGTTTGCCCACATCGACGGTGGTCACGATAATGTGCCATTCACACCTTTGGATCTAAGAAATTGCTTGAGAAGGAAGATGACAGATAACATGAAGAAAGGAGAAATATGTTCTTTGGTTGATTACTTACAAAATAAATCAAGCAATAAACATGGTTTCTTTAGTGCAATGCAAGTGGACGAAGATGGATATGCTGTGAATATGTTTTGGGCAGATTCAAAGTCAAGAGTAGATTATGAATGCTTCAATGATGTGCTTGTATTTGATACGACAGTAAAGATTAATACTGAACAGTGGCCATTTGCGCAATTTGTCGGAGTGAACCATCACGCACAGAGTTGTATATTAGGCGGGGCATTTTTGTATGACCAGACCAAGGAAATCTTTGAGTGGTTGTTCAGAGTATTTACATAGGCAATGAACGGGAAGCAACCTGAAGCTGTACTTACAAATGGTGATCACGCAATTGCAGCTGCAGTGCTTCATGTGTGGCCAGATGCACATCATCGCCTATGTTTGTGGCATATCTTTCAAAATGCAGCAAAGAACATAGGACACATATTTAATCAGAAGACAGGGTTTGACAAAAAGTTTACTAGGTGTGTGCTTGAGAGCGTAGACGAGATCACTTTTATGTCTGATTGGGAGGAAATGATTCAGACATACGACCTTCAAGATTGTCTGTGGTTACAAAATTTATATGCAGAAAAAGAGAAGTGGGCATTGGCATAAGGAAGACAATACTTTTGTGTTGGTATGATAAGCACACAAAGAGCTGAATCTATGCATGCCACGCTGAAGAAAACCCTGTATTCATATTTGACAATATTTCGTTTCATGGAACAATATGAATTATTTGTAGACGTTCTAAGAGAGAATGAGCTTGAACAAGACGTGAAATGCTTCAACACACGACCTCTAATTCTTGGCATGAAAATATTGATGCGACCTGCAGCTCTGTGTACACTAACTGTATTTGAATAGCTCAAGAAAGAGGTGTTACATGTCATGAATTGCAAAATAGAAGGACTCGTGCAAACCAAGAATATGCACAAATACCATATTTTATGGCAGGGCAAAAATCATCACGAAAGGCGAGAAGCACATGTCACGTACAATGTTGACAGCGAAAGAGTTGAATGTTCGTGCAAAATGTATGAATTCAAAGGTATTTTATGCTGTCATGCATTAAAGGCACTCAATCAAGAGAAGATACAAGAAATACCAGAGTCTTACGTAATGCGAAGATGGAAGAGACGTGCAAAAATTGAAACCATTGTTATGGACAATGTGAGTAAAACTGGTGTTGACGAGAAGTGCCACATAGCCTCCCGTTACCAACAACTGTGTAGGTCATTTATGCATGTTGCTGATTTGGCATCGAGAAGTGAAGAAGGCTATGTAAGCTTGAGAAAAGCTTCAATGCAGTTACTTGAAAACTTGGAGTTAATTCACCTTAAGTCCGTTGCAGTGAATGAATACCAGTCGAGGATAATGGGATCGAACAACGTTGGTGAAAATCATGTTTCGCTTGACACTCCTGAGAAGTTGCGCCGAAGCGTAAACATTATCTTCAACAAGTCAGTAGTGAACGTTGTTGATTATGATGCACATATTTATAAAACGAAGGGTATGAAAAGAAAACCTGCCTCTGATCGCAGTCGTCAGAGGGCAAAGGGTGCACTAGAATTGGTTGGCAAGAAAAGGACTAAGAAACAACCAATCTGTAATAAAAAACAACAAAGCCCTTCGAATAAACAGGTATGTAAGACATTATATTGCTTTCCATTACGTGAAGCTTGTCAATATCTAACTCGTGTAATGTCCAACATACAGCAATACCCTATAGAAGTAACACCAAACGTTGAAACCTTCATTCCTCCCGACCAGATTTCTGACAACGATAGCTTCAGTTTTACAAGTCTTTTGGTATGTAATCAATGTTGGGAGGAGGTTTGCATTTCTTGTGAAACTTAATGCAATGTCTTATATTTTCTATTGCATGACAGGCTCTGATGCATTCGACAGATAGGTATGGGACACAAGAATCTCGTGTGGGCTATTAATTTAGCTGTCATGCCTCTTTGCATGACCCGATTTTCACATTGTCGGATTTGTTAAGAGTTTATAGTGATTTGTCAGTGATGACTTGCGGTCCGTGGTTGGATTTGCTTAAACCGATAGATAGCGATTTGTGGCTTCTGCAGGAAGTCGATTTATGACATCACTGAATGGCGATTTGTGGTAATCGTTGAATAGCGATTTGTGGCATCGTAGCATAGTGATTTGCGGGTATTATTGGAATGTCAATCCAAGCAGGTTGAGAAGGGTTGTTCCAGTAAGCTTTTTTGGGCAATTGATCAAGGTTGCGATTCAGTTTATGATGTAAGAAAGCTTTCACCTGCGTTTTCCAGGTAAGTGGTTGCACAATGTTGGACTTGTGTAATGATAATAAAAGGAAATTATTTTATGATCTGAGTTTTTTTGGTTGATTAAAACAAGTCCTTTATTTATTAAATTGTGATTTACAGCCAATAAATAGAATGTGTCCCAACATAGCTGCCAATCTACTTCCAAGATAGTGTCATGTTCACAAGCTACGAGTGCCCGTTTTTTTCTGAGTACTTGTGCGTATAAATATCTTGTAAAATAGATTATTATTTTATTTTTCGTAAATTGCGCTTTAGAAGTCTTTTGGTATATAATCAATGTCGAAATGAGGTTTGCATTTCTTGTGAAACTTGTAGTATGTGTCTTATATTTTCTATTTCAATGTTGGAAGTAGATTGGCAGCTATGTTGGGACACATTATATTTATTAGATGCAAATCGCAATTCAATAAATAAAGAACTTGTTTAAATCAACCAAAAAAACTCAGATCATAAAATGATTTCCTTTTATTATCATTACTCAAGTCCAACATTGTGCAACCACCTACCTGAAAAACGCAGGTGAAAGCTTACTCAGATCATAAAATGAATCGCAACCTTGATCAATAGCCTCAAAAAGCTTACTTGAACAACCCTTCTCAGCCCGCTTAGATTGACATTCGAAGGACAACCGCAAATCACTATGCTGCGATGTCACAAATCGCTATTCAACGATAACCACAAATTATCATTCAGTGATGCCATGAATCGACTTCCTGCAGAAGCCACAAATCGCTATCCGTCTCACAGCACAAACTATCTAGCGATGGGTGTGCCATCCTTCTACCGGTGGCTTGTTGACAAGTATCAAAAGATAGTTGTGGCTGTTAAAGAGGAGAGGACAACAAAGGATGAAAATGGAATTGAGTTCATAGACACAGACAGACCACTACTACAAATCGTCATTCAGCTGATGATCAATACTACAAATCATTGTCCAGCGAATAGGAAGGACAACCTCAACATGATCAGGCGACGCGCTTGGAATTCTGTTGCGTAATTGAATAAGGATGGAAACCAGTCACAAACAGCTTTGAATGTAACACCATAATTATTTTTCATTGTAATCCATCACTTATAAGACCGAATGCTTTTAAGATTGCTAGAGTGTAAGAATCAATATATGCAAATCGGTCCACCAATGGTGTTAGGAGTGTTTTGCTGTAAGCTTGCATTTGAGGATTGTTTACTTAATTTTTCACTAGACAAAAGGGTCTTCGTAATTATTAACGTTATCCCAGTAAGGTAGGCCTTCTTGAAATCCAGTGGACTATGGCAATTATTCCTCTTCTTCTTCGTCTGTATTGATCGAGGTCATAAGACCACCTCATCCAATCGATGTACTACTTACACTCGCATGTTCCACAGTACTCCACAAGTAACGGGAAATAGGTCCTCAATAGGCTGGCCTAGTATGGAACGGAACGTTTGTTGTTTATAAATCGCAATACACATATGCGTTGCGTACGGACAACAAAGGATGTATCATAAGTTTTTTTATTAATCATACATTATTCATTTATCACGGTGGTTGAGCAGTAGATCTTTTCGCTCATAGATAGTCGCACAAACACTGGATGGTGTGATTATCTTCTACTTCGTGAACCAGCAATAGTCAAACCGATGGTACCTTTATAAACCTGGAGTTCCTCCCTCGAACATGTGAGGCAAAGGAAGACAGCTACACGACCAAAAATGACGAATTGGTACGACATTGTCTACACATCGTCTCCATTTTCATCAAAATCCGTCTCTTTCATGCGTGTATTTGTGCTTTGTGTTCTGTACTCTATAATGTAATTTCAATACCGTTCTTTGCAATGTCCTTGTTCATTTCAGTAGAACATCCACCGACGAAGTTGGGCGAGAACTGAGTCAATCACTCCTGCAGGACATCAAAAGAATGCACAATGAATTCGCACAGTGCAACACGATCAGTAATTTTGTTCGTATGAAAGTAGTAGGAGTTGTATATATATGTAAGCCATGTGTACGTACGTTAACAACAACATATTTGTTGCAAATAGACTATATCCGATTTCGTCAGTTATATTAAAAGCAACGCGCCAAGCAAGACTATAAGCATCGTCAGCCCGTATTTCATGGTATATCAGTTGTGTTTTATGTTGCTTTTGGTTATTGATTTAGTCCAGTTGATTCGTATGTTAACATTGTTGTTAATAAGGTTTCGGTTTGCAGATTATCTTACGCCGTTTGCCATACTCCAATGGATTTAAAGACGGCCTACCTTATTGGGTTAACGGTAATCATTGCGGAGACCTTTTGTCTAATGAAAAAGTAAGTAAACACCCCTAGAGTGCAAGGTCACAACATAACAATGCTAACAACATTCTTTACGATCCATTTGCAGATATTGATTCCTACACTCTGGAATGCTGAAAAACATTGAGTCTTATACGTGATGGATTTACACGAAAAACAACTATAGTGTTACAATTCGTTGGAAGTTGACAGTGATTTACGGCTTGACATTTTCCATCTCGTAAGATTACATCTATATGAGTATCGTGTCGTGTACTGAGTTCATGAATTTACTTTCAGCCGCATTATTCTCAGATCGGTTTCGTCAAAGCCATTTTGGGAGTCGACGTTAGCGAGTGGATCTATCGCACGGCATACCATGCTCCTTTACAAAATAATGGCGTTGATTGCGACGTATTTATAATGAAGTACATTGAAGCGATATACAATGGTGTAGAACCCTGTTTCGACGTTGTATGCCATTTCTTGGCCTATGTTATTAGTGATTAAATGCATGTCTATTGGTTCCACATTAGAATTTGTTTTTGCAGGTTGATATACCTAGATTCCGCAAAGAACTCTGCCAAAAATTGACGTCCTTTCTAATTGTGGAGGCAAAACTAACCGAGCCGCCACGAGAATCTAAAAGGAAACGACCAACGGTGCCCAACCCGCATGATTGACAGTCGCAGAATTAGATTGCGATGTATGCAATGAAACAAGCCTTCTAATGTTCGAAATGATAATTTTCAACATCGTTATGAAATGTTTGATGTTTAAACATCGCCTTATTGCTGACACACACAGAATGAAAATCGCAGAAGAGATTCAAGATGAATGCGATGAACAAGAGCCATTAATGTCGCTTCCGTAATTACAAATAGTACACAATGATAAGACGAGTTTGTTGTTGAGAAATGGTGGTCTGACGTCATCTTCACTACTACTACCATGAAATCTCGTGTATGAATTTGAAAATTTTTTGAATTTAAAATGACTTTTCCTTTAATTATGATATTGCATACATATGAAAAGAGTCTACGCGGATAACACAACTGCGTCGAAGCCGCCTATACACTCGATTCAAGAACAAGTCATTTTTTGCAGGAATTGTCGGTTTGTCGGTTCCTTATTCACGAATTATATTGGAACACATCCTTAACCTGTGTGATGGATCATTCAAATATTAATGAAATGTCCTATCACCCTTCGTTAGTTTTTAAATAAATACGATAGTTTTAATAAACAAAGCGCAAATCTCAAATAAAATACCATCCGCATTAATGAAATTGAAGAATGGCATGTCAGAGAGCTATTCTCAAAACTAATCAATGCGATTAGACCTGGTTGTTCAAATCACGGTAGCACGTATGTTGTCGTCGCAAAATTTTTCCCGTCTTCCCTTCCTTGCGGAAGAGAGAGGGAAATGCTTCCGCGATTCAAACTTGACCGGATTTTAGAAATTGTTTTGAAATACTCGCCTCCGTTTTTTTGAAAATTGCGGGAAAATCCATGGGATGGGGCTCGACCTGTCGGTACGAGGTTCGACCGTTCCTGTCGCCTTTAACAGGGGTAATCGAACCAAGGACCAAAATTGTGCTTGACTTAGTGAAATTATCGAAATTGTGTTCTATCCTAAATGCATAGAGAATTCAGGCATGTGCTATGAGATTTTGTAAAATGCAAGTTGGAAAATATGATGTATGCTTAGAAAATATTTGAAGTTGAAAAGCATTTCTCAGGAAAAGATGGAAATCAATCTCTCAGGAAACTCAGACGAAGAAGATTTGAAATCTCGGGAGAGTTTATAAGATTAGGAAAATCTTGAAGAAGTGAAAATCTTGAGAAAGTTTATAAAGACTTGGAAAACCATGAAGAAATGAAAATCTCAGGAAAATTTTGAGAAAAGTTTATAAAGACTTGGAAAACCATGAAGAAATGAGAATCTCAGGAAAATGTTGAGAAAGTTTATAAAGACTTGGAAAATCATGAAGATATGAGACTCTCAGGAAAATGGAAGGAATTCTTGAGAAAAGATGAATATTTGAAAAGGAAAGCACTTGTTGTGAAAATCAGACTTTGAGAATTTTCTTAAGAAAAGGATAGAAAATTTATAGGAAAAATTCATTGGAGAAGGAAATTCAAAACTTAGGAAATTGAAATCCTGAGAATCTGGTTTTTTTGAAATATCTGAAAATCAACTTGGATTCTTGAGAAAATGAGAAATTCCTTTGAAAAATGAATCTTAAGAAAATGATATGTTCAGGGAAAATCACGGGAAACTTTGATTTGGGAAATCCAACTCCGAATATCCTCATAGTTTCTTGAGAAATCGATTCCATGAAGTGAAAATCTCTTGAGAAAAACAGATGATGCAGATGATTTGAATGAATGAATGCACTTTGAAAAGATTTTTGAAAAATTGGTTGGAAAAATGTGGATTAAGCCAAAATAAATCCTTCACATATTCTGACTGTGGCCATGAATATGTTCAGAGTTTATTTGAATTAATTCACAATATTTTGAAAATTTAGAAATATGATGTGCATTTTTAAGATAGCCTAAGAGTGTAGGCTCGGTGTGATTGGTAGAAAGATGATGGATCTGGGTCTCGTCCATATTCCGACTAGGGCCGTAAATATGGACTCCACCGAGTTCATCAACTCTCTAAGAGTTGGTGCACGTGACATTTGTGTTCATCCACGGTGAATTTAAAAAATTGAGATATATGCATCATAGAATCATGATATTACTGAAATCAAACTATATGAGATGCAGCCTAATCTAAGCAGTAAAAGTAAATATTATTCCAAGGTTTACATTGGATTGTTACATTGCTAACATAAAGTAAAAAAAAAAAAATGAAATGGAGTCAAGGAATCAGCATCTTCTAGATTTTCCTGCAAAATGAGAATTAGTACAAGATAACCAAGGAAATGGGTATATATACTATATACAACGAAGATATACATGTAGATATAAAAATACTTGAATTTATGATAAATGATATATGATAATGAAGATATATTCACAAAAAAGTAGAAGAAAAGAAAATATATGTGATAACAAGTGCACATGAAGGAATATATATATATATATATATATGTATATATATACATATATACACATATATATATATACATATATACATATACATATAGGTAGATATACATATGTATTGATGTATATATACCTATAATAAGAAAATATACACATTTAAGAGAAATTCTATATAATGGGTAAAATCAGAAAATACAGGTATATACAGTTTCTGTAGGGTATTTTACACAGCCGTATTTCTCAAATTACAATATAATTTTCAATAAAAATGGGTATGGAGCTTCCCTATATACCAATAATGAAGCGTGCAAAAGAGGGTATATAGATCATGAACGGATATGGATATATCCGTTCATGAAGGTGGCTGTTTATCAAGACTGGGTACCTGCAGCAGAAAAGAGAATGACTTCAACAAGTATAGCCCATTACTTTCATGAACCAGTATCGATTCTAAAATCGATCTTCCGGATCGGATACTTGACCCGGATAACCAATGAATCTTGTGCCTTTCAACATATTTGAGGCTATACGATATATTCCTCAACAACCCAACTATGACACATTGGCTAGATTAGATGATTATGATAGAACAAAATTTGTAAAAAAAAAAAAAACAGAAAACAGGAATCCTTTGTAAAACCAAAAACATTATGATGAATCAAAATGGAAATCAAACAACATGATTCTAAAGCTGAACAAAACTAAAATAGGAATGATTGTAATGAAAGCACGTATGGTAATAATATAAGTATGTCTAATCCAAATGCTATATATGATGTAGCAGAACCAGACTTAACTTAAATATAGCACAAATACAATTTAAAGGCACCTAATAATGAGCAGATACAATCAACAAATCTCAAAATTGCAATATCTTGCATGCTGAATCTTCTTTTTTTTTTTTGGCCATATCCAAAGGCATTGAAAATACAAAAAAGCAACATAAAGTTCATGTAGCACTCCCAAATCTGCAATAAATCAGGGTTAAAATGTCTCAATTAGATAACAGGCAAAGAAATGTCGATGTGTTGCAAAGGGGTTGCAATCTCATCAATTAATTGGAACTGAGGTTAAATCTACACATAACATCAAAGAAATAAGCTGATATGATTGCAAAACATTGCTATAGTACAAGAATTTCCACAACAGTTTGAAATTTCGGTTTGTTTCAATCTTCTGTCCAATAATTGCATAGCATACAGATAACACACAAGAACAAGCTGGTGCATCATACTGAGAATTCATAGAGGTTTTTTATTATAATGGCTACTATTTTATAGTAGCCAACAAACACTTGGAAAACTCAAATTTTCCAATACCATCTCAACAATTACTTAACAGGGCATCAGTTCATGATGCATGTTATGTTCACAACAAGATGAAGTTTCCAACAAATAGGAAAGAGGCAACCAAGTAGTCATCTTCCAGAAAATGGTTGTCAGAAAACAAGTAAATAGAAATCTACCAGAATGCCTGAACTGGAACGTGATTCCGTGTGCGGTTTAAACACAAAACTTCTAGGGCTTCCATCATCAAACGATAGCTTATCAGAAATATTCCTTGAAGATGAAAACACATCAGATATGAAAGCAGAATTGACACCACCATTCATGTATGGACGAAATGAAAAGGTTCCAGTAGTTGGAGATGGCTCTGCAAGCTTAAGAAGAACTAAACTACACGAAACAGGTATAGGAAATGCCTCTTATGCTTAATATGAATCTTCAAATGGCCCTTCATCTTTCATCAAAATCCCACTAACATTCTGCAGCCAGATTTTATTTTTAACAACTCAGAACAGACATACGTTACCTGTATGTCCCCTGTTTCAGACACCCTGCAGAAAACGGATTGGGGGTCAACTTTTGCAGCCTGGCTGAAAGGAATATACAACAGTTTTGCAAAGCTTCTGCTGGTGGAGCTGAAGAAAGGGGAACTTCCTGCTGGTCCTCTGCTGGCTGGAGTGAAGGTGGATGGTATTCAATCGGCTGGTGAGCTAATAAAAAAAAAAAATAGATCCGCTGGATTGAATGAAGATGGGGAGCAGCAGTTGCTGGAGGTTCCTGCGGCTGGGTTGAAGGTGAGGTGAAGTACGACTGGGCTGAAGAAAGAGAAGTCCTTCTTCACGTTGGATGAAGGAAAGTGCAGCAACAAGGGTCGATTTTCAATGGCTGGGCTGAATGAAATGAGTTGAAGAAGATGGGAATGAGCTGGGTCTCTGTTGGCTGAAGGGTGATGGCAATCGTTGAAAGGCTTGGTGGCTGGCTTCTCCTATGACTGGGACTGAAGAAGATGCAAACTCCTTCCCGTTCAATGGACAATGGCGCTGGTGGTGAAAACTCTACAAAACCCCAAAACGCCTCCAATTCAATCGGCTCCCCCCTTCTTCCCTTCGTGAATGCCCTGCCCCTTTTTAAAAAAAAACTTTCCCTTCTAAAAAAAAAAACGCAGCACTTCCCCCATTCATGAGGTTCCGTTATAGTTTTTTTGAATTTTTTTTGAAAACAGCCGTTTCAAGAGAGGCACATCTTGTTTTTTTTAAAACTTTGGCTTCATTTCCCTAAGTTTTTGGCAAAATTAGATTTGTTTCTTTAGGGAAATTCGGCTGTGCCATTTAAGGCTGCCTCCTTCTAAATTTTTTTTTTTATTAAAACAAATAAATAAAAAAGAAATAAATGAGAGGCTTTTATGGAAATGCCACCTCAATCCACTTTTAAAATCCTTTTGAAAATAAAGCTTTATTTTGTTTTGTAAAATCTTTTATTTTCAAATGGGGTGCCACATGTGTGTGGGCCCGCTAACTAAAAATAAATAAATAAATATTGAGAAATTAAGAAAAATTTGCAAATTGGTATGAACTTCGGGTGGGTCCCGCTTGAGAATAAACAACTTACCTGAGAGTCTGAGTATGATGCTAGTCAAAGGCGGGTCCCGCTCTATTTATTTGAAAATACGAGATAAAACATTATTTTGACTCTTTTCAGGGCAAAATTATGGATAAATGTAAAAAAAAAATTCGTAAAGGGATTTAAAATCTTTTGCAAAAAGTTTTGAGACAAAATCTTTAAAATCAATATCCAAATATCCAGATTGTTTTTCTTGAGAAAAATTTTTGTAATTCAAAGTCCTGGGGGTAAAATGGGAAAATTTGGTAATTTTGAATACCTAGGGTTTTTAAAAAATCAATTTGAAAAAGTTTAAAGATCAAATCTGGATTGACAATTTTGAAAATCAAGAGTTCTGGATCTCAAAATGACATGCTGTGCAGTGAAATGACGAAATGCTATGTAAAGACATGTTCTATGAAATGTCACTCTGAGCTCAGACTTGGAAATTTTAGCTTTTTGTCTAGAAAGAGGATTTTGAAATTTTGCAATTTGAAGATATCTTTGAACCTAAATATAGAAATTTTGTGGCTCAAGAATGAAATTTAGGACTTTCTGCAAGGTTCAATTTCAGAAAATGACCATTTTGCCCTTTATTGCTTCCGGAGAACTGAAATATGCCGATTGAGGGCGATGTTAAGAAGGTGAGTGAAAATTTGGGGTGTTTACAGATGCCCCTCTTTGCTACTAGGCCAGCTTGTGGCCGAGCTTAGTGGCAAAGAAAACACACCAAATTTGGGCTATATATATATATAAAAATGCCCCAGTTAGAAGGATCTGACTGGGTATGAAGAAGTTAGCCCGAGGAAGATGGTAGATATGAAATGGAGAAATGAAGAGGAAAAACTCACTCTGTGAGAGCGAAGTTCAGGTTTATGCCCTTAACCTGGATGGGACAGAAATACCTCACATGGAACGAAGCTCAGGTTTGACCCTTAACCTGATTGGGGATTGAAATATCTCATAGGAATGAGACTCAGGTTTGTACCCTTAACCTGGTCGGGTAGAAAATGGAATACCTCATTGAAGGAGGCTCAGGTTTATACCCTTATCCTGATCGGGCGGAAGATGAAATACCTGTTTGATTGAGGCTCAGGTTTGTACCCTTATCCTGATCGGGCGGAAGATGGACGGAATCCTCGAAAGAAGAGACCATGATGGAACCTTCGGATTTTGCACAATAAATCCGACAGGGGTTTTGCAAAAGGAAGGAAAATGGGGTCTCTAAAGCTTTGAAAAGGGGTGGATCTTGGGCGCCTCATTGCTGAGACTAAAATCGGCTTTTGAAATTGCCTTTTGCGAGAAATGATTGGTGGTTCGACCTCAAACCGAAATGGGACTGTCTATGTTGGGACAGTGGGGACACAGGGAGGTGTGCAAATCTGAGAGTTCATGCTCTCAAAGAAGGGAATGAATCAAGTCCTTAAGAGAGATTTAAAATTGGTGTCAGGATATATCAAAACGGATATCAAGCTCTCACTTCACGTCAGGATAGATAGAAAATATTATCAAAATGTTGAGAATTTTGTTGTTGATTCAAAGTATTTGAAAATGATGCTCATTGTTGCAAAGATATTCTTTCTTTTCTACCTGAAGCATTACCTCCAAACAAGGTTCACTTCGTAGAATCAAGATTGGAAACCCAAATTATTTGCAATTGACCTTCTTCAAGGAAGTTATCAATTTCCTTGATATGAATAGGAAAGAGAATCTGATATTATGAAAGCAATTGATGAAAGAATACTGATAATAGAATTTCACAAATTTAAAGAAGATTCTTGATAGATTTGGCAGTTTGATATCCTGGGAGCTTCTCTCATGATAATCTTTCTGCACTCTTTTGGCTCTCTTGGGTTTTTGCTACATTCTCCTTCATTTTGGAGATATTCTGACTTTTTCTCTCTCTCTTTTTCCTCTCTTGCTCTCTTTTGAGAAGGGTATGTCACAAACTCCTTCAACTTGGAGATGTTTCGATCCTTCTTTGACGATATTGGCTCATGGGCTGGGAGATCTTTGGATGATAGCTGAAATTAAATATCTTTTAGGGATTGTCGAGAGGTTCATCACATCTGCCTTCATCTCGACGGTGCTTTGGACTCTCCCTGGAAGGATCCGTCACAAACTCCGTCATCTTGGAGATGTTTCGAATCTTCTTTGGCCCCGGGGGTCTACTCGCCTAATTCGCCTTCATCTTGGCGACAGGTGAGAGATCCCTTTTGCGGATATATAATTGCAGCTTAGGTGATTTTGAGGAGACGGGGCTTAGGTAAATGCTCTCTTTTCTAGCACTCAGGATATTTCCACTGCCTCATTTTCTCAAGAATAGTCTTTAAAGATGCGCCATTGACTGCGATCAGTATCAATCATTTATGGCTTTGCAATAACACTGAATCTTCTTTGCTGGCCATATCGAGGATTTATCCTTCATCCTTTTGGTTGACCAATAGAAAGAATTCGAGTTTTGAATCTCTTTTCGCAAAAGCTTCACTCTTTTGGAAGTAATGCTGAAGTTAAATAGAGATTCGTGCAATAAAGATTCTGAAATCAACAAATAATTTGATTAACAAATTGACAAAATTTTCTTGAAATCCTGGGTGAAAGAGAGTATTTGAAATCCGGCTCAATACATCCATGACGAAAATTCTCCTCTCTTTTTCCCCAAAAAGAGAGACTCAGGCTTGGCCCTTACCTGAATGGGAAATGGGAAATACTCCTCTCTTCCCTGAAGAGGAGATGTTTACAAAATGAACTTTCGAAGAGAAATTAATCTTTCGTCAAAGCTCCCTAAGATTAGGCTTCTCTTATGGAAAGGGGCCGATAATAGTGAGGTCTGAAAATCGGGTCATGAAAGGAACGAGTCCGTCACACTCTCCCTAAAGAGGGTCTTCCATGACGAAAATGGCCTAGTATGAAATTGGGGGGTTATAAGAAAAGCGAGTCTCCGTCGAGCCTCTCCCTTTAAAAGGGTTCCTTGTATGAAATTGGAAATTGTTTTGCAAACGGTTCACAAAGACGCGAGTCACTTCAAACTCTCCCTGAAAAGGGGCTAAGTGAATGAATAGGATAGCATGCGAAAAGAACGAGCTCCCCCGAACTCTCCCTAAAAAGGGTCTCTCGCAAGAGAAATGATTGAAATTGGATATTGAGATTGATTGACCCAAAGGTCGAAATTGGAAATTGGAAAATTGATTGTTGGAAACTGAATGACCCGAAGGTCGAAATTGGATGACCTGACGGTCGAAATTGAGAATTGGTTGACCAAAAGGTCGAAATTGTGCGACTCTAAGGTCGAAATTGAGAATTGAGTGACCCGAAGGTCGAAATTTGAAAATTGGGTGACCCGAAGGTCGAAATTGAAGAATTGCTTGATTCAAAGATTTAAATTGGAATTTGGAGGGCAAAATATCAAATTCGAGCAATTGACAGACCCTGATGATTGAAATGACTTGGATTAACAAAGGAGGATAATGAGTTCGAGTCAGAGCTCGAATAAAATACAGAGATCGCGAGTCGGAACCCGGATCAACAAAAGAAAGTGAAGAGCTCGAATGAATAGAGAGATCACGAGTCGTTACCCGGATCAACAAAAGAAAATGAAGAGCTTGAATTTGAGCTCGAATGAATAGAGAGATCACGAGTCGGAACCCAGATCAACAGAAGAAAATAAAGTGCTTGAATTAGAGCTTGGATAAATAAGGAGATCTCGAGTCGGAACCCGGATCAACAAAAGAAAAATGAAGAGCTCGAATAAGGTAATGAGATCACGAGTCGGAACTCGGATCAACAAAGGAGAATGAAGAACTCGAGTCAGGACTCGAGTAAAGTAAAGAGATCACGAGTTAGAACTCGGATCAACGGAGAAAAATGAAGAGCTCGAATCAGAGCTCGAATAAGATAAAGAGATCTCGAGTCGGAACCCGGATCAACAAAGGAAAATGAAGAGATCGAGTCAGAGCTCGAATGAATAAAGAGATCTCGAGTCGGAACCCGGATCAACAAAGGAAAATGATAAGCTCGAGTCAGAGCTCGAGTAAAGTAGAGAGATCACGAGTCGGAACCCGGATCAACAAAAGAGGATAATTTGAATAAAAGCCCGAGTCGGAACTCGGTTTTCCAAAAAAGTTGGATCTTGAAAATGTACCAGCTTGAATACTGGATTTTGAAATGATACCAGTTCGAGCGCTGGGTTTTGGTTCAGTACTGGTGATTATCTTTCGCTTTTGAATCATTAGGAATTGTGATGGGACTGTTTGTTGAAATCCCAATACTGACCGAATTGTTGTCAATGCAGTTGAATGCAAATGAATATGAATTGATGCACATGAATGCACAAGTGTGTAAAATGAGAGATTTGCTTATCCTGCCTGCATACAGAACAAAAAAAAAAAAAATTTAAATGCCCCAGTGTAACTGGGAAAGAAAGTTTGGTCATTATTTGAAGAAAATAGGAAGATTACAAGAGGAGAATAAATGTTTCAAGTATAGAACTTTTTCAAGTGTCGAGCATTAATGGGATCTGGCAATTCTACCCCATCGGCGTTGATGAGCCGATATGAGTTACGGGGTAATGCTTCTTTGACGACATATGGGCTTCTCAATTTGGCGACCATTTACCGCCAGGATGATGCTTGAGATAGGTTGTGGATCGAAGCACTAACTCATTGACTTTGAATCTTCTTTCGATGACAGACTTCGTGTACTGCCTGGCCACTCTCTGGCGATAGGATTGAGCATGTTCTGCTGCTTTCAGCCTTCTCTCATCGAGCAAGTCTAACTGTACCAGTCGCTGCTGCTGATATTGATCAAGAGGTAACTCTAGAAGCGACGCAAATTTCAAAGCGGGCTTCTGAACATGTAGCGGTAACACTACTTCTGTTCCATAGACCAATTCTGATGGAGTAACATTCGTTGGTGTGCGAATGGTGGTCCGGTAGGCCCATAGTGCGTCGTGGATCTTCTCATGCCAGTCGCGGCCTGTTTCCACAGTTCGCTCCAAGATGCGAATTAAGATTTTGTTGGTGGCCTCCGCTTGACCATTCCCTTGAGGATAGTATGGAGCGGAAAAATGATGATAAATCTTGAATTTTGAGCAGAATATCTTCATTCTTTCATTCTTAAAATGACTACCATTATCTGACACGATGTCATGCGGGATGCCAAAACGGCAAAGGATGCTCTTGTGAATGAAAGAGACTACGTGTCGGCCTTCTACTGTGCGAAGAGTGATAGCTTCTACCCACTTGGTGAAATATTCTGTTGCGGCAAGGAAGTATTTATGGCCATTTGAAGCAGAGGGAGTGATGGGACCTACGACATCGAAGGCCCACATGGAGAACGGCCATGGAGAGACAACAGATTGCAGATATGTTGCAGGAGCATGGATGGAAGGTGCGTGTATCTGGCATTGCACACACTTCTTCACATAATGATAACAGTCTTGCTGCATGGTCTTCCAGTAATAACCTGCTCTGATGATTTGCTTGACAAGGGTTTGGTAGCCGACGTGGCCACCACAAATGCCTTCGTGTGCTTCTCGCACAACTTCTTTGGCTTCTTCTTCATCTAAACATCTGGAATACTCTGAGCTGAATCCACGACGATAGAGAACATTTGCCAGAATGAAGTATCGAGTAGACATACGCTGGATTGCTCGCTGCTCTTTCTTTGAGAGTTCTGGAGGAAATTCGCCAGTTTCTATGAAAGTTTTGATATTGTAATACCAAGGCTTCTTCCTTTGCTCAGCCTGATTTACTTGTTCCGCTGGAAGGAAAGCAGGTTGGTCAAGTCTGCCAATTTCAAAAGAACGACAAGATTCTCCATTTTTTAATGCCATAATGGAGCCTAAGCTGGCTAGACTATCGGCCACTTGATTAAAATCTCTCTTGATATGGAATAGCTGAAATTCTTCAAACTTGCTGATAAGAGCTGAAACAATTTTCTGATAGGGGAATAGCTTCTGATCTTTGACATGCCATTCGGCTCGAACTTGATTGACAACAAGTAATGAGTCGCCATAAGCATGCACTCTCTTAACATTGAATTCTAGTAAAATCTTCAGACCTTGAATCAGGGCTTCATACTCAGCCATGTTATGGGTGCATTGAAAGTCTAACTTGAGGGAAAATGTAATCATTTCTTTCTCTGGAGTGATTAATAGGATTCCAATGCCTATTCCGGCCATATTCTTGGAACCATCGAAAAATAAATTCTAGACTGGCGATTGCTGGATATTGCATATTTGCTCATCTGGGAAGTCATCTTCGGCTTTCACTTATTCTGTCAGAGGAAAATCCGCCAATTGATCTGCAATTGCTTGGCCTTTGATTGATTGCTGTGAGACATATTCTAAGTCATACTGCATTAATAAGACTTGCCATTTTGCGACTCGTTCGCTGAGGAAAGGTTGCTCTAAAATGTACTTTAGAGGATTGAGTTTGGACAAGATTTTGACTTCGGATGCCAGCAGGTAGTGTCTTAGCTTCTGACACATCCATACCAGAGCTAGGCAGGTCTTCTCTATGTGAGAGTATTTCTTTTTATAGTCTATGAAAGTCTTACTCACATAATAAATGGCGTGTTCTATCAGGCTGCCTTCTTTGTACTGCGCCAAGAATCCACCGCATGCAACTTGATTGACTGAGATGTATAGCAAAAGAGGTTTTCCCAATTCAGGCGGCTTCAGGATTGGAGGATTGAGGAGATACTTCTTGATCCGATCGAACGATTGTTGACATTCCGGTCTCCATTCGAACTTCACTCCTTTTCTGAGCAAGTGATTGAAAGGTTCGCATCTCATCGCCAAGTTGGAAATAAACCGTCGAATTGACTGCATGCGTCCCTGAAGGCTACGCAATTCTTTGAGATTTTTCGGGGGCGACATATCAATGATAGCCTTTGCTTTGGCTGGGTCAACTTCAATTCCTTTTTTGCTGACCAGAAAACACAACAGTTTGCCTGATTCGACTCCAAAAACACACTTTTGCGGGTTAAGCCTTAACTTGTAAAGAATGAGTCGCTTAAACACTTGGTCAAGAGCTTCGAGGTGATCTTCTTCCTCTTTAGATTTCACGAGGATATCATCAACATATGCGTCCATGATTTTGCGCATCTGATCGTGAAAGATAACGGCCATTGCCCGTTGATATGTTGCTCCAGCATTCTTGAGCCCAAAAGGCATAACTGTATAGCAGAAAGTGCCCCAAGGCGTAGTGAAGGAAGTTTTTGACTGATCGCGGGCGGCCAACTTAATCTGGTTGTAGCCGGAATATCTATCCATGAAGGAGAACATGGCATGTCCTGCTGTGCTGTCAATCAGAAGATCAATGCTTGGCAGTGGGTAGTCATCCTTCGGAGTTGCCTTGTTGAGGTCTCTGAAGTCTATGCAAATCCTGACTTTGCCACTTTTCTTTGGGACAATGACGATATTAGCTAACCAATCTGGATAGTCAATAGGTCGGATAAATCCTGCTTTGAGCAGATCTTCAAGTCCTTCTTTGACTTGTTGTTCTATTCTGGGATCCATTTTTCTCAGCTTTTGCTTAACTGGTTTTACATCTGGCTTCAAAACGAGTCGGTGTTCGACCAATTTAGGATCTAAGCCCGGCATATCTTCATATGTCCATGCGAACACTTCTTCATGTTGCTTGAGAAAATTTGTAAGCCTTTCTTTCTCTTTCGGACTTAGACTGGTACCGATCTTGAGAATCTTGGGATTGTCCTCTGAACCGATATTGACATCTTCGGTCGGGTCTTGTACTAGAGCAGATGGTTCATCTTGCTTCTGAACTGAGGCGAACTCTGGTAATTCCTGAAGAGACGGATCAAATTCTGCATAATCATCTAACTGCTTTGCAACCTTGCTATCTCCTGTGCTTGCTTTGACTCGGTGAATTGATGCCGATTTCTGGAAAGCCTTTGGATTGATAACGAGTTTCTTGATTGTTTGGGAAGACATTTCAGAAATTTTGGATAAGAAATTGGATTTAGAAAAATCGTCCATCATACGACAAACCATTATTAAAAAGAATTATGCATAAAATGACATTGAGTTATAAAATGAAGATATAGAGATAAAAGAGACAGATGGCATCCAGATAGACAAAGAAACTTGACATTTTATTGATTTGACTTTGATAAAAGACATTGAGATATTTATTTTGAAAGGAATAGAAAGGAAATGCAACAACGATTCTCAATGTGCCCCTTTAACAAAAACAGTCTTCTTTGGTGAGCTCCCGCCAGAAAACCCTAATCCTGCCCTGTGGGGACGATGCTTTTGAATCATTGGTTCGACCCGACCATCTTCATTTTTGCCCAGTCCTTTAAAGGGTTGATAACCATGCTTCAGAAGTAAATCAAATCCTTTTTTTGCTTTCATGAACTGTGGAAACAATGGATGATCTTTGACAGTGTCGTAGCTGACACGACCTCCAATCTTGAAGAACTTGGGACCTCTCCATCAGGTCATGGCTACGGTGTGTAGGGATAATTCTGACGTTGCCTGTGTGAGAAATCAGATGTGGGAGTCACCTTACTATCGTAGCAAGAGATAGAGAGAGAGGTAAGAGGGAAGAGAGAAAAAAATGTTGGGCGGCAATGATGTCTTCTCCCCTTTCCATTGATATTTATATGTTGTACGAGTGGTACAATACAGTACAATAGTACAATACAGTACAGTATGCTGTACAATACAGTACAATACAGTACAATAGTACAATACAGTACAGTATGTTGTACAATACAGTACAATACAGTACAGTAGTACAATACAGTACAGTATGCTGTACAAGTGGTACAATACAGTACAGAAATATATTCATTTACATATACATATTTAACAGCCTCCCTCAAGTTGAGGATGATCTTCAATCATGCTCAACTTGCCCTTAAGTAACCAAAATTGATGACTAACCAATCCTTTGGTGAAGATGTCTGCTACTTGGTCTTCTGATCTGACATACGAAGCCTCAATTTCTTCTGTTTCAATCTTTTGTCTAACAAAATGCTGATCAATCTCAATGTGCTTCGTGCGACAATGATGAATAGGGTTAAAAGAAATATTAATGGCACTTTGATTATCACATAAAAGCAGAGAGGAAGAGATAGGTTCATTCAACTCTTGAAGAAGATGCCGTACCCAAGTGACATCAGCTGTCCCTGCTGCCATTGCCCTGTACTCTGCCTCAGTGCTGGATTTAGCAATGGCCTTTTGTTTCTTACTACTCCAAGTGACAATATTTGGGCCAATAAAAACACAATATCCTGAAACCGACCTACGCTCATCAGGGTCCCCACCCCAATCTGCATCACAATATGTAAGTAAACGGTGTCCTGTAGTGAAGCTTTCATCTTTGTGATAGAGCAATCCATCTCCAATAGTCCCTTTCAGATATCTGAGAATACGCTTAATACATTCCATATGACAATCAGTGGGAGCATGCATAAACTGAGATGCTTGATTTACAGCATAAGCAATGTCAGGTCTTGTAAATGTAAGATATTGCAACATACCAACAATGCGGCGATATAAAGTGGAATCATGATATAATTGGCCTTCTTTTGCACTAAACTTATGATTTAAGACAGATGGGGTGCTGAGAGGTTTACAATTAATCATACCAGTGGTGTGAAGAATGTCAAGAGTATACTTGTGTTGACTTAGAGTGAGTCGATCATCTTGTCTATCGACTTCAACTCCCAAGAAGTATCGCAATGGGCCTAAGTCCTTCATCTTGAATTTGGCCATGAGTAAAGACTTGACCAAGGCAATATGTGCATCATTACTCCCAGTGATAATGATGTCATCAACATATATAAGAACCCAAGTAGTAACATGATCATTCTTATACATAAATAAAGAATGATCAAGTATACTCTTAGAAAAGCCATGCTGCTGAATTTCCATGGAGAAACTCTCAAACCAAGACCGAGATGCCTGTTTTAAACCATAAAGAGACCTTCTCAATTTACAAACCCATGTAGCCGCATCATGTTCACTATATCCAGGAGGTTGCTCCATATACACTTCTTCCTTCAAGTCCCCATGTAGGAACGCATTCTTGACATCCAACTGGCTAAGAGACCAACCATGCTGAAGTGCCAAAGTGAGGATCACACGAATGGTGCCAATTTTGACAACAGGGCTAAAAGTTTCCTCATAATCTTGCCCATATTGTTGTGTGAATCCGCGTGCAACAAGGCGAGCTTTATATCTTTCAATGCTACCATCTGGTTTACGCTTGATCTTGTAAACCCATTTGGAACCAACAACATTTCTATCAACGGGTCGAGGAACAATATCCCATGTATGACATTCATGAAGTGCTGCCATTTCTTCGTTCATAGCTTCAACCCAAGCTCGAGAATGGGCTGCCTGATGGAAAGTAGACGGCTCTTTCTCTTTGGCAACATTGGTTAGAAACAACTGAAAGTCAAGAGAAAAATTGTTGTAACTAACCCAACGATGGATAGGATGCCTTTCACGTGTGGATCGTCGAAG
This sequence comes from Nuphar pumila, assembly GCF_984573655.1. Lineage (NCBI taxonomy): Eukaryota > Viridiplantae > Streptophyta > Magnoliopsida > Nymphaeales > Nymphaeaceae > Nuphar > Nuphar pumila. The sequence continues at coordinate 85,119,903 of NC_143254.1, read as the reverse complement.
AGGGGGAGCCTCGTGAGATGGAGTTGAAGGGGCTCCTCGACGGGCATAAACCAAACCTGAAAACCGTGAAGGTGCATCCTGGATGATGGAGTTGTCTGCTTCAAACTGAATTGGTTCATCAACAACAGGATCTCTGATAGAGTCATATAGCAAAGTATCACAAAGCCATGGATCATAAGTAGTTTGCTCATATACCTGAGAAGTATCACAAGTGCTGAAATGGTCATCATCAAAAACAACATTTCTAGACACCTTAATCTTACCCAAAATAGGATCATAACATCTATATCCTTTATACCCATCGGCATATCCCAGAAATCTGCATTGAACTGCTCTGTCCTGAAACTTGTTACGTAAAGAATGATCCACATGGACATAACAAATGCATCCGAAAGCATGCAAATCATCATAAGAAGGGTGAGAACCGTGAAGCAAATAATAAGGAGACTGATCTCCTAATAATTCCATAGGCAACCTGTTAATGATATGCACTGCAGTGTGAAAGGCCTCAGTCCAAAGAGAGAAAGAAATATCAATATTGTGCATCATACTTAACGCGGTTTCAACAATATGCCGATGCTTACGTTCTGCTACTCCATTCTGTTGTGGAGTGTAAGGACAAGAGGAGTTACGTGTGATGCCATGGTCCTTTAAATATTCACTAAAATCATGAGATATGTATTCTCCACCACCATCACACTGGAAATAAGTGATATTTGAATTGAAAAGGTTCTGAACAAGAGCATGGAATTGTTTGAAAAGTTTGAACACTTCAGATTTAGATTTCATAAAGTAAATCCAAGTGTAACGAGTGAAAGAGTCAAGAAATAACACATAATAACGAGAGCCAGATAGAGATGAAACAGGAGCTGGGCCCCAAACATCAGAGTGAATAATTTCAAATGGCTTGGAAGCTCTTTTATTGATACTTTGAAAGGGAAGTACATGACTCTTGCAGACATTACAACTAGGACACTTATGATCTAATTTGACTTTGGGAATAAAACCCTGAGAAGACAATTTGTCAAGGAACCCTTGACTACAATGACCTAACCGACGCTGCCAAGAAACTGGCTTATTACATTGCATAACAGAAGAAGACTGACTCAAATAAGCAGGAAAAGATGGAGACACGGTAGATGACGTCTTCAAAGTCCCGGGGGCTGCTTCGAAGACATACATGTTTCCGCGTCGTTCACCCTTAGCGAGCATCTTCTTGGTTCGAAGGTCCTTAAGACAAACAGAAGACGGAGTAAATTCCATGGATGAATTTGTTTCATCAACCAATTTAGAAACAGATAAAATGTTTTTCTCAATGGCAGGAGTGAGTAAGACATTTTTCAATGGTAGTGTAGATTGTGACAAAGAGAGAGATGCATTTCCAGTATGAGAAATAGGGTGGTGGGAACCATCTCCCGTGACAATAGTGCCAGTGCCAATATAAGGAACCATGTTGGAAAGTTTACCTGCATCAGAAGTAACATGTGCGGCTGCTCCAGAATCAATATACCAAACTCCATCATCATTCTGACGCAAATTCATGTTGTTAAATGCAGTCATCAGAATTTGTTGCACATCATGTGGCAACCCTGCACTCTGTCCCTGATCAGTACCCTGATGTGCTCGAAAATTTCCCTGCGGCTGCCCCTGAAACTGTCTAACATTCATCTGTCCAGCTCTTGGTCCTGGCCTCCCTGCCTTGCGATTCTGTGGGTTGTGCCAACAATCTGCTTTCACATGGCCACGCTTGTTGCAATGGAAGCAAGTAGGGACACGGGTACCTCTAGTGGCAGGTGGAGCAGTAGGAGTAGGAAGGAGTCCTCCACGGCCCATATGAGCAGCAGGTGGACGAAATGAGGTAGACCCAGATGTAAACATGACAGGATGAGGATCATCAATAAGATGATCTTGAGTCAAACTAACTTCATACTGTAGGAGTTTGGCCTGTAAATCCTCAAAGCATGGAAGTGTAGAGGCAACCTGTAATGCAGTGCAAAACATACGATATTGGGGCCCAAGGCTTCCCAATACCTGCTGAACAACATCTCTGTCAGAAACAGGATATCCAATAGCGGCCAACTGATCAATGATAATTTTGATATCCCCTAGAAATTCAGTAATGGTCTTAGTTCCCTTTCGCATAGATTGGAACTGCCATTTTAGTTGAAGTGCACGTGATTCAGAAACCTGTGAATAAGAGTGAGCAAGATGTCTCCATAGTTCTGCAGCAGTAAAATGGTCAGAGATAGTTTGTAATATACGATCAGATAACGTGGCAGTCAAATAGGCAACCACAGATTGGTCCTTCTGAAACCAAACATCATACGCAGGATTTGGAATAGCAATGCAACTCACCTTCCCATCATTACCAGTTACCTCTTGCGTAATAGTCATAGGTGGGGCGGGTGATCCCCCATCCAGATGCCCGGAAAGACCATGACTTCGGATAAACGGCAGAATTTGGCGTTTCCAAAGTAAGTAGTTATCATGAGTTAATTTGTGAGAAACAAGTTGAGAAAGAAATCCGGGGCTGATTTTAGAATCCATAAGGAAGAAGATCAAAGATGAATCAAACAGCACGACAGAAATTCGTAGGTTGTACGGACAGAACCGTACGGACAGAAATTTTTGAGTTTTGGAAATCACGATTTTTTTTTTAGTTAATCGTGCAGAATGTACGATTTATCAACTATATTGCAAGAAATAGATAAGAAATCACAAGTTTGAGAAAAGAGGCACTTTTGAGAAATGAGGGTTCCCAAATTTGGGGAAAACAAAAATTAGGGTTGATAAAATTGGGGATAACAGAATATGTAAGAAGGAAAAGATGCACGATATGAGGAAATGAAGAAACGACGTCGAAATATAGTGATTCAACGGAGAAACAACAGAGAAAAGATGAAAAAAAAACAACAACTTTCCTTGAGAACGCCCAAAAACGCACGTCAAGGTCCTTAGGGGCCTTCCAGATGATCGTGATTACCACGCCCTTGGCTCTGATACCATGTGAGAAATCAGATGTGGGAGTCACCTTACTATCGTAGCAAGAGATAGAGAGAGAGGTAAGAGGGAAGAGAGAAAAAAATGTTGGGCGGCAATGATGTCTTCTCCCCTTTCCATTGATATTTATATGTTGTACGAGTGGTACAATACAGTACAATAGTACAATACAGTACAATATGCTGTACAATACAGTACAATAGTACAATACAGTACAGTACAGTATGTTGTACAATACAGTACAATACAGTACAGTAGTACAATACAGTACAGTATGCTGTACAAGTGGTACAATACAGTACAGAAATATATTCATTTACATATACATATTTAACATTAGTTCCCTTTCGCATAGATTGGAACTGCCATTTCAGTTGAAGTGCACGTGATTCAGAAACCTGTGAATAAGAGTGAGCAAGATGTCTCCATAGTTCTGCAGCAGTAAAATGGTCAGAGATAGTTTGTAATATACGATCAGATAACGTGGCAGTCAAATAGGCAACCACAGATTGGTCCTTCTGAAACCAAACATCATACGCAGGATTTGGAATAACAATGCAACTCACCTTCCCATCATTACCAGTTACCTCTTGCGTAATAGTCATAGGTGGGGCGGGTGATCCCCCATCCAGATGCCCGGAAAGATCATGACTTCGGATAAACGGCAGAATTTGGCGTTTCCAAAGTAAGTAGTTATCATGAGTTAATTTGTGAGAAACAAGTTGAGAAAGAAATCCGGGGCTGATTTTAGAATCCATAAGGAAGAAGATCAAAGATGAATCAAACAGCACGACAGAAATTCGTAGGTTGTACGGACAGAACCGTACGGACAGAAATTTTTGAGTTTTGGAAATCACGATTTTTTTTTTAGTTAAGCGTGCAGAATGTACGATTTATCAACTATATTGCAAGAAATAGATAAGAAATCACAAGAAGTTTGAGAAAGGAGGCACTTTTGAGAAATGAGGGTTCCCAAATTTGGGGAAAACAGAAATTAGGGTTGATAAAATTGGGGATAACAGAATATGTAAGAAGGAAAAGATGCACGATATGAGGAAACGAAGAAACGACGTCGAAATATAGTGATTCAACGGAGAAACAACAGAGAAAAGATGAAAAAAAAAAAAAAACAACTTTCCTTGAGAACGCCCAAAAACGCACGTCAAGGTCCTTAGGGGCCTTCCAGATGATCGTGATTACCACGCCCTTGGCTCTGATACCATGTGAGAAATCAGATGTGGGAGTCACCTTACTATCGTAGCAAGAGATAGAGAGAGAGGTAAGAGGGAAGAGAGAAAAAAATGTTGGGCGTAATGTCTTCTCCCCTTTCCATTGATATTTATATGTTGTACGAGTGGTACAATACAGTACAATAGTACAATACAGTACAGTATGCTGTACAATACAGTACAATACAGTACAATAGTACAATACAGTATAGTATGCTGTACAATACAGTACAATACAGTACAATACAGTACAGTAGTACAATACAGTACAGTATGCTGTACAAGTGGTACAATACAGTACAGAAATATATTCATTTACATATACATATTTAACAGCCTGGAGTATTTCCTGACCTTCTCCGAGACTGATTTCTTCATTCTCTCTGATGCTAGGAATATCTGCAGTGAATGATGGTCGAGGGATCATAGGCTGTGGGAGTCTTTCTTCGGGGTCTTCTCCCAATATTGTGGTAATCATTTCACCTTTTGACCACTTCACACATTGATGGAGGGTGGAAGGCACTACATTAACATTGTGGATCCACGTCCTTCCGAGTAGCAAATTGTAGGTGGGTGGCACGTTGACCACATGAAAGAGAATGGAGTGCACCGAATAGTTGATGAATACCTCCAGAAATATTTTGCCTTTAGCTGTTTGACCATGGTTGTCAAACCCATAGATGGTAATAGGATCTAGAATGTATTCTTCTTCCTTAATGCCTAGCGCCTTTGCGGTCATTTCGGGACATATATTGAGGCTGCTGCCTCCATCAACTAGTACATGGGGTACTGTCATTCCCCTTACCCGAACGACGATGTAAAGAGCATTATTGTGAAAGGAATGAGGCTTTGGAAGGTCCTCATCCGAGAAAGTGATCGGCGCATTGGTCATGGCTGAATTCACAATTTGTGCCATATCTTCAGGCGTGGTATTGGGTTTAACTTTGATCTTTCTGAGCAGATCATCCAGTACTTGCTGATGCTTGCAGGAACTCTTGGCCAGGTCCAATATTGAAACATTGGATAAAGAAGTCATCGGCTTCTGAGTTTCCTTTTCTGGCATAGGCTTGATGAACTGATTAAGGAAATCAGGAATTCCTTTTAACTTGGGAGATGACTTTTCAGGTGCTTCAGAAACTCTCATCTTGCCGAATGCTGAGATCAGGTCCATTTTCTTAGAAGCTGGAGCTGCTTGTCGAAGCACTGACACCTGATGTTGAACTTGTAGATCTTGTGCAGAACACGGCTTGATGTGTTCGTGAGGCAGGAATGGTTGGGCAGACACTACTGCTGTGGTGTGTGAAGGAAAAGGCTGCTTAAGAATATCCATTTTTTCTTCTTCTTCTCCTTCTACCAATAAATTCTTGTCAATAAGATCCTGCACAATGTTCTTGAGAACGAAACAGTTCTCAGTGCTGTGTCCCACTGTTCTGTGAAACTTGCAAAATTGATCTTTCCATTTCCCCATAGGCACAGGTGGATCGGCCAGTCTAGGTAACTTGACCATTTCTTTCGACAGCATATACTCGAGCACATCTTCGAGTGATTGGTCGAGAGGAGTAAATTTTCGGTCATAGCTCCATCCTTCATGTTTAACTTTTTCACGCAGTTTTGGCCCTTGGTCTTGCTGAGAAGGCTTGCTGTATTGAGGAGCAGGCTTCATTTTCTGATCTCCTTTATTGTTGGAATTGCCTGCGCTGTAGAAGTAATCTTTCTTCTGATCTTTGTACTGATTTCGGCTATTGTGGTTGTTGTTGTTGGCAGAGAAGGTGAAGTGAGCTTTCTTCTTCTGCTCACTTTGGGGGTTACTCTTGGAAAAAGTGAAGCCTTCATAGACCCCATTCTCTACGCTCAATTCGAGCCATTCTGCTTGCTCAGTTAATTCAATGAAGGTCCTGGACGGTGCAGTAGAGATTAATCCTCTTAATGGTTGAGAAAAGTTGTTGAGGATCAATGACAAAGCGTGCCTTTCAGATATGGGATCCCTCATTTTGTTGCAGACTGACCTCCATCTATGAATGAAATCTCACGCTTTTTCATTCTCATTCTGCCTCAGACTGTAGAGATGACTTAATGTCGGGAGCGCTTCTGTGTTGAACAAGAAGCGTTCAATAAATAAATTCACCACTTTATCGAACTCCTTGAGCTCGATGGGATTGATATGCTCAGCGTACCATTTAGCTGCAACTCCTTTCAAGCTGCGAGGGAAACACAGGAATAGTGCTCTGTTATCTCTCTTGAATCTTGAACACTGCGAAGAAAGTGGCGAGATGGGCTTTCGGGTCGCCAGAACCATCAAACTTGATGAATTTTCGGGGAAGGTTTTCGAGATCGTCATCCCCTTCGAGGCCGTCATAGAAGTCTTCACTGGTGAAGACTTTCTTGCCATTGTCGCGGGCTTGGAGATCCTTAACAACTCGGGCCATTTCCTTGAATTGTGATTGCAGAGGTTCTTCTGTGACCTGATTCTTTGATTTGCGGCTCTTTCTTTGTTCTCGTCCACCTTTCTGAAATGCCGGAGGCACCTCATATTCTTCCTCAGTGTCTTCCGTTGATTCTGATTCATCTGAGATTTCTTCTGGCTGAACCTGCTTCTTGGGAGCCTTCTTATTCTTGTGCCCGTGGAACTTTTCTCTGAATTGATTTTTTTCTGCACTAGTCCCAGCTTGTTCACTCATCATTTTATTCATCATCTTTCGGAACCTGGCATACATTTGCGGGTCTATGCCATCATCCTCTTGTTGTTGATCTTGATTCACGGGATGATCCATTTCTCCTTCTGAGGCTGAGGAGTGCTGAGGTGATGTGGTTCTTCTTCCTGACCTTGTTCGAACCATCAAATGCTGCGGATGCTCTAATGTAGTTGTGGATGCTCTCTGCAGGGCAAAGACCTGATTAGATTATGAAGGAATTGGCTTTTGGAAGAAATATTTATTGAAAATATGGTAGACAATTTGAAGAAGATATCCCATTACTAGGGACTGAGTCATCGCGAGAATCACGACAATTGTGTTGTCATTCTTTTAGCACGAGAAACAAACAACGAAAATGTGCCTTGTTACCTAGGCGAGGTCGTCAAACCACAATAGAAAAAGAGAGAATTTTATTGAAATGAGAAAACATGATTTTATTGATCTTGACAAAGAGGTGGAGGACAAACAATTTGCCACCATTCACGATAATCAGCAGACACTTTAGGACCAGGAAAGATTTTAAGAGAGACAAAGGAATCCCAGCCGTAGCGGGCAGAATGATATGCCCCGGACCATTGTGCGGAAGTGAGATCAAACTCTGCCATAACTCCTGATAACAATCGGGCTTCGACGTACTGCTGTCTCTGGGAGAACTGTCGAACACATCTCTCTGGTTGGTAGTAAGTGCAGAAGAATGGTCCCAGCAACTTGAACCTCTTGCCATAAGCATATGTGTATCTGGGAGGAGGTAGTTGCCGATCAAAATAGTCCCAGACTACGTCATTTTCTCGAATGTTGTTGATCATAGACCGGTATTGTGCCACTGGAAGAAGTTCTTGACCATTATATCTGAAAGAGCTTGCTCGGGCTGGAACATGCTGGAAGAACCAGGGCTGAAGCACGTAGATGCAACCTTCAACTAAAATGGATTCCCCAAGTGAGAATCGAGTCAAACCACGATATAGGAAGGCGAGCGCTGCCATGGGTATGGAGAGACGATTGGTTTGTCGGCTTCCCCATCTTCTCATGAGTTGAATTATTCTGATGTCCATGTAGTTTTGTCCATCTGGAAAGAGGGTCAATCCTACAGTGCACAGGACCATGGCATTCTGAATCCTTTCTTTAGTTGTCCTGGATAGCGAACTGACTTCAACGAAGGTCCCGTACTGGCGATACAACTCTAGCAGGTCAACATATTCATTTCCCTCCAACTGGATCAGGGGCCAGGATCGGCGTCCTGTCATACGAGCTAATGAATCTCGGGGGTCCAAACCCTTGACATTGATCAAGAATTGATGTTCTAATGGATCGCTTGGCTGACCGGCTGGTTCTGGTAATCCCATGATTTCTGAAAATTCATCCATTAAAACACTCATCTCTCCGCACGGGAACCAGAATGTACATGTCCGAGGATTCCATCGCTCCGCCATTGCATGGATCAGGTTGCCGTTGATGGTCTGCTTTCCGACTGCTGACGCCAGTTCTAATCCGCACTCGCTCAAATGGTCCGGGAACATTCGGGAAAAGCTTTTTAGCCAGGAATAGTACCACCGGGGAATGAAAGTTCCGGTGCTAAGGGCTCGGTGTTCAGGACGACCTTGTCGCACCTCGTAGGAGATGTGACCTTCAGGAAAGATAGGATCAACTTGACTGGATGCCATCGAACTGAAAACAGAGGAAAGACTCGGAATCAGACTTTAGGAAAATGTATGAAATTTTGAAAAATTTGTAGGCAGGATATAAAATGTAGCTGGAAATTCGAGATCCTGTAGAAAGGTAGAATGGAAAAACCACCTGGAGTTTTGAAAGAAATAGGATATTTTGAAAATCATTCCAGGGTTTGAGAAAAATATCTCGTGGAAAATAAAGATATTTTAAAAAAAAAGCCTAATAAGTTGGAAACATTGGGAAACATAAAGAATTGAGGAAACAACACACATACAATCACATCCTGCACAAACATTTATGCACATACAACACTCCCTAGAAGGCTGACTCTAAATGCATCAATTTAAAAACAGCTGTAGGACCCTAATCCTAACTCTAAGTTCAGATCATCTTTGTCCAATCAAGGTATGCCGATATACTCGAACCGAAATCCGAGGTACGTGGCATAGAATTTCAACTCCGGTTCTAAGGTAAGGTTTTCCAACATCCTTGAGTGCCTACCGATATACTTCAGACTGTGGCCCGCGGTACGTGGTAGGGGGGTGTTAACCCAAATAGTTGGCCCAGTTGTGAGGCTCTGTCCCGAACTATGGTTCTGGAAGAGAGCCCAGCAACGTGAAGACCGGGACAATATAGGTAAGGGAGGTTTGAAAAAAATGATCACATGCAAGAAATAGAGGGCTCTAAGTCCTAGAGAGATAGATTTTGAAAACTTTGAAGAAGCATACATTGTTTACATTCAGATCCTAAATTGAGGAGAGTTGTATTTAGACCTAAGTCTATGTGAGCATGAAAATATCTCCTCAATCTGGTCCTATCAAACCATGCCTAGTCTATATGCAATCAATGTCAGCTATGTCAGAATCTAGGCTCCTAGGTTCGCATGATATCAAAGCAAAAAGAGCTGACATTTTGCGAACACAATTTCGATAATTGAACTAAGTCAAGCACAATTTTGATCAGACAAGGACAGGTCCCATCTCGGTCGCCAAACCTGTTGTCGTCGCAAAATTTTTCTCGTCTTCCCTTCCTTGCGAAAGAGAGAGGGAAATGCTTTCACGATTCAAACTTGACCGGATTTTGGAAATTGTTTTGAAATACTCGCCTTCGTTTTTTTGAAAATTGCGGGAAAATCCATGGGATGGGGCTCGACCTGTCGGTACGAGGTTCGACCGTTCCTGCCGCCTTTAACAGGGGTAATCGAACCAAGGACCAAAATTGTGCTTGACTTAGTAAAATTATCGAAATTGTGTTCTATTCTAAATGCATAGAGAATTCAGGCATGTGCTATGAGATTTTGTAAAATGCAAGTCGGAAAATATGATTATGCTTAGAAAATATTTGAAGTTGAAAAGCATTTTTCAGGAAAAGATGGAAATCAATCTCTCAGGAAACTCAGACGAAGAAGATTTGAAATCTCGGGAAAGTTTATAAGATTAGGAAAATCTTGAAGAAGTGAAAATCTTGAGAAAATCTTGAGAAAATCTTGAGAAAGTTTATAAAGACTTGGGAAACCATGAAAAAATGAAAATTTCAGGAAAATTTTGAGAAAAGTTTATAAAGACTTGGAAAACCATGAAGAAATGAGAATATCAGGAAAATGTTGAGAAAGTTTATAAAGACTTGGAAAATCATGAAGATATGAGACTCTCAGGAAAATGGAAGGAATTCTTGAGAAAAGATGAATATTTGAAAAGGAAAGCACTTGTTGGGAAAATCAGACTTTGAGAATTTTCTTAAGAAAAGGATAGAAAATTTATAGGAAAAATTCATTGGAGAAGGAAATTCAAAACTTAGGAAATTGAAATCCTGAGAATCTGGTTTTTTTGAAATATCTGAAAATCAACTTGGATTCTTGAGAAAATGAGAAATTCCTTTGAAAAATGAATCTTAAGAAAATGATATGTTCAGGGAAAATCACGGGAAACTTTGATTTGGGAAATCCAACTCCGAATATCCTCATAGTTTCTTGAGAAATCGATTCCATGAAGTGAAAATCTCTTGAGAAAATCATGAGAAAAACAGATGATGCAGATGATTTGAATGAATGAATGCACTTTGAAAAGATTTTTGAAAAATTGGTTGGAAAAATGTGGATTAAGCCAAAATAAATCCTTCACATATTCTGACTGTGGCCATGAATATGTTCAGAGTTTATTTGAATTAATTCACAATATTTTGAAAATTTAGAAATATGATGTGCATTTTTAAGATAGCCTAAGAGTGTAGGCTCGGTGTGATTGGTAGAAAGATGATGGATCTGGGTCTCGTCCATATTCCGACTAGGGCCGTAAATATGGACTCCACCGAGTTCATCAACTCTCTAAGAGTTGGTGCACGTGACATTTGTGCTCATCCACGGTGAATTTAGAAAATTGAGATATATGCATCATAGAATCATGATATTACTGAAATCAAACTATATGAGATGCAGCCCAATCTAAGCAGTAAAAGTAAATATTATTCCAAGGTTTACATTGGATTGTTACATTGCTAACATAAAGTAAAAAAAAAAAAATGAAATGGAGTCAAGGAATCAGCATCTTCTAGATTTTCCTGCAAAATGAGAATTAGTACAAGATAACCAAGGAAATGGATATATATACTATATACAACGAAGATATACATGTAGATATAAAAATACTTGAATTTATGATAAATGATATATGATAATGAAGATATATTCACAAAAAAGTAGAAGAAAAGAAAATATATGTGATAACAAGTGCACATGAAGGAATATATATATATACATATATATATATATATATGTATATATATACTTATATACACATATATATATATATATATACATATATACATATACATATAGGTAGATATACATATGTATTGATATATATATATATATATATACCTATAATAAGAAAATATACACATTTAAGAGAAATTCTATATAATGGGTAAAATCAGAAATTACAGATATATACAGTTTCTGTAGGGGATTTTACACAGCTGTATTTCTCAAATTACAATATAATTTTCAATGAAAATGGGTATGGAGCTTCCCTATATACCAATAATGAAGCGTGCAAAAGAGGGTATATAGATCATGAACGGATATGAATATATCCGTTCATGAAGGTGGCTGCTTATCAAGACTGGGTACCTGCAGCAGAAAAGAGAATGGCTTCAACAAGTATAACCCATTACTTTCATGAACCAGTATCGATTCTAAAATCGATCTTCCGGATCGGATACTTGACCCGGATAACCAATGAATCTTGTGCCTTTCAACATATTTGAGGCTATACGATATATTCCTCAACAACCCAACTATGACACATTGGCTAGATTAGATGATTATGATGAACAGAATTTGTAAAAAAAAAAAAAAAAAAACAGAAAACAGGAATCCTTTGTAAAACCAAAAACATTATGATGAATCAAAATGGAAATCAAACAACATGATTCTAAAGCTGAACAAAACTAAAATAGGAATGATTGTAATGAAAGCACGTATGGTAATAATATAAGTATGTCTAATCCAAATGCTATATATGATGTAGCAGAACCAGACTTAACTTAAATATAGCACAAATACAATTTAAAGGCACCTAATAATGACCAGATACAATCAACAAATCTCAAAATTGCAATATCCTGCATGCTGAATCTTTCTTCTTTTTTTTGGCCATATCCAAAGGCATTGAAAATACAAAAAAGCAACATAAAGTTCATGTAGCACTCCCAAATCTGCAATAAATCTGGGTTAAAATGTCTCAATTAGATAACAGGCAAAGAAATGTCGATGTGTTGCAAAGGGATTGCAATCTCATCAATTAATTGGAACTGAGGTTAAATCTACACATAACATCAAAGAAATAAGCTGATGTGATTGCAAAACATTGCTACAGTACAAGAATTTCCACAACAGTTTGAAATTTCGGTTTGTTTCAATCTTCTGTCCAATAATTGCACAACATACAGATAACACACAAGAACAAGCTGGTGCATCATACTGAGAATTCATAGAGGTTTTTTATTATAATGGCTACTATTTTATAGTAGCCAACAAACACTTGGAAAACTCAAATTTTCCAATACCATCTCAACAATTACTTAACAGGGCATCAGTTCATGATGCATGTTATGTTCACAACAAGATGAAGTTTCCAACAAATAGGAAAGAGGCAACCAAGTAGTCATCTTCCAGAAAATGGTTGTCAGAAAACAAGTAAATAGAAATCTACCAGAATGCCTGAACTGGAACGTGATTCCGTGTGCGGTTTAAACACAAAACTTCTAGGGCTTCCATCATCAAACGATAGCTTATCAGAAATATTCCTTGAAGATGAAAACACATCAGATATGAAAGCAGAATTGACACCACCATTCATGTATGGACGAAATGAAAAGGTTCCAGTAGTTGGAGATGGCTCTGCAAGCTTAAGAAGAACTAAACTACACGAAACAGGTATAGGAAATGCCTCTTATGCTTAATATGAATCTTCAAATGGCCCTTCATCTTTCATCAAAATCCCACTAACATTCTGCAGCCAGATTTTATTTTTAACAACTCAGAACAGACATACGTTACCTGTATGTCCCCTGTTTTAGACACCCTGCAGAAAACGGATTGTGGGTGAACTTTTGCAGCCTGGCTGAAAGGAATATACAACAGTTTTGCAAAGCTTCTGCTGGTGGAGCTGAAGAAAGGGGAACTTCCTGCTGGTCCTCTGCTGGCTGGAGTGAAGGTGGATGGTATTCAATCGGCTGGTGAGCTAATAAAAAAAAAAAAATAGATCCACTGGATTGAATGAAGATGGGGAGCAGCAGTTGCTGGAGGTTCCTGCGGCTGGGTTGAAGGTGAGGTGAAGTACGACTGGGCTGAAGAAAGAGAAGTCCTTCTTCACGTTGGATGAAGGAAAGTGCAGCAACAAGGGTCGATTTTCAATGGCTGGGCTGAATGAAATGAGTTGAAGAAGATGGGAATGAGCTGGGTCTCTGTTGGCTGAAGGGTGATGGCAATCGTTGAAAGGCTTGGTGGCTGGCTTCTCCTACGGCTGGGACTGAAGAAGATGCAAACTCCTTCCCGTTCAATGGACAATGGCGCTGGTGGTGAAAACTCTGCAAAACCCAAAAACGCCTCCAATTCAATCGGCTCCCCCCTTCTTCCCTTCGTGAATGCCCTGCCCCTTTTTAAAAAAAAACTTTCCCTTCTCAAAAAAAAAACGCAGCACTTCCCCCATTCATGAGGTTCCGTTATAGTTTTTTTGAATTTTTTTTGAAAACAGCTGTTTCAAGAGAGGCGCATCTTGTTTTTTTTAAAACTTTGGCTTCATTTCCCTAAGTTTTTGGCAAAATTAGATTTGTTTCTTTAGGGAAATTCGGCTGTGTCATTTAAGGCTGCCTCCTTCTAAAAATTTTTTTTTTTATTAAAACAAATAAATAAAATGGAAATAAATGAGAGGCTTTTATGGAAATGCCACCTCAATCCACTTTTAAAATCCTTTTGAAAATAAAGTTTTATTTTGTTTTGTAAAATCTTTTATTTTCAAATGGGGTGCCACATGTGTGTGGGCCCGCTAACTAAAAATAAAAAAATAAATATTAAGAAATTAAGAAAAATTTGCAAATTGGTATGAACTTCGGGTGGGTCCCGCTTGAGAATAAACAACTTACCTGAGAGTCTGAGTATGATGCTAGTCAAAGGCGGGTCCCGCTCTATTTATTTGAAAATATGAGATAAAACATTATTTTGACTCTTTTCAGGGCAAAATTATGGATAAATGTAAAAAAAAAATTTGTAAAGGGATTTAAAATCTTTTGCAAAAGGTTTTGAGACAAAATCTTTAAAATCAATATCCAAATATCCAGATTGTTTTTCTTGAGAAAATTTTTTGTAATTTAAAGTCCTGGGGGTAAAATGGGAAAAATTGGTAATTTTGAATACCTAGGGTTTTTAAAAAATCAATTTGAAAAAGTTTAAAGATCAAATCTGGATTGACAATTTTGAAAATCAGGAGTTCTGGATCTCAAAATGACATGTTGTGCAGTGAAATGACGCAATGCTATGCAAAGACATGTTCTATGAAATGTCACTCTGAGCTCGGACTTGGAAATTTTAGCTTTTTGTCTAGAAAGAGGATTTTGAAATTTTGCAATTTGAAGATGTCTTTGAACCTAAATATAAAAATTTTGAGGCTCAAGAATGAAATTTAGAACTTTCTGTAAGGTTCAATTTCAGAAAATGACCATTTTGCCCTTTATTGCTTCCGGAGAACTGAAATATGCCGATTGAGGGCGATGTTAAGAAGGTGAGTGAAAATTTGGGGTGTTTACAACGTAGCGTAAGGGTTTGATTGTAGAAATATTTTTTATTCTTATATAAATCCACAACTTTGTTCAAAGCTAACATTACGTGCCTTTGTGGACCACAAATTGCAGAAATCCATTTCTGCACTTTTCGTTCACGTAATATGAGCTATACAATGATTTCGGAACAACAACAAAATATCTTTCGCTGTACAGTATTTTCAATTACCGAAGAGCAGCATTACTAGCATTGGTTAAGCGCATACAATACAAAACTATGTCTCGATACGATTTAGTTTTTGTAGATGAAGCAGTACAACGATTTACAAGAGTGTTTTGTAATGTTCAAATTATATTTCAACGGAGACAGATTTACAAAATTTGTAGTCATACAAAATTTGCCTACCGAAAGTCCTTCTACATATCTCCAGTCTGTCTCTATCTGTATGTGTCTGTCTCTCCGATTGTGTTGATACCAGAAACCAGACGATTCATATACCAGCAAGATGAACCCCCATCACCGGAACGACCACTCCTCTGAAACCTCCTCCTCGCGAGGGAGAGGAAGAGGACGCGGTGGAGCTCCTGCTGGCCACCCTCAGCGTGCCGACCGCGTCCCTCGCCACCGTTGACGACCGCAAATAAAATGCCCACGACTGCACCGCCGACAACTCCATGTCAGCCAACTCCGCCTCCGCCGACCGCTCATCACCATGTTGCGACTGCACCGTCGGAGTTGTGCGAGAACGGTGACGGCGGAGCTCGTTAGGTTGTACAGACAGAGCAATCGATATGTTTCACATTACATATTTTGTCTCCCGTTCTTTTTAAACTTAATCAAATTTGTGCATATTTCCTCGAGTAATTTTGGTATATCTTCCTGCAACAAAAATATGTAATGTGAGACTAATATATAACAGGAATCCCCAATAACAGCGGATACAAAGTTCATACAGCATCGAAAAAAGGTTCTTCTCCTTTGTATATTGCTTCAATATGCTTCATTACGAATATGCCACAATCGACCCCATTACTTTGTACAGGAGCATCGTCAGCATAAAGCAACATCCACTCGGCAATGTCGACACCCACATAGTCGTTCAGGAATCTTGCCTGTGATAAAGGGAAAATATAGTACAGTCCGGTCCACCTCAAATAGCTACACTTCACCTATGGGCAGAAACTTACCAAATGTATAGCGTCACGTTCTATACCACTGTAGTAGTTCAATGAGTTGTAGCACCATAGTTGTTTTTCTACAAAATTCATCTCGTATAAGACCCAATGTTCTGGATTTTGCCACATCGTAGGAAGTAAAATTTGTGAATCGATACAATAATTTATAATTTCATAGACAGATCCTGATGGGGATGTAACGACTAAACCTTAGAGAAGAGGTTTGTTCACTTACCTTATCAAAATTCGAAAAGTCTACGAACTCTTCACCGCTGTTCCAACAAAGTAGTGCATCTGGGAATCCACTGGTGTATGACTTTCGTCGGGCGTACATCTGTTACACGAAATAGTAAGGTTTAACCACCAAGAAAAGTGAGTAACTCATAAAAGCAAATAAAACAATGGCAGACCAGACATACCATGAAATAAGGGGTGATGATGCGTACTGTATTGCTCGTTGCGTTGCTTTGAATATAATTGACAAAATCACACATTGTCTGGTTACAAAAATTTACGAACTTCAAAACATACAAACTGAAGACCTAGAAAATGATAGTGGTTACGTACGTACAAAATTACTAATAGTGTTCCCGTCTGCAAATTCATCTTGCATCTGCTTGATGTCATCTACGACCTCGTTAGGGTGTTGCCGCCCACCCTTATCTGTGGATGTTGCACTGAGTGCACCATGAGCGTTGTATTCAGAATTCGACATTGAAATTATTTTCTATAGTAAACAACAAAAGTTGAAATACGACATGAAAAGGCAAAAATGTATGTCTTAAGCGCTAAAGCTGGTACTGTGGAAGTGGTTGTCTTTTTCGTCGGCGTCGTGCCTGGTCGTATTGCTCCCATCGTGCTCTCCTTTGGCGCCATGACTGGTCGTATTGCTCCAATTGTCCTCTCCTTTGACACCATGCCTGGTCGTATTGCTCCCATCGTGCTCTCCTTTGGCGCCATGACTGGTCGTATTGCGCCAATCGTCCTCTCCTTTGGCATCATGCCTGGTCGTACTGCTTCCATCGTCCTCTTCTTCGGCGCCATGCCTGGTCGTATTGCTCCCATAGTCCTCTTCTTCGATGCCATGCCTGGACGAAGATATCGATGCCACCTTTGCAACGCAGATACAGAATCGACGTCGTCAGTCAAATATAAAGGAAACGTCCTTTAACATGCCACCATTTTTTGAAAACCGCCCGCAAATTAAATGCTTACGTTCTAAATAATTAATAATGCGTCTTTTCACATGCCACCCTTGCTCGATAAACGCCCGCAAATTAAATGATTATGTTTTAAATAATACAAAATACGTCTTTTCCTATGCCGCCCTTTTTCGAAAACAACCCGCAAATTAAATGGTTGCGTTTTAAATAATTAAAAAATCATCATTTCGAATACCGCCCTTTATCAAAAACAACCCGCAACTTAAATGATTGGGTTTTAAATAATTAAAAAACTGTCGTTTCGACTTCATATTATAACAATGGTTGAGTGGGAGATTGACCCGACCCGAACAAACCCGTTTTTCAGGTATGAATAATTTTTGACGATTATTGAATTGATTATCAAACATGGATACATTGATATATTCATGCCACATATCTTAGCCCTTGTCGCTTTATACTAGTATCATTTCACACCGCAAATCCTTGTTGACTTATAACATTTACAAAGGGACAAGCCATTGCCATTTGCGTTGTTGACCTCATGAATTGCAATCCTATTTTGCGGTTTGCATTGAAGGTGTCCCCGCAAATGAGCGATTTCTGACAAGGAACAATATCGTACCGATTTTGGCTAGCCGACATCCTATTGCGCGATTGCAATTTACTTATAATTTACTTATGATCATCAGTAGCGATTTTTGAGCATCATACTTTTGTTATCGCTATTGATTGTTATCATTTACGACGTCAGAACTCGTTAAATTATTGTTCATGGCATACATCGCAAATCCTTTTTGCGATGTATTATCAAGACAAAGACAAATACAATGATTGCTGGGCAGAAATGCTCTATCATAACGATGGCGACCTTAGTCGATGCCACGCATTCTGAACAACAGACATCTATTTTTTATTAAAGTTTATTTATTTACGAGATCCACAGACGAAACGTGTTTGTTATATGTAATAATAAAAAATTAAACAATAAAAGAATGTCACGTTACAACAATTAATTATACAATTACAACAAATAGCTATCGTGATAAAAAAGAATGCCCACGGTTTATTCCTAAGCACTTGACGGATCAGATGAAATATCATACACTTGTCTCTTTCTTTTTATTGGTGGACTGTCTCTCCTGGGTGGCCTCTGGGTTGCGTCCATCTTACTAAAAAACTGGTCATCATCTTTACAACTGAGTTCAATTGTATCCCCATATTGCTTATTTTTGTCCTCAATTTCTTATTCTCCTCTCCATAAGATCGAACCTTGCGGCAGAGACAATATTCTCTTTTGTAGCAAGTGTTCGCTCTTCATCAAGCTTTGTTACTTAGGGAATCGTTGTTGTAACCACAGAGAAACGACGTTTTGGTTGTAGAGGTTGGGCTTCAACATGAGAGGGGGCAATTGGGAGGCATGGGTTCCCAATTTTATCAATCGCCAGATTTTGACGCATTGGTTCCCAATAGCTTTCGAAATATAAGGGATCAAATTGTCGTTCGTTAGAATCATACGATACGGCAGGGACACCACCTGAGTTCCAAATGAATAATTCGTCCTTGTAGCGTTCGCGTCAATTCACGTTCCTGCACCCACCACTATTCATCTTCCTTCTCACTTCCAAAGGCATATTTGGGATAGACTACCCCAAGCCAGATTGTAGGAGAACTCGACTACCATGCTGCAACTCGGCTTCATAATTGCAAAACAGCCACGAATCGCGGTCAGACAATCGAGCAGCCTCTGCAACAACATCTTGGTCATCGTCCTCCCCATCTCCATAAGGTCTCCACAAAACCTATACATTGGTAATTCTTTTTAATAACAAGTGACAAATATATTACAATTTACTTAAGCATGATATAGCGACAACGATATGTACTACGGAAGACAATCCTGCAACGATGATTACTTAAGAATGTCAAACATTACAACGATTTATAATACTCAATGATAAATGCTGATACGATTGTAAACAATTTTAGAACGTTTACCTCATTCAGTTGCAGCCCATCTAAAATGGACTCAGCATTATGAACTGTGGCGTTTATTCTAGCCCAACGACCGATCTTTGAAAAACCACAAATCGAAGGGCCACAACGTGGACGCAATGGGATAATATTTTCCTACACCCAAGCCTAACAAAAACAATATTATTAGTAACACTACAACCTTCAATGAGATTAGCCTACAATTACTAAGTATGCAATCAACAAATACCTGAACAAATGACCAAAATCCCCCAACTATTTTTGTATCATTACTCGCACGGTAGAGTTGACTGTATAAGTGTGCGAGCATAGTGGCACCCCAGGCATAGTTGTCGACTTCGTCTAAGTCTGCCTAGTACTGTAGCCACAAGGAACTTATTCTCGAACCAGAACAATCGGAAAATAATGTAAGACCAAAAAAATAAAGAAGGAAGCCACGCAACTCTTGGTCAGTTGTTTCAGATGCACAAGTAGCGGAGCGGCCTTCCCATTTATTACGGAAAAATAAGACTTTCATTGATGTGGACTTGATTCCACCAGAAATACATTGACTCCTTTCGTCCATCGACATTCCTAAAAGGGCCGTGCATTTTTCCCTTGCGTTATAGTTTGAATGCCATAATAGGACAGCACTGCCATCGCACTTAAGGCCAGTGATCCTCACCACATCTTCTAGAGTCATGGTGATATCAAAAGAATCAAAATGGAATGTGTTAGTCTTATCATTCCACTTATTTACCAGGTGGGTCATGGTATTCCAGCAAGTTTCAAAATATTGCTAGTCCAAAAGGCCACCAAAGTGCATATTTCGTAATCGGTCCTTCTGATATGCACTCAGCTGACCATACCACGACAGAACTACAGGCCATTGACACCGACCTCCGAGTTTTTCAATTGGTGCTCTACTTCTCCTGTGACCTCCCTGTAACACAAAATAGCATATTTACTAACCGCTATACATAATATTGGTTGCACACAGACTATCGCAGTAATCACTATACATATTAATACCTAACACAGTAATCGCTATACCAAAATCGCTAAACATATTATTAAATCTTCAAAGACAACGGATTTATTTACCTTGGTCGCTCTTTTCTCCTGTTCTCCCTCCAACCTAGGCCTTTCTGGTGGGTACACTGCCTCCAACTGCCTTTCCCTTTCCTTCTCTACTGGCTCCACCATCGCCTTCCTTTCTCTCTCCTTCTTTTTCTCATCCTCCTTCTCCTTCCTTATTCTCTGCTTCCTTTTCTCGTGCTCCTTCTCCTTCATTTCTCTCTCCTTCCTTTCCTCGTCCTCCTTCTCCTTCCTTTCTCTCCTCCTCCTTCTCCTTCCTTTCTCTCTCATTTTTCTCCTCCTCCTGCTCTTCCTTTCTCTCTCCTTCCTTTCATCGTCCTCCGTCTCCTTCCTTTCTCTCTCCTTCTGCACCTTCTCATTCCTTTCTCTCTCCTTTTTCGCATCCTCCTTCTCCTTCTTTTCTCTCTTCTTTCTTTCCTCGTCCTCCTTCTCCTTCCTTTTTATCTTCTTTTTCTCCTCCTTCTCCTTCCGCCGCCTTTCTTTCTCTTCCAAATATTGTTTCCTTCTTTCCAGCACTTCCACCTCCTGCTTCTTCCTTTCTCTTTTATTTTCTTCCTCCTCCTCATTCTCCTTCTGCCGCCTTTCTTTCTCTTCCAAGTCTTGTTTCCTTCTTTCCTACACTTCATCCTTTTGCTTCTTCCTTTCTCTTTCTTTTTCTTTCTCCTCCTCCTTCTCCTTCCGCCGCCTTTCTTCCTCCTGTTTCTTCCTTTCTCTTTCCTTTTCTTCCTCCTCCTCCTTCTCCTTCCGCCGCCTTTCTTCTTCTTGCTTCTTCCTTTCTCTTTCCTTTTCTTCCTCCTCCTTCTTCTCCTTCCGTCGCCTTTCTTCCTCCTGCTTCTTCCTTTCTCTTTCCTTTTCTTCCTCCTCTTCCTTCTCCTTCTGCCGCCTTTCTTCCTCTTCCAAGTCTTGTTTCCTTCTTTCCTGCACTTCCTCCTCCTGCTTCTTCATTTCTCTTTCCTTTTGTTCCTCCTCCTCATTTTCCTTCTGTTGCCTTTCCTTCTTTTCCTCGTCCTCCTTCTCCTGCCTTTGCATTTCCTTACCTTCCTCAAACTCCTTCTCCCTTCTTCGCATTTCCTTTTCTTCCTCATCCTGAGGCTTATTCTGTTCCTTCTCTTCCTCCTCCTTATTCATTTGCCTTCGCCTCTCCGCCTCCTTCAGTAACTTTTCCTTGTTTCACCTTGCTTTATGCTCCAAGGCCCCCTTATCCAATTCCGCCCTAGCCTCCATCATTACCTTGTTAAAATACCTTTCCCTCTCCTCCTCATTCTTTTTTTGCCTTTCCCTAAGCTCTGCCTTCTTCCTCCGCCTTCTCTTCTCATTCTCCTCCTTATTTCTTTGCTTTGCCTTCTCTTCGTCATCCTTCTTCTGCATCTTTCGTTCTTCAGCATTCTTCCTTTGGTCGGCAGACTCGATATCTGAGGGATAATCCTCCGCATAATACAATTCCAAGGCTTTCTCCCTGTCTTCATCGTTCTCAATCTTAAGTATATTTTGGTACCTCTCATGAACCTTAGATAGATGAGACTGGCGAATCACTTCTCTAATACACAAACCATAGAACGACGGAGCATCTCTTCTCTAATAAGCCGCAGACATTGCTAACCTGCACAACACATTAAACGATCATCATGATTAAAAAGTGATTCAGATTTGGGTTCATAAGTACACAGCGCACATGCCATGCAGTGCACAGCGCACACGCTATGCACTGCATGGCGCGGGCCACAAACAATCGTTGTAAGATTTATCCAACTTACAAATCCTTGTATAAGAAGCAACCTTCAGATTGAATAAGGAAACCTTACACGAAACTCACTGAAACAATAGGATTTTGGATATTCCAACTGTAGAGTAAGCACCAGTAACAACTAATACGCAACAGAAGGTGGCAACGATGCTGCGACTGTGCGTAAGACGGAAACGGATGCTCTGGAACAAAGGAAATGATGCTCCGTTGTACACAGATGAAAGCAAAGTATGCTTCGGTAGAGTTTTCTACTTAGGGTGAGAATGGATTGTTTTGAACTATTTAAATCCTACAACATACAGCTTGCTGCATAAGCTAACTTTGCGAAATATTTTGGCGCCATAACGATGGAGGGCAGTTTTGTCTTTTTCACGAACCATCAATTCAGTTTTTTAGATGGAGGGCATTTATGTCCGTTCGAGGAAGAGGAAGAGAATGGCTGTAAAGGGTACTTAAGTATTTGCGACGGCACCAAATTACGATGCAATATGATGCGGACACACATGGGGATACATGCCAGTCTGCATCTTATACGTGGCGCTCTTTGGGAACACCCGAACATGAGATGGAGTACCGGCCGTGTTCGGGGGGGGGAACATATAACCTGCTTCGCTTGGCGCCCTTTCTGAACCCATGTTTTCTAGATGAGAAAGCGTTTGGAAGCATTAAATAAAAAGCCTTCCAATCTAGAAGCCCCAAGTATAAAGGCTACATTTCTTGAAGGAGAAAATTGCTTCTTTCCTTAGGAAGGAGCGAGAGACACACTTTCTCCATCATCGGGATGGAGCGGAAAGGACTGGCTTGGACATTGTTGTCCAAGCTGAATCCGATAATTACCATATGCCACATATAAGAAGGAGTCATTAGGGTTTATCTCACATCACGTTTGGCATCGCAGGTCATTCATCCTCTTCGCCAATCCCTCTCTCATCGACACAACCGTGAGTGGCTGGGTGGGCTTCATTCTTTCTCTTTCTCTCTCCACACCTAACACTCATTCTGGTTTTCTCATAATCGGAGTCCCAGCAACTTGTGGGTAGTGTGAGAGGAGGCGTTGAGGAAATAGCCCGAACTCTCTAGAGAGCTAGGGTCTCGGCCTCTCAGGGCAGTTTATTTCTTCTACTCCAAAGGTTTTTAAGTCTTCAGAGATAAAATCTCATCTTTTTGCTTTGCCTACCTAACCTAAATTAGGGTTTATTAGGTACCTTTGATTGTATTATGAATCTACAAGCATATTTTATTCAACTTGATTGGTTTTTATAATCTTCAAAACTTATTTCAAATGCCTTTGAGTCCTTAATTCTTAATGTGTATTAGGATATGGACAACAAGAATAATCAAGAACAACATATTGGGATGACTTCTTTAGTTGAAATTTGTTTAGATGAGGTTTAGAAAGGCAATAGACCAGGAACGCACTTGAGTAAGGAGGCTTGAGTGATTGTGAAGAATAAATTTGCTCAATCAACTCTCTTTGCTTACATATTCAAGTTAAAGAATTGCTTAGATAATGTAAAAAATGATTGGAAAGCATAGATGTATATTTCTAAACAAACTGGTTTGGGTTGGGACCACATCCGACATAGCATCAGCTAAATTTTGGATTGAGTTTACGAAGGTATACTTGAATTTTTTTTTTATGGATAAAAAGTCTTGAATTTTGGGCTGATTTTATATATATATATGTTTTATGTTTTGTAGAAGTTTAAAAATGACGATAAATTTAAGCTAAGAGGACTTGTGTTTCCTAATAATGTGATATTCTTTTTTGGGGGACCACTGCTATGGGTGAAGATATCTCAACCTTATCCGAAGTTCCTGCTACTAAAAGCAACACTCGTGCAAACCTAATATTTAATGATCTCGACGAGGAGGAGGATGTTGCCGACGCTGATACTCCTATCATTAGTGTGCTACCTACATGACATTTAGGGAGTCCGTGGAGGTATCAAATTTAGATGATGTTGAGAACCATACACGTTGGGGGAGGAGGTCTAATGCAAATCAGATGATTGACATCCAAAACAAAATGTATGAGCCGATCATTGATAGACAAAGTAATACAAAGATTGGTTTTATAGGTCAAGCAATCGAGCTTCTGAAGATGGTGGAGGGTTTGGAGAGACACAATGCTCTTCACGTATTTGGCTATAGACTCCTTAGTAACAAGAAGAAAGTTGAAGTATTCTTGACACTTCAAAGTAATGAAAGTAGGCTTATATGGTTAAAGTTTGAATATGACAACCGTTGATACACGACTCATGAGCTTATAATAACTTTGATACTTTTATGGTTTGTGTTTATTATAACTTTGATACTTTAATACTTTGATAGTTTGATTTGTGACTCTTCACAATCATTGATTTATAGACATGTAATAGCTTTGATAGTTTATTTTATCATATTATCTTATGGTTTGTGTATGTTTAGCTGTGTGGTTGCAAGAGCATTGATATTTGTCTTATGTCTTCTATATGCTTTATAGATATTTAATAATTATATCATATAAGTATATATTTATTATTTATATGAATAGACTTATGGTATTAATTATAGTAGGTGATTATGGATTCATATGAGAAAACATTAGATGATGAGAGGTTTGAAGAAAATTTGTTAGTAGTTTCATCAATGGGTTTTACAATAACTTATTTTTTAAATTATATGATAAAAAAGCCTATGCAAAACTCGTTCATTCGTGGTATCCATCATGTGCATCATATACTCGAGGCCCATTGGAGAACATTTATTATTTATATGAATGGACTTATGATATTAATTATAGTAGATGATTATGGATTCATATGAGGAAACATTAGATGATGAGAGGTTTGAAGAAAATTTGTTAGTAGTTTCATCAATGGGTTTTACAATAACTTATTTTTTAAATTATATGATAAAAGAGCATATGCAAAACTCATTCATTCGTAGTATTCATCATGTGCATCATATACTCGAGGCCCATTAGAGACTTGCTTGTGATACCATTCACATGAGAAAGAGACTATGCAATTATTTTATAAATAATGACTTCTTGTATGATAGCAGAGTTGGGGTAGATGAATAATTATTTATATTTTTCGTCACTGTAACTCACAATGAGAGGAAAAGACTGTACATGTTGAGTTATTTAGGAGAAACCATTAATTGGCACTTTAATAATGTGTTGAATGCAATGATGACTTTGTCTAGGAATATGATTATCCCACCATCATTCGAAGAGATACCTAGTTATATTTCTAAGTCAATAAAATATATGTCATATTTTCAGGTAATTTTTTGTTCTTATTTTATAGTTTACATGTGATTGTCTCATCATGATTTGATTGAATATTTATGATTTATTTATGTATATTTCACATATTTTAGAATTATGTCAGAGCACTTGACAGTACACACGTGCATGCCATTATATCAGTGTATAAGCAGGTTCCATATATAGGAGGGAAAGGGATATGCACCCAAAATATTCTTGCAGCATGTGACTTTAACATAAATTTTACATTTGCACAAGCTAGGTGGGAGGGAATGATGAATGATTCTCGGATTCTAAATAATGCAGTCAATACACAGAAATATATATTTTCTACGTCCCCTCATAGTAAGAGGTTATGTCTTATAAATATACAAATATATGTGATTTGGCATATATTATACGTGCACTTATAATTTATAACTGCTTATTTTTTATAGGAAAATATTGCGTTGTTGACTCTAGATATCTCAACACGCCCTCATTTTTAACACCATATAGATGGTTAAATATCATCTTCAGGATTATTGGAGATGGACCCCGACCACAAAAAAAGAGGTTTACAATCACCTCCATTCATCCTTCGAAATAGCATAGAATGCACATTTGGGGTGAGGAAGAGCTATTTTTCAATTCTACGACAAATGGTTTTATTCTCATATCACAAGCAGGAGCAGATTGTTATTGCAACTATGGCAAAGAAAAATTTTCGTTAGAAAGACTGACTTAGGAGACTTGTAGCTCAACCAGTAGCTCAACCAGTATAAGAACGATGAGGTCGTACCCAACATAAATGAGGAGCTGGACCAATGTACACGAGAGGTTGAAGTAGATGTATCTCCAATGGAGATGCATAATATTAGAGAAGCAATTGCAGATGAGATTGCTCGTGATAAGGGAATTGTTTGAGTTGTCTTTCCTGATTTGTCTCTTATTTTATTTGTCTATCTTATGTTTTTTTATATAGACATATAATAACTTTTATAGAGCAATTTTACATTGGCTTATGGATGAATTGATTATGGAGATATCTTGTTAAACCCCTTCTTATAAACATTGTAGGTAGTCTATAGTATTTAAAGCAAAATGGAACAAGAAATAATAGCTTTTTCCAACTGTGGTGCATAATCCCGTATGAATACGGCAAAAAAGGAACAACATTAGGGTGTAGACTATGATGCGAAAACGGGTGCGGCATAAAATGCAAGTTTATTGAGTTGGTGGATGATACTGGAGAAAGTAATAGTTATATTTCATCCACTACTTCTAACACCCGGATCCAACATGCACATATGTTAAAATCTCAAGTCAAGTGTAGAGTTGTTAGAAGAAAAAGTAGACAATTTATATGTGAAAAGGTCAGAGATGAGTATAAAAACACCAAAGTCGAAGAAATGTTGTATGATCTTTATTTGTCTCGCACTTTTCATTGTATTTTTCACCTGGTTATATTAGATATATGTATTTGTAGGGACTCTATTTGATGTGGATAAATGTCAAAACCTTCCTTGTCTATATCATTTTTTATATTCCTTTTGTTATAGTAGACAGTTTGTATTTGCTTCTTGTACAATGCTTCTCATTAGTAAATTTACTTCATATCATAGCATTTGTATTTGTAGGATTGCATTTGTATTAGTTGATCACTTCTCATATCATATCTTATTATGAACTGCTATAAAATAAAAAAACAAAAAAATTAATTTCGCCATTAGCATGTTGACCAATGATAGTCTCGAGCCTGAAAAATGTGAGGAAACTATTGACCATATGATTATGCATGTTATACCTGTCCACTCTATCAACATAAGCAGATTCAGATTATTTGTACAGTGTAGAAGAGTCCTTTAAGCACTGCCAACATTTCATGATTGCTTTTATATAATATCATATCATGCAATTTATGAGCATATGAAGCTACTTAAAGATCAATTATGTTCTGGTTAAGTAGTCACTGGTTAATTGCCTTGAAATATTAAAACCTTCTTTTTAACAGATTGACAGATGAGAAACAACTGAAAACATATATTCATACATTGGATGCTTGTTGAATTATGAAATCTGAAAGTTCTAAATAATAAACTCTATATGTTTATTCATGTTCGTATATGCAGCTTCTGGTCATTGATTTCATGATCTGCATCTTTTCTTTATTGTGGTCCATGTACCAAGCCCACAGTAAGCATTCATGTTGTTCCCAATGTTTTCCAACATTTGGCAATCAATCCCAGCATCATTGAAAATCTTATATTGCAACAGTCGAGTATATATGCAGGTTATTCCATATGCAATATTTTGTGGTCCATGTTTGCACATCTATCCAAAATCTTTGTTGCTAATGTTGAGTGTGAGTGGGAAAGTCTGGTTATCCTCAGTTTGTGTTACTGTGTTCTTTTCCTTTTTCCTTTTTCCTACTTGATCTGCAACTTTTTGTTGAAACTGCTGATTAATGTTTAGTTTTTGAACATTCTGTTTTTGTTTGTATTATATCATTTTATATCTAAGCATTGTTGGATCATATTTATTTGTGAATTACTGTAAAGTTTTACAATCCACTGTAAAGTTTTGAATATCTGAATTACTGTATGTGTTTGGTAGTACATTGCAATAAATTTTTTTTTAAAGTATTTGTAGAACACAGTATTTTGCTGAGTGGGAAAATTTCCTTGGACCAGATTTGAAACACACATGAAGTGAGCCATAGCATCTCTCTGTTCTCACCTTTTTGTGCAGTTCCATGGTCCTAAACTTGATAGTTGAATAGTGTGAATTTTATGTTGGTAAAATAATACTGGAATTATCTTGCCCTTTCTCACAAAGGCAAGCAATAAGAACCACAAGCAAGCTCTCAGATATTGTTGAAATAAACATTCAATAATTGTAGAGCACCTTGTTTTGGAAGCAATAGAATGAGCTCTAAAATGTATTAGCTTTCATTACTGTAATTCTAGAAACAAAAACAGGTTATATCATGGATCAGCTATTGAACTAAAGTTGCAGCTGCCTGCATTCAAGTCCTTAGATATGGCTGGTGATCAACTGATAGGGAAGGACTTTGCTGAGGCCTTTGATGTTGCATGCTTTCCTCTTACTCTTTTCTCTAGTGCCATTGATCCTTGTTGGGCTTCCGGAGTTGCATCAAGGGCAATGCAGGGGTTACTTGAATTGTTGGTAGAATGGGGTGCAGATAATGTCAACCAGTGTTTTCTTGAAGCACCTTGTTTTGGAAGCACTGAGCTTGTTTACATTATGTTACAAGTAAAATGTGGACATTACCATGGTTATATTTTAGTTGCTACGTATAGAAAATGGTGCATTATGACATCAAAAGTGTCATTTACTATTGCTGCACACCTATACTATGTAAGGAGATGCTCGTCATCGTGCTGGCAATTGATAAATGGTGACCCTACCTCTTGGGCAGGCGGTTTCTTGTGCCGACAGACCATAGAAGCCTCAAGTTCCTATTGGGACAAAAAATCACCACCCCAAATCAGCAAAAGTGGATATAAAAAATCTTGGGGTATGATTTCGACATGGAATACAAGAAGAGACTAGAGAATAAGGCATCTGACGCTCTTTCCCGAAAGTTTGAAGACTCACCAGAATTGCACACTCACCATGGTTACTGGTACTATAAGGAGCAAAATTTGTAAGTCCCAAGAAGAAGATAGTGAAATTCAGGCAAAAATTAAAGAAGTCTAAGAGGACCCCAGGCTCACCCCCACTACCAAGTCAGAGGAGGCATTCTTTACTACAAGAGAAGGATCCACCTTCTGAATGGTAACGATCTTACCAAGGAGCTCATTAAGGAGAGTCATGACACTCTCAAAGCGGGTCACGGGGGGTCTAAAAAACTTTGCAAAAACTCAAGAAATTAATTTTCTAGAAGAGGATGAAGCAAGAAATTCAAGCCTATATAAAAGAGTGCCCAGTTTGCCCAGCAAACAAATACGAGTGTATCAAGCCCCCAAGGTTGCTTCAACCCTTGCCTATTCAAGAGGGAGCGTGGCAAGATATCTTCATGGATTTTATTGAAGCCCTACCCTTATCCAAAAAGGAGTCCATCTTCGTCATCGTCGACCATTTCACTAAATATGTGCACTTCGTGACCCTCCCAAAGAATTACACTACACATAAAGTGTTGGATGCATTTTTTGATAAAGTAGTAAAATTATATGGACTGCCCAAGACCATAGTGAGCGATCGAGACCCTCTCTTCTTGAATCAGCTACGGGAGGAATATTTTCAAGGGAATGAGACTCATCTCCGGTTTAGCATGTCCAACTACCCCCAAACGGACGGACAAATGGAGGTGGTAAACCAAATCCTTGCCACATACTTACAGTGTTTTACTAGCGAGCAACCATCGCAATGGGCCACCTATCTCCAGTGGACAGAATATGCATACAACACAAGTTTTCAGTCCGCCATCGGCATCACTCTATTCGAAGCGTTGTATGGGTACCCCTCCCCCCCCCGCCTTCCATTATCTCTTACGTGCATAGGAGTGCCCATTCACTAGACATGGATCATGAGCTCCGAAGTATCGATGAAATTAGAGCCATCCTCAAGAGAAATATCACGCAAGCTCAGCAATGGATGAAGCAGATCTACGATAAAGGGCGGCTCGATAGAAATTTTGAAGAAGGTAATTGGGTTTGGCTAAAACGAGCTCAGAAAAATCAGAAAATGCTTTTCAGCCAACGCTACACGAAGTTGCTCCCCAAGTATTATGGGCCGTTCCATAATGCAAGAAAAATTGGCAAGGTGGCCTACCTTTTTGAGTTGCCTCAAGAAGTTAAAATCTGCCCAGTTTTTCATGTCTCAAGGTTAAAGCCTTTTTTCAGAACACTACCATCAGCCATCGAGATTCCACCAAAGGATGATGCCCCCAAAGCCACAAAGATCCTCAAGACTAAAAGGCTACGACGCAAAGAAGGAATATTGGTAAAGAAGCACTTGATCGAATGAGACAACAGAGGCACTAAGACGGTGAGTTGGGTCTGAGAGAATGAGCTCTGGAGGGACTATTCGGGATTCTTGTCTTGAGGGCAAGCACATGGCGGAAGCATGGTGGGTTGATACGTGCCCACGTAACACTGCATGCTAAAGGTGCGCGCTTCGAGTTTCATCCCGGCGTGACAGGAGGCCACGCTCGTCCTTTTGGGTTCTAGAAGCTTCTAGCATGGTAGGAGGCCATGCCCGTCCGATGGTACTGCCACTACCCTGCGGTAGGCGCATCGCAGGGGTCATGGCCAGCCTGGGACACGACCTGGCGCTAGGGGACGACAGCTGTAGGCGTCCTTTGTTCAAAAACCGTTAGGGTTTCTTTTTATCTTTTTATCTTTTTATCTTTTTATCTTTTTGTCTCTTTGGCACTTCAGTTGTGGGGACCACCCCATGTAAGGCCTATAAAGCCCCTTGTTGTAGTTTGCTTTGGATTATGAATGAAAAATTGCCCCCCTTTATTCTCTCCCTCTCCCTCCTCTCTACTCTGTTTCCCCCTGTCGGACCTACCGGTCTCGTCACCATCTCCGACCTCCTCTCTTAGGTCGACACCCCCTTCACAACAAATTTATTGTAAGGGTCTTGGGCTTGGGCGTGGTTCTCCCAGCCTCCCCGCATCACTCACAACTCCTTACAGCTCATCTTGACCTCACGCAGGCCTTCCCGCATCCCGCACAACACCACGCGCACCTCACTGCCACCCCTGCATTCCTCAGGCACTGACGTTTGGCACCAAACGCATGAGTCACTCCACCGCTCACCCGCACGCGCCCCGGTTTGTCGTGCCTTCAACACTCAATGTGTCGCGTGCTCCACGCATGGGTCGGCTGTGCACGCCCCCTTGCATCATGTGCTCTCTGCCGCACACCCCCGCATATCGCGCACCTCAACGTTGCATGCCTCACGCGTGGTCATCCCTACCGCACGCCCTCATGCACCGCGCGCCTCACGCACGGCTGTTCCTGCCAAGTGCGTCCCGCACAGGTTCGCCCCTGCGGTTTCAGCAGCCCGCCATGCACCGCACGTCAACTCCTTTGCCGCCGCATCAACACCCTGTGAATCCTTCTGGGTAAGCCTTTTTTTGCAAACATAGCTCGTTGGGGAGGCTTTCCGCAACAAGGTAGGGGTGTTCCCTTTGTCCCAAAGGGGCGCCGTTTAGAGGCCCGTCCCCTTCAAAAACTGCTCCATTACGGGCTTTAGCTAGTGCATCCCAGCGTAGGGTCACCAATGCACGCTGAGCAGGGTTCGGACCAAGGTTCAGACGAGATTTTTAAGGAGCCCGAACAGCGGGTACACAAAAAGTGTGGAATCACATTGCACCTGATCCTCCCTCGAAATTGGGCGTGCTCCCTAGTGTGCAAGGGGCCAGGGAGCAAAGGGTTTATTTGTTTTTACACCAACAAGCTCTTCTTCCATTATAAAGCAAAAGCAAAAAAAAATCATATATTTCTTGATGCATTGTCATTTTTTGCTTTTATCAATTGCCCACTGTTGTCTTTTGATTTAAAACTAAGGGTGCGAATGCATTGCAGTGCTGG
This sequence comes from Nuphar pumila, assembly GCF_984573655.1. Classification (NCBI taxonomy): domain Eukaryota; kingdom Viridiplantae; phylum Streptophyta; class Magnoliopsida; order Nymphaeales; family Nymphaeaceae; genus Nuphar; species Nuphar pumila. Next base: position 85,088,081 of record NC_143254.1, on the reverse strand, counting down.
ATTGTTCCATAACCAAATCTCAATACTGAGTCTGAATATGAGCTCTGATGCAAATGTTATCCAATGTGGCAGGGCTGAATCTGGATCCCAAATGTATGTGATATGATAACAAGGACTAAAAGCAAACTCTTTACATGTAAAAAGTTGAAATGGAGCATATTTTGATCTGAATCTGAATTTGGTCTGAATTAAAAAAGTGATCAGAATCTGATCTAAATCTGAAAATAATCCAACTAAGCAAATATGAATCTGACCCGAAATGCACATTCAGATCCTATATATTGTAAGGACCCGTGTCTAAAATTAGCCTGTAGGATTTGGATCCGATATCCACTTATTCCCTATATGCTTGCATCCCTATTACAAACCCCTTGAGGTGTCATTGGGCAAGGCACTTTGTTTAGAAAATAAACTTAGCAGGGGATTGCCTCACCCTAAACTCCTTGGACATAATTTTACTTTGAGCTATTTACTACTAAATGACACCCAACAATATTTTTATAATTGGATTCATACCTAGAAAATTTGGTAATTCAAGACTTCAAATCCACACATCATTTATTTTATGGTTAATCGAAACCATACATGTGGTTTTTAAGCTAGTTGTTCCTATTTTCACTCAAATTCTTGATTTCTTTTTCTTCTCATTTGTATGCTTTTATAAATATTTGCTTTCAAAATTACGCATAACCCATCCTCATGGCTAGGGGTGTAACTGAGACGGGTTCGAGTCAGGTCTTATCTGACCCGATTCTGAATCGAGACTAATTAAAAGTCTGACCAAAACACAAACCCAATTTAATTCAGGTCCAGGTACCGCTAGAAACTGGACTCATATGGGTTAACGGGTTTGGGTATACATTGGGTCAGGTCTTTAGTAAACCAATTTTGATTGGGGTTGAGTTTGGATCTGGGTCTGTAAAAAGCAAACCCATACAGGTTAACGGGTTTGGGTATTAATGGTTTGGGTATCAATGGGTTCGGGTATTGATATGATAGGTATTCTAGACTTAATTATCCATCAATAAAACAATATGTAAATTAATGAAATCAACTGTCCGTCAATAAAACAATATGTAAATTAATGAAATCAACTGTTTATTGAGAAGATTATATGTTAACAAAATAGAAGCTTAATAATTATTTCAAATAATATCAAAATCTGAATATAAAAGGAATATATACATGCCAACCAAACATTTTAGGTTGAAAAAAAAAAAACAATGATATATCATAATCAATCACATTTAATGATTTCTTTACTATTATTCTGGGTTCGCTTCAATACAATTTCCACGACCAAAGGGCAACAGGAAATATACGAAAAAATGAATTAAAGTGCAGATTACTAAAATGCAATCCATATTACTTCCAAGTTTATCAACATTTTTTAATGGTTAATTGAACATATATTATTTATCAATTAAAAACTTTCAGATGGATAGAGTATGAAGCGGGTTCGGGTATGAGTCAGTTCAGGTATATAGTCCGGTTGGGTAATGGTCCTTTCGGGTTTGGGTGTATGATCAGTTTGGGTACAAAGCAAGTTCGGGTATGAGTCAGTTCAGCTATATAGTGGGGTTGGGTACAGGTCATTTCGGGTTTGGGTGTATGATCAGTTTGAGTACAAAGTGAGTTCGGGTATGAGTCAGTTCATGTATATAGTCGGGTTGGGTACGGGTCGTTTCAGGTTTGGGTGTATGATCAGTTTGGTTACAAAGCGAGTTCGGGTTGGTTCAGTTTTAAAATATGGAGAACCATTTGGGTCTGGGTACATAATGGGGTCAGGCCTGTTCAGATTCAGATCTTCATTTATAATACCCAATAACCGACCCATGTTCACTATGGATCTATATTTTGGACTTGACCCAAACCCATAGGTCCACCATTATTGGTTTGCTTCGGGTATAATTGGTTTGGGACATCGAGACGTGTTGGGTATACCCAACCCAGTTACAATCTTAACCAAGGCAATAAAAGGTGTCCGGCAAAGCTTGACCAACACGATCTGAATTTAAAAGAGTGTGCCTAATATCCGATCCAGATCAGGCACAAATATCATAATATAATCCCAGATTCAAAAATAGTCAAACACCTTGGGTTAATAAGTTTGCTGAAATTGGGTCAAATAGATCATTGACTAAGTAAAACGGGTCGGGCAAGACACAGCCTGGACACAATTCTTAACATATTTATTTACTTGGTTTGATTTTGGGTCCAACTAGCCACATCATATTTGGTCCAAATTCGACCAAAAATTGATATGGGTTATTCATATCTGATAATGTGGGTTGGATCTATTTCATAACCAGGTCTGAGATCTGAGCCATTTGCATATGATCCCACCAAGTAGGGGTGCAAATGGGTAGTTGGACCTATCCAAAAGAATTGCAGTCAGATCTCTTTGGATCTGAATCAAAACTGGATATTCGTATATGGTAAAATCCAAGTCAACATTGGGATTAATCCAATCCATTTTATCTTTTTGAATAAAAAAAAAAAATTACATGTTTTTTTGTGGGTCTATTTCCACAAATGCTCATATCTCAGCCGGATGGAAATTTCATTACCGGATCTGCATATAGAGACCCACTTTTCAAAAAGGTTCTGGAGTCAGGCCAAGCCTGTTCCGATCCATATCCAACCCTTGTTTTTTTTTGAAAGGCAAGCTGGTGTTAGTTAGACCCCTACCAGTTATACAACTATACCATTAGGTTTTGAACTTAATTGAACAAAATAAAGTAAAATACCCATTTTATTTTGTTCAATAGTCCAAAGTTTTTAAATACTATAAAATTTTCAAATTTCTTCTTTAAGTAAATACATATCGTGTTTACATAATATGCAGCCTCATACATCGCCCACACAGCCACCCATCTTGGGATTTCTTCAAATGGGTGTGGTCTTCATCTCAAAATATGTTGAGATGGGTTGACAGTCAGTGACAGCAGCGTCGCTAGCAGCTTAGAAAATACCTTAGATATGGGCGTTCATCCACAGTGTGAATGTATTGGGGAGTCATTGTGGTCCCTTAAAAGTAAGAGGCATTCCTACCGTGGGGTCATAGGTGGAGTTGATTGAGAGGATGAACAACCTCCAAGAAAGAGCCGCATCCTTTGGCAATTACAAATACTGTAACGAACTTTATTAGTCACCAGTCAAAAGTGGCGCACATGTGTGTGTGTGGTACGATGAGGCCTATGATGATATATGTGTTGCTAAGTGAAAAACCTATGCCTTAGCTATGGCATGCAGTGGTGGCATGAGACAACGGTAACTTGCTCGTAAGCATCTCAGCAAGCAAGCCTAAAGTGTGTGTGCTACTTGTCAAGTGCATTTCATGTTTTGAACCAGAGCTCGCTTTCTAGATTTCAAGCCCAAACCTTCATTGAAACCAAAAAAGTTTTCTAACAAACCCTTTCTAGCATTTTTTTTTTCTCTCTCTCTCTCTCGGTCTAGATCTGCTTCTTTGTTGAAGCTCTGATGAGTTAGAATTGACTTCGAGAGTACTGCCTACAGGAGTTCTACTAAATTTAACAGAAAAATCAAATTAAGATCTCAGAAGCGCTGCCAAAACTCTCAAAAATAAGGTTAGTATTTGAATCCTTTTTTTAAAACTAAATTCATAATTGTAGGACTTTTTATTCTCCCTCTGAACCCCTAGAACTTTTTTTGGATTTAAATTTTGGCAATTTTGCCAAAATTTAATTTAACCCTGCTTCTACATAGAGAAAATTCTATTAATTTTTTTAAAAAATATTTTTAAGTATTTAGAACTACCATAGTAGTAGTTTTGGCAAAATTTCTCTAAAGGTTTTTGAAAAATAAAGCTATTACAGTATAGATTTTGGCAAATTTTTTCTAAGTATTTTTGAAAAGTAGTATAGTTATAGCGGAAGCTCTCGCAAAAATTTTCTAAAGATTTTCAAAAAATAGAGCTATTCTAGCAGAAATCTTGGCAAAATCTTTTTAAAAGATTTTGAAAAATAGCATTAGTATAACAATAGTTCTGAAAAAAAAAATTCTAAGGATTTTTGACATTTTTGAATTATTATAATCATATTTTTTGCAAAAAAATTTAGATATTTCAGAAATTTTGAATTTATCTAGTAGGAATTATGTAAAAAAAAGTATAGATATTTTTTAGGCACATAAATATGTGACGAAGACCCTAGTGCAATCATTTTGGCAAAATACAAAGTCTACGTTTGAGAACTCCATTGAAAATAAAAGTGATGTGTTCCCAAGTGATATTAGGGTTTTTTTCATTAACGGGAGTCAACACCCATAACACCTATATAGGAGACATTTCTCTTGACTTGGAGTGATCACGAGTATGCAAATTTCTAATGAGCATCAACAGGCATGTGCAGGACCTGCTCTAACCGTGCGCCTTGCCGCCCAACATCGCACACTTGCGAGGTGCTCGACGAATGTATGTTGAGCAATGATGATCCCTCTTGACTAAGGAGCTTTATTGCATCAAACTAGCAATTGGCTTAAGCTTAAAGTCGAAAGATCTTCATCGTAGTGAAAGTTCCTCGTAGGGCGCACATTGCACTCTATGAGGCCTACAGGTATCGAAATGCAATATACCTCTCGTTTGGGGCATCTTTAAAACTCAATGCTTACTCTAAGATTCAAGATGCTTATTTGGACGCTTAGCTGACTACATCGGTCTTCGACTGTGTACTCATCACAGTAAGGTGACACACCCGCCCCTTGTAGGCTTACAGGCTCTTCATACTGACAATTGACATTGCCCCTCTCTATTGACCCGTTCGACTTTATCGCTTTTGATATTATGTTGTGTTAAGCATGCATGAGATATGCACACCTTTGATCTTGCTTCTGCCAAGTTTACATAGCTTCTTGCTTAAGACAAGCTGCACGTCGCACGGCCCAAACAACCGGTCGATCTCCCTCTTTGCATGAGTTAGGAAGATGTAGAGAAAAAAAGGTTGTGCCAATACGGCACCTCTGACCTACTTGGCATTTTATGCTAAATGGCACCACCGGGTAGGGATGCACACAGATTGGATTTTGGATTCCAAAATACATTGAGAAGTCGGATCAGTTTGGATCTAGTATAACAAAATTTTGCAAATTTGGCCTCTTGAATCTGAGATAGCAAAATTTTGCGAATTTGGCATCCTGAATCCGACCCGTTTGCAACCCTACATCGGGTTTACCAATATAAATCATAAAAACTAGAGATTTATGTTTTTTATGATTTATAAAGAAAAAAAAAAGCATAACAAAGAATTCATGTTTTTTTCTAAGATTATCAACTTCTGGTGATGCCAACAACCACTATAACAATATAAAATATTCATTGCCATGGTACTTTAAGAATTGCCAGAAATAAAAACTTTGCACAGGTGCACGTGCAGGCAAACACTGACACACACACTACGCGTACATATTTTTGCAGCCAAGACCCTTCTTGATGCTTATAATTACTGTTTGATGATAGGTGGTACTAAGAATTAGGAAGACCAACAAGCTCAACCCCTTTGCAATCACCAAAGCAAGTACGTTGAAATTCCTTTTGAATAACTACCATTTTATAACAAAACAAGTGTATATCTTTTGTCCAGTGTGAATGAAGAGAGATCAACTAAAAAGTCCAAGGTGATGGCACTTTTGAATTTCCAGCGTTGGATTTGGGAATTTATTAAAGAAAACTCTCTCTCTCTCTCTCTCTCTCTCTCTCTCTCTCTCTCTCTCTCTCTCTCTCTCTCTCACACACACACACACACACACACACACACACACAGGCCATGCATGCTTTTATACATCAGAGTTTATATAGGATAGTTGGCTACGTCTGGAATGTGACCACAAATGATAAAAGTGCTACTGTATTCTGTTGCCCCAACCTGACGGGTCAAAATGACCTAAGAATTTTCAACCTCTATCTGTATATCACAATCAACTGCGGGCTAGAATTGTATGTCCATCACGGCTTCCTCTTCCGTCTGGTCTGGAAGTCTCATTGATAGTTTAGACCACTAAGGTGAAACAAAAGCCTCGAGCATCGTTTACAGTTATCTGCACATTTTTTAATGTTCACTGGCCCTTCAATGAAGTATCAAGGTCACTTTTGCTATGGGACAGAGACTTTCTGATCCACCATTGTCTCGTTAAATTTCAATGCATGTCGTTAACATATCTAAGTAATTACTCCGTAAACGTTTCAGTACTTTAAATGATCTTGATTTTTAAATGTCGAGCAAAATCACACAGGGCTGTTCACTGACTTTGATCCTAATCTAATGCTCTGTTCAGGTATCATACTTGACTTGCATTCTGGGACACAGAAGGAATGGGCCAAAGAAGAGGACCCCCCTTATTTGATAGTTATTGAAACAAATCGAGGGATGATCAAACTTGTAATGAATGACCGCTCCAGTTACAAGCTTTGGTCAATGACAATAAATCATCTGCTGATGCTTTTCACTAGCTACAGTGAAGATGAACTTAATTCCTGAAGTCCATATCAAAGTGTCAATCATCCCTATTTCAGCTAGCTCCTATATATTTTGTGAGGAAGTATCACCGAAGTGAGGAAAACCCTAGATTGCGCCCCACAACCACCCTGCCTTACATGGCCCACCTCTGAAAGCTACGGACACACTCGTGTGCCAGTGGGGTTTGATCTGGTGTATTCACCTCAGCACCTTTACAGCCACCCCGCTGGCCACGCAGGCAACCGCCGCAGTGGTTCACCAACAAGTTTCTCTAGGTTAATGTTTGATTATTGGACTGTCTCCTTTCAGTTTCCATGCTTCTTACAGGTCCTCTATGTTCTCCAATGGAAGATCACCGATTTGAAAGAATGCATATGATGCTTTTTGGAGTGTAACAACACACGGCATACCACCATGAGAGAATAATATGCAGTATAGGGAAAGCAATTTTATTTCTTGATTACGTCAAACCCTTTAAGTGAAGGATAGCCAAGGAAAAGAAAAAAGTAAGGACATTTTGGGTACAATAATGTAATCATAACTGATCATTGTCAATAGGGTCCAGCATCTATTATAGCCTGAAACACATCCAACGGTCAGTACATCAAAGGATTAATCTGTGCAGCCTAAACAGAGCACCAGCAATGGTACACTTATGCTGCATAGTAAAATATATGGTCTAACCAAGTAACTTACACGTATCTATGTGAATAGAGACTTCCTGTAAGTTTTCCTGAAAATGTAAGATATAACTGTCATCAAGTCACTCATGCCATCAGTGGGTCATATTGCTAAATATCAATTTCTCCATTAGATTTTTATCTGTGTTTCTATACCATCTACGTGTTTTCTTTCAAGTGATCTCATTCAAGAAGCTTTCAGCTTATAATCCATTTTCAGACATTACTCTTTGAAAGTTTTGATTGTCAACAAGCAACATGACGTTGTTTTTTGCTTCCTTAAGAACTACCAATTTCAGGCAAGGTAAACATGCTATGAGATCACAACATAAGATAACCGTGAACCAAAAGTTGTCAAGACCAGCAATTAGAAGACTCCCAAGAGCCTGACCTTCTATCGGATAAGAAAAAGGAACCTTTTTAATATATAAAGTATCATTCTTTAAAGGATTTTAAATTCGATCAAATATAATATGCAATCAATGAGGAATAGCAGATTTTATAATAATTATACAACTAATTGGTGATTTTAAATTGTAAAATTACAATGAGGATTATTAGTTCAAAGACTTTTTAATCAACATTTACAAAGAAAAGAGACAATGCCCTACACAGAAATAGCTACAAAAATATGATAAAGTTACGATGCACACTGGCTTGAAAACCATACCATTAGGATAACTGGATGCACTACGCTAATCTCTGAGGTATTAAGATCTGACTTCTGTTTCATGTTCAGATTAGATGGCCACATGTGATTTGCCTCAATCTATTGAGAATCAGAGTTTGGAGAGGTCAGTCCATAGAAGAATTCGCCGAGGGCGTCCTAGAAATCTTGCTTGCCATGCTGGTTCATCACTCTCATAAACAAAACCGCTCTTAGTATACAATTTCTTTGCTACTTCATTATCCACAGCAACATGGGCATAAAGATCAGTGATACCTGAATAAATCAAAAAGTTCAGATCCAGAATCTGACAGTAATAAATAACAGAAAGATATAGTAATACTTGATAAATTATCATTTTAAAATGATGATTGTGTTGTGCTAGTACTGAAGGTCAAGCATTATGAACCATGTTCATCTTTTTCAGGACATCATCATACAGGTCGCATCCAATCTAGACAAGGTTGGCTATGCAAGTACTATATTTCTACATTGGATGTGAATTATAGGAACTAGTGCACAAATCACAGAAGTTATTGGTACATATGAACGTGTGTGCATGTGTACATATGCATCCATAACATGGTTGCACTAGTAAAATTAAACAGAAGTGTTTAACATAGAGTGTGGCGTTAACAAGAACAGGACAAAATAACCACAATACGATGATGATGATGGTGATTCAACCAAACTCTTTGGGAAAGGTATTGCAGAGATTTACCCCATCCTTTGACAATTTTCTTGGACTTGTCAATTAGGGCATAACCAATACCCTTTCTGTGCAGCTCTTTGGCTACACACACATTGCTCAGATAAGCTCTAGCAAAATCAGCACCAATACCCTGCCAAAAAGGAATTTCATTATCTGATCAGAGAAGAAACAGACCAGCGTGAAAATAATGGTTAATTATCAAATCATCCTTGTGGCAGAATCATTATAAAAAAAACCTAGCTTAGAGAAAAAGATTTTAAGTATCTCTAACCAACAATAAACCAGAGTTACGAGAAGCTTCTTAGATAGGTGGGAAGCCCGCTTCCCAAAAACTTGCTTCGAAAACATGATACTATCTTCAACAAGATACTATGATCAAGACCTTAATATTCTTGATGATAAACACATGCATACATGCACAATAAGAACTCTTGTGCACAAAAGCACAACCCACTAGATCTCACAAATGCACAAAGGCATAAAAAAGAATATGAAAACACTTTATTAGTCACTTGGGCTTTAACCCAAAGCCATACAAATACACTAGAGGGAGGCCCTTTATATAGGGCAAGGGATGACCCTTGGAGGGGCTCCCACATAGTCATTGGAGCCCCTCCAACGGTCACAAATGTGACCGTTGGAGGGGGCCAACGACTAGTGGTGGGCCCCCCATGGTACACAAGTACATCAAAAAGAAAAAAAAGGATAAAAATAAAGAAAAGAAAAAAATATTTACAAAAGCATATTCAAGAAATGAATATGCGTAAATGTGTGAAAAGACTAAACTACCCCTATAACTAATAATAAATAAATATATTTTATATATATATAATAGGTAGAAACATATACATATATTATATATACGTATATGTATTACCTTATATATATAAAATATATATTGGATTACAAGATTCGATTACATAATTTAAGAGATACTCCTCACTTCTGAAACTTGATGAGAATCTCGATCCTCCCACGCTTCTCCTATACTTTCCACACGCTTAATCTATGTTACACGGACTCGGCTAGGGAGGCGCTGCACCCGAGTCGACACGCCCCGACACAGGTGCGGACACGGACTCGGCCTGGACTCGGTCAATGCCGAGTCGAACTCGGTCAACGCCGAGTCGGACTCCGTCAACGCCGAGTCGGACTCGGTCAACGCCGAGTCGGACTCGGTCAACGAGTCGAGGCCGAGTCCATCCACATTTTGGACTCAGTCAACTTTGACTGAGTCTAAAAATATTCATTTTTAGGACAAAAAACAAAAAAAAAACATTTTTTATATATCTTTTTTTTTTAAATATATAACCAGACTGTGCAATGCAGTTGCACAGTCACAGACTGTGCAACTGCAACTGCACAGTCACTGCATTGCATAGTCTGCATTGCACAGTCTGTGCAACTGTTAACGTATAAAGTTTAAACATTTGAATGTCAAAACTGAACAGATAACAAAGATGTGAATGCTATAGTAAAGGGGTCATTTCAAAAATTGGACCAATACAGATTATGGACCATTTCACAAGGTCATAGTTTCAAACTTTCAAGTTTTTTTTCCTTTAACCATGGCCTATAGATGTGTTTACATTAATTTTAATTGTTTACTAGAATTATTGTTATATATATATATAGCCGAGTCCCCGTGTCCAAAATTTTTGAAATTGCGCCGCACCCGTGTCGCACCCGCACCCGCACCCATGTGACATAGCGCTTGATCTATTCTTCTTATATGTTCTCTCACTTTACTTTTCTTGTATTTTGTATTACCTCTCATGCTTCTCACTCACTTCCATGTGCTTTCTCTAACTTGGCAGTCATCATTTTAGATTTTGTTAAAAATTTAATTCTTACACTAAAATATCATGAAATTTAAGCATAGTCACTTTTATTTTAGTTTTTATTTGTGTTCCATTTTTATTCCCATTCAATTCTTATATTATTTTTTTTATTCCTCGCTTCCCACTTCCTATACATTTTCAAATGCATCGCTTCTGCTTCTTAGTCTGGCAACCTTGCAATAAACCATTGTCTTCTCATCTTCCATACCCAAAGCAAGAAGAATCCAATAATAACATCTAAATTTCCTGAGAAGATGCAATGTTTAAAGAGTTTGAAGTTCATAGCCATGCTTCAAAATAAACACAAAGTAGAAGTCACTGCCTCAAATAAGAGTTATCGGTAAACAAGTGGCTACCAACTTTAAATATTTTGGCCACAAAAATTGCCCCAAAGAAGGGTTGTGGAGTTATAAATTAAAAAAAAAAAACAGACCGATATAAGAGAGGTCTTGCAGGCAGATTTTGATGCTGCTCACTATAAGTTGATGCAGGGGTTGTAAGGTAAAGATAGGAAATAACGAAAAGTAAAACCCTGAACTAGATTGATGTCTCAGGTACAAAAAAAGAGTATTTAAAAACTCATAAGACACAAAGTTAAATACCTGCCCTTATTTTGGAGACTGTCCGGCACCTTTCAGGCACTTCCGTTTAAAGTTTTTTATTTGCATGAAATATGTTTTCAAGCAAAGACACCCAGGAACCTGGACAGAATCTAGTACTTTTGAGCACATAGGCTATTACAACATTGAACTCCAAGGTTTTCCCTTGCAGATGTATGTAGCATTATTAAGCAATTTCTCTCAGTTTGCAGTACGCATTAACTACAGTGGTAAATCAGGCATCACATAAATTACATACAAAGACTTAATTATTCATGACAATGAACAAGCAAAAATAAATAGTAAAATGGGAATATAACCATTCTCAAAGCACATAGGCCCTGTTTGTCACAACACTGGGGAAGGACCCCCTTTCATGTGAAAGGGGGCACGCAGTTCATAAAAACCACTGCATGCCCCATTTTGCATGAAAGTACTACCCGACCCCCCAGGGAAGGCCTTTCATGCAAAATACCACAGGAAAATGTGGGTCCGGTGAACTGCCATGTAGGCAGTATGTGGGCCCCACACTTCTGCATGGATGTTTGTTTCAGGCAGCCAGGAAAGGAAGTCTTTTCATGCAAAAAGGGCTCCATTCCCCATGAATCACATGGGCCCTTAGCCAAATATTTAAGAATGATCAACAGATACTTCTAATCTCCTGGCACATAAGGAGATGCCTCGTATATGAGATGAGAAAATGTGAAAGCACTTAAAGGAAAGAAAGGACATGATTCTCAGAAGCAGTTGGCATAATATTAAAAGGGTATACCTCAGGCCTCCTTCCAGTTATTTCATCTGCTAGACTCATGGTTTGGTTAAGGTCTAATGTCCCAATAACAACTCGATCTTCTCCATCATTAGAGAACTATAGCAAATAACAAGTATAAACACATTCATCAACACTCCACAAAGTTATCACATTTCACTGAACAAAAGAAAAATGATATTTAATTTATCTTAGGACTCTCCAATATTTAGAAGGTAGCAACTAAAACATGGTTATGAATCTATTAACATTCTGTCAATTACTTATTTCTTTCATTTTAAAATATGAGGTTATCAGGAAACATTTCTTATGCTGAATTTCTGGAAAACAAAACTTAGACGAGTAGATAATGCAAATGGAAATGATGCTGTTCATGAAAATATTCAACAGACAAGAATCAGTCTATATTCAAGTGGTCAGATGATAGGTTCATACAGAAATTCATGCAGGTACACCACTATATTTGATTATTAGGGAAGGCTGAGTAAGAAAAATCAAATTACAATGAATAAACTACAGGATAATTTAAACCATAGTCACCTATATCATTCGAGGTAATTTCTTGGTGAGGGTTTTTCTTGGATAGATTTTCAAAAGTTTGTATTTCTCGAGAAAATCTTTGGAGTTTAAAAATTTGAAAAAATACAAATAATAATAAAAAAGATAAGAAAATAATAAATTTTACACTATTTTTCTACCAAAAATATAAAGAAACAAGTTATAAAAGGTTTTGAAAATATAAAAGAAACAAAAATAGGAAATGCAAACTTAAAATATAAAAAAAGAGTTTTTCCCTACAATATCGTGATATTATCACGATAATATAATGGTATATTTTTAATTCTGGAGATATTTTGAAAATATCACAAGATATTCCTGATACTATTGACAACCTTGAAATAGCCGATATTAAAGCAATATTTCAAAATATTGCTCATATACGTGGCACTGATTTAAACCAAGGCTACGCACATTCGTCAATGTGTGAAACATCCATAAAGGATGCCGAAGGCAGCAAGTCTACATAAGTCATCATGCATCAGTATAACAAACCACAAAAGTAGAAACACTTCAATTTAGTGTAGAGAATTTTTCAGATGTAATTAGCTACAAATTATGAACCCGTTTATAGATAGCATCCCTCAGTTTCAAGACACTCATTTTGAAAAAGCTAATGCAATCAATTTATTATTAAGTAGTAAAGGCATTTCAGTCATCTCACAAACCAACTTATAGTTTAATTGCTTTGTCTTCTCATTATCATAGTTTACCTTTATCCCAGAGTCACCAACGTCTTTTGACTGTTATTTTGCTCATGATCATCTTCTTTGCTCAGAGTATCTTTGCAATTATCTTTTCGTACATGCCTACTTTTGAGCTTGAACATGAACAACAATGAGATAATTTATGTCCGAGATGTAATGCATGCTTGAGTAGTGGTTCCTGTTCAAACCAAAGGTTGTCACTAGACTAACTTACTCAACAATCAACTTTCCCAGGTTAACTAACGAAACCTACACATGCAGTGAGCAGTTGCCAACTTATGATGGAATTAAAGATGCAGGTGAAGTGCTGTGTTGATTGGATAATTTTGTGCTGCATACTGGCTTAAAAGCATGCACTTTTCTCAGTCAAGATCTTTGTTAGCTTATTTTCAGCTTAGAAATGCAAGTGATGCAACTTTACGGACCATTTGATGTGTGGACTCAAGAGTCGCACTCTTGCAAGCGGCAAATCTTGCTTCTGGAATGCAAGGCAACCAGCAAGTTCTGAGCAGATGTGCGCTGCTGCTCAACCACTTGTTGTGCTGCAACAGACCGAGAAAAGCCCCTGCTGCAGTGAGGAATTGGAGTGTTTGATGGAGCACTGTTTTGTTATCACCAAACAGTTTGGGGGTGCACTTCATCTGCTCATGCACGTCTCAGTTTCCTCCCAATTCAACTCGTATACCATCCCTCCCAAATGGGATGCAAGGCACTCTTGCATCGCATTTTGGGAGAGATGCAAGAGTCCTGCGTTTCACACAGTACGTAGGGCCTGCCATTACAGTACACAATCATGCTGATGGAAACCCCGTATGAAAAGCCCCTTTAATGTTCACATTTTTCTTCATGGGCAAAGCCATTGCCGGTGTGATAAAAGTGCCTCAGAAAGAAAACAAACAAGAAGACATAATGAGAGTAGTAATTTTGACAATCATAGCAACTTTGAACATGAAAACAAGTTACCCATTCAACCCTGAAAATAGAAAAAGAAACATCTCTGATTTGAAATAAAGAATATAAAGCAGAAAATCAGCAGAAGAAACATTCTGTAAATGAGGCTGAACTGATGATATCCTCCTAACGCTTCACATAATCTAAATTTATACCTTGCATTTGGAAATCAAATCCTGAGATGCCCTTGAAAGTTCTGACAATGATAGATTTGCATTTTTGCATGCAACACGGTTAGATCCAGTCCTCTTCCCAGCTACACGTTCTTTCAGTGCTTCAAATTCCCGCTCCGACAAGTACGTCCTATGATCCTAACAGAACTTGACAAAGCATAAGCACCATCAGTATCATAAAAATATAAAAAGCATATATGAAGCAAATAAAATCAAATATAACTGGCTTGAACTCTATCTAGCATGAATAGTGGATTATCATCCACCACATAATGAGAATCTAGTGGCATCAAAGTACACTTTTTCCTCTCTTTTTTATAGTCACTAGGTGGGATAAAACCCAGATCTGATGGCATCAAAGTACACATTTTCTTCTTTTTTTATAGTCACTCAATGAGATAAACTCGGTTGTGATTCAGACCTGGAATCCCTTGGTTAAGACAGAAATTTGTCAATCCAGCTGGGATATTAGACCGTCCATTGGCAGATGTGGATTTTTGGGAGAATGAGTAGGTGGTATCTTATAGGTTGAGAGTGGTTTCGTTCTACCATTATGGTTCTATTCTTTTGAGAAACGATTTGATGTAAACAACAGGAATAAATTCCGGTAGATTACAGATCTACCACCAGAACTTCGCTAAACTAATGCTGATCAATGAATTAACTAAGAATGAAACAGTAACCTTCGTATTATGAGATTCAGCCCACTTAAGAAGCGAAAAAACATCACTGAAATTTTCTAACAGAACGAAAATCAGATCGTTGCTGAGATTCAGAAACCAAAGGAACCCCAAATTCGAATCGAACGTGAAAATGAAGGAACTCAATTTGATTAATATCAACGGAGATGGTGATAACAACCACAACAACCAAATCTAATCAAAGATATCAAAATCATGCGAGAAAATATCAACTGTTTTTTAAATCTCCACAGGAATCAACAAAAACATAGGTGCTCTGATCCATAAGATAGGAAGAGGAGATGGATCACCTCGACGGAAAAGACGGTGTGATCGAGAGCGTAGAAGGAGTCGACGCGGAGACGAGCGGCGGCCCACAATTCGTCGTCGGAGACGGCTTCGGAGATGGCCAAGGAATGGATGGCATGGTGCTCTCCTTCTTGTTGGAGTTGGGTGGTGGTGGTTCTGCAGGATGAGGAGGAAGCAGAGAGGAGGCGACAGAGACGATGGGTGTGATGGGAATGTGCTGCTGCAGCAGGGGATGAGTTGATGTGGGTGGAGAAGGGATGGCGGGAGAGTTTGAGTTGGGGAGATGGGATGGCAGGAGAGAAGATGAGAGGCTGCGGAGAGCAAGAGATAGATGCCATCCAGCAGCAAACGTCTCTCTCTCTCTGGTTTATATGTAGGTTCGATTTCTTGTGTGTGTTTTAAAAGAATTACGGGGATGGATAAAACATATGTGAATGTGATTGGATTTCGAGGGAATTGCAAGTTTTATAACTACCTGCAATTAGGGTGTCAATGTGTCGTGTTTGAACCGGACCCGACCCGTACCAAAACCTATATGGTCATGGTTTGGTGATAAAGAATGAGGTCCGATTGGATTTTGGATCAGACTTAAAGAGTCCAATTTTTATATGGAGCTATGTATAGTTTGTGAAATTTCATAGCAGACCCGGGACCGACTCAGTTTCAGTTAAGACCTATGATTTTTCAACGTAAAAAGATTAAAAAAAGGTAATATTTTACAGGGTATAAACGAGGTCTGGTTCATATAATTCTTATGGGTCTGGGTATGGTTTTTTATATGGCATGCCCCATCGGATCCAGTTTCATACCTGATACTCGCACTTTTAGTTGGATCCGAGTTTGAACCAGATCTGACCCGTTGACACCCCTACATGGAACGGTGGCCCCTGGCCGGCTGGCCGCCAATTTAAGGATGCAAATGTACTGGGTTCTCATGGTATCTGATCCAAAGTTACACATTATATTCAGATATGGATTCTTAGACTAAGATATAGATGTGAATACCGATCTAATTTGGATCTGCTTAATCAAATTACTTGCCACTTCATATCGATGTTCTGTATTGGAACTGCATTTGTATTCATATCAGATCAAATCTTTTTACATTTTTTTTTTAAATGTAACGAGCTGGATTTTAGTCCCTTTTTACTGGATCCAACATTGTCAGATGTATATTTTAGATCCTAATTCCACCATAGTTTAGTTGATCTCAGTTGGATCTAGACTCAGATTCCGATTTCGATTCAGATGCAGATCTATCATCATTCGACCTCTATCTCTATCTGACCATTTGCACTCCTTCCAATGGCCACAAGAACTAATGTATTGAAAAGGTGAAGAAAGAGAAATTTTCATTTTTTTCCTTTATCAATGAAGGCATTAAAGTCCTGAATTGCCAATGAATCAACCTGAGATCCCCATCGCTCCTCATGAGAGCGAATGGCATTCCAATGATCAATTAATGCCCAAGGACCATCAAAGTTCTGCTGACCCAGATGTTCCCACAATGACCTTCTCCTCCCATGGTAATTGTGTGAACAGATGACAGTTAGACATTGGTCAGAAGCACTCAGGACTTCAACCTGGATATTATTACCCTTCCAAAAACACAACACCCTACAAGTCTTATTTTCCATCGTAATGAAAGTGTTGAAAATCCAGCATAATCTTGGACGTCTCCCCTTCAGTGCATTTAAAATCTTCATACCTACTGAGGATGATAAATAATCAAGCTATTAGAAGCTCCTGCTGCTGTCAGGAAGAGAGCATCCTCACTTCAGCCATGGCCGGCGACTTGCATCACATCATCAATCTTCCTCTCCTTGGATGATGGCTGCTCAAAGGCCCAGGTGGTCGACATGCAGCACCCTCACTGAAGTAGAGGCTTGAGGAAATGACTCATCTTCAGAGCGAGTTGAGAGGTTGTGCTTACGTACATAGCTCGAAGGGGAGGCATTGATTGAAACCCTAAGGTTGTACAGACACTTCTCTGCTCTTGGTTCGCACTCTCTGAAGGTGCAAGAGGAGAGGAGGGGAGAGGCCACAAGTGGAGGTGCATGCTCAGCAAAACTCTGATATCAAAGACTCCACCCCTCTAGAGGAGTGTTTTTTATCAGAAGTTGTACTTTTTTCAAAATGTTTCTCAGCAAAACATTTTCGCTCTTTTGAAAAGGTCAGAAAAACCATACAATTTTCTGACCATGGTTACCTTTTCCTACATCTTTCTCGCTTCCCAAACGTGCCCCTAAAGAAACTAAGAATGCAAATGGGTTTGAATTTTTACTTGGTTCCATACTAGCTAGATCCAAAACTACAATTTTACGTTTAGAAGTTAAACATCTAATCTGTGGGAAAACTGAAATATGTAAACCAACAAAGTATGTAAACTAGTATGAACCAAGCTTTTTATAGTTTTTTTGCAAATCTAATCCTGCATATGCATTTGACATAGATTTGCTTGGAATCAACTATTGGATCATAGTAATAGGATCAAGAAGTGTAATTTTGATGCTTGAATATTTATGAAAATTCTGAGTCATTGATTTTTAAGCCTTAAAAGATCCTTATACATCATAGTTGGATGATCTAAGAGTCTAATTCTATAAAATCTAGCATCTAGATGGCATCCTTATGATGAAATTTTAGAAATAAATAAATAAAAAAACTATGAAAATTTCATTGCATATCATTATACATATTCTAGTTACTCCTAATCTGAGACGAATTTGGGACAAATGTGATGAGGTCTAGTTGGATCACGGTTAAAACCAGATGAATAAATATACTTGAAATCGGGTCTGAACTTTGTGTAATTTTGACTCTCTCTTTTTGCCTTTTCCACGTAAAAATCTGTCATTAACCCTTTTGACTGGATCCATACCACATCCTTCCGAACTATGTTTGGGTCTAGAACTCTTCTACAAGCAGGGATGAAAATGGATCAGATCGATCAGTCATGTTTGGGTCTAGAACTCTACTACGAACCGGGGCAAATAGATCAGATCTAGGATGGAGGTTTTGATATTTTTGGTTGTTGTGGATGCGACCAGATTTAGATGTTCTGGTTCCAACCCATTTGCATCCCTAACCACTTCAGAGCAGGATTTGAAATTGGAACCACTCTTTGAATTTCGAATCCAGTGTGGAGTTTGCATCCTTAAAAGAAACCGAAGTCGTTTAGTTGTCATCGTGTTGTATAGTGAAAAGATCAGGTGCAATATGATTGCATAAATATTTGTTCATTAAGCACCTGATCACCCTCCATCTTGAGGACAGGGCCTGTCAGGTCTGGGGCTCGAAGGGTCGTCGGGTGCTTAATGCACAATTTTTGTGCAATCATATTGCACCCCATCCGTACTCTGTCATATAGGGCTTCAAGTCATGCACCAGCAGCATGGTGAATCAAGGGAATGGGTTGGATATCGAAGCAATTTTGAACCTATTTAGTTGTATTCAGTGGAGCAAAGAGCATCTCATTGATAATCACGTTCGGATTCCATATAATCACTCTTTACATCTGAATTTGAAGCCAAGTTCAAACTGAATCCAAATCTGATGGATACTTTAATCTAATTAATTAGGGTGGACATCGGGCCAGGCTGCGGAGTCCTGATATGCCTGGCATTAGCCCAGCCCAAATATTGCTGGGTTCAGGCTGGGTCACTTGGTCCCAATTAGGGGTGTCAATGGGTCGGGTTTACCCAGACCCGACCCCTACCAAATCCTATAACGTCCGGGTATGGTGATAAATGAGAAGTCTGGATTAAGACCTGGGTCTGGACCTGAAGATCCGATTAATACATGGAGTCGGGCATAGTTTGTGAAATTTTATACCAGACCCAGGTCCAACCCAAGTTTTGATTAAGACCCACAATTTTTCAATGTAGACATGATAAAAAATAGTATTTTACCAGGTATGTCCAGGGTCTGGTTCATGTAGTTTTTATTGGGTCCGAGTATGGTTTCTCTTATGGTGGGTCGTCTGGACTCCATACCTTACCCAAAAATCGAGGCCAGGTCTGGTTGCACCTGGATCCGAACCAAACCCGACCCATTGATACCCCTAGCCCCAATGACTAATCTGGTCAAGCCAGGCTTGAAACCATTATCTTTTTAATTGGGCTGGGTTCAGTCAAGCTCGATTATATAGTTGGGCCAGTTTGGGCCCCACTTCATGGGAAGGCCCACAGAACCAAAAAGAAAGAAAAAGAGCGTAGTTATGTATGCGCTCTGTTGATAACATACTTCACTCGTTAATTGACGAGGAAGCAGAATTATGCTGAGAATGGACTAAACTCATTAATTGACGAGGAAGAAGGGCCACTAGGATTCATGTGAGAGGGGGGCAAACATGGGTGTAGCCAAAAAACAATTTGGTTTGATAGTCGGGGGGGGGGGGAGGGTTCGGGGCAGCGCCCCCGTAAATAAAAAATGGCTACAATTATTAATAAAAATCTATTTCATATGGACAAATCAAACTATTTGCTGCAGTCAGGCTAAAAAATGGATAAAAATCTATTTCATATGGAATCAGGGCTGGGCTTTTAAAAAAAATAAAAAAATAATTGTTTCGGGAGGCAGGATTGGGCTTCCGCCTATGCACATATATAAGCATGTGCATCTCGTATCCTCATGTTTGTCAGCATCACTTAGCATTGGAGTTTGATGCGATTGCAAAGACTTAAGTACCCTTTCCTCCATTGGTGCCAAAAAAAACGATGATTCTAAAAAAGGAGTGGTTGTAAAGATTTAAGTACCCCGAAGATGGTTATTTAAGACCCAGTCTCTGCACTGCAGGATTATCCGATAAAAGAATCCCCCTTGGAGAAGGCCATGAACATCAACCCTCTCACTCTCTCTCCCTTCTTTTTTTGCTTCTGTGCATATCCAGCAGACGATCCTACATTGCTTCATCAAACACCAACTGACATGCACACTGACAGTAGCATCGCTCAACTTGATGAGTTGTGGAGCCTGATTCAGAGTTTTTGCCCTTACAGGAAGGGGGGTCTGAGGGCTCCTCCCAGCGTGGGTAGCATCATTCAGCTTGGTGAGTTGTGGAGCCTGATTCAGAGTTTTTGCTCTTACAGAAGGGGGGTCTGGGGGCTCCTCCCAGCGTGGGTAGCATAATTCAGTTTGGTGAATTGTGGAGCCTGATTCAGAGTTTTTTCCCTTACAGGAGGGGCGTCTGGGGGCTCCTCCCAGCGTGGGTAGCATCATTCAACTTGATAAGTTGTGGAGCCTAATTCAGAGTTTTTGCTCTTACAGAAGGGGGGTCTGGGGGCTCCTCCCAGCATGGGTAGCATAATTCAGCTTGGTGAGTTGTGGAGCCTGATTCATAATTTTTGCCCTTACAGGAGGGGGGTCTGGGGGCTCCTCCCAACGTGGGTAGCATCATTCAACTTGATGAGTTGTGGAGCTTGCTTCAGAGTTTTTGCCCTTACAGGAGGGGGGTCTGGGGACTCCCCCCGGCGCCTTTATATGATCTCTTTTATAAATCGCTACTCTCTGATCTGATTTTCGCTATAAATCGCTACTCTCTGATCTGATTTTCACTGTAAATCGATGCTCTCTAATTTGATTTCTACTGTAAATCGCTACTCTCTGATCAAATTTCTACTGTAAATCGCTACTCTCTGATCTGATTTTTACTGTAAATCACTGCTCTCCGATTTAATTTTTACAGTAAATTGCTACTCTCTGATCGAATTTCTACTGTAAATTGCTACTCTTTGATCTGATTTTTACTATAAATCGTTACTCTCTGATCCAATTTCTACTGTAAATCGCTACTCTCTGGTCTGATTTTTACTGTAAATCGCTACTCTCTGATATGATTTCTACTGTAAATTGCTACTCTCTGATCTGATTTCTACTGTAAATCGCTGCTTTCTGATTTGATTTCTACTATAAATCGCTACTCTCTTGTCGAATTTCTACTATAAATCGCTACTCTCTGATCGAATTTCTACTGTAAATCGCTACTCTCTGATCTGATTTTCACTATAAATCGTTACTCTCTGATCTGATTTCTACTGTAAATCGCTACTCTCTGGTCTGATTTCTATTATAAATCTTTACTTAGCATAAAATGCCAAGTAGGTCAGAGGTGCCGTATTGGCACAACCTTTTTTTCTCTACGTCTTCCTAACTCATGCAAAGAGGGAGATCGACAGGTTGTTTGGGCCGTGCGACGTGCAACTTGTCTTAAGCAAGAAGTTATGTAAACTTGGCAGAAGCGAGATCAAAGGTGTGTATATCTCATGCACGCTTAGTATAACATAATGTCAAAAGCGATAAAGTCGAATGGGTCAATAGAGAGGGGCAATGTCAATTGTCAGTATGAAGAGCATGTAAGCTTACAAGGGGCCGGTGCGTCACCTTACTGTGATGAGTATACATTCGAGGACCGATGTAGCCAACTAAGCGTCCAAATAAGCATCTTGAACCTTAGAGTAAGCATTGAGTTTCAAAGATGCACCAAACTAGAAGTATATTGTATTTTGGCACCTGTAGGCCTCGTAGAGTGCAATGTGCGCCCTACAAGAAACTTCCGCTATGATGAAGATCTTTCGGCTTTAAGCTTAAGTCAGTTGTTAGTTTGACATAGTAAAGCTTCCTAGTCAAGAGGAATTATCGTCGCTCAACATACATTCATCGAGCACCTCGCAAGTGTGCGACGTTGGGCACCAAGGTGCATGGTTAGAGCAGGTCCCGCACATGCCTATTGATGCGCATAAAAAATTTGCATACTCGTGATCACTCCAAGTCAAGGGAAATGTCTCCTATATAGGTGTTATGGGCGCTGACTCTCATTAACCAAAAAAACCCTAATATCATTTGAGAACACATCACTTTTGTTTTCAGTGGAGTTCTTGAACATAGACTTCGTATTTTGCTAAAATGATTGCACCAAGGTTTTCGTCACATATGAATGTATTTAAAAAATATCTATAATTTTTTTTACATAATTTCTACTAGATAAATCAAAATTTCTAAAATGTCTACAATTTTTTGCCAAAATTTGATTATAATAATTCAAAAATGTCAAAAATCTTTAGAAGAATTTTTTCTGAACTATTGTTATACTAATGCTATTTTCAAATTCTTTTAAAAAGATTTTGCCAAGATTTCTGCTAGAATAGCTTTATTTTTTGAAAAATCTTTAGAAATTTTTTGCGAGAGCTTTAGCTATAACTATACTACTTTTCAAAAATACTTAGAAAACATTTGCCAAAATCTATATTGTAATAGCTTTATTTTTCAAAAACATTTAGAGAAATTTTGCCAGAACTACTACTATAGTAGTTTTAAATACTTAAAAATATTTTTAAAAAATTTAACAAAATTTTCTCTATGTAGAAGCAGGTAAATTAAATTTTGGCAAAATTGCCAAAATTTAAATCCAAAAAAAGTCCTAGGGGTTCAAAGGGAGAATAGAAAGTCCTACAATTATGAATTTAGTTGTAAAAGAAGGATTCAAATACTAACCTTGTTTTTGAGAGTTTTGGCAGCGCTTCTGAGATCGTAATTTGATTTTTCTGCTAAATTTAGTAGAACTCTTGCATGCAGTACTTTCGAAGTCAATTCTAACTCACCGGAGCTTCAACGAAGAAACAGATCTAGACTGAGAGAAAGAGAGAAAAAAAAATGCTAGAAGGGGTTTGTTAAAAAAAAATTTGGTTTCAATGAAGGTTTGGGCTTGAAATCTAGAAAGAGAGCCCTGGTTCAAAACATGAAATGCACTTGACAAGTAGCACACACTTTAGGCTTGCTTGTTGAGATGCTTACGAGCAAGTTAATGTTGTCTCATGCCATAGCTAAGGCATAGGTTTTTCACTTAGCAATGCATACGTCAGCACTGGCCTCATCGTACCACACACGTGGGCCACTTTTGACTGGTGACGAATAAAGTTTGTTACAGTATTTGTCATTGCCAATGGATGCTGCTCTTTCTTGGAGGTGGTTCATCCTCACAATCAACTCCACCTATGACCCCACGGTAGGAAAGCCTCTTACTTTGAAGGGACCACAGTGACTCCCCAATACATTCACACTGTGGATGAACGCGAGACTGTTGTTCTATCATGAGTTTTTTCGATGCCGTGTCAATCACAATGATAAACGACATCTAAGGCATCTTTATGGTGCATTTAAGTTACAAAATTAATTACCCCTTGTATTTCCATTTTTCAAACAGCGGTGGCTCCCGTATGTGGGTGAAAAGTGTATCAATCACTGCTATTGTGTGAAATTATAAAACTTGAACAATGTCACAGTTTGGGGTTTTCTTCCAAGGGAAAGATCTCACGATAAAGTTACAAAATTGGTACGTTGGAAAAAATCATGGCAAAATTCAGCAAACGTGATGTTTAAAAATATAAGTATATAAACACAGAGACAACACAAACAACAAACAACTAAAAGCGTTCATATTGCAAAAAAAAGGTATTATTTTGAGAATATCGTTGCTTCATTGTTTTCGTTTAGTTCCTCGTTAAAAAGGTGTTCTCGATAAAAAAAAGGCAGTTTTTTCTTTAAAAAAAAGGTGCAAAATATTGTTCAATACATGTAATTGAACTCAAACAAGGAAAAGTTACCAAAAAACAGATGAAGGAGCAGAGGATCACCGGAAGCATTGCTCTGGTCTCTGAGATCAAGCGCGACACTCGAAAACATGCCCTCTCTCTTTTCTAGGGTTCCTTTCAATTTTAAAAATCCCGACAAAATTGAATTAAAAAAAACAAATGCTTGGAATTTTGATCGGGATCTCTCTTGTACACCCTGTCAATGATAATGATGGAAATTAGTGATGGGTCTGGATTTCCGGCAACGCCTCCCCTGTGACAGGGAAAAACCAAAACACTGTTCTTTAAAACAGTTTAATCGCACAGGAGAAGGCTGCGTACCTGATGCCGACATTGCTGAGTTGCGGTGGTTACCGAAAAAGGAAGGTTGCCGGATTGTTCTCTGCTCAGTCGGACTGCTGCCCTCCACGAGCCCAGGCTGCCGGATGCAGTCGGTGAGTAGACCCTCTTTCCGTTTCGTTCTTCTTATGGGTCGCTCATGATACCCAATTTTTATAAGCATACGGTGAAAACGGTTTGCGTAACCGTTCTCCCTTATCTAATGCTGATTTATCGGCAGAATCATTCCTTATCGGGGATGTATCCACATTGTGGATAACCACCACTTTAATCGTGGTGGTTAATCCAACAATTAGACCTCAACAAGTTTGGTTTATCATCTATTAGTGTTCTTGTTACATTTTGAGGGTTGTATATTTTGATAAAGATACTAGGGTGGAGTGGACCACCCAGGTGGCATCCCATGTGGTAAACGGGGTCCTGTGTTAACTTGAAGGCCCAGTATCGAATCCTTCCCCCACTTGGGCGAGGGGCTGTGGTTCTGGTATGGGTCCGCTTAACCTCCCTTGCCTTAAAAAATAAATAAATAAAATACGAGGGTGGTTTTCCCGAGACCGAGTTTTTTTAGCCGACCAGGATGAGCCATGAGTCTCGACGTTCGCTCTCGGTCGTGGTCGAACGCTTCACGGTCGATATCGGCCCTGTCATTAAAAATTATTACTTGTCAATCTTTACGTGACACCTATTAAAATAAATTAAAATTAATATTAAAAAAAGTATTTTTTTAAAATTAGCAATCATTTTTATAGCGTATCGAAATTATGCCGATACGATTAGTATCGTCCAAAATTGAATTTTGAGGCTTGATAAGTTTGTCGGTCCTTTTGAAATTGAGCTGTCATGAATCAATGTGGATGTAGACGTTTAGGCCTTTGACCCAGTCGTGGGCGTTGGAGCGTCCCTACCATGCCACGAAACGCGTAATTGAATAGCTGTTATGATCAATGTGAATGTAAACGTACTGCTACGCGTCAACTCGTGAGATAGGGATGCACCGACGCTATCATTATGATATAAAAAATGAGACGCCAGAGTCACGCCCTACCATGCCACGAAACGCGTAAACATCTACATCCATATTGACCCTCAAACTAAATTATTTCATTTTTGGAAGTACCAAACTTCTAACTTGTTAATGGAAGTTTATATTTTCTTGTCTTGTGCTATGTTCTTTTCTCTTTTTGCTATCTTAAGCTTAGCTCAATTTTTATTGTGTATAGTGTTGGAGTACACCCAGGAACGCCACCAAGGCCTTCACTTTTAGCCTTTGACAAGTTAGTACTAAAGTCTTATTGGGACAAGGATCCTACATTCTTCATTGAGAATGTCTTCAAAGAAGCATAAAAATATTCTTTCGGCTAATCAAGTTCCTTTTGAAAACC
Source organism: Nuphar pumila (assembly GCF_984573655.1). Taxonomy (NCBI): domain Eukaryota; kingdom Viridiplantae; phylum Streptophyta; class Magnoliopsida; order Nymphaeales; family Nymphaeaceae; genus Nuphar; species Nuphar pumila. The sequence continues at coordinate 85,062,653 of NC_143254.1, read as the reverse complement.
AGTTCATTGTTGATGACTCTGTGACAACTCTAGCGCGAAATGTCACCAGGTTGACAGAGATTGTGATCAACATAAAAAAAAAAGGTTGGTTAATGACACTAATACTACTTTTGGGGTGCTTGATCAAAACATCAAAACTGTAGTAAGAGTGAAAGATTTTTTGAAAGATCTTATTGTTAGATATGAAGACTCTATTATCTTGCAAGTTGCAAGTCTGTGATGGTTGATCGTAGCTATCTCATAAAAAAATATGTATTTAAGGTCCAACTGAGGCAAGTAGGTGATCAATATTTTACATGGCTAAAGCACAAGTGTTGATCTAACCTTAGCTTCCTTGTCCAATGCAACCGAGACAAGCCTTGACTTGCAGTTTCCTGTATATTCATTGACATAACATGAACATTTAGAACGTTTGCCATACAGGGTTGAGACATTACAATTTTAACTTTTTGAGAAAAAAACAATGGCACTTTATTTGTCATAGCTAAATGTGCAATATGCTTTAATATTTCAGTTTTCCTGCAACTCTATCTTCAAATCATCCAAAGACTAGATATTTCTTCACAAAAGCCAAGCATATTTACCCTTTTCTGTGATGACAGTAAGGACAGATCCACAAGCAAGGTTCCTACCCGGCCCTGAGGATGACAGAACCACATATTGTGCCCTTGTTTCATCATTCATTCCTCGCTCATTGCTATGATGAAGTTGCATAATCTCATCTACACTTTCTTTACCACCTACCATGGTTGCCTTTGCTCTTGCTCTGAGGGCTGCTCCTCCTCTCAATGCTAAGAATGCACAAGCAGTTATGTTAGATTCCTAGTAACTGAAAACACATGCCTTCTATTCTAGTACTAGATGACTAAATTATTCTTTTGAGAATAGTTTGTATGGATGGTTTTCGGGCTCAAGCCAGCTTGACACCTAGTCATTGAGGGTCAAGACCCAATCGATTGGACTCAGCCCACGTATAATCAACCCATGTCTTGTTGACCTTTTTGAATCATGACCTTGACTTAGGCCTAGCTGGTTGGTTACATGTTGATGTCTTACAAGATGCAAGAAGCTTTGATTTGATTACATGTACAAGCTGATGCGGTGAGGGTGATGATGTCGCCAGCGTCCTTAACTGTTAATCCTGACTCTGCCACTTCATCGCATTGAACTGCAACCAGAGCAGCAGCATAAGCCAAAACTGCATCTCTGATCTTCTTCATCGTGTTGGTGGTTGCAATTGCTCCTCTTTCTAGCATTTTTCTGCTGTAATGATGAAATGGTGCTCTCCAATGAAAGCACTAGAATCGCACAAGTGTCCAAAAGACACTCTAAGCAAGAACTACAAAAGAGTAAATATGAAAAAAGACAATAAAGAAATTTATTCATAATATGAAATGCTTAAAAAGCATTTTGGAGAAGTAATATTACATTAGGGGATGCACCTCTATATATATAGACACAATGAAGAGGGGAGAGGAAGAGGGCTAATAAAGGAGTCGTTGGACTTAATCCAACAACTCTTTATTAGTCAAGTGTGAACTAGAGACCAAAAATACATAAAAAAGAAAATAAAAAATTAAAAGAAAAGATAATATATATAATAATAATAATATAATAATATTATTATATATAAATATATATATATATATAAATATATATATATATATATATATTACAAGGTTTACATTTTAACACTTCCTCTCAAACTTACTGTACAATGAGCAAAAGTTTGTTTAAGAGAAAGTGAAATCTGGGAGTTGCGAGAGGTTTGGTGAAAAAGTCTGCTAATTGATATTCTAACATAACATATGGCAGATCAATAGTGCCATGTAAGTACTCATCTCTGACATAGTGACAATCCATCTCAATGTGTTTGGTGCGTTCATGGAACGTCCGATTGCTTGCAATGTAGATTGCACTCTTGTTGTCGCAACACATTTATGAAGCGTGTGTTGCTTTAGCTCCTATATCAGCAAGCAGTCACCTGAGCCATATAACTTTCATTGTAGTGGTTGTCATGGCTTCATATTTAGCTTCGGTGAAAGAAAAAGATACCTTCTGTTGTTTCTTGCACCTCCACGATATTAGAGATTCACCTAAAAATACACAGAAGCTAGTGGTTGAGTGCCTATTATTAGGATTACCTCCACAGTCAATATCAATATAAGCAATTAAATCTAATGATGATGCCGAAAAAAAAAGTCATCGTAAGATATGTCTCTTTAAATATCTAAAAATGCGTAAAACTGCTCCTATATGAATAGAAGTTGGAGGATGCTGAAACTGGCTAGTTGTATATACCATACAATGTCTGGCCGAGTGATGAAGAGATAGAAAAGTGCTCTAACAAGCTGTCTGAAAGGAGTAGGATCATTAAGACGCTCTCCATCATCAATTTTCATTTTAACATTGACCACTTCTAGATTGTCCACCTTCTTATCGTCTGTAATGCCAGACCTGAAAACAATATCAAAGACAAATTTAGATTGAGATATTAAGTACCCACGAGAGAAATAAGCACCCTCAATTCCTAAAAAATATCTCAACAATCTTAAGTCAAACATTTCAAAATAAGTTTTAAGAAGAGTTTTGATATTGACAACTCCCTGTTTGTCATCACCGGTGATGATCATATCATCCACATAAAAAAGAAGAATGATGATACCTGCATCAAATTTCTAAATAAACAAGACATTGTCAGTTAAACAAGAATGAAATCGAATATCACTCACAATATGACTAAATCTGTCATACTAGGCTTTTGGGTCCTGTTTGAGGTCATAAAGGGCCTTCTCAAGACAAAGAGTTTTGCCTTAGGGATACAAATACCAGGCAAAGTGTCCAAGTAGACTTCTTCAATGAAAGTCCCATTTAAGAAAGCATTTTTGACATCCATTTGAATTATATGCTATTTTTTTCATGAAATAAGGAATCAGAATCTAAAAGCCAAGAAAAGTTACCTAGACCGAAAACATATGCGATTATCGCTCCAATTGAAGCTTCAATCAAAGAGAATACCCTTTTGAAAAGATGTTGAAGAGTCTCTATTAGTTGAGCCTTGAAAACATGTGCATTTTGAACTTTAGGCTCGATTTCAATAGATGCAACCCTCTTTTTGTCTCGCCTTTTTAGCTTTGGGCATTGAGGCCTATAATGTCCCAATTCATAACAGTGGTGACAAATAATTTTTCTTTTATCAAACTCTCCATTCTGTCATCCAAAAATAGGTGGCTTATAAGTGTGAGTATGATTTCCTAGTCTAGACACAGCTAGAATAGAATCATCATCAATTTTTAGAATACTCTTTTTAACACTACAAGAAAATTGCCAATTAGCGACGGATATTGGCGACGAATTTTTTCCATCGCAAAGTTGCATCGGATTAACGATAGACACTAATTCGTCGCTAAGATTTATAATATTCACGGAACTAGCGACGGAAATATTTCTGTCGCTAAGCCATCGCGAGTTAGCGACGGATTGACCGGCATACATTTTCCGTCACTACATAGCGATGGAGTTAGCGCCAATAATATTCCGTCGCTAACTGGACATCTAAATTGACGATGAAGTTGCAACGGAATTTAGCCGTCACCAAACCCGTCGCTAATTTTCTCGTAAATCTCTAATCAGAACGCTTTTTCCTCTTTTCTGTTTCGCCTCTCCCGTCAGCCCGACGCAATCCTCCGCCGTTCAACAAACTCCTCCGTCGCCCGTGGCTCCCCGCTCTGTCGCCCTGCCTGTTGCCCTCGGTCCGCCTCCCCCCGCCCGTCGCCCGATGTCTCCCAGGTAAACCCCTTTGTATTTTTTCCGATAAAAGAGGCGTCTGTCCCTTTTATTTTTTCTGGCAGGGGGTTGCCCCCCTGTCGCGTTTTTTGTTTTTCGGCAAGGGGTTGCCCCCCCTGCCGCATTTTTTATTTTCCTGCAGGGGGTCGCCCCCCTGCCTCATTTATTTTTTCCGACAGTGAGGGCGCCCCCCTGCCGCATTTTGTGTTTTCCAGCAGGGGGTCGCCCCCTGCCTCAGTTATTTTTTCCGGCAGAGGAGGCGCTCCTCTGCCGCGTTTTCTATTTTCCAGCAGGGGGGCGACCCCCCTGCCTCGTTGTTTTATTCAGGTAGGGGGTCGCCCCCTGCCTCATTTTTTTTTTTCGGCAGGGGGTCACCCCCCTGCTTTTCCGGTAGGGGGTCGCCCCCCTGCCCCTTTTTTCTTTGGCAGGGGGGGCGACCCCCTGCCTCATTTTTTTTTCAGGCAAGAGGTCTCCCCCCTGCCCCTTTTATTTTTCGGGCAGGGGAGGCGACCCCTTGCCTCGTTTTTTTTTTCGGCAGGGGATCACCCCCTGCCTCATTTTTTTATTCGGGCAAGGGGTCGCCCCCGCACCTATTTTTTTTTTTCGGCAGTGGGGCGACCCCTGCCTCATTTGTTTTTTCTGCCAGGGGGTCGCCCCTCTGCCTCATTTTTTTATTTGGGCAGAGGGTCGCCTCCGTGCTCCTCCAGTAGGGGGGAGGGGGGCGACCCTGCCTCTTTTTTTTCAGCAGGGGATCGCCCCTCCGGCCTATATTTTTTTTCCGACAGGGGGGCGACGGGTCGTGGTTCAGGAACCCGGCGCTCGTCGGGTTCCTGAACCACGGCATCACCCTGTGCCTGCTGCTTCGAGGGACGATCACTGCCTCCGGAGTGTCTTCATTTTAACACAGTGTGATTTTATTTTAAAACAGTGTCTTTTACAGATTTCTCAACGGATCCCGCTTGTACTCCGCCACCCGTGGTAAGTAATTGACAAAAACAATGCAAATTGGGTAAATACCCGTGGTGAGTAAGTGATGCAAGTGCATCACATGTTATTTAATTTATTAGATAACACTTTATTGTGACACCCTGTAAACACCCCAAATTTTCACCCTCATCCAGTGTTCATGCATTTCATGTGTCATTGCATATCATTGCATGCATTTGGCATACCATTTCATTGCATTGCATAGCATTTCATGTCATTACATCTCATTTTCGAGATCCAGTACTCTTGTTTTCAAAACATTTAATCCAGATTCGAGTTTTAAAGCTTTTCTTTCAAAATCAATTTTAAAACCTGGGTTTTTATTCAACATTCTGTCATTTGCCAACCCCTAGGAACTTATATTTTGAAATGTTTTCTCAGAAAACAATCTGGATTTGTTTTAAAATTCAATTTCAACTGATTTCAATTCTTAGATGAGACCCATTTAGGTGGTGTCACTTCTGGATTCCTTCATTTATCAAATTTCTCAAAAACCTGAGAGTCCTAGTTCGATTAGGACTCTGTCCCCAGAGTCCCAGTTGAATCAGAACTCTATTTGATTTCCATATTTGTCGCTATTTCCACTGTTTTCACAAGTTCTTTCGTCTGTTTTTTCAGAAAATACCAAAAAATCTAGAGTTTCAGTCTGATCAGGACTCTGTCCCAGAGTCCTAATCCAGTCAGGAGTTTGTTCTTAAGTCTGTTTTTACTTCCATTCTTATTCTTTTCCATTTGTTTTTAAAATTTAGGTCATTTTACAGAGTCCAGTTAATTCAGGACTCTATTTCGGAGTTTCGGTCGAGTTAGGAGTCTAACCCTGACTGTATTTTCCAACTTATTTTCACCATTTCTGACAAAATCTTTCAAAAACTTCTTTATTTAGCTTTCAAAAATCTAAAATCTTAGAGTCCTAAAATTTCAGGACTCTAGTCTAGAGTTCCAGTTCGCTTAGGACTCTATTTTCAAGTCTGTGTATTTCATTTGTTGATTTTAACCCCTTTTTAAAAGTCATTTTTAGTCTTTATTTTAAATTTTTTAAAACCTTGATGTGGGGCCCACTCAATTGGCGTCATATCTAGAGGAGTTCTGACCCAGTTAGAACTCTATATCATTTCAAAACTTTCAATTTCAAGTTTACATTTGAAAATCTTTTGAAAATTCTCTCAATTTCAAGTTTTAAAATTGTTTTTGAAAATTCAAGTGGGGCCCACTCGGGGTGGCGCCACATTTGAAGAAGTCAAGGTTAGACTAGGGTTAGTCAATGTCCTAGTTAGGTTAGGGGTTTAGAGGAGTCAAAAGAAATTTTGAAAATCCATTTTATTTAAGTTTTAAACCATTGGTTTTTAAAGGTTTTAAATTCAAATTTTAAAAAAACAAATGTGGGCCCACACTAGGTGGCACCACATTTGGACTTTCTAAGGTTTAATTAGATGTTAATTAGGGATTAATTAGGGTCCATTTAGGTTAGAATCCTCTAAGAAAATCATTGCTCCTTAGTGGTTTTATTAAAAAGAGTCCAAAAAAAAAGAAAAACCTCTTAATTAACCCTAATTAAGTGACTTTATGAAAACCTATAAAAGGGGGACTTCAAGAGGTCAAAAGAGGTTGTTTTCTCTCTCAAATTTTCGTGGTCTCCCTCCTCTTTCTCTCCTCCCAGCTTCTTTCTCCATTGCTGCAACTCCAAGGTATGATCTTTCATAATTTTTGTGTTTTATTTAATGTTATTTGATATTTTAACATGGATTTTACCATGGGAGCCTCCTCCTTCATGGTTTTAACCATGGATTCTCATCCAAGACCCATAAAATCGACCCAAGAAGATGATCTAACTCAGCTTGACAGTGATTTCCAGGATTCTAATCCATTAGAATCGATAAAAGGCATGTTTTCTACGTTCTTAACCAAAGAAACGTGAGATTTATCCGTTAAATCCATGGTTTCAAAGGTAAAATCAAATTTCAGCCATGGATTCCCTGTGTTTATTTATTTTTTTACTTATTCATGTTTGTTACATGTGTTTCAGCATATAAGTTAATTTTGTTTTACTGTTTGAGTATTTTTTTTATTGTTTTCATGGATTAAAGCATGATTTATTAGGGTTTCTTAGATTTTTGTGTGTTTTAAGCCTAGATCAGTAAAGATCATGTTATTTAGTATTGAAGTACTCACTGTAAATTCTTGAAATTTTTATATGTTGTTCATGGATTGTAAGTGAACTACTGTAAAAAAATCAAAGGTTTTGGGATTCGGGAACCCTGTCAGAAAAATCAAACATCAAACCGTGATTTTCCATCTTTAAAATCGTAGTTAAAATCAAAGGGGTAACTTTCAGTTGTGTTGTTTTTCTCATCCGATATCCGATTCATGATCCGTAAAGTGCAATGGATTTGTGTTGATATGATCTATCTACTGTGAAATTTTGATAATTTTTTGTCTCTGTTTAGTATTTTTCCTCTATCAGAGAAGCAGATTTGAAGTTTAAAACTCGTTAGGGTTTTCTAAAACCCTAATCAGACTTGTAATGATCATATATCTCAAACCACAGATCCGATTCATGATCTGTAAAAAAGGAGTTTTATTATTTTTATGTTCAATGTTCACTGCTAAAATTTCAAATATTTTTCATGAGTACTGCTATTTATTCATGTATTTTCAATTATAAGTATCTGTTTTAACCCATGTTTGATTCATAATATCTAAGTCCCGATTGCCGAAAGGGTTTCTCCCTCATCGGAGATGTTTTTTCCAATCTGTAAATAGGGAAACTTCTGTTTATCTGTCTAGTTTGCCTCTGCAAAAATTCCAAAATTTTTATGGTGGATTGATCCCTGATTCGGGTCTAATTCTGAAACTGGTCTCTGACCAAGGTTAAAAATAGCTTATTTTAGGGTTTTAATGCAAATTTCGAATTAAAATAATGTCAAAAAATTATTTTTATGACTTCAATCTGATTTTAGGGTTGCAAAAAGTGCAAATGCCGATTTTGATGAATTTTGGAATCCATTTGATGCTTGAATTAATCAAATTGTAAAACAGGGTACCCGCAGGATCCCGAAACACTGCCAAAATCGTGATATTTGTGATATTTTCTGATTTTCGTATATAAGTACATACTTTTAGGCTTTATTCATGTTTAGAATCATGTTAGGATGTTTCATGTTTAATTTTATGTTTATTTGACTTCATTTAGTCCATAAAACCAAGGTTTTTACCAAAATATTTTCTGAAAAACCCTGATTTCAAGGCCATAGTCTTGCTATCAGAGGCAATTTGGTCATTTGACCTCAATTTCGAAATCCCTAACCCTAATTTTCATATTTTTAATCATGTCATATCATATTTAGTTTAGTGTATTTTCATTTGAATTTCAAAAGTTATATTTTACCAAATATCTTTCTGAAAACCCAGATTTCAATGTCATAGTCTTGCTATCAGAGGTATTTTGGTCATTTTGACCCCAATTTCGAATTTCCAAATTTTATCTTCGTTATTTATTCAATTTTATTTCATATTTTATCATTTTTATTTAAGGGAATCATGGAAAAAGGCTTATATCTAGCAAAATTTAGTAATTTCCAGATATTGCTGGATAAATCTAGAAAAGCCAACATATCTTCACTAATAAGTTTTCTAGTTTTGCAGGGACATTTAAGACTTTATTTTCCTGTATTTAAATTCAACTAGTGATGTAATTTGTAATTAAATTTGGAATAAAAATTTAAATTTCAGCTTAGACTAGGACTGCATTGCATATAGTTTGATTTTGCAAATATTAATATCTGATGGATGTATCATTCATGCACATTTTTATAAATTCACCATGGTCTACACGAATGGCACGTGCACAAGCTCTTAGGGAGTTGACAAACTCGGTGGAATTCGTATTTATGGCCATAGTCAGAATACGAATGAGACCCAGATTTGTAATCTTCGTATTAGCCACATTCAGTCTACACTCTTAGGCTAACTTCAAAATGCATTGCATTTCTCAAAAATACAAAATATTTTTCTCAATTCCTCAAAATAATATCTTTTAGATCCATATTCATTCATTTCATTCATTTGCAAGTTCCAATTCCAATTCAGAGAAATCGATTTTCTCAAAATTTCTCAAATCTTACTTAGAAATTGATTTTCTCAAAACTCTGAGCTTTCAAAGGATATTCCTCAAGTTCAAATCACGAATTTCCAAGTTATATATTCAAATTCCAAGTTTGAATTCAGAGAAATCAAGTTTTTCCAAAGTTACTTGAAATTCTTCAGAAATCGATTTTCATTTTTCTTAGAAATATTCTCTCACCATGATTCATGATTTTCCAAGAGTTATATTTTCCAAGAATTTCCAAGTATTTCCCAAACCTTGAAGCAAACATCATGTTTTCAAATCTGCATTTTCAGAAAATTCATAGCACATGCCTGATTCTTTGTGCATTTAGGAAATAGAACATGATTTAGATAAGTTGAGCAGAGCAAAGCATTTGATTGATCCTTGGTTCGATTATCCCTGGTAAAGGCGCCAAGAACGATTGAACCTCGTACCGACAGACGAGTCCCATTCTTCAAAATTTTCCCGCATTTTAAAAACGGAGGCGAGTTATTTTCAAAATCTTTTTCAAAGGTCAGTTTGACTCGCAAAAGTAAAATTTTGCGATGATAATAGGTTTGGCGACCGTGATGGGACCTGTCTTCGCCTGATCAATTTAATGATATGCTCTATTCAGTTTGTCAAAATTGTGTTCCATGAAATGTCAACTTTTACTTTATGATATCATGTGAACCTAGGAGCCTAGACTTGAACCCAACTGACATGGATTGCTTGTAGACTAAGTATGGTTTGGTAGAACCATATTGAGGAGGAAATTTTCATGCTCACATAGACTTAGGTCTAATACAACCCTCCTCAATCTAGGTTTGATTGAAAACAATGTTTGCTTCTTCAAATTTTTTAAAAATCTATCTCTTTAGAACTTAGAGCCCTCTGTTTGCTTGCATGTGCTCATGTTTTCTAAAACCACTCCACCTATGTGTACCCGGTCTTCACGTTGCTGGGCTCTCTTCCAGAACCATAGTTCGGGACAGAGCTTCACAACTGGGCCACCTATTTGGGTGAAAACCCCCCTGCTACGTACCAAGGGCCATAGTCCAAAGTATATCGGCAGGTGCTCAAGGATGTTGAAAAACTTGAACCTAGAACCGGAGAAATTGATTTTATGCCACGTACATTGGGCCTTGGCTTGAGTATATCAGCATAGCATGATTGGATACAGATGATCTGAGCCTTAGAGTTAGGATTAAGGTCCTACAACTATTTCAAAACTTGTGCATCTAGAGTCATCTTTTAGAGAATGCTGTATGTGCATAATTGTTTGTGCAGGATGTGATGTATTTATATTCTTTCCCAATTTTTCCAAAATATTAGACGATTTTTTAAATACCTCATTTTCCACTTTATGAAGAATTTCTTTGTATTTCATCAAACCCTGGACAATTTTCCAAATTTCTCCTTTATTTTCCTCAAAACTCCAGGTGATTTTCCATCATTTCTTTCTTCTAGATCTCAAATTTCCTGCCTTATTTTTATCTTGCCTGCATCTTTTTCAAAATCCTCGTATTTTTCCCAAGTCTTATTCCATTTTTTCATGTTTTCCAGTCTGATGGCATCCGGTCAACTTGATTCAGTCTTCCCTGAGGGTCACATCTCCTACAAGGTGCGACAAGGTCTTCCTGAACATCGAGTCCTTAGCACCGGATCCTTCATTCTCCGATGGTACTATTCATGGCTCAAGAACTTCTATCGTATGTTTTCGGACCATTTGGATGATTGTGGGTTGGAACTGGCATCCGTAGTGGGAAAGCAGACAATTAACGACAATTTGATCCACGCACTGGCAGAACGGTGGAATCCGAGCACTAGTACCTTCTGGTTCCCATAAGGGGAAATGACTTTATTGATGGACGAATTCTCGGAGATTATGGGATTACCCGAGCCAGCTGGTCAGCCTGGAGATCCACTGGAGAAACAATTCTTAATAAATGTCAAGGGTCTGGATCCCTGAGACGCTTTAGCTCGCATGACAGGACGCAAGTCTTGGCCATTGGTGGAGGAGAATGAAAATGAATATGTAAACCTGCTCGAAATCTACAGACAATATGGGGCATTTGTGGAAGTCAGTTCCTTATCTCGAACAACTCGAGAGAGAATCCAACATGCGATGGTCTTATGTACTTTGGGATTAGCTCTCTTTCCAGATGGACGGAATTACATCAGGATAGTTCAACTTCTGTAGAGGTGGGGAAGTCGACAGACCAACCGCCTCTCCATAGCCATGGCCACACTCGCTTTTCTATACCAAGGGTTGACCCGTTTCACGCTCGGAGAATCAATTCTAGTCGAAGGGTGCACCTATGCATTGCAATCTTGGTTCCTCCAGCATGTGCCAGCCCGAGCCAGTTCATTCAGACATAATGGTGAAAAGCTTTTGCCAGTTGCGCGATACCGGTTCTTGATCGATAACCTTCAGGAGGAAGAAGTCGTATGAGACTATTTTGATCGTCAAGAATCACCTCTCAGATACACTTATGCATACGACAAGCGGTTCAGGCTACTTGGCCCATTCTTCTGCTCATACTACCATCCAGAGCGGTGTGTCAGGCAGTTCTTTCAAAGACAAAAGCGCATAGAAATTCGTCTATTATCAGGGATCTTGTTGGAGTTCGATCTCACATCAGATCAGTAGTCCGTAACATATCATTCTGCCAGATGTGGCTGGGATTCCTTTGTCAATCTTACTCTTTTTTTTGGGTCTTCGCGTGTCTAATGATTATACAGAGTGGTGAAAGATTGTTTGTACCCCTCCTTTCAGTCAAGTTTATTATTAAATCATATTTTTCTCAATAAAATTCTTTTCATTTTTCATTCCATCATGGTTTGACGACCTCGCCTAGGTAACAAGGCATATTTTTAGTTGTTTGTTCTTTTGCAAAGGAATGACAATGCAATTGTCGTAATCTCAGCGACGACTCAATCTCTAGTAATGGGATATTCTTCCAATTGTCTACCAAAATTCTCAGCAAATATTTTCTCCCAATCAAAAACTCTCTCAAAAACCTAACCATCAATTTTACCCTACAGAGAGCATTCACGATATTTAATGGTTCAGACGAGGTCAGGAAAGAAAACTGCATCAGTCGAAGGCATTGCATATTCAACAGCTTTGGAAGAAGAAATTGACTCACCTCGATCAGTCAGAGTCAGCAAGCAGATGATGGCATCGATCCCCAAATGTACGTCATGTTCAAAAAGATGATGACCAAGATGCTGGCAGAACAAGCTGAAGCCAGTACAGAGCAAACTCAGATCAAGTAGAAGGCTAAGGGTCACACAGCCAAGAATTTAAAAATCATTAAAAAGCAGAGTCGCCATGAAGAAGTATCTGATGAATCAGAATCAGCAGATGATACTGATAAGGAGTATGAAACCCAACAAGAATTCAAAAGGTCGACTCAGGGACAGGGATCGGCTTACAAGTCCAGGAATCAATCTGTCAATGACCCTACTCAGCCACAGCTCAAAGACGTGATGAAAATGGTCAAGGATCTGCAGGACCGTGACAAAGGCAAAAGGGTCTTTACAAGCGAAGACTTCTATGACGGACTGGATGGGGATGATGATCTCGATAATCTCCCCAAGAAATTTATCAAGTTTGATGGTTCGGGTGATCCGAAAGCACATCTTGCCCTATTCTTTGCAGAGTGTTCCAAATTCAAAAGGAATAATCGTGCCTTATTTCTCTGTTTTCCTCGCAGTTTGGAGGGTATCGCAACAAAATGGTATTTGGAACATATTAACCCTATAGAGCTGAAAGAGTTTGACAAAGTGGTCAACTTGTTTATTGAACGCTTTTTATTCAATGCCGAGGCACTCCCGACTCTCAGTCATCTCTGCAGTCTGAAGCAGAAGGAAAACGAGAAAGCCAGGGATTTTATTCATAGGTGGAGATCCGCTTGTAACAAGATGCGTGATCTGATATCAGAGGGACATGCACTATCTTTGATCCTGAGTAACTTCTCGCAACCCCTAAGGGGACTGATTTCCACATCTCCATCAAAGACCTTCATAGAATTGACAGAACGAGCTGAATGGCTCGAGTTGAGTATGGAAAATGGATCTTACGAGGGTTTCATCTTTACCAAGAATAGCAATCAACAAGAATCGAAAAAGAAAATCAATTTCACCTTCTCTTCCAACGCCGGCCACAGTGACTGCAAAAATAGCAAGAGCAACCATACAGGCCAAAAAGAAAAGCCGTCAAAGCAAAATAAAAAGTTGGATCAACAGAAAGAAAAGATAAAGTGAGATGGTTGGGGTAGTGATGGCCAGTTTACTCCTCTTGAGCAGCCTCTCGATGAAATCCTTGAATATATGTTGACCAAGGAATTGGTAAAGCTTCCAAGAGCTACAGATCCTCCCACAATCATGGGAAGATTCATGGACCAGTTTTGCAAATTCCATCAGGCAGTAGGGCATGATACTGACCATTGCTTTGTCTTCAAGAACATCGTTCAAGACTGCATTGACAAGAATCTCCTTGTTGAAGATGAAAAGAATGACCAATCATCCTGATCATGCTTTTCCTCAATCATTCCAGAAATTGATAACACTAGTGCTTTTCCAACTTCTTGTCTTGTCTTTATGGGATGATGTAATCCCGTTTGTCTTTCCTTGATTTGTCACTTTTCCTTCACTACATCAATAAAATTATCAATTTTCCTCATAAGCTCTTTGCCACCTTTTATTCTCCTTCTCTGTAAAATGTTCTTTCACGAGGAATGACCTCTTCAGAGCCTCTTCTGAATCAATTAAAAGCCAGTTGTCATGTTACCTTCAGAGAGCATTCTTCGAACATCAATCATTTATCCTTTTGTTCAAAATATTCTTCCTCCATTACACTGGGGCATTACTTTGAAAATTATCTTCAAAACTTTCTGTATGTAGGCAGGATCAAACAAATCTCTCATTTTGCACACATGTGCGCCCATTTACATCATTTGCATTCATTTGCATTTGCATGCATTCATTCGCATTTATCTGCATTCATCTACATTCACATGCATCAATTTGCATTTGCATCGAGTTTCCCCTTCAGGTTGAGGGATAAACCTGAACTACCCATTCAGGATAAGGGATAAATCCTGAGGCTCCGACAGTTGTCCAAATCGTCGTGAGGGTGAAGACTGAAAACTTTCTATCAAAATCAATTAGTAATTCTTCAAAATCCAGTGTTTGTGCTGATAATTTTTCAAAAAAACCAATGTTCGTGCTGGTAATTTTTCAAAAATCCAGTGTTCGTGCTGGGAAATTTCCAAAACCCAGTATTCGTACTGATAATTTTTCAAAATATAATGCTTGTTCTGGTACATTTTCAAAATCCGGTGTTCACACTGGTACACTTCAAAAAATTCAGTGTCCACATTGATTTAGTTTTCCTTCGGGATTCGAGTTCCGACTCGAATTTTCTTTCCTTCTAATTGATCTAGTTTTCCTTCGGGATTGGAGTTCCGACTCGAATTTCCTTTCCTTCTAACCGGTCCAGTTTTCCTTCGAAATTCAAGTTCCGACTCGAATTTTCTTTCCTTATAATTGATCTAGTTTTCCTTCGGGATTCGAGTTCCTACTCGAATTTCCTTTCCTTCTAACCGGTCCAGTTTTCCTTCGGGATTCGAGTTCCGACTCGAATTTTCTTTCCTTCTAATTTATCTAGTTTTCCTTTGGGATTCGAGTTCCGACTCGAATTTCCTTTCCTTCTAACCGGTCCAGTTTTCCTTCGGGATTCGAGTTCTGACTCGAATTTTCTTTCCTTCTAATTAATCTAGTTTTCCTTCAGGATTCGAGTTCTGACTCGAATTTCTTTTCCTTCTAATTGATCTATTTTCCCTTCAGGATTCGAGTTCCGACTCGAATTTCTTTCCTTCCAAATTAATCTACTTCTCCTTCAGGATTCGAGTTCCGACTCGAATTTCTTTTCCTTCCAAATTAATCTACTTCTCCTTCAGGATTCGAGTTCCGACTTGAATTTCTTTTCCTTCCAAATTGATCTAGTTTTTCTTCAGGATTCGAGTTTCGACTCAAATTTCTTTTCCTTCCGAATTGATCTACTTCTCTTTTAGGATTCGAGTTCCGACTCGAATTTCTTTTCCTTCCAAATTGATCTAGTTTTTCTTCAGGATTCGAGTTTCAACTCGAATTTCTTTTCCTTCCGAATTGATCTACTTCTCTTTTAGGATTCGAGTTCCGACTCGAATTTCTTTTCCTTCCAAATTGATCTAGTTTTTCTTCAGGATTTGAGTTCCGACTCGAATTTCTTTTCCTTCTGAATTGATCTACTTCTCCTTCAGGATTCGAGTTTCGACTCAAATTTCTTTTCCTTAAAACCAAATTGGTCTAAGTTTTCCTTTAGGATTCGAGTTCCGACTCGAATTTCCTTCTGAGCTTTCCAGTTTTTCCTTTAGGATTCGGGTTCCGACTCAAATTTTCTTTTCCTTTAAATCCAAATTAGATGAAGTTTTCCTTTAGGGTTTGAGTTCCGACTCGAATTTCTTTTCCTTCTGAAATTTTCTAGTTTTCCTTCAGGATTCGAGTTCCGACTCGAATTTCCTTTCCTTTAAATCCAAATGGGTATTGTTTTCCTTCAAAGATTTGAGTTTCGACTCAAATTTTCTTTCCTTCAAAACCAAACTTTCTAGTTTTCCCTTGAAGACTCGGGTTTCGACTCGAATTTTCCAGTTTTCCTTACAGGATTTGAGTTTTGACTCGGTCATTCTTTTAAAACCAACTTCTGAGTTGGGCTTACCTTCAAAATCCAGCATTGTGCTAGGACTTACCTTCAAAATTCTAATTTCGTGTTAAATTTACCTTTAGAGTTCAGGTTCGTGTTGGACCTTCATCTAGAACCCCACTGTTGTGTCAACTCGAATGTCAAGCAATGTCTTTCACCAAAGATTTCAAGAATATTTTGCCAATTTGCCATTAAATATTTGTTGATTTCAAAATCTTTATTGCACAAAAAAAACATTACGTCAGAATACCTTCAACATTACTGCCGAAAGGACAAAGCTTTCGCGAAAAAGGATTCAAAATTCAAAATCTTTCTATTGGCCAACCAAAAGGATGAAGAATAAACCCGCGATATGGCCAGCAAAGAAAATTCAATGTTGTTGCAAAGCCATGAGTGATTGATATTGATCGCAGTCAATGGCACATTTTTAAAGATCATTCTTGAAAAATAAAGCAGTCGAAATATCCTGGGTGATACAGAAAAATTCACTCAATCTCCATATCTCCTCAATCACTTAAGCTGCAATTAAATGTCTGCAAAAGGGATCTCTCAATTGTCGTCAAGATGAAGATGAATTATGCGAGTCGACCCCCGAGGCCAAAGAAGATTTGAATCATCTCTAAGATGACGGAGTTTGTGACGGATCCTTCCAGGGAAAGTCCAAAGCACTGTCGAGATGAAGGCAGATGTGATGAGCCTCCCGACAAACCCTAAAGGATATTTAATTTCTGCTATCATCAAGAGAGCCAATAACTGTCAAGATAATCCCTGAGAGAAAGAAGGATCGAAACATCTCTGAGATAAAGAAGTTTGTGACGTAACCTTCCAAAAAAAAAAAGAGAGAAAAGTCAGGACATCTCAAAAATGAAGGATGATGTAATTCTCAAAAAATCCAAGAGAGCTCCAATTCTGTCAAAAAGAGAGTGCAGAAAGATCATCATGAGAAAAGAATCCCAGGATATCAAACTGCCGAATCTACCAAGAATCTTCTTTAAATTTTGTGAAATTCTTTTTATCAATATTCTTTCACCAATAACTCTCGCAATATCAAGAATACTTTCTTTTCCGTCTTTATCAAGGAAATTGATAGCTTCCTTGAAAGAAAGCCAATTGTAAGCAATTTGAATTTGAATCTTGATTCTACAAAGTTAGCCCAATTGGAGGTAATACTTCAGGTAGACAAAAGGAAATATTTTTTCATATATATGTGCTTATTTTCAATCATTTTTTAATCAACAAATAATTTTTAACATTTTGGCAATATTTTCTTACTATCTTGACATGAAGTGAAGAGCTCAATGTCCATCTTGACACATCTTGGTATCAACTTTTGCCTCCTTGAGAGAGTAACCTTTATCATCTTTCACGTTGCTGAATGATTAGCCTTCTCTCCAAAAGGATAGCCTTTGTCATCTTTCGCGTTGTTGAAAGATTAGCCTTCTCTCTGAAAGGATAGCCTTTGTCATCTTTCGCGTTGTTGAAAGATTAGCCTTCTCTTCGAAAGGATAGCCTTTATCATCTTTCGCGTTGTTGAAAGATTTGCCTCACTTTTCGCTTCGAAAGGATAGCCTTTATCATATTTCGCGTTGTCGAAAGAATCGCCTTATTCCTTCGGATCACCTTGTTCATCTTTCGTGTTGTCGAAAGAATCGCCTTGTTCCTTCGGATTGCCTTATTTATCTTTCGCGTTGTCGAAAGAATCGCCTTGTTCCTTTGGATTGCCTTATTCATCTTTCGCGTTGTCGAAAGAATCGCCTTGTTCCTTCGGATCGCCTTGTTCATCTTTCGCGTTGTCGAAAGAATCACCTTGTTCCTTTGGATTGCCTTATTCATCTTTCGCGTTGTCGAAAGAATCGCCTTGTTCCTTTGGATCGCCTTGTTCATCTTTCGCGTTGTCGAAAGAATCGCCTTGTTCCTTTGGATTGCCTTGTTCAACTTTCGCGTTGTCGAAAGAATCGCCTTGTTCCTTCGGATCGCCTTGTTCATCTTTCGTGTTGTCGAAAGAATCGCCTTGTTCCTTTGGATCACCTTGTTCATCTTTCGCGTTGTCAAAAGAATCGCCTTGTTCCTTTGGATTACCTTATTCATCTTTCGCGTTATCGAAAGAATCGCCTTGTTCCTTTAGATCACCTTATTCATCTTTCGCGTTGTCGAAAGAATCACCTTGACCCTTTGGATCGCCTTGTTCATCTTTTGCGTTGTCGAAAGAATCGCATTGTTCCTTTGGATAGCCTTATTTACCTTTCATATTGTCAAAAGAATTTCCTTCCATCGCCTTATTCATCTTTCGTGTTGTCGAAAGAATCACCCCGCTCTTTTGGATCGCCTTATTCATCTTTCACGCTGTCGAAAGAGTTGCCTTATTCCTCTTCAAGAAAGTCGTCCTATTTGTCATCCAACTTACCATTTCTATTCTCGATCAGGTTAAGGGTATAAACCTGAGCCTCATTTGATGAGGTATTTCATTTCCGCCGGATCAGGTTAAGGGTATAAACCTGAGCCTCATTTGATGAGGTATTTCATTTCCGCCCGATCAGGTTAAGGATATAAACCTGAGCCTCATTTGATAAGGTATTTCATTTCCGCCCGATCAGGTTAAGGGTATAAACCTGAGCCTCATTTGATGAGGTATTTCATTTCCGCCCGATCAGGTTAAGGGTATAAACCTGAGCCTCATTTGATGAGGTATTTCATTTCTGCCCGATCAGGTTAAGGGTATAAACCTGGGCCTCATTTGATGAGGTATTTCATTTCCGCCCGATCAGGTTAAGGGTATAAACCTGGCCCTCATTTGATGAGGTATTTCATTTTTCGCCCAATCAGATTAAGGGTATAAACCTGAGCCTTATTTGATGAGGTATTTCATTTCCGCCCGATCAGGTTAAGGGTATAAACCTGAGCCTCATTTGATGAGGTATTTCATTCTCCAATCAGGTCAAGGGTTAAAACCTGAGCTTCGTTCCATACGAGGTATTTCCATCCCATCTAAGATAAGGGCGAAACCTGAACTTCATTCTTGCAGAATGAATCTTTCTTCTCCATTCTATATCTATCATGATCACTGTTAGAGCTAATGATTTTATACCCAGTAAGATCCTTCTAACTGGGGCATTTTTATGGTCCAAATTTGGTGTGTTTTCTTTGCCACTAAGCTCGGCCCTATACCGGCTTAGTAGCAAAGAGGGGCATCTGTAAACACCCCAAATTTTCACCCTCATCCAGTGTTCATGCATTTCATGTGTCATTGCATATCATTGCATGCATTTGGCATACCATTTCATCGTATTGCATGTCATTACATCTTATTTTCGAGATCCAGTACTCTTGTTTTCAAAACATTTAATCCAGATTCGAGTTTTAAAGCTTTTCTTTCAAAATCAATTTTAAAACCTGGGTTTTTATTCAATATTCTGTCATTTGCCAACCCCTAGGACTTTATATTTTGAAATGTTTTCTCAGAAAACAATCTGGATTTGTTTTAAAATTCAATTTCAACTGATTTCAATTCTCAGATGAGACCCATTTAGGTGGTGTCTCTTTTGGATTCCTTCATTTATCAAATTTCTCAAAAACCTGAGAGTCCTAGTTCGATTAGGACTCTGTTCCCAGAGTCCCAGTTGAATCAGAACTCTATTTGATTTCCATATTTGTCACTATTTCCACTGTTTTCACAAGTTCTTTCATCTGTTTTTCAGAAAATACCAAAAAATCTAGAGTTTCAGTCCGATCAGGACTCTGTCCCAGAGTCCTAATCCAGTCAGGAGTCTGTTCTGAAGTCTGTTTTTACTTCCATTCTCATTCTTTTCCATTTGTTTTCAAAATTTAGGTCATTTTATAGAGTCCAGTTAATTCAGGACTCTATTTCGGAGTTTCGGTTGAGTTAGGAGTCTAACCCTGACTGTATTTTCCAACTTATTTTCACCATTTCTGACAAAATCTTTCAAAAACTTCTTTATTTGGCTTTTAAAAATCTAAAATCTTAGAGTCCTAAAATTTTAGGACTCTTGCCCAGAGTTCCAGTTCGCTTAGGACTCTATTTTCAAGCCTGTGTATTTCATTTGTTGATTTTAACCCCTTTTTAAAAGTCATTTTTAATCTTTATTTCAAAATTTTTAAACCTTGATGTGGGGCCCACTCAATTGGCGTCATATCTAGAGAAGTTCTGACCCAGTTAGAACTCTATATCATTTCAAAACTTTCAATTTCAAGTTTACTTTTGAAAATCTTTTGAAAATTCTCTTAATTTCAAGTTTTAAAATCATTTTTGAAAATTCAAGTGGGGCCTACTCAGGGTGGCGCCACATTTGAAGAAGTCAAGGTTAGACTAGGGTTAGTCAATGTCCTAGTTAGGTTAGGGGTTTAGAGGAGTCAAAAGCAATTTTGAAAATCCATTTTATTTAAGTTTTAAACCATTGGTTTTTAAAGGTTTTAAATTCAAGTTTTAAAAAACCAAATGTGGGCCCACACTAGGTGGCACCACATTTGGACTTTCTAGGGTTTAATTAGATGTTAATTAGGGATTAATTAGGGTCCATTTAGGTTAGAATCCTCTAGGAAAATTGTTGCTCCTTAGTGGTTTTATTAAAAAGAGTCCAAAAAAAAAGAAAAACCTCTTAATTAACCCTAATTAAGTAACTTTTTGAAAACCTATAAAAGGGGGACTTCAAGAGGTCAAAAGAGGTTGTTCTCTCTCTCAAATTTTCGTGGTCTCCCTCCTCTTACTCTCCTCCCAGCTCCTTCCTCCATTGCTGCAACTCCAAGGTATGATCTTTTATAATTTTTGTGTTTTATTTAATGTTATTTGATATTTTAACATGGATTTTACCATGGGAGCCTCCTCCTTCATGGTTTTAACTATGGATTCTCATCCAAGACCCATAAAAATCGACCCAAGAAGATGATCTAACTCAGCTTGAGGGTGATTTTCAGGATTCTAATCCATTAGAATCGATAAAAGGTATGTTTTCTACGTTCTTAACCAAAGAAACGTGAGATTTACCCGTTAAATGGGTTAAATCCATGCTTTCAAAGGTAAAATCAAATTCCAGCCATGGATTCCTTGTGTTTATTTATTTTTTTACTTATTCATGTTTGTTACATGTGTTTCAGCATAGAAATTAATTTTGTTTTACTGTTTGAGTATTTTTTTTATTGTTTTCATGGATTAAAACATGATTTATTAGGTTTTCTTAGATTTCTGTGTTTTAAGCCTAGATCAGTAAAGATCATGTTATTTAGTATTAAAGTACTCACTGTAAATTCCGGAAATTTTTATATTTTGTTCATGGATGTGTAAGTGAACTACTGTAAAAAAATCAGAGGTTTTGGGATTCAGAAACCCTGTCATAAAAATCAGACATCAAACAATAATTTTCCATCTTTAAAATCGTAGTTAAAATCAAAGGGGTAACTTGCAGTTGTGTTGTTTTTCTCATCCGATATTCGATTCGAGATCCATAAAGTGCAGTAGATTCGTGTTGATATGATCTATCTACTGTGAAATTTTGATAATTTTTGGTCTCTGTTTAGTATTTTTACTCTGTCAGAGAAGAAGATTTGAAGTTTAAAACTCGTTAGGGTTTTCTAAAACCCTAATCAGACTTGTAATGATCATATATCTGAAACCACAGATCCGATTCATGATCTGTAAAAAAGGAGTTTCATTATTTTTCTGTCCACTGTTAACTGCTAAAAGTTTAGATATGTTTGATGAGTACTGCTATTTATTCATGTATTTTCAATTGGAAGTGTCTGTTTTAACCCATGTTTGATTCGTAGTATCTAAGTCCCGATTGCCGGAAGGGTTTCTCCCTTATCGGAGATGGTTTTTCCGATCTGTAAATAGGGAAACTTTTATTTATTTGTCTAGTTTGCCTCTACAAAAATTCAGAATTTTTCATGGTGAATTGATCCCTGATTCGGGTCTAACTCTGAAACTGGTCTGTGACCAAGGTTAAAAATAGCTTATTTTAGGGTTTTAATGCAAATTTCGAATTAACATAATGTCAAAAAATTATTTTTATGATTCCAATCTGATTTTAGGGTTGCAAAAAGTACAGGTGCCAATTTTTATGAATTTTGGAATCCATTTAATGCTTGAATTAATCAAATTGTAAAACAGGGTACCCGCAGGATCCTGAAACACTGCCAAAATCGTGATATTTTCTGATTTTCGTGTATAAGTACATACTTTTAGGCTTTATTCATGTTTAGAATCATGTTAGGATGTTTCATGTTTAATTTTATGTTTATTTGACTTCATTTAGTCCATAAAACCAAGGTTTTTACCAAAATATTTTTTGAAAAAACCTGATTTCAAGGCCATAGTCTTGCTATCAGGGGCAATTTTATCATTTGACCTCAATTTCGAAATCCCTAACCCTAATTTTCATATTTTAATCATGTCATATCATATTTAGTTTAGTGTATTTTCATTTGAATTTCAAAAGTTATATTTTACCAAATATCTTTCTGAAAACCCTGATTTCAATGTCATAGTCTTGCTATCAGGACTATTTTGGTCATTTTGACTCCAATTTCGAATTTCCAAATTTTATCTTTATTATTTATTCAATTTTATTTCATATTTTATCATTTTTATTTAAGGGAATCGTGGAAAAAGGCTTATATCTAGCAAAATCCAGTAATTTCCAGATATTGCTGGATAAATCTAGAAAAGCCAACATATCTTCACTAATAAGTTTTCTAGTTTTGCAGGGACATTTAAGACTTTATTTTCCTATATTTAAATTCAACTAGTGATGTAATTTGTAATTAAATTTGGAATAAAAATTTAAATTTCAGCTTAGACTAGGACTGCATTGCATATAGTTTGATTTTGCAAATATTAATATCTGATGGATGTATCATTCATGCACATTTTTATAAATTCACCATGGTCTACACGAATGGCACGTGCACAAGCTCTTAGGGAGTAGACAAACTCGGTGGAATTCGTATTTATGGCCATAGTCAGAATACGAATGAGACCCAGATTTGTAATCTTCGTATTAGCCACATTCAGTCTACACTCTTAGGCTAACTTCAAAATGCACTGCATTTCTCAAAAATACAAAAGGTCTTTCTCAATTCCTCAAAATAATATCTTTTAGATCCATATTTATTCATTTCATTCATTTGCAAATTCCAATTCCAATTCCAATTCAGAGAAATCGATTTTCTCAAAATTTCTCAAATCTTACTTAGAAATCGATTTTCTCAAAACTCTGAGCTTTCAAAGAATATTCCTCAAGTTCAAATAATGAATTTCCAAGTTATATATTCAAATTCCAAGTTTGAATTCAGAGAAATCAAGTTTTTCCAAAGTTACTTGAAATTCTTCAGAAATCGATTTTCATTTTTCTCAGAAATATTCTCTCACCATGATTCACGATTTTCCAAGAGTTATATTTTCCAAGAATTTCCAAGTATTTCCCAAACCTTGAAGCAAACATCATGTTTTCAAATCTGCATTTTCAGAAAATTCATAGCACATGCCTGATTCTTTGTGCATTTAGGAAATAGAACATGATTTAGATAAGTTGAGCAGAGCAAAGCATTTGATTGATCCTTGGTTCGATTATCCCTGGTAAAGGCGCCAAGAACGGTTGAACCTCGTACCGACAGACGAGTCCCATTCTTCGGAATTTTCCCGCATTTTAAAAATGGAGGCGAGTTATTTTCAAAATCTTTTTCAAAGGTCAGTTTGACTCGCAAAAGTAAAATTTTGCGATGATAACACACCCTCACCTAGTTGTTGATATCTAGGACTGCTTTATTGGAGTTTGGAGATCATGCTGAGCATGATGTTAAGTTATGAGAATAGAAGTGTTCTTATTTTTGGAGTACGGATTTCATGCTAGGCATGGTAGTAGTTAGCAGGATATTGAAGTATGTTTGTTGTAGATACATGTTTGACATTTTTTTGATATGAATGTTTTTGATGTATTGTAATGTTTGATGTGATTATATCCATGCTTGCATGTAGTTACTTTCAATTTGATTATGACTTACATGTAAAATTGTATAATTAATGCATGCTTCAAATGAATGTATCATGTTATGAATAGTTTGCACATGAAAATATTAAGTTATCAATGCACGCATCATAATTCTTGTGATTATATGATATCATATATTGCATGATAAATTTGATATTTTCTTCATCATACTGATGATTCTCTTTTAACTAGTTAGGATACTATTCGTAACATCATACTATAAAATGACAGCAAACCGTGAATGGATGTACCGTAGGATAATTGACAATGAGTTATCACATAAATATATGGATGGTGTTGAAAGTTTTATTGAATTTGCAACGGCAAGTGTCAGTACCGTGGATCCTGCAGGTCGGATTAGGTGTCCCTACAAGATTTGTAAGAACAAGCGATTTGTAGAACCTCATGGTGTTAGACATCACCTATACAGGAAGAGTTTTGTGAGCGACTATCAGAATTTGACGTTTCATGGTGAAGAATTTAGAAACAATTTTGATGCACGGGTGAATGTTGTGCATGATAATCCATATATGGATTTGATATTTGATGCCGCAGGAACAGAACAGGGTTATGCCATGGGTCCTAATGACGTAACAACTGCAGTAGATAAAGAATCACCAAACGATACAGCTAGTAGATTTTATGATTTACTTAGAGATGCTGATGAGTCACTCTGGAACGGTTGTGAGAGTCACACTATCTTGTCTGCAGTTCTTCAACTAATGAATTTGAAGTCCGAGTATAATTTGAGTCAATCATGTTTTGACCGTTTGTGCATGATTGTGAAGAGTATGTTGCCCAAAGATGAAAAATTGCCACAAAATTTCTATCGTGCGAAGGTTATGGTCACCGCTCTAGGTATGGGGTATAAAAAGATAGATGCTTGTCCAAATCACTGCATGTTGTATTTCAAGGATCAGGAAAACAACATGTCATGCCCGTCATGTGGGAATCCTCGGTTCAAGCCAAAGACAAGAGGCAATGGCAGCACGAGATTAAAATAAGTTTCATACAAGTCACTTCGCTACTTTCCCATCACTCCTAGATTGCAACGATTGCATATGTCTTCAAGGACAGTTAAACACATGAGATGGCATGCAAATAAAGTTCGACATGATGAAGACAAGATCACGCATCCTATTGACGTGGAAGCTTGGAAGCACTTTGATCGTACCCATCAAAACTTCGCAATGGAAGTGAGAAATGTTAGACTCAGTCTATGTACAGATGGATTTAATCCATTTGGGGGTAGATCAACTCCATACTCATGCTGGCCAGTATTTGTAACTCCATACAACCTTCCACCAAGCTTGTGTATGAAGCGTCCAAATCTTTTCTTGTCTCTATTGATTCTTCGTCCGACCTCACCTAGCCAAAATATTGATGTATATTTAAGGCCATTGATTGATGAACTAAAAGTACTATAGGATGACGGTGTTACTACGTATGATGCCCACAAAAAACAAAATTTCAATATAAAGGTCGTTGTTCTATGGACAATCAGTGACTTTTCTACATATGGTATGTTATCTGGTTGGAGCACACATAAGAGGTTGTCATGTCCGTACTGCATGGAGGATACAAAAACTTTTAGATTGAAGCATGGAAAGAAGCCTTGCTGGTTTGAGTGTCATCGTCGATTTCTACCCAGCGACCATCCGTTCCGACGACAAAGGAATGTGTTTCGAGCAGGCATAACTGAAATAGAAGGTCCACCAACAAGATTGCCTGGCATAGAGATTTTAAGAAGATTGCGATACTTTTCAGATGTATTAACAGATGCCTGTAGTCCGACGCCATTCCTTGGATTTGAGAAAGATCACAATTGGACAAAGAAATCTATTTTTTGGGAACTATCACATTGGCCGACGTTATTGATACGACATAATTTGGATGTGATGCATGTGAAGAAAAATGTATTTGATAATGTATTCAATACAGTAATTAATGTCAAAAGAAAAACAAAGGATAATTCGAAGGCCCGTATGGATTTAAAAGTAATATATAAAAGACCAGAATTGCAACTCAAAGAGTATAATGCCAAAGTACTGAAACCAAAGGCAAGGTACGTGCTTGGACATGATCAAATAAAGCAGGTATGTCAATGGTTGAGACAATTGAGATTTCTAGATGGATATGTCTTTAACATTGCTCGGGCTGTAAAGATTGACGATGGACAATTATATGGGTTGAAGAGCAATGATTGTCATATCTTTATGCAATGATTGATACCTCTAGCATTCTATGATATGTTAGAAAAACCTATATGGGGGGGTATTGTCTGAGTTGAGTGGATTTTTTAGAACATTGTGCACATTGGAAGTCATAGTATCTGATATAAAGAATCTCGAGGACTCTGTCATCACTACTATTTGTCTGCTAGAAAAGATTTTTCCGCCAGCATTTTTCGATGTTATGGAACATTTGATCATACATTTGCCATATGAACTAAGGGTTGGTGGTCCTGTGCAATATCGATGGATGTACCCATTTGAAAGGTATATGTTTTCTTATATTTGCCTCTTCAATGACAGATATTTCAAATTTGAAATGTATATTTTTGATAGATGCATGTTTGACCTCAAAAAAAGGTTCGTAATAAAGCAAGAGTAGAAGGGTCTATTTGTGAGGCGTACACTTTAGAAGAGATTTCAAAATTTTCATCTATGTACTTTGAACCGCACATTCCAACACGTTACACATGCCCGCCTCGTAACGATGATGAAGAACAAGTAACTATATCTGACAAGCTGTCGATATTTCAACCACTTGGGCATGCATATGGTAGTTGCCGATCAAGACTCTTAACAAATCGAGAGAAAGACACAACACATATCTATATTCTTTTTAATTGCTCAGCGATCGACCCATACATCGAGTAAGTATATGTAGACGCAACACAATTCTAAATCCTTTTATATTTTATACGTGAATACATAGTTCGGTAATATAAGTATTTGTGGTTTGCAGACGATTTGATTTGGAGTTGCGAAGAGAAGTTTCACATCTCACTGATGCAGAAGTACAAAAAGAACGTGAAACTAAGTTTGTGGAGTGGTTGAAACAGTTGGTAAGGATGCTCACACAAATTGTGTACTTGTAAACAACATTAAGTTACTTAATTAGTCGTGATCACAATCATTATTTGTGTTTGTGTGTAGGTCCGCCATGATGATGTTAAAGATCAAGGAATATATGATTTACAAAATGGTCTGACCAAAGTTGTGCAATGTTACAACGGGTACATTGTAAATGATTATCAATTTCATACAAAAGATTATGGTATAAACAAATCAATGATGAATAGTAGCGTGTGTGTCAAGGGTAGCAACTACGGTGAAAATGAACATGATTACTACGGTGTTATAGAGGAAATAATGGAGTTGACTTACTTAGGCATAAATAATAGGGTAACTTTATTCAAGTGTCATTGGTTTGATCCAACTGCAACAAGACTCGACAAAGCCTCACGCATTGTGAAGGTGAATCATAAATCAAGGTTTAGAACATACGAACCATTCATATTAGCCTTGCAAGCTCAACAAATTTATTATACTTCATATCTGAGTACAAAAAAGTCAAATAGAAATGAATGGTGGGCAGTTTGCAAGGTGAAGTCCAAACTATACCCTGAGTATGATCAGTTACAGGAAGACAAGTTAGCTGAAGACAGTGATTACTATCAATCAAATGATATCTATGACTTCTCTTATGGTCACGATGTTGCACATGATATGCATGTCATATCTCCATTGATCGATGAAACATTCATAGAAGAATGTGATCCAAATGATATACCAAGTGGATGGGCAAACAATGAAGAAGAAGATGAAGAAGAAGAAGAAGAAGAAGAAGAAAGTCAAACAAGTGATGAGGAAGAATTCTCAAGCTAGTGAGCGAAATCATGTAATAGAAACCTCTATTTGAATGTATTGCAATGATTTATGTGAATGATTTGAATTATTTAAATGTATTGTAATACTTGATGCGAATGATTTGAATGCATTGCAATACTTGATGTGAATGATTTGAATGTATTGCAATGATGTGAATGATTTGCAGGTATTCCAATGATTTGAATTATTTGAATGTAGTGTAATACTTGATGCGAATGATTTGAATGTATTGCAATACTTGATGTGAATTATTTGAATGTATTGCAATGATGTGAATGATTTGCAGATATTCCAATGATTTGAATGTAATGCAATACTTGATTTGAATTATTTGAATGTATTGAAATGTATTGCATTGATGTGAATGATTTGAAACAATTTGAATGTATTGTATGACATTTTTTATTTGTTAGAATATGGTTCGTGGAGCTTATAATGGTCATTCATCCAGTAGCAGTCAAGCTTAGTCGTCATCTTCACGGGCTCCTGTGATAGGTATATCATTTAACTAATTAGATGCTTGATTAGTTGAAATGCGCATTCTGAGAATTTTTAACGTATTTTTTTACAGATGATGTTTCGCCTGTACATAACCCACCTACATCAATTGATCATACAAGTCAGGAGCCAACACTAGATGCAAAGTCTTCTTAGTCTGACACAAGAAGACTCATTCGAATAGTGTATATCGATAATCGACCGTAAGTATTTCATTTTCACTTATTGCATATCTTATAAATATTTTATATTGATATTTACTGTGTACCAATTCATGGGCAACACGAGGTTTGATCCACAAGAAGTAGTACGCGAGATTAGGAATTCACTTTTTCAACATCTACCAGGATCGGTCGCTCAATGGAAAGAGTATCCAAAAGAGGTGATAGACAGATTGTGGTTCTCATTCACGATATACAGTTGTTTGTCATAGTTAATGTGTTTCATATTTAATTTTTTGTTATAGTCATGTCTACTAACTTTCTAAAAATATATATAGGCTTCGAATCACTTCACGACTACGATGGAGGAACATGATGCAAGGAAGGTGTGGCAGAGGGTGGCTGCCAATCGATTTGCAGACATGCTGCACAATATGAAAACTGCAGCCAAAAAAGCATCTGGCGGAATAGATGATCCACTACAGTAGAAGGGCCATGACCCTATTACTATCAGGAGAGATTATTGGGAGGGAATATGCGACAAGTGGGCGAGGGATGCATTTCGAAATTGCTCTGCGAAGGCTGCACAAAATCGAGCGAAAATGTCAGAAGCTCATCTACACACAGGTGGATCTAAGACTTTTGGGAGCCACCTGAAGAAAATGGTAACTCATCAATATATATATTGTCAATTTTATAAGTATTGTTGCAAACCTGTTAACTAAATCTTTTATCATTTAACTTCGCAGAAAGCAGAAAAAGGAGGCATTGTACCATACAAGGATGTGTTTGTTGAAACACATAAACGGAAGACCATGGGAGACTTCATATTAGAGAAGGCAAGAACGACAATGGTATGTATTTATTCTATTAATAATCATTGTAATATACAAGTTATCATAAACATTGTAATTCTTAATTATTAATGCATACTGTAAACATTATTTTGTAGGAGGCATATGAGCATCAGATGGTAGAGCGATATGGCGATGACTCTACTCAGCATTCATCATTTGATCTTGCAGCATGAGTGACTGCAGCAGATGAACCAAAAAAGGGTCGTGTGTTTGGGTTTGAGA
Organism: Nuphar pumila; assembly: GCF_984573655.1. Classification (NCBI taxonomy): domain Eukaryota; kingdom Viridiplantae; phylum Streptophyta; class Magnoliopsida; order Nymphaeales; family Nymphaeaceae; genus Nuphar; species Nuphar pumila. Next base: position 85,033,411 of record NC_143254.1, on the reverse strand, counting down.
GTAATATGAACACCTCACCTGTCGTTGCTTCCTCCAGTCACGACTCACAGACTTCTCCCGTCGACATCAACTCCAAGCATCCTATTTTTTCCGGTGATGATGTACGCCAGATCGTTAAGGACACAATGTGTGACTACTTCCATGAAACCATCATCGACGTTCTCCGAGCTGAGTTCAATTGTTTTTTGCAGAACAGGGGAACTTCAATTGTAGGTACCTCTCAGGTATGAAAGTTTCATGCGATATATTGCATGTCGTTAGATTTCATATAACTTTGATTGCCTTAACTTAGGTGCATTGGATATAATTTATTTAGGTATATTTTGTTTATCAACATATAAAGTTTTTTAACTACCTTAGAACACATATGAGCATGGTAGAATCACATATACAGTTTTTTTGACTGCTTTAGAACGCATATGAGCATGATATAATCATATATTCAGTTTTTTGCCTGCCATAGAACACATATGAGCATGATAGAATCACATATAAAGTTTTTTTACTGCCTTAGAGCACATATGAGCATGGTAGAATCACATATACAGTTTTTTTGACTGCTTTAGAATACATATGAGCATGATATAATCACATATACAATTTTTTGCCTGCCTTAGAACACATATGAGCATGATAGAATCGCATATAAAGTTTTTTGCCTGCCTTAGAGCACATATGAGCATGGTAGAATCACATATATAGTTTTTTTGACTGCTTTAGAACACATATGTGCATGATATAATCACATATTCAGTTTTTTGCCTGCCATAGAACACATATGAGCATGATAGAATCACATATAAAGTTTTTTTACTGCCTTAGAGCACATATGAGTATGGTAGAATCACATATACAGTTTTTTTGACTGCTTTAGAACACGTATGAGAATGATATAATCACATATACAATTTTTTGCCTGCCATAGAACACATATGAGCATGATAGAATCGCATATAAAGTTTTTTGCCTGCCTTAGAGCACATATAAGCATGATAGAATCACATATAAAGTTTTTTTGACTGCCTTAGAACACATATGAGCATGATATAATCATATATCCAGTTTTTTGTCTGCCTTAGAATACATATGAGCATGATAGAATCACATATACGACTTTTTGCCTGCCTTAGAGCACATCTGAACATGGTAGAAACACATATAAAGTTTTTCTGACTTCCTTAGAACACATATGAGCATGATATAATCACATATATAGTTTTTTGTCTGCCTTAGAATACATATGAGCATGATATAATCACATATTCAGTTTTTTGACTGCCTTAGAACACATATGAGCCTGATAGAATCACATATACAACTTTTTGCCTGCCTTAGAGCACATATGAGCATGGTAGAATCACATATAGAGTTTTTCTGACTGCCTTAGAACATATATGAGCATGATATAACCACATATATAGTTTTTTGTCTGCCTTAGAATACATATGAGCATGATAGAATCACATATAGAGTTTTTTTACTGCCTTAGAATACATATCATTTATGATAGAATCACATATAGTGTATAATTTATTTCAATATATTTTGTTTATCAATACTGACCTTCCTTTTCTTGTGTAGGTTGCTGGCGATAATCAGCGTAGTGGAGCTGAAGGGACAGATCAAGGCAATGGATAAGAGGACGCATAAAATCTTGGCGATGATTAGATTAATGTGTTAAATTTATTCTACTTTCTTTTTGTTTCAAAAATGTAAATGTTGAATTGTAAATAATTAAAACTTGCGAATTGTAAAGTGGAACAATTAATTGTTTTAGTTTCTTTTTATATGTATTTTTATGTGTACTTTGTTTTTTATTCACAGGAAATATAAACTGTACAGGAAATATAAATTGTATCATAAAATTTTTTTTCTTGATATATAATTTTCAAATATTTTTTCCTTGTTTGCGACGGATTAGCGACGGATATATCCGTCGCTAATTACTATTTACATTAAATGTAGCGACGGATATAAATCCGTCGCCAAACCAAAGTTGTCGTATAGTAACGACGACTTTGCGATGAATGTTGTCATTCGTTATTCTGCCGCTAAATATCAACGGAATGGGCGGCGGATACAGTTCGTCGCTAAGTAGCAACAACATGGGTGACAGATATATTCTGTCGCTTATTAGTGTCAAAAAATTCATGATGGAAGATATCCGTCGCTAAGCCATCGCTAAGCTGTTTAGTGACAGATTTAGGTCGTCGCTAATCCACAGGTTTCTTGTAGTGTAAGACGATTCTCCTCCATTGTTAATTCTTCAATAGAATCCACAATAGTGAGAAGTTTTTCATGATGAAGGAGGGCCGATTTGGTGGATTCAAACTTCAACCTTAACCCATTTACAAACTGATAAAAGTGTTTCATATCGAGTTCCTTTTGATGAAGCTCGATATCCTTGACACAATGCCATTTTGGCTCTAAAAGAGTCAATTCTCCCTAAAGTTCGGATAACTCATTATAATACTCACTAATGAATTTGTTACTTTGAGTCATTGTTTGAACTTTTTCTTGAAAATTACACACACATGTAATATCTTTAAGTGAATACATATTTCTAAGGTATTCCCATACCTTATCGACATGTTTAAACTTAGCGAGGCTAGAACATTTTTTAATGTCTATACTATTAGTAAGCCATAACATTATCTTAGTATTTTTCATCCTCCACTCTTTTCATTTCTTTTCATATGACGGCTAGGATCATTTGAAAAAAAAATCAATGGTTATGATGCATCTCACACCCTTCTAGGCGATGGCAAGGGTGTAATACCCTTGCATGGCAGCCCAAAGAGCTCCACTCACCATCTCCTTTTTAAATCTTCCTTTTGCCATTTCAAAAATGCCAGAGGGCTGCCACCCCATGCAACCAATGAGAGCACCGCTCCCTCATAATGACCTTTTTGAAAATTATAGAGGTTCCATAGGGTTGCTGCCCATATGGCCAATCAGATTCTTCTTTTCCTTTCTCCTTTAGGTATTTATGCCTAAGCCACCTCCCAGCTTGGACAAACGTGACCAGCTAGGCCTCCTCACCAGGGTGATGCCCAGTGAGGTCGATCCAAGGCTGGGTTCGACCTTCTAGTCGAGCCCAAGCCCGCCTACGAAAAGAATTTAAATAAATTCTATTTTATTTACGAAATCCGCTATTTCTTTTATTTGCGATTCCCTAAGAAAATCTTTGTCGATTCGATAATTCAAGAGGTGACTAGAGCGTCGCTCTAGCAAACATCCTGATCTCCAGGCTCGCAAAGTCGCATGACTAGCACGGATCCATCAAGACTATATTTGGACTCGTGCTTTTCATTTAAAATTTCTTGCAAAAAATTTTGGACCTTACAGCAATGCACCCATTACTTTTATTCATTTGCTTCTGCTCATGCTAGAATAAATCATATTTCTTCCTTGAATGTTGATGGTACCAACCTACAAGGGGTTGGTCTCGTAGAATTTGCAACACTTAAGTTTGAGGAGTGACTCCAATGTATTACAACTACGTGCTTTGGAGCATGATCAATCTATAGCTATATCAAAACCGTTTGGCCTAGAGGAAGTAAGAAGGGTGGTGTGGGCCATGCCAACGGGCATATCATCGGGAGTGGATGGTTTTTCGATTAAGGTATTTAGAGTTATTTGGGATTCATGTAAACATGACTTAGCGCCTCTACTTCAAGAATTTCATACAAATGCCACAGTACCCAAGGCTTTTGGTAGGTCAATTATGGTGATTGTGACTAAAGACAGTTCAAGAAATTCTCTTGAGAATTTCAGACTTATGATCTTTGTCGAACACTTTATAAAGTCATTCCAAAGCACTGGTCATGCGCTTTCAACCATTGTTGCCAAAGGTCATCTCCAAATACCAATATGCTTTCATCAAGTTGTCCACTCAATCCACTGCTCACGTTCTAAGGCGTTTTTGCTCAAACTAGGCTTCACTAAGGCATTTGACACGGTGATGTGGGATTTCTTGCTCGCTTGCTTGGAGAAAATGCACAATGGTGCAACTGGATCAAATAGCTATTTAGAATTTCATCAACGGTATGCCAAGTACGCTCTTTATCCTTCATAGAGGACTTTGGTAAGGGGATCCCCTCTCTCCCTTTCTCTTTCTCATAATCATTGCATGCTTCATTCGGCCATTTTTGACAATTTGTTTCATGGTGTGCACTTACTAGGATTCTAAAACATTTTCACATACTTTGGGACGACGACATCCTCATTTTTGGCCAAGCTATAATGAGGATAACATCGCCAACTTGTGGGTGCTGCTGAAATTTATTTCGAAACTATCCGGCCTATCCATCAATGGCAAAAAATCAAGTTTTGTGGGATTGAATGTTGATGGCCATATGAAATCCTTCTCATTCACCGTGCTTGGTTGCCAAGTAAGAAGTTTGCCCCCTCAAATATCTTGGCCTCCCATTCCACATTGGAGTCACATGAGATCGGTTTTGAAAGAAAGTGGAGGAGAAATTAACCTTGCTAATGCGGGAAGAATCACCCTAGTCAAGCACATTCTAGGGTCCGTCCTTCTGCATTTCTTACAAAATTTTCAAATCTCAAGCAAGACAAAGAAGATGGTTGATAGTACGTTCCAAGCCTTTATTTGGTCCGGCAAAAATAAAAAAGGCTAAATTGCACCTACTCTCATGAGAAGTCATCACATGGAGCAAGGATGAGGGGGTTTTGGGTATTCATGAGATAGGTAAATGGAACAAGTCCTTGCTTATGACTATGGATTGTCATCACTCAAGACAAACAATTGGGACCGGACCTTCTCAGTCCGTGGATCCATCAATGTCTGGCTCATCTTGCATGACAGGCTGCTCTACGATGAAGCCTTTAAGAGGCAGGGTTTTAACTTGCCTAGCCAATGTATTATCCCAAGTCAAGTGAAGGAGGAATCGTCATTCCGGTTTTACCTTCCAGGTGTGCTATGTGATGGAGTTTTATCTTAGTTGCAGAGGCACACTCAAAGTTTGAGTGTGCCATATGATGGTACCTGATCCTGGTTCTAATTTTACTGGGCCCCTTTTCCTGCTGCAAGGTAAAACTCTGAGCCTTTTCCTGCTGCAAGGTAAAACTCCGAGTTGAGAACGTGGACGGCAGGATTGGGAATAGTGCCGGTAAGGCCACTTACACCAAAGCCAACAGGCTCTATGACACGACAACTAGATTGGTTGCGGACTTCACCACCCACTTCACCTTCATAATCGACGTCGGCAACACCAGCAACACCGGCGACGACCTCGCCTTCTTCCTCGGCCGCGTAGGCTCGACTCTTCCTGCAAATTCTGCCGGCCAATGGCTCGACCTCGTCAACCAGTCCACCGATGGCAATGCCACCAACCAAATTGTGGCTGTTGAGTTTGACATGTACTAGAACACCGGGGAACCGAATGGGAATCGATATCAACACGTACCAGGACGAGCGACTGGAGTCCCAGTTTGATGGGAGGGAGGCGGAGTGCATGATGGTGGTGGGACTGTGGTGCGCGCATCCGGACCACAACAGGAGGCCGACTATGAGGGAGGCGATCCGAGCATTGAGTTTCCAGGCCAAGCTACCGACACTCCCGCCGAAGATGCCGCTCCCGGTTTTTTGGCCCCCACCTACGAATGAATTTGGACTCGACTCCGAGTTTGTAACCAGCAGCAGTGGTGGAACGATGACGACGACGACGACATCGTTGTCAAGGTCTCTCTTGCGGTCATACAGGAAGGAGGTGAAGCCCCATGGGGGCCAAAGCAGGTTATATGTTCCCCCCCCCCCCCCCCCCCCCCCGAACAGGGCAATTAGCTACATCTCATGTTCGGGGGTCCCAAAGAGCACCACGTATGTAAGCATATGCGTCTTGTATCCCCATGTTTGTTAGCATTAATTAGCATTGGAGTTTGATGCGATTGCAAAGACTTAAGTACCCTCTCCTCCATTGGTGCCAAAAAAAATGACGATTCTTGAAAAAGAGTGGTTGTAAAGACTTAAGTGCCCCAAAGATGATTATTTAAGACCCAGTCTCTACACTGCAGGATTATCTGAGAAAGAAATCTCTCCTGGAGGAGGCCATGAACATCAACCCTCTCTCTCTCTCTTCTCTTTCTGCTTCTATGCACATCCAACAGAAGATCTTACATTGCTCCATCAAGCACCGGCTAACCTGAACATTGACTGTTGTGGAGCCTGATTCAGAGTTTTTACCCTTACAGGAGGAGGGTTTGGGGGCTCCTCTCAGCGTGGGTAGCATCATTCAACTAAATGAGTTGTAGATCCTGATTCAGAGTTTTTACCCTTACAGGAGGAGGGTTTGGGGGCTCCTCCCAGTGTGGGTAGCATCATTCAAATTGATTCGTTATGGAGCCTGATTCAGAGTTTTTGCCCTTACAGGAGAGGGGTCTGGGGGCTCCTCCCAACGTGGGTAGCATCATTCTACTTGAAGATTTGTGGAGTCTGATTCAGAGTTTTTACCCTTACAGAAAGGGGGGTCTGAGAGCTCCTCCCAGCGTGGGTAGCATCATTCAACTTGATGAGTTGTGGAGTCTGATTCGGAGTTTTTGCCCTTATAGGAGGAGGGTTTGGGGGCTCCTCCCAGTGTGGATAGCATCGTTCAACTTGATTCATTGTGGAACTTGATTTAGAGTTTTTGCCCTTATAGGAAGAGGGTTTGGGGGTTCCTCCCAGCGTGGGTAGCATTGTTCAACTTGATTCATTGTGGAGCCTGATTTAGAGTTTTTGCCCTTACAGGAGGGGGGTCCGGGGGCTCCCCCCGGCACGGGTCCCGGGTGTCGTGGTCAAAAAATGCACAAGGTATCGTGGTGAGAAAGGCACATTTTTGTTTCAAGCAAGGTTGAAAGAAATCAATGGAAAATCCAACAAGGAGCATGCCAGAATCAGGATGTGGATGTCAAGCGAGAATGGTGTTGTGCATCTCAAATAACACAAAATAATAGGGGTCTGGTTTTTAGTTAAAATGAGGAATGAAATGACAATAGAAATCGCTGAAAATTTACAGAAATAAACTAGACTCAATAACAAAGACACCACTTTTTACGAATTTGGAATATGACCTCCGGTTAGGGAGATATGGCCCTGACAAGCTTGTCCTAATTCGGGTAGCAATTTACAGCGATTTGCTTACTGAATAACACTACAAATCGTTATAGTGATTTGCGGAAGACACTACAAATCGCTATAGCGATTTGCGGAAGAATCTACAAATCGCTATAGCGATTTGCGGAAGACACTACAAATCGCTATAGCGATTTGCGATCTGTAGTATCTTCCGCAAATCGCTATAGCGATTTGTAGTGTCTTCCGCAAATCGCTATAGCGATTTGTAGTGTCTTTCGCAAATCACTATAGCGTTTTGTTGAAGACCCGAAAATACTACAAATTGCTGTAGGAAAGCCTGATAATACTACAAATCAGCGGGATCCTCGCCGGGGGGGAGCCCTTGGACCCCCCTCCTGTAAGGGAAAAAACTCCAAATCAGGCACATAAGTAGAGAGAGAAGGGAGAGAGAGAAGGGAGAGAGAGTGAGAGGGTTGATGTTCATGGCCTTCTCCAGGGGGAACTCTTTACCTCCCTTGATTTCTTCTCTAGAGTGAGAGAGGGTTTTACAGTGTTTTACGGAGAAGGAAGAAGAAGAAGATGGCGATGGAGCAATATAGGATCGTCTGTTGGATGTGCACAGAAGTAGAGAGAGAAGGGAGAGAGAGTGAGAGGGTTGTTGTTCATGGCCTTCTCCAGGGAGAACTCTTTGCCTCCCTTGATTTCTTCTCTAGAGAGAGAGAGAGAGGGGTTTACAGTGTTTTACGGAGAAGGAAGAAGAAGAAGATGGCGATGGAGCAATGTAGGATCGTCTGTTAGATGTGCACAGAAGTAGAGAGAGAAGGGAGAGAGAGTGAGAGGGTTGATGTTCATGGCCTTCTCCAGGGAGAACTCTTTTCCTCCCTTGATTTCTTCTCTAGAGAGAGAGAGAGGGTTTTACAGTGTTTTACGGAGAAAGAAGAAGAAGACTTTGAAGAGTCAACATCATCCTCGACTTTCTGGATGGAGGACTTGTTTGTCCTTTTTTTGAACAGAGAAAGAAGAAGAAGACTTTGAAGAGTCAACATCATCCTCGACTTTCTGGATGGAGGACATGTTTGTCCTTTTCTTGAATGGAGAAAGAAGAAGAAGACTTTGAAGAGTCAACATCATCCTCGACTTTCTGGATGGAGGACATGTTTGTCCTTTTTTTGAACTGTTTGTTTTTTCTTTTTTGAATGAAAGGCATTTTTGTCATTTTCTCAAACCATCACTTTATGAAAAGAATAGCAAGAAAGGGTACTTAAGTCTTTGCAACAACACCAGAGTCCGATGCAAAGTTATGTCAATATACACGGGAATACGAGCCCCATATGCTTGTATACGTGGTGCTCATTCAAAGCCCCGAACACAGACGTGGGATTCAATGAATCATCGGGGGCGAACATACACCACCCTCTTCATGGGGACAGTACTGGATTTTAGTTTTCTTCTCCATCAACATCATCCCCCGTGGCTGTGCTTCTCATGAACGACCGTGGGCCCCAACCTGAACCAGCGCCATGTGCTTGGTACGAGAGGGTGGTGTATGTTCGCCCCCGATGATTCACTGAACCCACGTCTGTGTTCGGGGCTTTGAATGAGCACCACGTATACAAGCACATGGGGCTCATTTTCCCGTGTATGTTGACATAACTTTGCATCGGACTCTGGTGTTGTTGCAAAGACTTAAGTACCCTTTCTTGCTATTCTTCTCATAAAGTGATGGTTTGAGAAAATGACAAAAATGTCCTTCATTCAAAAAAGAAAAAACAAATAGTTCAAAAAAAAGACAAACATGTCCTCCATCCAGAAAGTCGAGGATGATGTTGACTCTTCAAAGTCTTCTTCTTTTTTCTCCGTTCAAAAAAAAGACAAACATGTCCTCCATCCAGAAAGTCAAGGATGATGTTGACTCTTCAAAGTCTTCTTCTTCTTTCTCCGTAAAACACTGTAAAACCCCCTCTCTCTTTAGAGAAGAAATCAAGGGAGGCAAAGAGTTCTCCCTGGAGAAGGCCATGAACATCAACCCTCTCACTCTCTTCCTTCTCTCTCTACTTCTGTGCACATCCAACAGACGTCCTACATTACTCCATCACCATCTTCTTGTTCTTCCTTCTCCGTAAAACACTGTAAAACCCTCTCTCTCTCTCTCTCTAAAGAAGAAATCAAGCGAGGTAAAGAGTTCTCCCTCGAGAAGGCCATGAACATCAACCCTCTCACTCTCTCTCCCTTCTCTCTCTACTTCTGTGCACATCTAACAGACGATCCTACATTGCTCCATCGCCATCTTCTTCTTCTTCCTTCTCTGTAAAACACTGTAAAACCCTCTCTCTCTCTCTCTCTAGAGAAGAAATCAATGGAGGTAAAGAGTTCCCCCTGGAGAAGGCCATGAACATCAAGCCTCTCACTCTCTCTCCTTTCTCTCTCTACTTCTGTGCCTGATTTAGAGTTTTTGCCCTTACAGAAGGGGGGTCTGGGGGCTCCCCCCCGACGCAGATCCCGCTGACCAAATTTTTTTTGGGCCTTCCAACAACGATTTGTAGTATTATCGGGCTTTCCTACAACAGTTTGTAGTATTTTTGGGTTTCCAACAAAACGCTATAGTGATTTGCGGAAGACACTACAAATCGCTATAGCGATTTGCGAAAGACACTACAAATCGCAAATCGCTATAGCGATTTGTAGTGTCTTCTGTAAATCGCTATAGCGATTTGTAGTGTCTTCCGCAAATCGCTATAGCGATTTGTAGTGTCTTCCACAAATCACTATAGCGATTTGTAGTGTTATTCAGTAAGCAAATCTCTGTAAATCGCTACCCGAATTAGGACAAAATTGTCAGGGTCATATCTCCCTAACCGGAGGTCATATCTCCCTAACCGGAGGTCATATTCCAAATCCGTAAAAAGTGGTGTCTTCGTTATTGAGTCTAGTTTATTTTTATAAATTTTTAGCGATTTCTATTGTCATTTCATTCCTCATTTTAACTAAAAACCATACCCCTATTATTTTGTGTTATTTGAGTTACACAACACCATTCTCGCTTGGCATCCACATCCTGATTCTGGCATGCTCCTTATTGGATTTTTCATTGATTTCTTCCAACCTTGCTTGGAGCAAAAATGTGCCTTTCTCACCACGATACCCTGTGCATTTTTTGACCACGACACTCGGGACCCGTGCCGGGGGGAGCCCCCGGACCCCCCTCCTGTAAGGGCAAAAACTCTAAATCAGGCTCTACAATGAATCAAGTTGAACAATGCTACCCACGCTGGGAGGAACCCCCAAACCCTCTTCCTATAAGGGCAAAAACTCTAAATCAAGTTCCACAATGAATCAAGTTGAACGATGCTATCCACGCTGGGAGGAACCCCCAAACCCTCCTCCTATAAGGGCAAAAACTCTGAATCAGACTCCACAACTCATCAAGTTGAATGATGCTACCCACGCTGGGAGGAGCCCTCAGACCCCCCTTTCTGTAAGGGTAAAAACTCTGAATCAGACTCCACAACTCTTCAAGTTGAATGATGCTACCCACGTTGGGAGGAGCCCCCAGACCCCTCTCCTGTAAGGGCAAAAACTCTGAATCAGGCTCCACAACGAATCAAGTTGAATGATGCTACCAACGCTGGGAGGAGCCCCCAAACCCTCTTCCTGTAAGGGTAAAAACTCCGAATCAGGATCTACAACTCATTTAGTTGAATGATGCTACCCACGCTGAGAGGAGCCCCCAAACCCTCCTCCTGTAAGGGTAAAAACTCTGAATCAGGCTCCACAACAGTCAATGTGCAGGTTAGCCGGTGCTTGATGGAGCAATGTAAGATCTTCTGTTGGATGTGCATAGAAGCAGAAAGAGAAGAGAGAGAGAGAGAGAGAGAGAGAGAGAGAGAGAGAGAGAGAGAGAGAGAGAGAGAGAGAGAGAGAGAGAGGGTTGATGTTCATGGTCTCCTCCACGGGAGATTTCTTTCTCAGATAATTCTGCAGTGCAGAGACTGGGTCTTAAATAATCATCTTCGGGGCACTTAAGTCTTTACAACCACTCCTTTTCAAGAATCGTCATTTTTTTTGGCACCAATGGAGAAGAGGGTACTTAAGTCTTTGCAATCGCATCAAACTCCAATGCTAATTAATGTTGACAAACATGGGGATACGAGACGCACATGCTTACATACGTGGTGCTCTTTGGGACCCCCGAACATGAGATGTAGCTAACTGCCCTGTTGGGGGGGGGACATATAACCTGCTTTGGCCTGGTACAATGCTTTTGACGGATTGCCGTTAATTTGAATAATATATACTTGTCTTAATTGTCGTCATTTTGGTCTTTCTAAACCCTAATGCCTCATTTTTATATATGACATTTGGTAATTATCGGATTCAGCTTGGACAACAATGTCCAAGCCAGTCCTTACTGCTCCATCCGACGATGGAGAAGACGTTTTATTTAACGCTTCCAAAGGCTTTCTGATCTAAAAAAATGGGGCCCACGTTCGGAAAGACTTCCCTGAGTCCAGGGCAGGGCGTCAAGCGTGACATAAGACTACCATTACATGCTTTGACTTAGTCATTGATTGACGGAGAGGTGCTCTAATGGCTGCAAGGAGTTTTCAGAGAGAGAGTTTTCTCCAAACAAGACTAGGTAAAGATTTTTTATATCGCGTGTTGACTACGCCAAGGACAAGACTTAGTCCTTCAAATCGGAAGATCCCTCTCTATCTCTTTTACATAAACATAGATCCTCTCTCTATCTCTTTGAAAGATCTCTCTCTTTCTCGCTTTTTGAAAGAATCTCTTTACAATGTCTCACCTCCTCATTTTCCTTCTCCTGACATTGATCCCTTCCTCAAGTGCCAGCACCTTCACTTTTACCTACCCTTCCTTCCCTCCTAACACCCCCGATATAACCTACGAAGGCGACGCCAGCGAAGTTCGAGGCGTCATCGAGCTCACCACCAACCAGGCGAACAGCGACCGCCTATGGAGTCGTGGCCGGGCCATCCACAAAAATCCCATCAGGCTCTATGACAAGGCCTCTGGATTCGTTGCCCACTTCACAACCCACTTTACCTTCATCATCAATAGGCTCAACTATAGTAGCAACAAGGACAATTACGGCGACGGTCTCGCCTTCTTTCTGGCCCCCGTGGGCTCGACCCTGCCCGCAAACTCCTGGGGCGAATATCTCGGCCTCTTCAACAAGACCACAAACGGATCCCCCACCAACCAAATCGTAGCCGTCGAGTTGGATTCCTTCGGGAACTGGTATGATCCCAATGGAAACCACATGGGGATCGACGTCAATTCCTTGAACTCCACCGTTTACACCAATTGGGAATGGGACAACGCCGGAAAATTGAATGGTGATGCATGGGTCTGGTACAACTCCACAACCGGGATGCTCTTCGCGCGCTTGACATACTGGAACGGCTCCAAGGAATCGAACCTCTTCCTACCCATCAACCTCACCACGGTCCTCCCGGAGCAAGTTGTCGTAGGCTTCTCAGGAGCGACTGGACTGTTCACCGAGCTCCACACGATCTCGACGTGGAATTTCACGTCGACCCTCCCTGTCCCTGACCCTGCCCCTGCTCCCACCCCTGCTCCCACCCCTGCTCCTATTCAGGATCATATCTCTGCTGGTGCTAACCGCAAGAGGCTCGTCGTGCTTGTGACTTGTTTGGCTGCCACACTTCTCGGAGCTTTAGCGACGGCCCTGGTTGTTATTCGTCGAAGGAAAAATAAGAAAAAGGAGGATGAGGATGAGGATGAGGGTGTAGTAGTAGACGACGCTGTCAACGTGACGATGAATTTTGCGACGGGGCCGAGGAGGTTTAGGTACAGGGAGCTTGCAGAGGCAACCAACGACTTCAGCGAAGAGGGGAAGCTGGGGCAAGGTGGGTTCGGCGGGGTCTACCGGGGTTTTCTGGGCGATACCGGCGAGGCAGTCGCAGTGAAGCGCTTCTCGAAAGACAGGTCGAGCCAGGGAAAGAAGGAGTACGTTTCTGAGGTGACAGTGATCAGCCGGCTGCGTCACCGTAACCTCGTGAGACTGATCGGGTGGTGCCACGAGCGGGACGAGTTCCTGCTCGTCTACGAGTACATGGAAGGAGGGAGCCTAGATTCGCATCTCTTCGGGCTCAAGGCCAGCCCGGTCATGCCCTGGGCACACCGTATGAAGGTCGCCCTCGGCCTCGCCTCGGCGGTGCAGTACCTGCACGAGGAGTGGGAGCAGTGCGTGGTCCACCGCGACATCAAGTCCAGCAACGTGATGATCGACTCGGATTTCAACGCACGACTCGGCGATTTCGGGCTGGCGCGGCTGGTGGACCACGGCCACAACCCGCAGACGACGGTCGTGGCTGGGACGATGGGTTACCTGGCACCGGAGTGCGTGATCACTGGCAAGGCCAGCAGCGAGAGCGATGTGTACAGCTTCGGAGTAGTCCTGCTGGAGATTGGATGCGGGCGGAGGCCCACCCGGCCCATTGGGGTGCAGGAGGCCCGGCTGGTAGAGTGGGTGTGGACGCTCTATGGGGCGGAGGCGCTCGTAGAAGCTGTGGATGAGAGGCTGGGGTCCGAGTTCGACCGGAGGGAGGCGGAGCGCCTGATGGTTGTGGGTCTGTGGTGCACACACCCAAACTACGAGAGTAGGCCCACGATGAGGGAGGCGTTCCAGGTGCTGAGCTTCCTGTCCGAGCTGCCGAAGCTACCGCCCACGATGCCGAAGCCAGTCTTCTTCTCGGATCCAACTATGGAACTCGGGTTCGAAACCAGAAGCAGTACTAGAAGCAGTACTAGAACGACCACGACGACTCAGTCATCGTCCGCGTCACTCTTGCTGTCATACAGGGTAGAGGGGGGAAAACTTGATGACGAGGGTTGGGCATAGTTTACTTTTCTTTTTGTAACTGCAACCATCACGACTGTGGGTCCCACCACACCCTTATGCGTGGTCCGTCCGAAGCTAGCACCATGGGTTTGGTGATATGACCATATCGATCGCGCATGTTTGGATTTCAAGCAATCCTAGTTCCCATGTAATTAAATTTTCATATAAGAAAATTTGAAAACGTGTTTATCATTAGGGAGATGCACACGAGATGAGTTTGAGGATGGGGTTTTTCTATTTTGTTAGCATATAATCTCCTCAATAAACATTTGATTTCATTAATTTACATATTGTTTCATTGACAGGTAGGTAATTAAGTCTAGAATACCTATAATATCAATACCCGAACCCATTGAGACCCAAACCCCTTAACCTGTATGGGTTTGCCTTTTTCAGACCCAGATCCAAACTCAACCTGAATCAAAATGGGTTTACTAAAGACCCAACCCCATGTATACCTGAACCTGTTAACCCATATGAGTCCAGTTTCTAGGGGTACTCGGAACCGAATTAAATTGGATTTGTGTTTGGGTCATACTTTTAATTAGTCTCTATTCAGGTTCGGGTCAGATAAGACCTGACTCGAACCCCTCTCAGTTACACCCCTAGCCATGGTGGTACTGTGAGGATGGGTTACACATAATTTTGAAAGCAATTATTTATAAAATCATACAAATGAGAAGAAAAAAAATTCAAGAATTTGAGTGAAAATAGGAACTAGCTTAAAAACTTGTTGAGAAACTATGTTTTGATGATACTAATATGATATGCTGTCATACATAATGATATGCTTTAATATGATATGATAAATATGATATGCCTTCATGAATATGTTATATTATAACTGGATATGATTTGTCATGCATTTAACGAGTATTTGATGCAAGGTGATTCCACCTAAGAATAATGGAGACAACCTGATCAAGTACAACTATTTGATGCAATCATACTCTCTGAAGAAAAAGCTTGATGAGCTATACATTCATAAAGATTATCTAAGAAGATCGGCTACTTCAAGATGAAGACTTTTTTCTTCTTTAGAGTCATATGTAACAGAACCTTCAGAAGCTTCATTTTGCATATTTTATATTACATGCTTTAAATATCATACAAGCCATCTATTTACAAAAAGCAAAGCTTTCATAAAAGGATACGATAGTTTTTAAAAATATCTTTTTATAAAAACAAATCATTGTACTTTCCTACAAAGCATTTATAAAAAAGACAAACTTGAAATAATGTAAAAGCTAATGATTTCAAACATGAAAGAAAAAGACAAAATGCATTTACTCATAAATCGACAATTTGAGAAAAAAATATTATTTTACTTATTGTTTAAAACAAGACAATTGAGTTTGAAAAAGACTTTATTTATTTTTAACACATACTCAAGAATGTCGACTTACTTAAAGTCATCATTCTCTCTGTAAACATTAAATGCCACCTCAAAAAGCATTTGAGAAATGACCATTTATTAATAAAATTCACACTCAAGAATGTCGACTTACTTAAAGTCATCATTCTTTCTGTAAACATTAAATGCCATTCTAAAAAGCATTTAAGAAATGACCATTTATAAATAAAGTACTCAAACAAGCATTTATTACACTTATATACATTTAAACAAAGAAGTGACAATTTGTAAGAAAAATATTAATATACTAACATTCATTAAATTGAGTAAAGACAAAATTACATGATAGATTACACTCCAACGTTCAATGTACCACAAACCATTAAATTGAATAAAAACAAAATTACATGATAAACTACACTTCAACGTTCAAAAATACTACAGAGCATTTATTATAAGAAAAGACCCATTACAACTTATATCTCATTTAAAATACAACAACGAATAGTGTACCCCAAAATGCTACGTATGGAAAGAAGACTTTTTGAAAAAGCAATATAGTACACTTATCATTTCACACAAAGTTGTTTTTTAAATGACCTGACATCTCATATCCCAAAAGGACAATCATTTCAAAAAGGCAACGACTAGTTTTGTGTAAGACTATATATATACAAACAAAATAGTGTGAAAAGACAAGCAAGCTTTCAACGAGAAAAACTTCTGTTCGACACTCTGAAAAAGAACTTAGAAAAAGAAAGAGAAAAAGAAAGGCAAGAAAAGCTCTCTGAAAAAAATATAAGAGTGTGAAAGAAAAGAGAAAGATCATTCTGAGAATCTTCATACGTCCACTCATACTCTGCATATCATTCTGAAGGTTCTTTATGGAAGTGTTGTATCTTTCGATTTACTTCTGCTGTATCCCTTCTCTGTTGAGAGAAGTAGACCTCTGTGAAAGAGGGTGTTTCCCTTCTTTGTTGAGAGAAGTAGACCTCTGAGAAAGAGGGTGTTGTACTATTTATCCCGTAACACGGATTTTATAGTGAAAGACTCAAGTGTTTTACTTGGGGACTGGATGTAGGTCAGTAACTCGACCGAACCAGTATAAATCATGTGTTTATTGTGTTGTGCCTTATTGTCTTTAATTTTATTTTATCGATCTATATCGTATTTCACTATTCACCCCCCTTCTCGCGGAATTTCATTTGGTATTAGAGCAGGTTTGCTGGTTTCGACCTAACAGGTCTTCCAGCACTAATGGCATCAACTTTCTATGATCGTGACATCGAAGGACAACATGCATCTCGCCTTCCTTTCTTCAACGGCTCCAACTATGGATATTGGAAATGTAGGATAGCCATTTTTTTCAAATCCATAGATTTTGCTGTATGGAAAATTGTTGAATATCCATACATATCTCCATCTTCAGACTATAGCTTATGGTCTGATAAAGAAAAGAAGATGGCAAATCTAAATGCAAAGGCTATGAATGCTTTGTACTGTGCCATTGATCAAAATGAATTCAACAGAATATCAGTCTATGAAAGGGCTCATGATATTTGGCACTCTCTGGAGGTTATCCATGAAGGAACCAAAAAAGTAAAAGAAGCTAAGATCTTATCTCTGGTTCGAAAATATGAGCTATTCAAAATGAATAAAGATGAACCCATCACAAAGATGTTTACAAGATTCACCAACATCACCAACGATCTTAAATCTCTGGGAGAAACCTATTCCCAGACTGACAAGGTGAAGAAGATCTTGAGATCTCTCATAACTGATTAGAAGAAAAAGACAACAGCCATTGAAGAAGCCCAAGATTTATCCAAGCTTACTTTGGATGACTTAATAGGCAATCTTATGGCCTATGAAGTTCATATGAAGGAAAGAAGGGAAGAGGAACAACCTACGAAGAAAAATCTAGCCTTCCCAGCCATTTATGAGAATGAGGACTCAAAAAAGGAATCTAAAATTGCGTTGCTCACTCAAAAATTTCAGCGCTTCATGAGAAAGAACATGCTATCAAGTAAGCACAAGGAAAAGAAAGATTCTAAGGAAGATACCATGTGCTATCAGTGTAATAAGCCAGATCACATGAGACGTGACTGTCCTCTTCTAAAAAGAAAATCCAAAACCGAGGAACCCAAGAAAAGGTTCTTCAAAAAGAAGGCTCTACATGCTCAATGGGATGATTCAGAACCATCCACCAGTGAAGAGTCAAGTGATGATAAAGCCGAAATTGCAAACATGTGCTTCATGGCAGAAGAAAGCTCTGTAAGTAGATCTTCCGACTTTTCCTTTGAAGAACTACAAAATGCTTTTCAAGAACTTTTTGAAGAATCCAGAAAAATGATTCTAAAAAACAAAGTTTTGAAATCCGAAAACTTAGAGCTTTCACAGAAAAATGAAAAACTCATTATTGAAAATTCTGAGTTGAAAAAGAAAAATGCTATCATCTCTTCTGAAATCTCTGCTACCAACTCAAAGACTCAAAATCTTCAAGAAGAAATTTCAGAATTAAAAAGTAAAACTGAAAACCTTATGAAAACGGTTTTCAAGTTTTCTAAAGGAAATGAGAACCTTAACAAACTCCTATCATCTCAAAGGTCCTCTTTCTACAAGAATGGTATTTGTTATTCTCATCTAAAACCTTCTTGTACGAATCAAAAGACTGCATTTGTCAATGGTTCTACTGAGCCTAAGCAGGAGTATTATAACTTCAATATTAATACTATGTACTCTAAATTTGTAAACAAACCCAAATCAAAATGGATATGGGTTCCAAAGTCTAACAAAAAAGGACCCGATCGGGTACCAAATAGAAATTTTACTTGATCTTTTGCAGGCCCTAAAGAAGAAGAACAGATGGATACTAGACAGTGGATGTTCAAAACATATGACAGGACATCCAAATCTTTTTGTTGTTCTTCATCATAAAGAAGGAGGAACCGTCACCTTTGGAGATAACAACAAAGGTTTGATAATTGGTATTGGCAATATTGGTAATATTGATAAACCTCTTATCAAAGATGTTCTCCTTGTTAAAGGTCTAAAACATAACCTCTTAAGTATAAGTCAAATGTGTGACACAGGTTATAACGTTAGCTTTAAACATAATGCATGCCTCATAGCAGATTCCAATGAAAATATTATTTTAAAAGGTATAAGAAAAAATAATATATATGAATTACACCTAGAAAACATTACTGAACATTGTCTTATAGCTAATAATGACTCTCAAAATCTATGGCATATGAGAATGGGACATGTTAACTCTAAATATATGTCTAAATTAGCTAAGAACAATTTGGTACGTGGGTTACCTAAAATTTCATTTAAAAAGGATTATTTTTGTGATACTTGTCAATTAGAAAAATTGTCAAAATCATCTTTCAAATCAAAGAATATTGTGTCAAGTAAAAGACCTTTAGAGCTTCTGCACTTGGATCTTTTTGGTCCTTCCAGGGTAGCTAGTCTTAATCATAATAAATATGCATTTGTCATTGTTGATGATTACTCAAGATTTACTTGGGTAATATTTTTGAAAAATAAAAGTGATACGTTTTATGAATTTGAAATTTTATGTAGAAAGTTACAAAATGAAAAATCTTCTACAATTATCAAAATTCGTAGTGACCATGGAAGAGAATTTGATAATGAATTTTTTGTAAATTTTTGTAACTTGCATGGTATATCTCATAACTTTGCCTTTCCTAGAGCTGCATCTCAAAACGGTGTAGTAGAAAGAAAGAATAGAACCCTTCAAGAATCTGCTAGAACTATGCTTCAACATAATAATCTTGCTAAATATTTTTGGGCTGAAGCTGTTAACACTACATGCTATATCTCAAATAGAGTTCTTATCAGACCCTTATTGAATAAAACTCCCTATGAACTATTCTATGACAGAACTCCAAGAACAGACTACTTCAAAGTCTTTGGGTGTAAATGCTTTATCCTTAACACAAAAGATAGCCTTGATAAATTTGATGCTAAATCTGTTGAAGGCATATTTTTAGGATATTCAAGTCATAGTAAAGCATATAGAGTTTTTAATAAGAACACAAATTCTATTGAAGAATCTATGCATGTCAGCTTTTGTGAATCTACTGATCAATCTGTTCATAATCAATCTAACGATGATGATCTTGAAAGTACAGATTTTTTCTTAGATAACACAGCTAATCCGAATGAAGATGATCTTCAAAGAACATTTGCTGAAATCAGAGATCATCCTCAAAAGCAGATTTTGGGAGACCTGACTAAGGGGGTTCAAACTAGAGCTCAGCTGGAACGTATTGCAAACATGGCATTCATTTCTCAACTTGAACCAAAGAAGATTGATGAAGCCATCATTGACGAGTTCTGGATGCTAGTCATGACTGAAGAACTAAATCAGTTCCAAAGAAATGATGTATGGGATCTTGTACCAAGACCAAAAGATCATCAAATCATTGGGACAAGGTGGATCTTCAGAAACAAGCTGGATGAATCAGGTAATGTTGTAAAGAATAAGG
Source organism: Nuphar pumila (assembly GCF_984573655.1). Lineage (NCBI taxonomy): Eukaryota > Viridiplantae > Streptophyta > Magnoliopsida > Nymphaeales > Nymphaeaceae > Nuphar > Nuphar pumila. The sequence continues at coordinate 85,013,576 of NC_143254.1, read as the reverse complement.
CAAGGCTAGTGGCTCAAGGATACAATCAGGAGAAAGGTATTGATTTTGATGAAACATTTGCTCCTGTTGCTAGACTTGAATCCATAAGAATGTTTTTGGCATATGCAAGCTTTATGGATTTTAAACTATATCAAATGGATATTAAAAGTGCTTTTCTAAATGGTTTTATAAATGAAGAAGTTTATGTAAAACAACCTCCAGGTTTTGAAAATGAACAATATCCTGATCATGTCTTCAAACTAAAACGTGCTTTATATGGTTTAAAACAAGCACCTCATTCTTGGTATGATAGACTCAAAACGTTTTTATTAAAAACCAGATTTTCTGTAGGCAAGGCAGATTCAACTTTATTTGTAAAAATAGTGAATACTCATACCTTAATCGTTCAAATATATGTGGACGATATCATCTTTGGATCTACTAACAACAATCTTTGTGAAGATTTTTCTAAGTCCATGCAGAAAGAATTCGAAATGAGTATGATGGGAGAACTTACGTACTTTCTTGGACTGCATATTAAGAAACCAAGGATGGAGTCTTCATCAATCAGTCTAAATATGCTCATGAACTTCTGAAGAGGTTCAACATGAACTCAACTACTTCAAAGAATACCCCTATGAGCACAACTACTGTATTGGACAGAGATGAAGATGGTAAGACTGTGGATACAAAGTTATTCAGAGGTATGATAGGATCACTACTATATTTAACTGCTAGCCGTCCAGATATTATGTTCAGTGTTTCTTGTGTGCTAGATTTCAATCAAATCCAAAAGAATCACATCTTAAAGTTATAAAAAGAATAATGAGATATTTAAAAGGAACTATTGATTTTGGATTATTTTATTCAAAATCATCTACATTTGATTTAATCTCATACAGTGATGCTGATTTTGCTGGTAGTAAATCCGATAGAAAAAGCACAAGTGGAACATGACACATGCTTGGGCACTCACTAGTATCATGGTTCAGTAAGAAACAAAACTGTGTATCATTATCAACTACTGAAGCTGACTATATTGCTGCTAGTCTGGCATGTACTCAAGTCATCTGGATGAAACAAACTTTAAACGATTTTGGTTTAAAATTTGAAAATACAACTATTTTGTGTGATAATACAAGTGCCATAAACTTATCTAAGAATCCTATCTTACACTCACAAACTAAACACATTCAAATTCGACACCACTTTTTAAGAGATCAAGTCTTAAACAATATAATTCAACTTGAATTTATACCCACTAATCAACAATTAGCAGATATTTTTACTAAACCTTTAAAATATGAAGACTTTACATGAATTAGAAGAGAATTAGGAATCTGTAAACTAAGTGACCTATAATAATTTTACTTAGATTAAACTTTGTCATATCTTATGATCTCTTTTGTTTATCATTTATATATTTTAAGTTTATTTTAATCCTATTCCTTCTTGTCGATTTTTTATTATTGGTTTTATCTCTCAAATATATTTGTTTACTTTTCTCATCATCTTATCACTATTCAAAGTCAAAGTGTGTCCATATTCACGAATACTCTTAAAAAATTATGAAAACACATTAATCATGACACATTCTTTATGTCTTTCAACTTGTCATCTTTCAAGTACACATCATAATCACCCCTTGTCCTATCTCCTTCCACGCATACCCATAAGAACCATTTATATTAAAAAAAAGTTATCATGACATTCTCTTATATCACTCATCTCATAACCCTCCTTTATCACTTTTGTCTTTTTCTCAAAACCTCTCATACGACAAGGTAGCCTATCCCCTATATGATACTTCAAATCAACCCATACATTGTATTTTAAAAATACTCACTTGTTTCTTGTTTTAGTAGGCCATTATTGCTCATCTCTTTTCGTTTCTTATATTCAAATAATCTATTTCTTTTCACACCATCTCCTTGTCATATCAATCTCACATAAAGGACGTATTCCAAAATTTACACCATTTTCAAAACCATATCTACCCTCTCAATACAAGTGACCATCTCATATTGAGTTTTCATTCTAATAAAAAATAATTTTCAAAACTATGTTCTTTTCGTCATCTATCTTAATATAATACACTCTCATCCACACACTCTTCCAAAGAGTGATTTGATCTATCATTCGCAAGTACCTCAAGCTACAAATAGGTATTCACGAGTTCTCAACTCAACTAAAATCCAAACTTCCTTCACTTCGATTGTCATTCACTTATAATTATAATAAAATTCATCCTTCTATTTAATCAAACGATTCACTCTTCACGAATTCATTCAAATCTCTATCAACCTACACCCTCTTCAAGTTCTCTCCAAAGTTCTCATCTTCTCAAGATACTTGCAATGGCATCCTCATCCAACAACGTGATCACATCCTTTGATCTCCGCTATCCGGACCTCATTCACCACTTCCACTACATTAGCACTCTTCCAATCCAAACAGGTAAGCTAGTTCGCTTTGAAGCATTCACTTCCCTTGACCTCGAAACCTCCCTTCAAGACTTTGTTCCAATCTTAGGAACGTCCAATTCTATGTCCTATTATCCTCACCTCATCAAAATCTTCTATACCAACCTCTCTGTCAACCATGACCAAACGACTATCACCACCATGGTCCATGGTAAAATAATTTCTTTTGACATTCATTCATTAGGTTGTATTCTTAACATTTCTTCATATGGAATCGAATTACCAAACATTGTACCTATAGATCATAATGTATTTAAAAAGATACTCCACTCCACTCGATCCACCCATTTCTCGTGGCATATGAGCAATTTGAAACCTCATGCTCTGATCTTGTCACAAATCCTCTCCAGCAATGTCTTCCCCAAACCACCATCCAAGGGATTCGTGCCGAACGAAATCTCTCTTCTACTCTATGCAATCTTCTGTTCCTTCCTCATAAATTGGTCGAGCATCATTTTCAATAACATGATTAATTTTCGTACCTTTCGTTCTCTCCCATTCGGGTATTTTATCACTCATATTCTTAAGTACTTCAATGTGCCACTTCACAATGATGTCGTCTCTCATTCTCTTCATGCATTTGATGACACCTACTTCCCTGAAGAAGGGTCACCTCCACAACAGTCTGACGACGAAGGCCCTGGTGAGGCAGATCCGGCAACAACTTCAGAACTTGACATATTCTCAGCCCTTATCAATGTCCAGAACACTCAGGATCTCCTACTGAAGAACCAAGCTTCACTGCACCAAGCCTTTCAATCATTGAAGATCGGCCAAGATGCTCTACTTCGGCAGTTTCATCATTCATCTGACTTTGAATGAACTATTTTTTTTGGTCTGTAATAATATTTTTACTCTAATCCCTCCTTTTTGTCTATGACAAAGGGGAAGAAAAACTTGTCTCTCCTATGTTGGAGAAATTCGTAATTTTCCTTAAAAACTTAAACTTTTATTGTTTTATGCATTTTTTATATATATCATTATTACTATGCATATGGCTTTTTGACAGGGGGAGCATATATTGTCATCATCAAAAAGGGAGAGAATGTTGAGAAACTATGTTTTGATGATACTAATATGATATGCTTTAATATGATATGATAAATATGATATGCCTTCATGAATATGTTATATTATGACTGGATATGATTTGTCATGCATTTAACGAGTATTTGATGCAAGGTGATTCCACCTAAGAAGAATGGAGACAACCTGATCAAGTACAACTATTTGATGCAATCATACTCTCTGAAGAAAAAGCTTGATGAGCCATACATTCATAAAGATTATCCAAGAAGATCGGCTACTTCAAGATGAAGACTTTTTTCTTCTTTAGAGTCATATGTAACAGAACCTTCAGAAGCTTCATTTTGCATATTTTATATTACATGCTTTAAATATCATACAAGCCATCTATTTACAAAAAGCAAAGCTTTCATAAAAGGATACGATAGTTTTTAAGAATATCTTTTTATAAAAACAAATCATTGTACTTTCCTATAAAGCATTTATAAAAAAGACAAACTTGAAATAATGTAAAAGCTAACGATTTCAAACATGAAAGAAAAAGACAAAATGCATTTACTCATAAATCGACAATTTGAGAAAACAAATATTATTTTACTTATTGTTTAAAACAAGACAATTGAGTTTGAAAAAGACTTTATTTATTTTTAACACATACTCAAGAATGTCGACTTACTTAAAGTCATCATTCTCTCTGTAAACATTAAATGCCACCTCAAAAAGCATTTGAGAAATGACCATTTATTAATAAAATCCACACTCAAGAATGTCGACTTACTTAAAGTCATCATTCTTTCTGTAAACATTAAATGTCATTCCAAAAAGCATTTAAGAAATGACCATTTATAAATAAAGTACTCAAACAAGCATTTATTACACTTACATACATTTAAACAAAGAAGTGACGATTTGTAAGAAAAATATTAATATACTAACATTCATTAAATTGAGTAAAGACAAAATTACATGATAGATTACACTCCAACGTTCAATGTACTACAAACCATTAAATTGAATAAAAACAAAATTACATGATAAACTACACTTCAACATTCAAAAATACTACAGAGCATTTATTATAAGAAAAGACCCATTACAACTTATATCTCATTTAAAATACAACAACGAATAGTGTACCCCAAAATGCTACGTATGGAAAGAAGACTTTTTGAAAAAGCAATATAGTACACTTATCATTTCACACAAAGTTGTTTTTTAAATGACCTGACATCTCATATCCCAAAAGGACAATCATTTCATAAAGGCAACGACTAGTTTTGTGTAAGACTATATATATACAAACAAAACAGTGTGAAAAGACAAGCAAGCTTTCAACGATAAAAACTTCTGCTCGACACTCTGAAAAAGAGCTTAGAAAAAGAAAGAGAAAAAGAAAGGCAAGAAAAGGTCTCTGAAAAAAATATAAGAGTGTGAAAGAAAAGAGAAAGATCATTCTGAGAATCTTCATACGTCCACTCATACTCTGCATATCATTCTGAAGGTTCTTTAGGGAAGTGTTGTATCTTTCGATTTACTTCTGCTGTATCCCTTCTCTGTTGAGAGAAGTAGACCTCTGTGAAAGAGGGTGTTTCCCTTCTTTGTTGAGAGAAGTAGACCTCTGTGAAAGAGGGTATTTCCCTTCTCTGTTGAGAGAAGTAGACCTCTGAGAAGTGGGTGTTGTACTATTTATCCCGTAACACGGATTTTATAGTGAAAGGCTCAAGTGTTTTACTTGGGGACTGGATGTAGGTCAGTAACTCGACCGAACCAGTATAAATCCTGTGTTTATTGTGTTGTGCCTTATTGTCTTTAATTTTATTTTATTGATCTATATCGTATTTCACTATTCACCCCCCCTTTAGTCAAATTTCAAAACTAACCACAAGTATGGTTTTGATTAACAAAAAAAAAATGATGTGTGGATTTGAACTACCAAATTTTCTAGGTATGAATCCAATTATAAAAATATTGTTGGGTGTGATTTAGTAGTAAATAGCCCAACTAAAATGATGACTAAGGAGTCATTTAGGGTGAGGCAATCCCCTGCTAAGTTTATTTTCTAAACAAAGTGCGTTGCCCAATGACACCTCAAGGGGTTTGTAATAGGGATGCAAGCATATCCTACAACATAATTTTAGACACGGGTCCTTACAACATATAGGATCTGAATGTGCATTCCGGGTCAGATTCAGATTTGCTTTGTTGGATTATTTTCAGATTTAGATCAGACCACATTCAGATTCAGATCAAAATCTGCTTCATTATAACTTTTTACATGTAAAGCGTTTGCTTTTAGTCTTTGTTATCATATCACATACATTTGGGATCCAGATTCAGTATTGAGATTTGGTTCTGGAACAATCCAGCATTCCAATGCATTCACACCATTGGTTTTAAATCAAAGACAATAGTAGGCAATTGATAACAGCAAAAACTGAAAATGCATCAAGAAATATATGAAAAAAACTTTTTATTTTTTGCTTTTTCATTATAGCTTGTTGGTGTAAAAGAAAATTACCCCCTTGCTCCCTTGGCCCCTTGCACACTTAGCGAGTACGCCCAATTTTGAGGAAGAATCAGGTGCAATGTGATTCCACACTTTTTGTGTGTGGCTGCACCTATTCATTCACGAGTCTTTGGGATACAGCCTGACAGCTTCAGGGCTCAACATCAGATGGTTTCTGCTTAGGTGCAGCAACACACTTAAAATGTGCAGTCAGGTTGCACCTGACCTCAATTCACCCAACTTCAGCCACATAGCAAGAGATGCCGGTGGCAGGTTTAAAAATAATGATATCCCTTCGACTTCGTGATATTTACCAATTGCCTATGTGTAATGAGTGGAGCCCTAATGGGGCAGACCTGGAAAATGAGCCAAGCAACTCATCGTTCACCTTTACTTGGTTCAAGAATTGAGCTTGGCAAGCCGTGCTATGAGCCAGCTAGTTTAGGTAAATGCATCAGGCACCAACATGGCAAGTTCAACTCTTATAGGCTTGTTATATATACAAAAAAAGTTTGAAATACTATATATTTATAAAAATTAAACATAAAATCATAAACATATTGATAAATTCAAAACATTATAAAATCTTTACATTTTGATGACCACTAGAGAGAGACTCAGACAACAGTTATAAATATTAATTAATTTATAAAAATTACAATGTGACATGTAAATTGCCCTTTTTTTATGGAAACTCTACAATTTTTTCATTACATTTTCAACCCATATGGCATGCTTTTTTATATATATTGAATAATCCAATCAAAACAACCATCACCGACTTATGAGCGGAGTCTTTGTGGGCGCGTGCATATATATATATATATATATATATATATATATATATATATATATATATATATATATATATATATATATATATATATATATATATATCATTTGGCTTTCAAAATTCTAAAATCTCAGAGTCCTAAAATTTTAGGACTCTAGTCCAGAGTTTCAGCTCGCTTAAGACTCTATTTTCAAGCCTCTGAATTTTATCTGTTGATTTTAAACTCCTTTTCAAAGCTATTTTCAGTCTTTATTTAAAATTTTTCAAAACCCTGATGTGGGGGCCACTCAGTTGGCGCCATATCCAGAGGAGTTCTGACCCAGTCAGGACTCTGTACCATTTCAAAACTTTCAATTCTAAGTTTGCTTTTGAATCTCTTTTGAAAAAATACTCATTTTCAAGTTTTAAAATCGTTTTTGAAAATTCAAGTGAGGCCCACTCTGGGTGGCGCCACATTTGACAAAGTCAGGGTTAGTTTAGGATTAGTTAGTGTCCTAGCTAGGTTAGAAGATTCAAAAGTGATTTTAAAAACTTTATCTTTTCTTTTTAACAGTTTTTATAGCTTTTAAATTCGAGTTTTAAAAACCAAATGTGGGCCCGCTTAGGTGGCGCCACATTTGGAATTTTTTTTATTAATTAAGTCAATTAGGGTTAGATAGAGTCCCACTTAGGCTAGAATTCTCCAAAAAAATTGTCCTCCCCATGTGGTTTATCAAAAACAATTAAAAAGAGTCCAAAAAAATCAAAACTCTTCTTAAACAAATAAAAAAAAAAGTCTATAAATAGGGGACCTAAAGGGGGTCAAAAGAGGGCTATTTTTATCTCCCAATTTTGTGGTCTCTCTCTCCTCTCCAGAACCTCCACCTTCATCCATTACAGCTGCAGCCCTAAGGTAAGTTATTTAATATTATTTTATTATTTTCTATTAGTTTTTCATGATTTTTCATTAGATTTCACCATGGAAACCCTTGTGTTCATAGATTTAACCATGGATTTCATCCAAGAACCCTAAAATCGACCCAAGAAGATGATCTAACTTAGTTTGAGGGTGATTTCCAAGATTCTAATCCATTAGAATGGATGAGAGGTGGGTTTTCTACGTTCTTAACATCCGAAACGTGAGATTTACCCGTTAAATGGGTTAAATCCGTGTTTTCAAAGGCGAAATCAATTTTAGCCACAGATTCTCTGTATTTTATTTATTTTTTTGTCATATTAATGTTTATTTCATGTGTTTCAATATTAAAATGGATTTTGTTTTGCTGTTTATGTATTTTTTTATGATTTTTCTTTGTTAAATCATGATTTTTAGGGTTTTCTTAGATTTTTGTGTGTTTAGATTCTAGATCCATAGAAAACATGCTGTTTTGTATTTAAATATGTGTTTAAATTTTTTAATTTTTTTATATGTGATTCATAGATGTGTCAGTGAGCTCCTGTAAAAAAATTAGAGGTTTTGGCATTCAAGAACCCTATTAAAAAAATATAAAATCAAATCGGGATTTTTGTTGGTTAAAATCGTTATTCAAATTCAAGTATAAATTGTAGTTGTGATATTTCTTTCATCTGATATCTGATTTGAGATCTGTAAATTGCAGTATCTTAGGGTCTAATATTTACTATAAAATGTTCATAATTTTTTGTCATTGTTTGGTATTTTTCCTCTATCAGAGAGTCACATCAACTTTTTAAATCTCATTATGATTTGTTAAAACCCTAATTTAACTTGTGTTGATCCTAGGTCATTAACTGTAGATCCAATCAATGATCTGTAAAAAGGGAAGTTCTTTATTTACATGTATAATATTCACTTCTATAATCTCAGATTTTTGTGACATAATCTGCTATTTTTTTCTGTATTTTCAACCGGAAACACCTATTTTAATGGTTTTCATATTCATTATAATTGATCAAATATTGCCGAAATGATATCTCCCTAATCAAAGATGATTTTTCTGATCTGTAAAAGGGATATTACTTATTTTTATGTCTGATATTTCTTTGTAAATTTTTATAAATTTCCATAGAGGATTGACCCCTTATTCGGGTCTAACACTGAAACCGGTACGTGCCCGCGGGCAAAAATAGCAAAATTTAGTGTTTTGTGCAAATTCTGAATTAAAATTTATGTCAAAATTGAATATTTCTATTTCCAATCCTTACAAGGATTGCACATGTCAATTTGTATGAATTTTGGATATCATTTGATGCTTGAATCAATCAAATTGCGAAACAGGGTGCCTACAGGATCCCGAAACACTGCCAAAATCATGATTTTTATGATATTTCTTGATTTTTGTGCATGAGTCTATATTTTTAGGGTTTTTTCATGTTTATAATCATATTAGAATACTTCATGATCGATTTTGCTGCCATTTGAGTCTTTTTAAACCCTAAACCCAATGTTTTTACCAAAATATTTTCTGAAAAACCTTGATTTCAAGGCCATAGTCTTGCTATTAGGGGCATTTTGGTCATTTGACCTCAATTTCGAAATACTAAACCTTGATTTTCATATTTTCAATCATGTCATATCCTTTTGTGTTTGATTTATCCTCATTTGAACTTCAAAAGTTGTATTTTACAAAATAACTTTCTGAAAACCCTAATTTCAAGGCCATAGTCTTGCTATCAGGGGTATTTTGGTCATTTTGACCTCAATTTTAAATTTTCAAATCTCATATTTATTATTTCTTCAATTTTATTTCATATTTTATTATGTTTAATTCAGGGAATCATGGAATAAGGCTTATATTTAGCAAAATCCAGTAATTTCCAGATATTACTTGATAAATCTAGAAAAGCCGATATATCTTCACTAACAAGTTTTCTAGTTTTGCAGGGACATTGAAGACTTTATTTTCCTTTATTTAAATTCAATTAGTGATGTAAATTGTAATTAAATTTGGAATAAGAATTTCAATTTCTGCTTAGAATTAGGGTGCATTGCATATAGTTTAATTCTGCAATTTCAATACATGATGAATGTATCATTCATGCATACTTTCACAAATTCACCATGGTCTACACGAATGGAACATGCACAAGCTCTTAGGGAGTTGACAAACTCGGTGGAATTCGTATTTTTGGCCATAGTTAGAATACGAATGAAACCTAGATTTGTGATCTTCATATTAGCCACATTCAGCCCACACTCTTAGGCTAATTTCAAAATGCACTACACTTCTCAAAAATGCAAAAAGATTTTCTCAATTCCTCAAAACAATGTCTTTCAAATCCATATTCAATCATCTCATTCAATTTGCAAATCCTAATTCCAATTCAGAGAAATCAATTTTCTCAAAAATTTTCAAGTCTTAGAAATCGATTTTCTCAAAACTCTGAGTTTTCAAAAGATATTTCAAGTATTTCTCAAGTTCAAATCACAATTTTTCAAGTTATATCTTCAATTTCAAAGTTTAATTTAGAGAAATCAAATTTTCCAAAGTTGTCTGAGTTTTCTCAAAATCGATATTCACAAAACTTAAAGATTTCTTCAAAAATCGATTTTCATTTTCTCAGAAACATTCTCTCAATCATGATTCACGATTTTCAAAAGGCTTCTTTTTCAAGTATTTTCCAAACTTTGAAGCAAACATCATGTTTTCAAATATGCATTTTCAGAAATCCATAGCACATGCCTGATTCTTTGTGCATTTAGGAATAGAACACCGGTTTAGACAAGTTGAATAAAGCAAAGCACTAGATTGATCCTTGGTTCAATTACCCCTGGTAAAGGCGTCAGGAACGGTTGAATCTCGTACCGACAGGCGAGTCCCATTCTATGGAATTTTTTCGCATTTTAAAACGGAGGCAAGTTATTTTCAAAATATTTTTCAAAGGTCAGTTTGACTTGCAAAAGTAAAATTTTGCGATGATAACAGGTTTGACGACCGAGATGGGACCTGTCTTCACCTGATCAATCTAATGCTCTACTTTGTTCAAATTGTCAAAATCATGTTCCATGGAATGTCAGCATTTACTTTATAATATCATGTGAACCTAGGAGCCTAGATTCAAACCCAGCTGACATGGATTGCATGTAGACTAGGTATGGTTTGGTAGGATTGATTCAGGAGACATTATTCATGCTCACATAGACTTAGGTCTAATACAATCCTCCTAAATCTAGGATCTGATTGTAAATAATGTTTGCTTCTTCAAAATTTTCAAAATTCTATTTCTTTAGGTCTTAGAGCCCTCTGTTTTCTTGCATGTGCTCATATTTCTGAAACAACCCCACCTATCTTTACCTGGTCTTCACGTTGCTGAGATTTCTTCCAGAACCATAGTTCGGGACAAAGCCTCACAACTGGGCCACCTATTTGGGTGAAAACCCCCCTGCCATGTACCAAGGGCCATAGTCTAAAGTATATCAGCAAGCGCTCAAGGATGTTGGAAAACATGAACCTAGAACCGGAGAAGTTGATTGTATGCCATGTACATCGAGCCTTGGCTCGAGTATATAGGCATAACATGATTGAATACAGATGATCTAAGCCTAGAGTTAGGATTAAGGTCCTACAGCTATTTCAAAATTGATGCATTTAGAGTCAGCTCCTTAGAGAATGTTGTATGTGCATAATTGTTTGTACATGATGTGATTGAATGCATTGTAGTCATTTCTTTTTTTATTATTTTTCATATTTTCCCACTTTTTTCTAAAATATGGGACGGTTTTTGAAATACCTCATTTTCCAACTTATGAAGCATTCTTTTGCATTTTCTTCAAAACCCTGGATGATTTTCCCAAACTACCCAATTTTCTTCAAAACTCTAGGTGATTTTCCATCCTTTCATTCTTCTGGATCTCGAATATCCTGCTTCATTTTATCCTGCCTACAATTTTTCAAAATTCTTGTATTTTCCTAAGTCTCATTCCAATTTTCCATATTTTCCAGTCTGATGGCATCCCGTCAACTTGATTCAGTCTTTCCTGAGGGTTACATCTCCTACGAGGTGCGACAAGATCTTTTTGAACATCGAGTCCTCAGCACCAGATCTTTCATTCCTCAGTGGTATTATTCATGGCTAAAGAACTTCTCTCGTATGTTTTCGGACCATTTGAGCGATTGTGGGTTAGAATTGGCATCCGCCGTGGGAAAACAGACAGTCAACGACAATTTGATCCATGCATTGGCAGAGCGATGAAACCCGAGTACTTGTACCTTCTAGTTTTCATGTGGAGAAATGGTTTTGTTGATGGACGAATTCTCAAAGATTATGGGATTGCCCAAGCCAGCCGGTCATCCAGGAGATCCTTTGGAGCAACAATTTTTTATTAATGTCAAGGGTCTGGACCCCCGAGACGCTTATCCCGCATGACAGGACGCAAGTCTTGGCCATTGATCAAGGAAAATGGAAATGACTATGTAAACCTGCTCAAAATCTATAGACAATATGGGATATTTGTGAAAGTCAGTTCCCTATCTCGAACAGCTCGAGAGAGAATCCAACATGCGATGGTCCTATGCACTGTAGGACTAGCTCTTCTCCCAGACGGACGAAATTACATGGATATCAAGATAGTTCAACTTCTGCGAAGGTGGGGAAGTCAACAGACCAGCCAATTGCCTCTCTATAGCCATGGCCTCACTCGCTTTTCTATATCGAGGGTTGACCCGTTTCACACTCGGAGAATTGATTCTAGTCGAAGGGTGCACCTATGCATTACAATCTTGGTTCCTCCGGCATGTGCCCGCTCGAGCCAGTTCATTCAGATATAATGGTGAAAAGCTTCTTCCAGTGGCCCGATATCGATTCTTGATCGACAACCTTCAAGAGGAAGAAGTCATGTGGGACTACTTTGATCGTCAAGAATCACCGCCCAGATATACTTATGCATATGGAAAGCGGTTCAGGTTACTTGGACCTTTCTTCTGCACCGACTACCATCCAGAACGGTGTGTCAGGCAGTTCTCTCATAGACAGAAGCACATAAAAATTCATCTACTATCAGGGATCATGCCAGAGTTCGATCTCACATCGGATCAGTGGTCCGAAGCATACCATTTTGCCAGATATGGCTGAGATTCTTTTGTTACTCTCACTCTTTTTCCTGGCCCTCGAGTGTCTTCTGATTATAAGGAGTGATGGCAAATTGTTTGTTCGCCCCCTCTTTCTCAAGCTTATTATCAATAAAATTATTTTCCTTCAACAATTCTCATTCTTTTATGGTTTGACGACCTTGCCTAAGTAATAAGGCATATTTTAGTTGCTTATCTCTTTTTACAAAGAATATCAACGCAATTGTCATGATTCCAGCGACAACCTAGTCCATGGTAATGGGATATCCTTCAAATTGTCGACCTAACCCTCATCAAATGTTTTCTCCTCTATTTGTTTTACTCCAGAACTATTCTCCAAGGCTAATGGCCCATTTTGCTCTGTAGAGAGTATCTGCACCCTTACATGGTTCAGACGAGATCCAAAAGAAAAATTTCGCCGATCCAGCTTATCAGTTCTCCATCAGCCTCAGCCCAAGAAATGGCCTCTTCACGATCCGTCGAAAATGAAAGTCAGCAAGCCAATGATAACATCTGCCCGCAGATATATTCATTATTTTAGAGAATGATGAGCAAGTTATTATCTGAGGAAATAGGGGTCGATTCAGGAAGAACTCATACTAAGAAAAAGGTCAAGGGTCGAACAATGAAGAAGAATGTGAAGATCACTAAGAGGCAGAGCCGTCATGAAGAAACATCTGATGAGGCAGAATCAACAGGTGATACTGACAAGGAATATGAGATTCAACATGCATTTAGAAGGTCAACTCAAGGACAGGGGTCGACTTACAGATCCAGGAATCAGTCCATTGATGACCCCACTCAGCCACAACTCAAAGACGTAGTTAAGATGGCCAAAGACCTACAAGCTCGTGACAAGGGCAAGAAGGTCTTTATGAGTGAAGATTTTTATGATGAACTAGATGGAGATGATGATCTTGACCACCTCTCCAAGAAATTTATCAAGTTTGATGGTTCGGGTGATCCGAAAGCCCATCTCGCCCTTTTCTTCGCAGAATGTTCCAAGTTCAGGAGAAACAATCAAGCTTTATTTCTTTGTTTTCCTCGCAGTCTAGGAGGTATCGCAGCAAAGTGGTACTTAGAGCATATTAACCCTATAGAGCTGAAGGAGTTTGACAAAGTGGTCAATTTGTTTATTAAACGATTCTTATTCAATGAGGAGGCACTCCCGACTCTCAACCATCTCTGCAGTCTGAAGCAGAAAGAAAATGAGAAAGCCAGCGATTTCATTCACCGATGGAGGTCAGCCTGTAATAAGATGTGGGATCCTATATCAGAAGGCCACGCATTGTCCTTAATCTTGAGCAACTTCTCACAACCCCTAAGGAGATTGATTTTCACCTCTCCATCAAAGACCTTAATAGAACTGACAGAACGAGCCAAATGGCTCGAATTGAGCATGGAAAATGGATCTTATGAGGGCTTCATGTTTACCAAGAGCAACAGTCAGCAGGAATCAAAGAAGAAAACCCATTTTACCTACTCTGCCAATAACAACAAGAATCAGAATAAAGGAAATGTGAAAGATCACAATTATGGGTCAGGAGGGTCAAACCCCAACAAAAATGATCAGAAGGGCAAGTTGATCCCTCAATATGATAGACAACCTCCGCAAACTCATAAACAGAGACCGAGACCTTAAGAAAAGCCGAAGCGCAAAGGGTGGAGTTATAATCGCAAGTTTACTCCCCTGGATCAGTCCCTCGAAATAGTGCTAGAATATATGCTCGGCAGCGATATGATTAAGCTTCCAAGGGTAGCCGACCCACTAGTGGACATGGGAAAGATGAAGGACAAATTCTGTAAGTTCCACCGAATAGTGGGACATAATATTGAGAACTGTTTTGTTCTCAAAAACATCATACACAATTATATTGATAAAAATTTGCTAGTAGAAGGAGCCGAAGATGAGAAAATAAGAATATTAAATCAACCTTTTCTTCAGCATTCAATCGTGATAATATCTGATCATCCTTTTCAGCCACAAGATCACATCCAGCCATGCCCTAGCAGCGATATCGATGTACAACATTAGGTATTAGTACTGCAGAAGGCCTAGTCCAATACTCAGAAGATGGACCTTGTCTCTGCCTTCAACAAGCTAAAAATCTCGAAGGAACCTACCGGAGTATCCCCTGATGTGGCCAAAAGAATGCCATGGTTCCCCAAGCGCTTTATCAAATCCATTTTAGAAAAAGGGAAAGCATCAGAAGAAAAGGTTGATACGGTGCAAAAGTCGATTACTGCCCTCTCTAATATCCCTATTCTTGAGTTGGCACGCGCCTCTCTCAAGCATCAGCAAGTCCTGGATGATATACTGCGAAAAATCAAGGTCAAGACAGGCATCACTCCTGAAGACATGGCCCAGATCGTTAATCAGGCCATGACCAATGCTCCCATAATCTTCTCAGATGAGGATCTGCAAAAGCCTCATGCATTCCATAACAATGCTCTGTACATTGTGGTGCGAACCCGGATGATGACTATACCCCATGTGCTAGTCGATGGAGGCACTAGCCTCAACATTTTCTCCGAGATGACTGCCAAAGCTCTGGGCATAAAAGAAGAAGAGTGCACGCCAGATACGATCACTATTTATGGATTTGACAATCACGGACAAACAACAAAGGGGAAGATCTTCTTGGAAATATTTATCAACTACTCTACTCACACAGTGCTTTTACACGTTGTGAGCCAACGTATAATCTTATGTTGGGGCGAACATGGATTCACAATGCCAATGCAGTGCCATCCACTCTGCACCAGTGTATTAAGTGGTCTAAGGGCAGCATGATCACTACTGTCTTGGGGGAAGACCCAGAAGAGAGGCTACTATAACCCATGATTCTCAGACCAACCTATACCGCTGATATCTCTAGCATCATGGAAAGTGAAGAAATTATTCTTAGTGAAAGCCTGGAGATGCTAAAGCTAGAGGCAACACTAGAGACAAAGCATACAATAGCGATGGTCCAATGGCAAGGACCATATTTCTTTAAGATTGGAGGTCGTCTTGATTATAGCACTTTCAAGGACCATCCACTTTTCCCGCAGTTTGCGAAAGTGAGGAATGGATTTGACCTCCTGTTGAAACATGGTTATCAGCCTTTCAAGGGTCTGGGCAAGAACGGAGATGGCCGGTTAGAGCCAGTGATTCCTGATCATCATCCACGAAGGGCAGGATTGGGGTTCATGGGCAAAAGATCTCATAAAAATACTGTTTTTATTAAGGGGACACATTAAAAGCATCTGCCATCAGTCTTTTTCCTTTTCATTCCTTTTGGTTTCCGCAGCTTGTAGGGATGATGTCCCATTTTGATTTGTTTATTTTAATGTGATCATTTCATTCAAGTCTTCAATAAAGCTGTCAATTTTTCTCGACTATCTGGATGCCATCCTTCTCTTATTTCTCTACAATTTATCTTCAAAATTCGTTGTTACTATCCTTTTCATTTCATGCAATTGGTGCCATAATGAATGAATTTCTTCTAAAAAAGCTATTCTTTTTTCAAAATTTCAAAATGTCTTCCCAATCAATAAAGAGATTAGTCATCAATCCTTCAATCGTGTCGAAGCCTGGAAAGATTTATCGGGTCAGGACAAGAACAGAGAACAGTAAGGTCGCAAAGCAGTCAGAAGAAGCTGCAGAATTTGATTCATCTCTTCAAGAATTGCCAGAGTTCGCAGCGATTCGAAAACAAGACGAGCCATCGACCCTAGTTCAGGATCCAACTAAAGACATCAATATCAGTTCAGAGGATAGTCTGAAAATTCTCAAGATCGGCACCAGTCTAAGCACAAATGAGAAGAAAAAGCTCATTGATTTTCTCAAACAATACCAAAAAGTGTTCGCATGGACTTATGAGGATATGCTAGGATTAGATCCTAAATTAGTGGAGCATCGCCTCATTTTAAAACCTGAGGCAAAACGAGTTAAGCAAAAGTTAAGAAAAATGGATCCTCGAATCGAACAACAAGTCAAAGAAGGTCTTGAGGACTTGCTCAAGGTTGGATTCATTCGAGCAATAGATTATCCCATGTTTTCAAAGGCGAAATCAATTTCAGCCATAGATTCTCTGTATTTTATTTATTTTTCTGTCATATTAATGTTTATTTCATGTGTTTCAATATTAAAATGGATTTTGTTTTGCTGTTTATGTATTTTTTTATGATTTTTCTTTGTTAATTCATGATTTTTAGGGTTTTCTTAGATTTTTGTGTGTTTTGATTCTAGATCCATAGAAATCATGTTGTTTTGTATTTAAATGTGTTTTAAATTTTTTATTTTTTTATATGTGATTCACGGATGTGTCAGTGAGCTCCTGTAAAAAAATTAGAGGTTTTGGGATTCAAGAACCCTGTTAAAAAAATATAAAATCAAATCAGGATTTTTGTTGGTTAAAATCGCTATTCAAATTCAAGTATAAATTGTAGTTGTGATATTTCTTTCATCTGATATCCGATTTGAGATCTATAAATTGCAGTAGATTCGTCTTAGGGTCTAGTATTTACTGTAAATTTTTCATATTTTTTTGTCATTGTTTGGTATTTTTCCTCTATCAGAGAGTCGGATCAACTTTTTAAAACTCTTTATGATTTGTTAAAACCATAAATTTCAGATTTTTCTGACATATTCTGCTATTTTTTTCTGTATTTTCAACCGAAAACACCTATTTTAATGATTTTCATATTCATTATAATTGATCAAATATTTCCGAAATGATATCTCCCTAACCGGAGATGATTTTTCAGATTTGTAAAAGAGAGATTCTCTGTTTTTATGTTTGGTATTTCTCTGTAAATTTTTATAAATTTCCATAGAGGATTGACCCCTTATTCGGGTCTAATACTGAAACTGGTACGTGCCCGCGGGGAAAAATAGCAAAATTTAGGGTTTTGTGCAAATTTCGAATTAAAATTTATGTCAAAATTGAATATTTCTGTTTCCAATCCAATTTTAGGGTTACAAGGATTGCACATGTCAATTTGTATGAATTTTGTATATCATTTTATGCTTGAATCAATCAAATTGCGAAACAGGGTGCCCACAGGATCCCGAAACACTGCCAAAATCATGATTTTTATGATATTTCTTGATTTTTGTGCATGAGTCTATATTTTTAGGGTTTTTTCATGTTTATAATCATATTAGAATACTTCATGATCGATTTTGCTGCCATTTGAGTCTTTTTAAACCCTAAACCCAATGTTTTTACCAAAATATTTTCTGAAAAACCTTGATTTCAAGGCCATAGTCTTGCTATCAGGGGCATTTTGGTCATTTGACCTCAATTTCGAAATTCTGAACCCTGATTTTCATATTTTCAATCATGTCATATCCTTTTGTGTTTGATTTATCCTTATTTGAACTTCAAAAGTTGTATTTTACAAAATAACTTTCTAAAAACCCTGATTTCAAGGCCATAGTCTTGCTATCAGGGGTATTTTGGTTATTTTGACCTCAATTTCGAATTTTCAAATCTCATATTTATTATTTCTTTAATTTTATTTTATATTTCATTATATTTATTTCAGGAAATCATGGAATAAGGCTTATATCTAGCAAAATCCAATAATTTTCAGATATTATTGGATAAATCTAGAAAAGCCGACATATCTTCACTAACAAGTTTTCTAGTTTTGCAGGGACATTGAAGACTTCATTTTTCTTTATTTAAATTCAATTAGTGATGTAAATTGTAATTAAATTTGGAATAAGAATTTCAATTCCTGCTTAGAATTAGGATGCATTGCATATAGTTTAATTCTGCAATTTCAATACCTGATGAATGTATCATTCATGCATACTTTCACAAATTCACCATGGTCTACATGAATGGCACATGCACAAGCTCTTAGGGAGTTGACAAACTCAGTGGAATTTGTATTTTTGGCCATAGTTAGAATACGAATGAAACCTAGATTTGTGATCTTCGTATTAGCCACATTCAGCCTACACTCTTAGGCTAACTTCAAAATGCACTACACTTCTCAAAAATGCAAAAAGATTTTCTCAATTCCTCAAAACAATGTCTTTCAAATCCATATTCATTCATCTCATTCAATTTGCAAATCCCAATTCCAATTCAGAGAAATCGATTTTCTCAAAAAATTTCAAGTCTTTGAAATCAATTTTCTCAAAACTCTGAGTTTTCAAAAGATATTTCAAGTATTTCTCAAGTTCAAATCACAATTTTCCAAGTTATATCTTCAATTTCAAAGTTTAATTTAGAGAAATCAATTTTTCCAAAGTTGTCTGAGTTTTCTCAAAATCGATTTTCACAAAACTTCAAGATTTCTTCAAAAATTGATTTTCATTTGCTCAGAAACATTCTCTCAATCATGATTCACGATTTTCAAAGGGCTTCTTTTCCAAGTATTTTTCAAACTTCGAAGCAAACATCATGTTTTCAAATATGCATTTTCAGAAATCCATAGCACACGCCTGATTCTTTGTGCATTTAGGAATAGAACACCGATTTAGACAAGTTGAATAGAGCAAAGCACTAGATTGATCCTTGGTTCGATTACCCCTGGTAAAGGCCCCATGAACGGTTAAATCTTGTACCGACAGGCGAGTCCCATTCTACGGATTTTTCTCGCATTTTAAAACAGAGGCGAGTTATTTTCAAATTCTTTTTCAAAAGTCAGTTTGACTTGCAAAAGTAAAATTTTGCAATGATAACAACTTCCTATCGCTGTTGACTTTTATCAATTAAAATGGGCGAACATTACAAGCCTTTGTTGAACGCATACATAGCAAATCTCTTTTGCGATTTTTATTCAAGGAGGGAGAGCAATACAACGATTGCTGAACAATAAACATTTCTTAATGATGTTGACTTTAAGCATTTTTTAGCGTTGATTACATGGCTTTGTTGACCGCATAAATCGCATATGTGTTTTGCGATTTGCAATCAATGAGGATAAAGAAAATTGCGATATCTGAACAACAAACGTTCCTTATTGCTGTTGACAATTATCATATAAGGGCGAACATTACCATGTTTTTTGACATGCGATTTTCAGTCAAGGAGGGAGAGCAATACAACGATTTCTTAACATCAATCATTTCTTATCGATATTTACTTTTATCATTTCCGAACGTCGATTACATGCCTGTGTTGACCGTATAAATCGCATATGCGTTCCACGATGTTCATTCAATGACGACATGAATATTGCGATTTCGGAATAACAAATGTTCCTTATCGCTGTTGACTATTATCATTTAAGACGGGCGAACCTGGACAGCCATTGTTGACTGCATACATCATAAACCTCTTATGCGATTTTCATTCAGGGAGGTTAACCAATAAAGCGATTTGCGAACATCGATGTTGACTTTTATCCTTTAGGCTTCGGGTTAGGGTTGAGGGTTTTAGGGATGAGGGTTTTAGATTTATGGTATAGGGTTCAGGGTTTAGGTTTAAGGCTTTAGGGTATAGGGTTTATGGTTTAGGTTTTCAGGTTTAGGGTTTATTGTGAACACCCCAAATTTTTCAAAATTTTATAAATATTCCCTTTTGCCCCCTAACCCCCATTTTCTGATAAAATTGAGTCAGTTTTAATCAAAATTCCAGTTTATTTCTCGGATTTTACTGGCATCAAAACCCATTTTCCATATCTGACTCGATTTTGGATCCGGATCCAGTGTTAAAATCCAAATCTAAGCCTCGTTATCCAATTTTCAAAATTAAACTCGCAAAAATACCAAAAATAATTTTTGAAAGGCTCAAACAGTCGATCCGATGTCCGTTTGGATTCAATGCTCTGTATTTCTCGATTCGAGACTCAAGACTCGAATATTTCCTTAAAATTTGGATCTAAACCCGTTTTCTGAAGAAATTTTCAAAATTTAAACCCGAATACTCAAAAAACCGCTCTTTTATAAATATTTCTCAAAAATACAAAAAAATAGTTTTAAATCCCTTATTTTCCCATAGTTTTAGGGTTTTTATTTCAAAAATACAAAAATGCGAAGAAAAGAGCAAAAAAATTGACATAGAAAAGAAAAATACGAAAAATAGATCGAAAGCCCTTTTTGAAAATCGTCCTTTTATTAAAAACCACTTTTTGAAAAACCTTATAAAAAGAGCCTTTGTTTTGAAAATTTTGGAAAAATGGAAGGACATGCTTTGAAAAAGCCTTTAACAACTTTCTGTTATGGAGTCTCTCTCTCTCGCGCGCTCCCTTCTCGATTCTTCTACCCTATCTATATAAACAAACAACCTCCTTCTCCTTCATCCATCCGTTTTCACCCCCATCAAGTTCACGCCCATCGGTCTTCACCCCATCGTTGCCTTATTCCTCTTCTTCCCCCTCCTCCACCTCCTATCTATCGAGCAATTTCCAGCGTTCCCTCTCCCTCTCTTCCAGCCAGGCAACCTGTCTTGCGATTCGGGATCCCAGCAATCCCCGAAGCTTCTCCGTGAAGAGAATTCCTCCTCCAATAGCACAAGAGAATCCCCTTCGCTTGCACTCTGCTCAGATTTTAATCCACCCAGGAAGCCGAGATCTCCATCAAAGCACCAATCGGGAAGGCTCGGACCATATGGTAAGTACATTGATATCTCGTCTTGTTCAAAAATATCGATTTACATTTTCTGATTTCCCATTCATTGCTGAGTTTTGCTGGAATCTTGTAAATGTTTTTTTTAGTTTCGATTGTTCGAGAGGGATAATGTCCGATTAATCTTCGATACATTAAGTTTTTTTTTCTCTATCCTTTCAGTTTAATCAGATGGTTACCATTGATCTTCCGGCGACCGTGCTCATTCTGATAGCCGTGTCGCTGAATTATCCTGATCAGAGTTCCAGATCAACTCTGATTCTCCAGAGCGATCCCAATAGTTATCCATTTTCTGACGGCTGTGCTCCTTCCAATAGCCATGTCGTTGGAATTTTAGCCGAAATCCCAGATTGACTCTGGTATGCCAGAGCAAGCCCTATTGACGTCCCTTTTCCGGCAAGCGCATCATTGCTCGAAACCCTAGAGTTGGGATGGCTAAGTCGCTGATGTCTTGGATTAGTTCGATCGATCACTTTGCTACGGAACCTGTAAGGATCTAACTGACTTCCAGCCATCGAGTTTTGCTTGACTCTGACCGAATGAAAAGCTGGACGTTAAAATTTGGAATCTATCGGCACCGTCGGAAAACCGACAAGTAATTGTTTGCTGATTGCCTGAGTTTCGGCTTGACACTTGAAGCCCGATCTGAGCAATCATCTCATTTTTTTCATTCGTGTGGATTCTGGGTCGACCACGTGATTATCGAAATCGATTTATCACCTAAATTTTTAATCATCTTATCTCTGGTCAGATAGTTGAAATATCAAATGTATGCTTGTTCAACCGATTTTCGAATTTGAATCACCTGATTTCCATGACTTCGCTCGGTTGTCAGAATATTCGAGCCTTGATCAAGTTCTAGATTTTGCTCGGAGGTGGATTTTTCAGCAAGCGTGTTATGTTGGTAGCCAGGTGTTGCTGAATTGTTTTGATCGGATGCCCGAATCCGGTTTGGGTACCGAGCTACTGATTTACTGATGTATCAATGTTTGGATTTGAGGCCTGGATCAGATATCAACGATTTGATGGAGTTCGGATCAGTATCATTGTTTGCTGGTTTTCGAACTAGCAAATCATTTATTAATTCAGACCCAATTCGTTGTTTGCTGGGATCCGAACCAGCAAATCATTTATTTGATAATTCAGACCCAATTCGCTGTTTGCTGAGATCCGAGTAAGCAAATTCACGATCTGTTAGTTCAAATCAGACTCACTGTGTACCATGGTTCGAATCAACAAATCTCTGATTTGCTGGAATTTTATTAGACATCATTATCTGCTGTGATCTGAATCAATGGATCAGTAATTTGTTGAAATCTACATCAGGCCCCACTGGTTTGTTGTGATCCGATATCAGCACGCCACTGATTCGCCAATGCCCGTATCAGATCACACTGGCTTGGTGATATCTGGACCAAACTTCATCAGTCTGCTGATTTCTTTAACATGGTATAGTCACTTGGTTTTGTTTGATAATTTGCCATGAATTCAAAGCAGTTAACTGACGTGATTTCATGAGGATCGATGCCATTCAATAAACAAGTCAAGACTATCGAGGATGTGTTACCCAAGGGTCGAGTAGTATCATCTTGAATTCATTTCCAATTAACAACTGGTAACTGGTTCATAACATGCATTTCTTTTTAACTAGGATATCACCTATGTATTTCCTTGTTTGCCTAGTATATCAAATGTACATTCCAATATATGCTTTTCCATCAAAACATGATACTGAATTATCATTGGAGCAAGACATAGGTATGGGCATTTCGCCGTTCACATCCACATTCAATATAATATTTTCTCTATTATCATGTGCTAACTCGGTTTTTGCAGGAAATATATGGAAAATGTGGATCCATCTTCCTAGATTAGGAATTTGATATTTTTAATTTCAAATCAAAGATTGTAATAAGTTAATATTAATGAGATTTTTTCATTTCCAGCATTAGATTAGAATGTATGAGCATGCATACTTTCTAGAAATGCTTGTTTCATGTCAATTCTATCTTTTACTCCAAAAATTCACAAATGGGAACACGAATGACACATGCACCATTCTAATAAAAGGTGATTAAATCCTAAGTTGTTGATTTGCATCAATGGACATAGTCAATATGTAAACAAAACTTAGGGTTTTTATCTTTTATGGAATAACATTGGATCCACACTAGATCTCTTTTCAAAAAACCATCATATTTTTAAATATTTTCTTCTTTTATTAGAGTTTAACTTAAAATTAACTCAAAATATATATCAATGGCCATAGTCAGGATATATTGAGAGTTAATTTCATTTTAAACTCTATAAAGACACCAAAATGTATTTTATTCTCCATTTGAATTTAAATATAATTATTATATAATACATTTTATGACCATAGTCAGAAATGTATTATATTTTCAATCTTATTTCAATTCACTTAAAGAATGAAATATGCTTTTCAAACTCAATTTTTAAATTTCTTTTAAATTCATTCATCATTTAGGACATAATCATATCATATTTTCAAATTATTTCAAAAATCCAAGTGATTTTGAGATGAATTTTCAAAAATATCTTTTCAAACCCCTTTTCAATCTTTATTTTCTCAATTCAAACCTTATCTTAAAAATCTCCATCTTTTCATTCAAATTCTTTATTTTTTTCATCTTCATTTTCAGTCTTAAAATTTAAATCAATTTTCAAATCCATTTTGGATTTCTCAAATCTCATTCCATTTCTAAATTCCATATGGATTTTCATTCCAATTTCAAATCCAGATTTGAAAATCCAAATCCAAGTTCAACATAGATTTTGAAATCCAAATCCATTTTTTTCAGATTTGAAATCCAAACCATTTTCGAAATCTAGGTTTCAAAACCAATTTGAATTCCAGAGTTTATATCCAAATCTACTCTGAAGTTCTGGATTTCGAAATCCAATTCCATTTTGGAATCCAGATTTCGAATTCCAAGTCTATTTTGAACTCCAAATTCAAATCCAATTCCAAGTTCCATCTGGATTTCCAAAATCCAATTCTATTTTCAAAATCCATTCTGATTTCAAACTTTAAATCTGGAATTCAATTTCATTTTCGAAATCCATCTTGATCCTAAATTCAAATTCTAGCTCTATTTCCAAAAACCCATTTTTCTTCAGAGATTTCAATTCTTTCTTCGAGATTCAGATTCAATTTCAGATTTCAAAATCAAGATTCATCTCCAATTTCAAATTATATTTCCAAATTCACTTCTCAATTCTGCTTTCAAAGTCTAAATCCAACTTCAAAATTCAGATTCAAATCTCAATTCCAAGATCTATTCTTTCTTGAAATCTTCCTTCTTTAAATCAGATTTCAAATCCATTTCAAATCTCTGATCTCAGAAAGAATCTCAAACTTCAAAATTTCAAATTACCTTTTCAATGTCTCAGATTCATTTCAACTTTCAAGTTTACACTCAGATTTTCAAAGTCAATTTCAACTTTGTAAAACTATTTCTTTAAATCTTTTCAAACTTATTTCAAAATCACTTGGAAAACCCCAAAATTTTCTGATACATCTCTGCATTCATACAAGCATGATTCTTTGTGCATTCAGACTTAGAATAAATTCTTAGGTAATGTTTTAGCAAAGCAAAGGCATAAAATTTGATCCTTGGTTTGATTACCTCTGGTAAAGGCGCTAGGAACGATCGAACCTCATACCGACGAGCGAGCCCCGTCTCTTAATTTTTCCCGCAAATTTTTAAAATACGAAGGTGAGTAATTTTCAAATATTTTTCAAAATTAAGGTCAAGTGAGACCTTCGCAAAAGAGTTCCTCTCTTTCTTTTCTCTTCTCTTCTTTTCTGTCTTTTATTTCTCCTTCAAAAAGGAAAATAGAGGTTAGGAAGGAAAAGAGAAGGAAGAGAAGAATACAAGAGGAAAAATTTTGAGATGATCACAGAAGTTGGCAACCGTGATGGGACTCGTCTTCATCTGGTCGAATTTATGCCTTTGCTTTTCTTTGATTTTATCTAAGTCTTTATTCTACAAATGTCAGCTTCATTTTCATACAAACCTTAGGAGCCTAGACTCTGTCCTAGCTGACATCAATGCATATAAGATTTAAGTATGGTTTGGTAGGACCATATTGAGGAGATTATTCCATGCTCATATTAGACTTAGGTCTGAAATACAACTCTCCTCAATTCTAGGGATTGAATGCAAACAATGTATGCAAGTGTATGTTTCTCTTCTTTTAAATTCTATATCTTTAGGGGTTGCATTAGAGCTTTCTTGTTTTTATTGCATGTTGAACATGCTTTCGAAAACATCCCTACCTATATTGTCCCGGTCTTCACGTTGCTCGGTTGTCTCATTGAACCATAGTTTGGGAGAAAGACTCACAACTGGACCACTTATTTGGGTTAGCGCCCCCCCTACCACGTACCTAAGGGCCATAGTCCGAGGTATATCGGTAGGTGCTCAAGGATGTTGAGAAGCCATTACCTTAGAACCGGAGAAATATTTCTATGCCACGTACTTCGAGCTTTGGCTTGAGTATATCGGCGTATCTTGATCAAAATCAGATGATATGAACCATAGAGTTAGGATTAAGGTCCTACCAGCCTTTTCAAATATTGCATTTAGAGTCAGCTTCTAGGGAGTGTTGTTCTGTGCATCGTCACTTGTATAGTTTGATTCTTTTGTGGATATTATCCTGTAAATCCTCATTTACTTTACCTTTTTCTCAAACCCTGGATATTCTTTTAAAATTTTCCCTATATTTCTCAAAAATCCAGGATGGTATATTCCTCATTCTTTATTCTTTCATAAAACCCTAGATATTTAATTAAAATTTTCCCTTATATCTCTCAAAAATCCAGGATTGTATATTCCTCATTCTTTATTTTTTCATAAAACCCTGGATATTCTTTTAAAATTTTCTTTATATATATCTCTCAAAATCCAGGATTACATATTTCACATTCTTTATTCTTTCATAAATTTTCTTAAAACCCGGACATTCTTTTAAAACCTTTCTCAAAATCTAGGTATATATTTCTCTCTCCATATTTCTTTAGAATCATTTTTCTAAAACCCTCTGTATTTGTTTTGAAGTCTTCTTTTATAATTCTAAGTCCAGGTATATATTTTCTTTTCTTCTTCTGATTTCTCCAATTCTTTTGATCCTGCCTGCTATTTTTCAAATCTTAAATCTTTACTATCTATTTTCAAACTTTTTTTCATACCTTTCAGCCTGTCTTCTTATTCTATTCTTTTCCTTTTCACAAATAAAATCTCTTTTGACAAGAGATGTCCTTTTTCAAAAAAGACATTTTTGCTTATATTCAAGATTGTTTATCCTTTCTCATAGAGAAACAATGCGACTGTCGCAAATTCTCTGTGATGACCCAATCCCTAGTGATGGGATATCTTTTTGTCAAAATTTCTCCCAAAATTCTTTCTCTAAAATTTCCCATTTTTCAAGTTCTCCTGTTTTTCTCAAAGTAACTTTTTCTTCTAATATTATTCTTCCTTCCCAGTTATACTGGGGCATTTTATTATTAGTTTATATAAATTCATTTTTCAAAAACTTGTCTGCAGGTAGGATCAAATAAACTCCTTTTTTTCTTAATTTTTTATCAATTTTCATTTATCTTTTATTAATCTTTATCAATTTTATCAATTTTTATATTCTTTATCAAAATTTTATCAATTTTCATCAATTTCTTCAATTTTTGTCGAATCTCTATTCTTCCCCCTTTTCAGGTTAAGGGATAAACCTGAACCTTGCCATTGTTATCATCGCAAAATTTTTTCCTTCCTTTGTGAGAGAGAGAAATGATTTCGCAAATCAAACTCGACCAAAGTTTTGAAAATTGGTTTTGAAAAATTATGCTCCTCCGTTTTGAAAATTTGCAAAAAAATTCCATGGAATGGGATCTGCCTGTCGGTACGAGGTTCAACCGTTCCTGGCGCCTTTACCAGGGGTGATTGAACCAAGGATCAAATGTGTGCTTTTGACTAAGTTAAATTATCTAAATAATGCTCTATTTTCCTAAAATGCACAGAGAATCAGGCTCGTGCTATGAAATTTTGAAAGAATGCAAGCTTTTGAGAAATATGATGTTTGCTTGGGAAATTGAAATGTGCTTAGAAAATATTTGAGAAATACTTGGAAAAATCATTGAATTTCATTGAAAATTGACTTTTGAATGGAAAATAGATTCTCAGGAAAACTAAAACTTTGAGAAAAAGGATTTTTGGAATTTGAATTGCTTTTTCTGAGAAAGTTGATTTCTAAAATGGATTTGAGAATTTTGGGAAAACCAGTTTCAGAAATAATTCAAGATTTTGAGAAAATCGATTTTGAGATTTGAAAATGAAATTGAGAATGTGAAAATCTTGGGAAATTATGATTTGAACTTGGAAATACTTGAAATGTCATTGAAAAACTCAGAGTTTTGAGAAAATCGATTCTTGAGAAAATCTTGAGAAAATCGATTTCTCTGAAACTGAAATTGGAAAATGATTTAGAAAATGATGTAAATTGAATGAATAAATGAATTTGAAAGATGTTTTTTGAGGAATTGGGAAAATCCTTTTGAGTTTTTGAGAAATGCAGTGGATTTTTTTAAGTTAGCCTAAAAGTGTAGGCTGAATGTGGCTAATACAAAGATCATAAATCTAGGTTTCATTCGTATTCTAACTATGACCAAAAATACAAATTCCACCAAGTTTGTGAACTCCATAAGAGCTTGTGCACGTGCCATTCGTGTCAACCATAGTGGATTTGAAATAAATGCACATGAATCATACATCAGATATTGAAATTATATTAAAGCAAATTATATGCAATGCAGTCCTATTCTAAGCTGGAAACGTAACTCTTTTCCAAATATTACATTGTTTTTTATATTAAATTAAAACAAAAGAAAATAAATGAAATTGCTAAGTCTTCCTCTTGAATATTCTTGCAAAACTAGAAAACATGTTAGCACAGAAATATAGGTTTATCTGGATTTATCCAAAAATATTGAAAATTATCGGATATTATCCAAATGTAAACCCTGATTCATACCCCCTTTGATATAAACATCAGAAATAAGTAATAAAATTAAAAAATAAACTTGAAAATTCGAAATTTGAAGTAAAAATAACCAAAATACCCCTGATGGCCTTGAAATCAGGGTTTTCTGAGAGAATTTTTTTTTGTAAAATTTGGAAATTTGAAAATCAAATGAAATAAAATTAAATATAAGATGATAAAATATGATGATATGCATGAAAATTTAGAAAATTAAAGATTGGAATTTCGAAATTGAAGTCAAAATGACCAAAATGCCCCTGATAGCAAGACTATGGCCTTGAAATCAGGGTTTTCTAAAATAAATTTTGCAAAAATGAGAAATATGAAATGCAAATGATATTGAAATTAACCTTAATATGATATGATATGATATGCTTACTCACATGATAAAAACCCTAAAATGGCAAAAATATCACAAATTACTGAATTTAACTTGATTTTCGCCTCTAAATTTAAAAGTAAACTAACACAAAAGGCAAATGAACTCTAAATTGTATCAAATTTGGTATGGATACCTAGACTAACCCTAAAAACAGAATAGAATCTAAAAATATATTTTTTTGGTATTTTTAAATATAGAAAATTAACTAGAAATCCTAAAAACCAAGATTTTGCCTAAAATTCTAACTCTAAATTGATTTTGGGGTACTAAATTACTATAGAAATTTTGCAAATTTTATGGGGTGACAGAGGAAAGATAGGCAAAGATTTTTTCTTTTTACAGGTTCTGGTTCTGACCTATGGTCGGAGCTGGACAGCTCTGGCAAGTCGGATCAAAATCTGGCGACTATTGGATCTTGGGCAGACACACAGGTTTCGGGAAAAATTATGGGAAAAATAGAAAACAGATGAGACAATGGCTGGAATTCTGAGAAAATGTCTCTAACAAAAATAGGAAGGTTTTATCTTTTTATAGTATTGGGATTCGGGTTATGGTTTGGAAATGAACACACAATTATCAGAGACCTGAATCTCTGAAATTCTCAGACATTGGAATCTGACAGACAAGGAAGATAATTTTGGGGAAAATAACTAGGCTGTTCTAAAAATTCTCAAATTTTGGGGAATGACAGAAGGAAGGGTTAGGAACAACTTTTCTATTAGAAGTTTTGACATCCAGCCTATGGATTGAACGAACACAGTGGATTAGGTTCGGTCTAGACCCTGACAAGGAAAAGTGAGATTTTCCCAGGGGTCTGGGAAATTCGATTTTTATGAGAACCTAAATCTTGTTGAAAAAATCTAAAAAAATTATTGAAGAACAATAGATTCCAACAGTGATCCACTTTATTTTTTTTTGAGGTGAATTTGGATCATCCATCTAGGAGATCTCGGAGGTTCTTGTTTGCTAAAACAGAACCTGGAATTTCGAAAAGGGCAAAATTCTAGTTTGGGGTTTGATTTTCTAAATGGAGTTACATAACCCGATTAGATTTGGGTTTTTCTCAGGAGATCAGAGACACATAGATCTAATAGCCATAGAATTTACAAAATTTATTGATGAAGAAATGCACGTGAAATAGTGCATGGATTTCATACCAAAATGACAATTTACACATTCTAAGTTAAGTAGTAATGAAATCTATATGGCATGAATGAAATGGCCAATAAACTGAAAAATTTCATAAAATATATGACTAAACAAAATTCAATGGGGGACATGATTCATTTTCTTGATATTGTCTTATGAAACGAAAGATTCAATCTATCGATTAGATGAATCTTTCTTTCTCATAGCCCATACACATGTAATATGTGTTTTTCTTACTTCCTACCACTTATAATCATGAAAGAGGCTCCCACATCATTATAGATCCATTTTTTTTTGAACTGACTGCCTAGCATTCACACAAATATAGCCTTTGGACATTCTCTTTCAATCGCCTAATATTAGCGAAATTTGATGAAAGCTTTAATAACACAAGAATGGGTCTTACCTTGGTACCTTGGTGAAATGAGTAGTAGCTGTGGTGATGATGGAAGGAATGTTGTAGATCTGCTACACTTGTTTGCTGGAAGTTGAAGGTAAAGGGGCTGCAATGGTGTGGTGTCGGAGGTGGCTCGGCTGGAGCTTCACCAAGGCTTCAATTAGCGATGAAGGTTGAAGCAAGTAGGGAAGCAGCTGGGCGTCCCTTGGAAGAGGTGGCTGCAACAAGGTGTTCAAGTGGATGGCGTCTTTGAAAGAGGTGGCTGCAGCAAGGTGTTGAAGTGCTGCCTTGGTATGGTGTAGCTTCGAAGGTTGGAGGAGGTGAACCGGCTGGCTGCTGAAGGTAAGAGTGGAGTTGTTGTCAAAAGGCTGCTGCAACTGGTGGTGGCAGAGGTGGTCACCTTGGCTGTGGCTGAAGTCTGGAGTCGGATGGAGTTTTGATTGGAGTTATGGAGGTGGGAGGCTGAAGGCCAAGGAGAGGGAAAGAGAGAGCTTGGGCTGAGAGAGATCCAAGGGGCTGGCATGAGATTTCTTCCCCTTTTAACCAAAGAACTTAGGTTTTAATCACCCTCAACTTAGGGTTGAGATGGGTTAATAAAAAAAAAGAATGAGGTTTACGTGAATAGGCATCCTTATGGTGGCTGGACAATAGGGAAGGGAAAGAAAGGAGGGAAAGAAAGAAGGAAAGAAAAGGGAAAGAAGAAGGAAAGAAAGAAGAAAGAAGGAAAAGGAAAGAAGAAGGAGAAGAGAAAGGAGGAAGGAAAGAAGAAAAGGAGGATACGTGAATGACAAAGAGGGAAAGAAAAGGAAGAAAGAAGAAGAAGAAAGAAAGAAAAAGAAAGAAAGGAAGAAGAAAAAAAGGAAAAGAAGAAAGGAGAAGGAAGAAGAAAAGAAAGAAAGAGAAGGAAGAAAGGAAGAAAGGAAGAAAGAAAAGGAAAGAAGAAGAAAATGGAGGAAGGGGGGGGGGGGGGGGTCAACCCCCTTGTGGGTCCCACCTTTTCTTAAAAATAAACAAATAAAAGAAAATAATAAAAAAACAAATAAATAAAAGAAAACAAAAAGATTTTTTTTATTTTAAAATAAAAATGTAAATGAAGGAGCCATCCCAGAGTGGGCTCACTTTCCAAATTTGAAATTCATTTTGAGGACCATAGGGGTAGAATAGTCTTTTTAGAATTTTTTTAGACAAAATGAGCTATTTTTGGCAGCTTTTGAAAAGAGCTCCGAATTTGAAGTTCAATACCTCGTTGCGAAGCACATCCAGTTTAGAATTTGAAAATTTGAGTTTGAAAAGAAATCAAGATTGTTTTTCTCAAGAAAATATTTCCAAATTTAGAATCCTGGGGGTAAAAATGTCAATTTTGGAAACCCAGGATTTAAAATTGAGTTCTGAAAACTTTTAAAACTCGATCTGGATTGAAATTTGTAAAACTGGAGTTCTGGATCTCAAAAATGAAATGTGATGAAATGTTATGAAATGCTGAAAAATGATATGAAATGATGAGAAATGACATGAAATGATATGCGAAATCCAGACCCTGAATGAAGAATTTTGGATTTTAAACCCTGATTGACAATTGTACCAGTTCAAAAGTGTTAAAATTGATAAAAATGGGCAAAATGGTCCCAGAAATGATTTTTGGTCTCTGTCAGGCCAGAGTGGCACTGGAAATTGGGGTGTGAGCTTGATAGAACTAAAATGAACTGGCTTGAGCTGGGTTTTGGGGTTTCAAAACTGAATTGGGTTGACAAGACACTGACTCGACTGAACTCTCGAACTGAATTATCAAGAGAAGCTGTCATTTTTAGAGAAATGACGAGAAATGGTCATTGGAGTGAAGTGAGTTATAGACTAGAGCTGGATTTGAGCTGGAATAAAGATCAGTAATACTGAGATGAACTAGAATCGAAGCTCGAACACTAGCTCAACTGGTTGAACTCAGCTCAATTTCAACTAAAAGAGCTGAAATGGGATAAAATAAGCTCCTAGACACTTGGAAGTGGATTTGAACTGTAAGTGAAGCACTTGAACTCCTGGTGAGCTCAAGCTAGGCTCTGAGGAATAGGATTGTCTGAGAATGACTGACTCGGAGACAATTGGCTTGGATTTGAGTGAGAAATTAGCTCATTTATGAAGAAATGGTCCCATTTTGGTAGGAATGGTCAGAAATGGAAATGACCTTCTCACTGTGAGCTCAGGTGAGATAGAAATGATTGACATTCTAAATGTTCTGAGCTTGAGAATGAGCTTGGTTGACTCCGACTGACTGGAGTTCGAGATCACCTAGGGGTAAAATGGTAATTTTCCTAATAAAAATGGGTAAAGTGGTGATTTTCTAAAACAGACTCAGGGTTGGAATCCTACACTGACATAACAGGGTTGACACTCACACGAGGGATGTGTCTGAAAATGAATAAGGGAAATTTGAGGTGTTTACAGATGCCTCTCTTTGCTACTAAGTCAGCTTGAGGACAAGCTTAGTGGTAAAGAAAAACACAACAAATTTGGGCTATAAAAATGCCTCAGTTAGAAGGATCTGACTAGATACGAAGAAATTAGCCCTGATGAGAATGGTAGATATGAAGTGGAGAATGAAGAAGAAAAATTTACTTCAAAGAAGTAAGATTCAGGTTTTGCCCTTAACCTGGATGGGACAGAAAATACCTTGTGTAAAAATGAGGCTCAGGTTTGACGCTTAACCTGACCGGAAGATAAAATACCTCATCAAAATGAGGCTCAGGTTTAACCCTTAACCTGATCGGAAAATGAAATACCTCATCAAAATGAGGTTCAGGTTTATCCCTTAACCTGATCGGGGAATGAAATACCTCATCAAAATGAGCCTCAGGTTTATCCCTTAACCTAATCGGGGAGTAAAAATGATGAGTTGGATGGCAAATAACACAATTTTCTTGAAGAGGAATAAGGTGACTCTTTCGACAACGCGAAAGACAAACAAGACGATCCAAAGGAGCAAGGCAATTCTTTCGATAACGCGAAAGCTGAATTCTTTCGACAATGTGAAAGATGAATTCTTTCGATAATGCGAAAGATGATAAAGGCGATCCAAAGGAACAAGGCGATTCTCTCAATAACGCGAAAGATGACAAGGCGATCCAAAGGAGCAAGGCGATTTTTTTGACAATGCAAAAGATGAATTCTTTCAACAACGCGAAAGATGACAAAGGCGATCCAAAGGAACAAGGCGATTCTTTTAACAACGTAAAAGATGACAAGGTGATTCTTTTGACAACGCAAAAGCTGAATTCTTTCGACAACGCGAAAGATGACAAAGGCTACGCTCTCAAGGAGGCAAAAGGTGATGCCAGAATGTGTCAAGATGGACATCGAGCTCTTCCCTTCATGTCAAGATAGTAAGAAAATATTGCCAAAATGTTAAAAATTGTTTTTGATTTAAAATAATTGAAATGTAAGCACATTTGTTTGAAAGATATTCCCTCTTTTTTACTTGAAGTATCATGTCCAATTGGGCTAACTCTATAGAATCAAGATTTCAGATTCAAATCGCTTGCAATTAACTTTCTTCAAGGAAGCTATCAATTTCCTTGATATGAATAGAAAGGAAGAAATTCTTGATATTGTAAAGGCGATTGATGAAAGAATATTGATAATAGAATTTCACAAAATTAAAGAAGATTCTTGACAGACTTGGCAGTTTGATATCCTGGGGCTTTCCCTTGATGATCTTTTTGCACTTTTTTTTTGAGACAGAATTTGAGCTCTCTTGGGTTTTGTTGAGAATTTCATCGCATCAACCTTCAACTTGGAGATGCTCTGATTTTCTCTAGAAGGACACGTCACAAAACCTTCAACTTGGAGATAATCCGAGTCTTCATTGGTCCCAAGGATTATATTGACAATATTGGTCCCTTTTGCTTGAAATCTCTTTGGATGATAGCATTGATTAGATATCTTTTAAGGATTGGCGGGAGGTTCATCGCATCCGTCTTCAACTTGACGATGATCTGAACTTTTCCTGGAAGGACACGTCACAAAACCTTCAACTTGGAGATGATCTGAGTCTTCTTTGCCCCCAGGAACCTAACTCGTCCATCGTCTTCAACTTGATGATAGTTGAGAGATTCCTTTTGCAGATAAATAATTGTAGCTTGATATTTATTGAAGAGATGTTGAAATTAAATGAACTTTTTTTTATCTCCCAGGATATTTCTACTGCCTTATTATCACAAGAATGATCTTTAAAAATGTGCCATTGACTGCGATCAATATAAATCAATTATTGCTTTGCAACAACATTTGAATTTTCTTTGCTGGCCATATCGAGGATTTATTCTCCATCCTTTTGGTTGGCCCATAGAAAGATTTTGAATTGTGAATCCCTTTTTGCAAAAGCTTTGTCCTTTTGGAAGTAATGCTGAAGGTAATTTTGAGGTAATTCTTTGTGCAATAAAAGTTTTGAGATTAACAATTGTTCTTCATGACAAATTGGCAAAATATTCTTGGAATCTTTGGTGAAAGAAATTGCTTGATATCCGAGTTGATACATCAGTGGGATACTAGTCAAAAGTCCAACACGAACCTGAATTCTGAAGGTGAATCCAATACGAAATTGGAATTTTGAAGGTAAGTCCTAGCACAATGTTGGATTTTGAAGGCAAGTCCAACTTAGAGGTTGGTTTTGAAAGAACGACCGAGTCGAAACTCAGATCCTGTAAGAAAAACTGAAAAATTCGAGTCGAAACCCGAGTCTTCAAAGGAAAACTAGAAAGTTTGGTTTTTAAGGAAAGAAAATTCGAGTCGGAACTCAAATCTTTGAAGGAAAAACTAGACCCATTTAGATTTAAAGAAAAGGAAATTCGAGTCGAAACTCAAATCCTAAAGGAAAAACTAGAAAATTTCATAAGGAAAGAAAATTTGAGTCGGAACTCGAACCCTAAAGGAAAAGCTTATTCAATTTGGAATTAAAGAAAAAGAAATTTGAGTCGGAACTCGAATCCTAAAGAAAAAACTGGAAAGTTCAGAAGGAAAGGAAATTCGAGTCAGAACTCGAACCCTAAAGGAAAAACTTATCCAATTTGGATTTAAAGGAAGGGAAATTCAAATTGGAACTCGAATCCTAAAAGAAAAACTGGAAAGTTTAGAAGAAAAGGAAATTCGAGTCGGAACTCGAACCATAAAGGAAAAACTTGTTACGCCACTGAAGTCGTACATGATACTTCAAGTACAAAGGTTTTGATGATGAGCAAAGTGTAGCAACTGCATTTCAGCTAAAGCAATGAAGAAAGATGACAAGCATTGAAGAATTCGATGAAGAATCTTTGAAGACTAGTGTGCAAATGTAAAATTCATTAAAAGTCTTAGATTCTTGTAAGAGCCTTACTTAGAGTGCATATTTAGGTTGCATTTCACCTAAAAAGTCTTTAAAAAAACTTTTCTAAAAGAACCCTTCATGAAAATCTTTTTAGAAAACTCTTTTCTTAAATATTCGTGTTTATTAGTCAACCGATAGACTTACCAGTCGACTAATCCTTTCGCGCCATATTTTCTAAAAAAATCATTTTTGTCAAATTAGTTGACCGAAGGTATTATCAGTCGACTGGACAGAATGTCTGTTTTCTGGAAATTTTAGCAGCAGTCAACTAATGTTTTTATCAGTCGACTGGACAGAACATGTGTTTTCTGAAAACTTAGCGGCAGTCGACTAATGCTTTTATCAGTCGACCGGACAGAATGTATGTTTTTCAGAAAAATTTAGCAGCAGTCGACTGAAAGGTTTTTCAGTCTACTGATGATATTATCAGTCGACTAACTCTTTCTCTAGTCGACTAAGTTTCAAATCCTCAGATTTTTAAACGGCTCGATAAACAGATCAATCGACCAACGATAACTGTCAGTCTACTATCAGTCGACTAACTATTATTCCAGTCGACTAATTTTGTCGTTTTCCTGAAACTTTAAAAAGGCGTGTCTTTTCATTTTTCAAATGTTTTGATCATTCAAATTGGACCGTTTTGACACCCTTTCATACCCTCAACGTATGGAATTTTTCAACTATAAATATGAGTGCATTTTACACTCAAAAGTACTTCAATTCAATCAATTTGAATCAATTACTCTTTGCTTTTCACTCATATTCATTTTCTCACTCACGTGATATTTTTCACTTCAGCTTTTCACTCAAATTCCTTTGAGAGAGTGAATTCATGAGTAGAGTATTTCAACAACCTCAAAAGCCAATTGCATCTCATTTGCATTCATAAGAAGGGCTCATAGGTTGTATTGTAAGTTGTTACTTGTTTCAAATTTTCTGTAAAAGGAAGGACTCCTTGGTTTAAAGGAGTTGTTTGCTTTCAGTAGGTGTGTTACTGAAAGTGAGACCGGTTTTGGTCTGTATGATCTTGTAGTTACACAAGATTGATAGTGAAAATCTCAAGCGGGTTTTGCTTGGGGACTGGATGTAGGTCGGGAAAGACCGAACCAGGATAAATCATTGTGTTCTTTGTGTGATTGCTTTGTGTATTGCAAAATCCGTCAAACTTCCGCAGACAATTGTAAAAAGCACTATTCACCCCCCCTCTAGTGCTCGTTGCCTCGATCCTACTGCACTTTCATTTGGTATCAGAGCACAAGTTTGCTATTTTATTTGATTTGACCATCATCTAGCATGACAACTACAACATCTCAGCACAAAGAAGGATGCTCCTCTGTTCGTCCTCCTCTCTTCGACGGAACAAACTACGGATACTGGAAAGTAAGAATGACAATATTCTTACAATCCATGGATCTCAAGATTTGGAGAGTAGTTTCTGAAAAGTACCAAGTTCCATCAACTGATTTCAGTCAATGGACCGATGAAGAAAAAAAGACTGCTTCACAGAATGCCAAAGCCATGAATGCATTATATTGTGCCGTTGACAAGGTAGAGTTCAATTGCATCTCTCAATGCTCTACAGCAAATGAAATCTGGCATACTCTTCTCGTGACTCATGAAGGTACGTCAAAGGTAAAAGAATCTAAAATTGCTTCTTTAGTTCATAAATTTGAATTGTTTAAAATGAAGCAAAATGAATCTATATCGGACATGGTAACAAGAATGACCGATAATCACTAACACTCTGAAATCCCTTGGAAAAGAATATTCACAAGTGGATTTAGTCAGAAAAGTTCTAAGGTGTTTAACTCCTGAATGGGAGAGAAAAACAACTGCTATTGAAGAAGCAAATGATCTAAACACTCTCACTCTTGAAGATTTGGTTGGTAACCTAATGGCATATGGAGTCCAACTTCAAGACAGACAAGAAGAAGAACCCAAGAAGAAATCTCTTGCTTTTAAGGCTACCTCTGACTTAGAGAATTCAGAAGATGATGAAGATGAAGATATTGCCCTTATTACAAGGCAATTCAAAAGATTCATCAAAAAGGGAAGATTTCAAAGAAAGGTAAAGAAAGCGGATTCTTCCAATCCCAATGAGGTCAAGTGCTTTAACTGCAAAAAGACAGGACACATAAAAAGGATTGTCCTCTTCTCAAATTCAAGCCCAAGGACCAATTTAAGAAGAAAAAGGCTTTTCAAGCATGTTGGGATGATAGTGACTCCTCTTCCGATAAAGAATCAAATGAAGAAGTCACCAACATGTGTTTTGTAGCACAAGAGAACTCGGTAAGTCAAATTGAATATGATGATTTATTAGAAGCATTTAATGAGTTATATGCTAAGTTTAAGAGTCTAAATTCTAAAAACAAAGAGTTAAAAACCGAAAATTCAACTCTTGACTCTCTAAACAAAGTATTACTTCAAGAGATAGAAGATCTCAAGAAGGAAAACTCTTGTCAAGCATGTGAATTAAAAGAAATTGGAATTAGAACCAATCTCTTACAAGAAGAGATATCTTGTCTAAAAGAAAAATCTATTAATCTTCTTTCTATAGTGACCAAATTCACAAATGGTCAATAGAATCTAGAAAGACTTCTTGGTTCTCAAAGATGCTCGGTTAATAAAACCGGATTGGGATATAACTTCTTTGATGTTCAAAATAGACCAAATTATGTGGTGAAGAATCAAAGACAATATTCTCAACCACTTGTTCAAAGAACTAAATTTTTCAGTTCTAATAGAAATGCATCTAATTATGGAACTTATAATGCTTTTAAGCCTAGACGTGATTACTCTAGTAATGTTAAATCTTTTTATAAGAAGAATATTTATTATCAAAGGAAACCAAAATCCAAATGGATATGGGTTCCTAAGACTAACTCTCACGGACCCGAAAATAGAAAGGGGTCAAATGCTTAATCTTCTAATTTTGTTGTAGGTACTCAAAATAAGAAGCAAATGGATATTGGACAGCGATTGTTCCAAACATATGACTGAAAGGCCGGAGTTATTTTCCACCCTCCAAAGTAAGGATGGAGGAACCGTCACCTTTGGTGACAATAACAAAGGAAAAGTAATAGGTATTGATAATATTGGTAATCCAAAATTTCCCTTGATTGAAAATGTTCTTTTAGTAGATGGTTTAATATATAATTTGTTATCAATTAGTCAATTATGTGATAAAGGTTTTCATATTTCTTTTGAATATGATTTATGCTTAATTTCTGATTTTCAATCTAAAAAGATTATTTTTAAAGGTAAAAGAAGGAACAATGTGTATGAACTTTATCTAGATGAGTTACCCACTTTTAATGAAAAATGTCTTATTGTTTCAAATGAAATTCAATGGTTATGGCACAAGAGACTTGGACATTATAACTTTAAAACTATTTCTAAGTTATCCAAGAATGATCTTGTTAGAGGCCTACCTAGAATACCATATAAAAAAGATCACTTATGTGAAGCTTGCCAAAGGGGTAAACAAATCAAGAGTTCCTTCAAGACAAAAGATATAGTTTCAACAAAACGTCCTCTTGAACTTTTACATTTAGATTTGTTTGGACCATCTAGAATTCAAAGTTTGAATGGTAGTAAGTATGCTTTTGTTATAGTAGATAACTATTCTCGATTTACATGGGTGATTTTCCTAAAAAGCAAAAATGATGCTTTTTCTGAATTTTCCAAACTTTGTAGAAGAATTACAAATGAAAAATCTACATCTATAATTAAAATTCATAGTGATCATGGTGGTGAATTTGAAAATGAATCTTTTCTAAAGTTTTGTGATCTACATGGTATATCTCACAACTTTGCTTTTCCTAGAGCGGCTCCACAAAATGGAGTTGTTGAAAGAAAGAATAGAACTTTGCAAGAATGTGCTAGAACCATGCTTCAAGATCAAAATTTACCAAAATACTTTTGGGCTGAAGCAATAAATACAACATGTTATGTTTTAAACCGTGTTCTTATTCAACCAATTTTACATAAAACATGTTTTGAATTGTATTATGATCGTATACCAAAGATCTCTTATTTCAAAATTTTTGGTAGTAAATGTTTCTTGTTAAATACCAAAGATAATCTTGATAAGTTTGATTCAAAATCAGATGAATCAATATTTCTTGGATATTCTTCTAGAAGTAAAGCTTATCGTATTTTTAATAAAAGAACATCTTGCATTGAAGAATCTTTACATGTTGCATTTGATGAGAATTGTGAACAAGTTATACCTCTAAGCGAAGGAGAAGAAGTCATATGTGAATGCCCCAAAATTTTCAAAATCTTTTAAATATTCCCTTTTTTTGCCCCTGACATCATTTTCTGAGCAATTGAGCCACTTTTAAATCTAAATTCCAATTCATTTCTCAAGTTTTACTGAAATTAAATTCATTTTATATGTTTAAAGTGATTTCAGATCTGGATCCATTGTCCAGATCCAAATTTGAGTCTCATTGTCCAACTTTTAAATTAAAATTACAGAAAATACCAAAAATAGTTTTCAAATAGCTCGAACAGTCCCTCCGACATCCATTTGGATCCATCATGTTGTATTTCTCGAGCATCAAAACTCGAACATTTTTTCAAAACCTGGGTCCAAACCCATTCTTCTGGAGAAATTTCCCCAAAATAACCCTGTTTTTTCAGGAAAACCTTTCTTTTATGAATATTTTGAAATTTTGTAAAATTAGTATTAATTTTCTTAGTTTTTAGAGTTTTGTTTTCAAAAATACAAAAATATGTTTAAAATTTCAAAGAAAAGAACAAAAAAAACAAGAAAAATGAAAAAAAGAAAATAATAGAAAAATTCCAAAAATTAAGAAAAATATGCAATTGAAACTTTTTTTTTTGAAAACTGTTTTGTTAAAACCCTCTCTTAAAACCTCATTTTGAAAATAAAAACCATTTTTTTAGAAAAGTTCTGAAAAGGAGACCCCTCTTTGTAAATTTGGGAAAATGGCAAACGGCCATCTCCCGCGCACTCCTCCCTCTCACTCCTACCTTCCATTTTCAACAGTTTCTTTTTCTCTCAGCCTTCCATCTTCAACAAACGGGCCAACGACTCTCTTTAAAGAAGAGGCATCTAAGCCTCTGGAAGGGGGGAGATCTCTTGGGGGAAGAAGCCATTAACGCCAACAATCCATCCGTCTCCTGCCTCTCCATCAGAATCCAGCATTGCCCCTCCATCCGAGTCCATCATTCTCGATCGCCTCTCCTTCCTCCTTCAGAACTCCTGCAATATCAGGTAAGAGTTTATTCTTTTCGATTCTTCATGGAAATTTCTTTTAGTCTTCTTCTAGGTCTCATCCATCTGTTGTTTTCATTTTTTTTTAAGCAAAATCATGCGATCGATCTGCATGTAGCAGAACCGATTCACTCCTTTGCAACAATAAGTGGGACTCTCATACTCCCAACATTTTTTATATCTCATCGTATTTCTTCAGGATCACGATTAGCTTCTGAGCTCATTTTTTTTTATTCTCTTTATTTCTTCTCTTAAGCTTGACACCCCATTTCTTTGATTATCAAATCTCTGTTTATAGTTTAAATTTTCTTTTAGATCCGCTGTTTACACTCTTTTTTTTTTTTTGTCTTTGATCTTTCATTTTTGCATATGTTCGATCCCCTTTTGATGGCAATTTTCGCTGTCTTCAATTTATGTGGCATTCAACATACTGTTTTAGTTTCATTACTAAGAAATAATCCGCCTGAAGGTCCAATTTATCATCCCTAAAACCCTATTTCCTTCTATATGATGAGGTATTCAAAGAGGGGTTCAGGACCGGTGCGTCAATTTGATGTCCACAGTAGGATGGGCCCAATTTAAACAGGAAATTCGCTGCATATTGCCTCCTCTGAGATCCAACCCACGATTGATCTTTATTAACATCTAATTGTTATTTTCCTTTCATTCATTTTATTACTGCCGTTTGCATTCAATGGCTCATTTTAACAGCATCAAACAGTAGTTTGGTTCATTCTAAATTCACCATGTTCCATTCATTTTGGCACCAGATTCCATTACATTGTTCATTCTTATTTCGAATATTCATAATTCTTTCATGGATCACGTTTTTTTTTATCATCTCAGCATATATATAGTATTGGTTTCAAATTCCTCATGAAACCATCCCTTTTGATCAAGTGCGTATGTTCATTTCAATATTTTTTTGCACTGTAAGTCCGGTAGCTGGGGTTCCCTAATTTGTACCTGCAGAGTAATCTCTGCTACAACAGGGGTCCTTGTTATCCCTGCAATATCTCACGAAGTGCCCATCATATCTCATCTCCACTTCTTGTATACCTGAGCCACCATCACACGTCACTATCTCTATCATATAGCCTGTATCTCATACACCTGTAAGCAGCTACTCCCCAG
Source organism: Nuphar pumila (assembly GCF_984573655.1). Taxonomy (NCBI): domain Eukaryota; kingdom Viridiplantae; phylum Streptophyta; class Magnoliopsida; order Nymphaeales; family Nymphaeaceae; genus Nuphar; species Nuphar pumila. The sequence goes on along the minus strand of NC_143254.1, from coordinate 84,971,475 downwards.
GATATTGGCGTTAAAATGTTCCCAAAGACTGTTCATGCAAGTAAAGGGGATGGGAGCAGCAGCTTGCAGTTCTAATTCAGTAATAGGACCAGGTTAACAGGAACACATCAATTGAAATGGCTCCAACATCACTGTAAGATTGATAAACATTAACGTCCATAGGAGCAGTGCCACAAATGAGGCATCTGCTAAACCTCTTTATGGCATAATTTCGTTAAAATCCTCTGACGGCTGATGACTGTCACAACCTTGTCATGAACTCGAGTCAGTGGCACTAGCCCCGGATAATCTAGCTTTTGAACAAAAGATGATAGTTTAGAATCTCAGATTCATTGCAAATATTGTTGAGAAGCTATTCTCTGCTAACAAAATGAAATATGGGAAGCCACACTCGTTCCCTTCAAGAATTATCTTTAGATCATGGAGTTCAAAAACTCAGGTTTGAGATTTAATTTCCAAATGATATGGAAAAGCATTCCTCGGATGGACCTCTTCAGGTTAAGGTACGTTGTTAGTAAATAAAACCCAATCAATTTTGTACATTTACAGCTTGCTGTCTTGCAGGTGCGCAGTCTAGATTTTAAGCCATGTTTTTGCTTGGGTATATCGAAACCCATTCGTGATTTTGGGATTATTTCCTGTATGTATATTCGTTGATATGTAGCGAGTCCATATGTTGATTTTTTCGCTGAAGGACATTTCATAATTTAAAAGGTATGACTCTGCAAAGTTGGATGCAGAAATCATGTATAGATTGTACATTTATGTGTTTCCTGACCATTTGATTTCAATTTTTTTGAATATATCACAAGCTGTGGTCTGATTGTTTATATAACTCAGAAATATCAAAGGATTTATAATTGGCAATCCTATTAGGGGTCTATCATTTAGCTCCACCATATCTCGGTCCCAATACCATTGCGTCACCTATAGCTTCCAGGTTCATATCCATGATCCTCCCTTCACAACTGCTGCATTTGCCGCAGTACACAGGTTAATGTTACATCAACCCAGTATCTCCTCCACTCTGTTACATTACATACTGTTCACTGCTGTAAGTATATAACCTCACCTAGCCATGTATTCGTATATATCCATTCATTAAACCCCCAACAAGTACATAACTGCTCCCCTCATTCACACTCCATTACATCTACACAGCACATTCCCTGTACACCACCAATGCCCAACATCTGTCCCTTCAGCCTCCACCTCACCACTTCACTATACCTACAGCATCCCAATTGCTGTACATTGGGTGTCACAACCACCCTTCAGTCCTGCTACATAGCATCCCCAGGTTCAAATTTCACCAATGCCCAACACTACATACCCATCATACACATGCTATACTGCAGCATTTTGCTGCGTTTTGCCTTCACACAGTCCCCCATTTGCACACAGCTGCATCAATGGCTTTGTTAGCCACAGTATCACATTACCACAACAAACCACACTTGTGCCTTACTGTACAGAAACACTTGGTTATCTCTTTATAACATTCCAGATATCACATCCTTCACCTTCACAGCACCTAACATCACACTCTGTTGCATAAGTCCTCACATAGTCATCACATATTCCACCCACCTACTCTCTCTCTCTATATATATATATATATATATATATATATATATATATATATGTGTGTGTGTGTGTGTGTGTGTGTGTGTGTGTGTGTGTGTGTGCATAAATATACATATATGTATATGTACCTATAAACATAATATATAAACATGTTAATGGCTACCTTTCCACACTTTAGATCATCAATATTATTTCATTAAGTATTAAGCACAAAGTAAATATATGAGTGTCTCATTATTTACATTTCTGAAATCCATGTGATATGTGACATTTCTCTTCTATTTTTCATACTAACTAAAGTGTTTTACAGGGAATTTACATGTATTGTTTTAGATAGAATGAATGAACATTGTAAAGTCCGTCAATGAACATTGTAAATATCATGAATTGCCATTCGTGAAAAATATCATTATTTGGAGTTATAAATTCAATTTCATGTATTGTAATAGTTAGATCTTAATGAGAATTTACATTTCTTGTTTTAGATAGAATGAATGAACATTGTAAATATCATGAATTGCTTATTTTCATGTTTTTATCTTTATTTTCCAAAAATCTCACAAATGGTGAAACACGAATGGCACGTGCACCATTTCGTAAGAGGTAAATCAATCCTAAGTTGATGATTTACATCAATGGCCATAGTCAGGATGTAGACAAAACTTATGATTTTTATCTTTTACGAAATAACACTGGATCTACACTGGATCCGTTTTCAAAATTCATCATATTTTCCTTAAATATTTTCTCCTTTTATCAGAATTTAACTTAAAATTAACTCAAAATATATACCAATGGCCATAGTCAGGGTATATTGAGAGTTCTTTTCATTTTAAATTCTATAAAAGCACAAAATATGTTTCATTCTTCACCTGAATTTAAATACAAATTATTATATAATACATTCAATGACCATAGTCAAGGATGCATTATATTTTCAATCTTGTTTTAATTCATTTAAAGAATGAAATAGCTTTTCAAAAATCCAATTTCAAATCCTTTAAATTCATTCATCATTTAGGATAAAATTGCATCGTATTTTCGAAATTCTTTTTTTTTATATCCAAGTGATTCCTTCCTTCATTTCTCAGATCAAATCCTATTCATAAATTCAAATTCAACTCCATTTTCTCAAAAGGATTCAAGAATTCAATTTCAATGCCCCATTTGACTTTGAATTTTCAGAATCATCTTGTATTTCGAATTCCAAATTCTATCTCAAATTTAAAGTCCAATTTGACTTTGAAATTCCAAAATCATTTTTGTATTCAAACTTTAAATTTCCAATTTAAATTCAAAATTCAATTTCAAAATTCAAAACTTTGAAATTTCTGATTCATCTTCTGGTTCCAAATTCAAAATTCAAAGTCTAAATTGACTTTGAAATTCATTTTGTATATTCAAGATTCAAATTCTAAATTTCATTTTTCAAGTTCAATTCAAACTTGGAAGTTCTTGATTCATCTTCTGAATTTAACAAACTCCAAATCCATTTAGGATCCAGGATTCAACATCCATATCAGATCTCAGACTTTAGATCCAATTCCACTTTAGGATCGAGAATCCGATTTCACTTTGGATCTCAGACTTCATATCCAAAACCCTTTTTAGGATCCAGAATTCAATTCTACTTTGGATCTCAGACTTTAGATCCAATTCCATTTTAGGATCCAGAACCCGATTCCACTTTGGATCTCAGACTTCAGATTTAAAATCCATCTTAGGATCCAGAGTCCAACTCTATCTTGGATCTCAGATTTCAGATCCTAAATCCATTTTAAGATCCAAAATCCATTTTTAGGATTCAGAATCCAATTCCATCTTGGATTCAGATCTTGGATTCCAAATCTTGGATCCAATCCTATTTAGGATCCAGAATCCGAATTCCATTCCCAACTCTAAATTTCAAATCCAATTTCATTTTCAGATCTCATCTGAACTTCCTAAATCCACTTTATTTCTAAATACCATTTGGATTTCTCAAAACCATCATGATTTTAAAATTTTATATTCAAATTTCATTACAAGTTTTATCTCTTCTCCTAAATCTAAGTTCAAAGTCTATTTTCTGACTTTGGAATTTCTTTCCTTTTTCCTTTCCACTCATCTTCTAATCATTCTTTTCAAATTCAAAGATTTGTTTTCCCAACTCTAAATTACTTCAAAGACTTAGAACTTCTCTGATCTATCTCAAGTTCTAAGTTAGATTCAATTATTTCTTCATTCCATCATTAAGTTCATCTCAGAATACTTGGAAATTTTCAAAATATCTTTTAAAAAGAGCATACATCCTTGCATTGCACAAGCATGATTCTTTGTGCATTTAGATCTTTAGGATAAATTCTTAGATGATATTTAGGCAAAGCAAAAGGCATAAATTCGATCCTTGGTTCGATTACCCCTGGTAAAGGCGCCAGGAACGGTCGAACCTCGTACTGACGAGCGAATCCCGTCTCTCCATTTTCCCGCAATATTTTCAAAACGGAGGCGAGTTAAATTTCTAAATATTTTTCAAATCAAGGTCAAGTGAAACCGTGCAAAAGAGTTCATCTTCTTTCTTTCTTTCTTTCTTTTATTTTACTCCCTTCAAAAAGGAGGAAAATAGAGGTTAGAAAAGGAAAAGAGAAGGAAGAGAGAGAAACCACAAGAGAGAGAGGAAAAATTTTGCGATGATCACAGTTTTGGCGACCATGATGGGACACATCTCCGTCTGGTCGAATTTGTGCCTTTTGCTTTGCTTTGATATTATCTAAGTCTTTATTCTTCAAATGTCAGCTTCATTTCCATGCAAACCTTAGGAGCCTAGACTTTGTCCTAAGCTGACATCATTGCATATAGGATCTAAGTATGGTTTGATAGGACCATATTGAAGAGATTATTCCATGTTCACATTAGATTTAGGTCTTAAATACAACTCTCCTCAATTTTAGGGATTGAATGTAAACAATGTATGCAAGTATATGCTTCTTTTTCATTTAAATCTATCTTCTTTAGGACTTGCATTAGAGCCTTCTGATTTTTATTGCATGCTGAACATATTTTCGAAAACCTCCTTACCTATATTGTCCCGGTCTTCACGTTGCTGGGTTGTCTCACTGAACCATAGTTCAGGAGAGAGCCTCACAACTGGACCACTTATTTGGGTTCGCGCCCCCCTACCACGTACCTAAGGGCCATAGTCCGAGGTATATCGGTAGGTGCTCAAGGATGTTGGGAAGCCTTTACCTTAGAAACCAGAGAGATATCTTATATGCCACGTACTTCGAGCTTCGGCTTGAGTATACCGACATACCTTGATGGAAATCAGATGATATAAATCTTAGAGTTAGGATTAAGGTCCTATCAACCATTTCAAATATTGCATATAGAGTCAGCTTTAGGGAGTGCTGTTTGCGTATCCTTGATTGTACATCTATGAGTGTATGATATTTTATATCTTCCTTATATTTTCTAAAACCCTAGGTATATATTTCAAAATTTCCTCTTTATTTTTAAAACCGAGGTGTATTCTTCTTTCTCTTCTCCTTCTAAAATTTCTTCAAAAATTCTTCTGATCCTGCCTGAAAGTTCTTCAAAATTTAAATCTTTACCATTTATCCTCAAATTTCCTTTATTTTTTTTCTTCTGATTTTATATTCTTGTTTATATTTTCATAAAAATCTCTTTCCATCAAGAGATATCCTTTTCAAAATGGTATTTTCTTTCATATTTTTAGTTGGTTACTCTCCCTCGTAGAGTAAAACAACACAATTGTCACGAATTGTGTGGCGACTCAATCCCTAGTAATGGGATACAATTTTTTTAATAGATTTCAACTTAATCCTTCCTTTTGTCAAAACTTCTCCAAAAGTTTCTTCGGTCTAAAAACCTCCACTTTCCTCTACAGAGAGAGCGTTGATATTAAAAAAATGGTTCAGACAAGAGCGGGAAAAGAAATAGTTCCTCAACACAGCGACAGTGAGGCGGAAGAGATAATCTCTCCTAAATCAGTCAGGGGACAGAGTCAAAACAAGAAAGATGACATCGACCCCGCTATGTATGATATGTTACAAAAGATGATGGCAAGGATGATGTTGGAGCAAGTCGAGGCCAAGCTGAAAGAGGCAGTTCCTAAAAGCAAGCTGAGGAAGAAGTCTGTAAAAAAGCAAGTCAGAATCATCAGGAAAAAGGTACAGCCTGATACGACTTCTGAGGAATCAGAGTCAGTCGAGGAAGAGTCAGAAGAGAAAGAACAAATTGTCTACAAACAGAATCCTCCGAGATAGTCCACAAAGATAGCTGCAGAAGAGCCCAAATCCGTCAACAAGCCCAAGTCTGGAACTCCAGCAGAGGATCTGATGAGCAAGCAGATGAAGGAGATGAATCGAGCAATTAAAGACATTCAAGCCAAGGGTAAGGGCAAGCAGACTTACACTGGCGAAGATTTTTACGATGGTCTAGATGGGGATGATAACCTGGAGAACCTTCCTCGTAAATTTCTCAAGTTTGATGGAACTGGCAACCCTAAGGCCCATTTAGCCACATTTTATGCAGAATGCAGCCGTTTCAGAAAAGACAACAGAGCGTTGTTTATTTGCTTCCCCTGTAGTTTGGAGGGTGTAGCGGCCAGGTGGTATGCTGACCACGTGAATCCTATCGAACTACGAGAGTTCGATAAGGTAGTAAATTTGTTCATCGAGCGCTTCTTATTCAACACTGAAGCCTCACCTACATTAAATCATCTTTACAACCTAAAGCAAGGAGAAACTGAAAGAGCATAAGATTTTATTCACAGGTGGAGAAGTACCTGTAATAAGATGAAGGTACCCATTCCAGAGGAGCACGCATTGCAGGTGATCCTCAACAATTTCTCTCAGCCCATAAGGAGTCTCATCGCCACTTCCCCGGCGAAATCCTTCATCAAGTTGATTGAGCGAGCTGAATGGCTTGAAGTAGGGATAGAAAGCGGGCTTTACGGGGCACGCCTCTGGTGAAGAATATCCAAGACCAGAAGAAAAAGATGCAATTCACTCATTCAGTTGATGCCTCCTGCAATAATCTTGGCAGCAGCAGCAAAGGAAACAAGAACAACAATGGTAGTGGTCCGAGAGTAGATCAGGGCAAGGGGCAGAAGGAGAGATCCTTTAAAAACAATGATAAACCGCTTCCAATCGGCCTTCAGCAAAAGGGTGATCTTCAAGAGAAGCCCAAGTACATCAAGTGGGAGAAAGATCGAGCCTTCACTCCGTTATCTGAGAGTTTAGAAGTGATTATGGATTACCTTTTGAAGCACGGGATGATCAAACTCCCTAAAATAGCGGATCCTCCCGTAATCTTGGGAAAGTTCAAGGATCAATTTTGCAAGTACCATAGGGCAACGGGGGATGACACAGAGCACTGTTTTGTCCTCAAGCACATGATACAAGACTGCATTGACAGAAGTGAGCTGATAGAGGACGAGGAAGAAAAGCAGCCGACAGTCCTGACAGAACCATTTCCGGACCACTCGAAGAATTGATAAAACCAAAGTTTTTTGCTTTCGTCTCTTTTTGTTAGTCGTCTTGTAGGGGCAAGTCAGCCCAGTCTTTTATGAATCTTTTTCTTTCAAAGTTCTTGTAAATATTCAGTCTTATTATCAAACTTTTGCTTATCAATGAAATGTCAATTTTCTTTCTATCTTTTATATCCAATGCTTCTTTTCCCTTTGCCATACTGGGGCATTTAAATTCCTGTTCTTTTCAGAATGCGGGACAATCCTGACATCATTCATGAGAGAAATGATATTACCTATGAGGGCTTTTCAAAAATCATGAAATTTCAAAAAGTCTTTGTTATGACCAAAGAATTCAAATATTCTTTGGTCCAACCTTTGTCAAAAATCAACCCTCGTGTTGAATATATTTTTAAAAGTAAGTGTTTAAATCATTGCATTGAAAATTCAACCCTCGTGTTGATCCTATCTTCGAAGATTGGTTTCAAAACATTATATTCAAAGATCAACCCCTGTGTTGGTCTTGTTTTTCAAAATAAATTTCAAATCTTTATAGATCAACCCTTGTCTTGGTCTTATCTTCCAAAATTGATTTCAAATCTTTATATTCAAAAGATCAACCCTTGTGTTGGTCTTATCTTCCCAAAATGAATTTCAAATCTTTATAGATCAACCCTTGTGTTGGTTTTATCTTCCAAAATGGATTTCAAATCTTTATATTCAAAGATCAACCCTTGTGTTGGTCTAATCCTTCAAAATGGGTTTTTCAAAGATCAACCCTTGTGTTGACTTTAAAATCATTTTTCAACCCTTGTGTTAGTCTCATCTTCCAAGATCAACCCTTGTATTGATCTTATTATCAGTTTCGAACTATCATTTTTAGAAATCAGATCTGTTGTTGATCTTCTTTTTCAAAAATTAGATTTTAAACCATTGCCTTCAAAAATTGACCCTCATGATAATCTCTCATGTTTGATTTAAAGGATCAGATCTCGCGTTGATCATTCTTCTTGTAGTGGATTTTCTTTCCCAAAATGATTTCTCACTTATCTTTTAAATAAACATTCTCCTTTCAAGATCTCATATGCAGGCAGGATCAGAAAACTCCTTTTTCTCTTAAATCTTATAAATTTTCAGTTAATTTGGATATCTTTATCAGTTTCATTCATTTTATTCAAGTTTACATCAATTTTTATCAAGTTTTTTCCTCAATTCTATTAAATTTTATCAAATCTTCTTTAACCCCTTTCAGGCTAAGGGATAAACCTGATGCCTCTCTCCCATGAGGTATTTTCTAAATCTTCTTTTTTGGCCCTTTCAGGTTAAGGGATAAACCTGACCCTCGTTGTCCGAGGTGTTCCCGCTCAGGTTAAGGGATAAACCTGACCCTCGTTGTTCGAGGTGTGCCCTTTCAGGTTAAGGGATAAACCTGACCCTCGTTGTTCGAGGTGTTCCCATTCAAGATAAGGGAAAATCCTGAGATCCCTCGTAGGAGCAATAACGCTACCTATGAGGATTCTTTTGTAAAATACAAGTTTTTGCCAATCTTTATTGATTTTCTAGATTTATATCAATTTCCCTTCATTAAATTTTCTTAAATTCTATTCTTTTTCCATTCAGGATAAGGGATAATCCTGAGATCCCTTGTAGGAGCAATGACGCTACCTATGAGGATTCTTTTGTAAATACAAGTTTTTGTCAATCTTTGTTGATTTTCTAGATTTATATCAATTTTCCTTTATTAAATTTTCTTAAATTCTATTCTTGTTCCCATTCAGGAAAAGGGATAATCCTGAAACCCCTCGTAGGAGCAATAACGCTACCTATGAGGATTCTTTTGTAAATACAAGTTTCGTCAACCTTCATTGATTTTCTAAATTTATATCAATTTCTCTTTATTAAAATTCCTTAAATTTTTTTTCCCATTCAGGATAAGGGATAATCCTGAGACCTCTCGTAGGGGCAACAATGCTACCTATGAGAATTCTTTTTGCAAATACAAGTTTTATCGATCTTTATTGATTTCTAAAATTATATCAATTTCTCTTTAAATTCTATTCTTTTTTTCCATTCAGGATAAGGGATAATCCTGAGATCACTCATAGGGGCAACCATGCTACCTGTGAGAATTCTTTTTACAAAAATAAATCAATTTCCTCAAATGTTCTACATTTTTTTCAAAGTTCTATATCCTTTTGTCTTCTCAAAGTTTAGTCTTTCTATATTCCCCGTCACATACTTGGTCCATCTAAATCATAGATCATAAATTCTAAATCTTGTCATATCCCTTCTAAATTCAAGTCTCAGGTTATCTCTTCATAAAATCTTCTATTTCCCCTTCAGGATAAGGGATAATCCTGAAACCCTGACAATCATTCCTGCTTCAATCTCTAAATATCTTAAGAATGTCAGTCTCCTTCCCGACTCTCAGTTGGAAAAACCCGGTGCTCGCACTGGTTATTTTGCTAAAGTTTTTAAATCTAAAGATCAAGTTCAGTCCTCGTACTGGTTGTCTTTCAAAAAGTTTCGAACTTAAATCAGGTCGTTAAATGAAATATCCCAGCTACTTCGCTGGTCGTTAAATGATTAAATAAAATGTCCCAGCTACTTCGCTGGTCGTTTAATGATTAAATAAAATGTCCCAGCTACTTCGCTGGTCGTTAAATGATTAAATAAAATGTCCCAGCTACTTCGTTGGTGGTTAAATAACTAAATAAAATGTCTCAGCTACTTCGCTGGTCGTTAAATGATTAAATAAAATGTCCCAGCTACTTCGCTGGTCGTTAAATGACTAAATGAAATGTCCCAGCTACTTCGCTGGTCGTTAAATGACTAAATGAAATGTCCGAGCTACTTCGCTGGTCGTTAAATGATTAAATGAAATGTCCCAGCTACTTCGCTGGTCGTTATATGATTAAATGAAAAGTCCCAGCTACTTCGCTGGTCGTTAAATGATTAAATGAAAAGTCCCAGCTACTTCGTTGGTCGTTAAATGATTAAATGAAAAGTCCCAGCTACTTCGCTGGTCGTTAAATGTTTAAATGAAAAGTTTCAGCTACTTCGCTAGTCGTTAAATGATTAAATAAAATGTCCCAGCTACTTCGTTGGTCGTTAAATGACTAAATAAAATGTCCCAGCTACTTCGCTGGTCGTTAAATGATTAAATAAAATGTCCCAGCTACTTCGCTGGTCGTTAAATGATTAAATAAAATGTCCCAACTACTTCGTTGGTCGTTAAATAACTAAATAAAATGTCCCAGCTACTTCGCTGGTCGTTAAATGACTAAAAAAAATGTCCCAGCTACTTCGCTGGTCGTTAAATGATTAAATAAAATGTCCCAGCTACTTCGCTGGTCGTTAAATGATTAAATAAAATGTCCCAACTACTTCGTTGGTCGTTAAATAACTAAATAAAATGTCCCAGCTACTTCGCTGGTCGTTAAATGACTAAAAAAAATGTCCCAGCTACTTCGCTGGTCGTTAAATGACTAAATGAAATGTCCCAGCTACTTCGCTGGTCGTTAAATGACTAAATGAAATGTCCGAGCTACTTCGCTGGTCGTTAAATGATTAAATGAAATGTCCCAGCTACTTCGCTGGTCGTTATATGATTAATTGAAAAGTCCCAACTACTTCGCTGGTCGTTAAATGATTAAATGAAAAGTCCCAGCTACTTCGCTGGTCGTTAAATGATTAAATGAAAAGTCCCAGCTACTTCGCTGGTCGTTAAATGATTAAATGAAAAGTCCCAGCTACTTCGCTGGTCGTTAAATGATTAAATGAAATGTCTCAGCTACTTCGCTGGTCGTTAAATGATTAAATGAAATGTCCTAGCTACTTCGCTGGTCGTTAAATGAAATATTCCAACTCCTTCGTTGGTCGTTAAATGAAATGTTCCAACTCCTTCGTTGGTCGTTAAATGAAATGTTCCAACTCCTTCGTTGGTCGTTAGATGAAATGTTCTAGCTACTTCGCTGGTCGTTAAATGAAATGTCCCAGCTATTTTGCTGGTCGTTAAATGAAATGTCCCAGCTACTTCGCTGGTCGTTAAATGAAAGGTTGTTATCGTCGCGATTTTTTCCCGTCTTCCCTTCCTCGCGGAAGAGAGAGAGGGAAAACGCTTTCGCGCTTCAAACTTGACCGGATTTTGGAAATTGTTTTCAAATACTCGCCTCCGTTTTGAAAATTGCGGGAAAATCCATGGGATGGGGCTCGACCTGTCGGTACGAGGTTCGACCGTTCCTGCCGCCTTTAACAGGGGTAATCGAACCAAGGACCAAAATTGTGCTTGACTTAGTTAAATCATCAAAATTGTGTTCTATCCTAAATGCACAGAGAATTCAGGCATGTGCTATGAGATTTTGGAAAATGCAGCTTGGGAAAACATGATGTATGCTTGGAAAACTTTGGAGTTGAAAGCTATTTCTCAGGAAAAAGATGAAAGTCAATTTCTCAGGAAACTCAGATGAAAAAGGGTTTTTAAATCACAGGAAAGTTCATAAAGATGTGGGAAAATCATGAATGGTTGAAAATCCTGGGAAAATGGAAGTGATTCTTGAGAAAAAGGTGAACATTTGAAAAGGGAAACACTTCTCAGGAAAACTTGGACTTTGAGAATTTTCTTAGGAAAATGATGGAAAATTCATAGGAAAGCTCATTGGAGAAGGAAATTCAAAACTTGGGAAGTTGAAATCCTGAGAATTTTACCCTTGAAATACTTGGAAATTGATTTTGATCTGTGAGAAAGATTGGAAAACTCTTTTGAAGCTCTTAAGAAAATGGCATTTTCCAGGGAAAAACGAAGGAAACTTGGATTTTGGAAATCCAACTTAGAAGTTTCTTGAGAGACTAGTTTCCATGGAAAACTGTGAAAACTTAACTTGGGAAAACCGATTTTGGAAAATCCTCAGAGTTTCTTGAGAAATCGATTTCTTGAGAATGAAGTTTTCTTAAGAAAATCATGGGAAAACCAAGAATTTCATGATGCAGATGCATTTTGAAAAGATTTTCTAAGGAATTTGTTTGAAAAATGTGTATTAAGTCAAAATAAATTCTTCACATATCCTGACTGTGGCCATGAATATGTTCAGAGTTTAATTGATTTAATACACAAGATTTGAAAGATTTAGAAATATGATGTGCATTTTCAAGATAGCCTAAGAGTGTAGGCTCAATGTAGCTAGTAGAAAGATGACGGATCTGGGTCTCGTCCATATTCCGACTAGGGCCGCAAATATGGATTCCACCGAGTCCATCAACTCCCTAAGAGTTGGTGCACGTGCCATTCGTGTATATCCATGGTGATTTTGAAAATTTAAGATATATGCATCATAGAATCAGGATATTACTGAAATCAAACTATATGAGATGCAGCCTAATCTAAGCAGTAAAAGTAAATATTATTCCAAATTTGATTATTACATCTCTGACATAAATCAACATAAAAATACATATATAAAGCTAATAAAAGTCACATCTTCCGCTCCTTCCTGCAAATGAGAGTTGACACAAGAAATACGCCATACCACCGGGAAATTGAAAATCTCAGGTTGACGACAATAATCAAGGGATTACATGTGAATCATGAGGGAAAGGCATTACTTGATGAAGATGAAATGAATAGGATATATATACATATAAATTTTTTTTTCTAAGAGTCATATTCGGGCTAAATAAGGAACCTATACATGTAAGTGGCTAAAGGCTCATAATATGAGATGAAGATCGATGCCTTTAAGAAAAAAAAAAAAAAGGGTATAGATATATGCAAAAAGGGTTATATTAATATATGGCCTATCTTGGTGTCTTCAAAAAAAAAAAAATATATATATATATATATATATATATATATATATATATATATATATATATATATATATATATATATATATATATACAATAGATACAGAAAACAACCTACGATAGTGGATACGGGCATTGGTGAAGCATAAGAGGCTAAAAAAAAAAAGGATAATAAGAAATGGGTTGCATCTAGTATAAACTGCTAAAACATGCAAACTATAGCTAATATGAACTGTTTAAAAGAAAAATTACAAACCGTATCTAAGACAAACAGCTAGAGAAAAGTACCCCATAGATATGTAGAGAGGTATAGCACATGCTACAGGACATTTAACATAGGAACAATACAGGAATATAAAATAAAATGTATAAAATAGCAGCTACAGAACCACAGTGGCAGGAATAGTAGGATGTATATTGAAAAATGGACAAATGTTAACTTGCCCATATGCAGAGGCTATTATTAAACCAAAGACACCCATGCTGGCCGAGATTAACATGTGGTGGCAATGTGTTAACACCAAGGGCCTGATCGAGATCAGAATGAATCCCTTCATGGGAAAGCATGAACATGCTCAGGGTATCGACCCTTGCAACAATATGAATGTAACATGAACCTCCAGAAAACAGATATGAGATTATAGAGATCATCAACGGATCACATCTGGACATAATACTGGCACGGGCTGAGGCGTGAAACAGATCAAGGCAATCAGCCAAATCAACTTAATGATGTGAAATTCAAAACGCAGGAAGGTAACACATGCTCCTGTAATACGTTGAAACCAGTTGATAGGAAAATCAGCCTCTTAATTATCAGAGTACTGTTCATCATTTCACCTTAATATTAAGGCTTCAAAATAATTAGTGGAACCTCAGAACAGGTTATGAACACATTCTTTTTTTTTTTGCTACATATGGGGTACGAAATATAAACACATTAGTATATGAATCAGAAGCACAAAAATCATGCAACATAAAAGAAAATGATGCAATGGAAATGGGCACCGAAATGAAATGTGGTGTCGGGGTCAATGACACTTTCATATTGTACGAATAGTCTCACTGGACTATCGATTTACTCGAGATATGCAGTTGTGATGGCCAGACATGCATGAACCTATGGAGGCTCTTAACATGCAGGAAAAAAAAAATTGGAATGACTGTTATGTATAACACTTGAGATTGAAAATCGTCACTCACAAAAAGAATGGAAGGATTACCAGCAATGATACAAAAAGTCTGATTCAATATCCTTTTGCAGGGGATGGGAACATTGAACTAAGATTCAGCAACACAGGAGTGTAACCCTCACTATCCAATGTGACACAACCTGAAACTACAAGTAAGAAAGAGGATTTGCACATGGACCCTTACTCTTCCAGGTGATGGTAATGCAATGGATCTTGTGAAATTTCTAAGAGGAAACAGTCATTTAATCATAAAACAGGGTGATTAATATGAATCGATAACACCATTGCGAGGTGTAATCGATTCCTAACGCATGAAAATAGACAGAAATGCCGATCACGCCATGAAATGTGATGGATCAACACTATGTATGGTATGAACGTGATGCACATTTTATTTAAAAGTGTAAAGAAGAAAAAATTTGTACCTTAGTTCAGCAAAACCGGTGAAGTCTGTTCCTTTTGAAGGTCCAGCTGGAGATCGACCTTGGGGGTTAGAGCTTCTGAGTGCCAGCAATGAAAATAAGAGGGTAACGTCACTTAAAATCTGCTTCCCTATTCACCCAGACCGAACACTCTCCGACTGCGGGTCACTGATGATGTCTCACTTGATGATGAGCCTGCTCGATAGATTGCAGGAAAACCAGCAACCTCCAACTAGGGCTTATAATTTGTTAGACCCTTTTGGATTATTCAACTGAAAGGGGCGGCAACTGTGAGGGGAAGAGGGAAGATTGTGGGGTACAAGCAGGGGATCGAGAAAGGGGGAAAAGCCCACGCTTAACAATCCCTTTCTTGATTAGGCAGGGGTGCAAAGGGTCTTGCCAAAGGGGATCTTCAGAAGCTCTCTCCTGTTAGCCGAGAGGAAGCCATGAAGAGAGGGGGCGCTGAAGAGTCAGAAAAAAAATCCTAGGGGCGATGCTGGAGAGTTAGGGGAAAAAGAGAAAAGTCCCTCTTCTCAGGTGGCTTAAGCCCTTTTTTAAAAAGAGATTCCGCCCTTTCAGCCCAAAGCTCGGGCTTTCCTCGTGAAAGATTTTGATAAGCTTTAAAACTGATTTTTGAAAAATTTCAAAAAAATATCGCCATTTGAAAAGGGTGGGCGGCTCCTTTTTTTTTTTTTCAGATGTACCTTTTAAAAAAAAAAGAAAACTTAGGTAAAGAACGAAAATCTCGGTAGGGTTTCACGGTGGTTCCCTTTGGGGGCTGAAAAGTAAAAAAAATAAAAAATAAAATAAAATAAAATAAGATGAGTAAAAAAAAATGGATTTTGTTTTGGTAGTGCCACCTCAAATAAAAAAAAAAACTTTCTTTTGGCGAAGAGTCTTAGTGGGGTGCCACCTACGTGGGCCCACTAAGTATTTTATTAAAAATTAAATCAAATAAAAGAATTCCACTTCCAGATGGACACTGTTTTGAAAATAAAAGAAATATTTGAAAATTCTAGTGTGACACCACATTGAGGCGGGTCCCACGTCACTTATTTGAAATAAGAACCAAATGGAATTTTTGGAAATTTCATAATAGTAGGCTAGTTTTGAAAAAAACATAAAGCAAAATTTGGCTTGCTTTCAAAACTTAGAAGAAAATGGCTCTTCAGGGCGAAATTTTGAAAGAAGTAGGGAAACTCGGAGTCTTTTTGTAAAAGTTTGAAATAAGATCTTATGAATTTTTGAAATTGTGTCCCTTCCTTTTCAACTGGCAAAATTTTGAAATATTAAAACCGTCCAGATTGTTTTCTTGAGAAGACTTTTCATAATCCGGGGTCCTGGGGGTAAAATGGGAAGAATTGATAATTTTAAAACCCAGGGTTTCAAAGTCAATTTTGAAAATTTTAAAATCGAACCTGGATTGACAATTTTGAAAATCAGGAGTTCTGGATCTCAAAATGACATGCTGTGCATTGAAATGATGCAAAGTGTTCATGCAATGCTATGCAGAGACCCGTTTCAAGAAATGCTACTCTGAGCCCGGACTTGGAAATTCTGTCTTTTTGCCCAGAAAAGGATTTTGAAATTTTGCAATTTGAAGATGTCTCTGAACCTAAATGTAGAAATTTTGGGGCTCAAGAGTGAAATTTAGGACTTTCTGCCAGGTTCAATCTTTGAAAATGACTATTTTGCCCTTCATTGCTTCTGGAGAACTGTAATGTGCCGATTAAGGGCAATGTCAAGAAGGTGAGTGAAAATTTGGGGTGTTTACAGATGCCCCTCTTTGCTACTAAGCCGGTTTATGGTTAAGCTTAGTGGCAAAGAAAACACACCAAATTTGGGCTATATATAAAAATGCCCCAGTTAGAAGGATCTGCCTGGGTATGAAGAAAATTAGCCCGAGAAAGATGGTAGATGTGAAATGGAGAAATGAAGAGGAAAGACTCACTCTGTGAGAGTGAAATTCAGGTTTATGCCCTTAACCTGGATGGGACAGGAAATGCTCCGTATGGAACGAAACCCTTAACCTGATCGGGCAGAAAATGGAATACCTCTTTGAAGGAGGCTCAGGTTTGTACCCTTATCCTGATTGGGGATGGAATATCTCATAACATGAGATTCAGGTTTGTACCCTTATCTTGATTGGGCGGAAAATGAAATACCTCTTTGATTGAGGCTCAGGTTTGTACCCTTATCCTGATCGGGCGGAGAATGAAATACCTCTTTGATTGAGGCTCAGGTTTGTACCCTTATCCTGATCGGGCGGAAAATGGAATACCTCTTTGATTGAGGCTCAGGTTTGTACCCTTATCCTGATTGGGTGGAAAATGGAATACCTCTTTGATTGAGGCTCAGGTTTGTACCCTTATCCTGATCGGGTGGAAAATGAAATACCTCTTTGATTGAGGCTCAGGTTTGTACCCTTATCCTGATCGGGCGGAGAATGAAATACCTCTTTGAGTGAGGCTCAGGTTTATACCCTTAACCTGATCGGGTGGAAAATGAATGGGATCCTCGAAAGAAGAGACCATGATGGAACCTTCGGATTTTGCATAATAAATCCGACAGGGTTTATGCAAAAGGAAGGAAAATGGGGTCCCTAAAGCTTGAAAAGGGATTGGTTTTGGGCGTCTCAATGCTGAGACTAAAATCAGCTTTTGAAATTGCCTTTTGCGAGAAATGATTGGTGGTTCGACCTCGAACCGAAATGGGACTGTCTATGGTTGGACAGTGGGGACACCGGGAAGTGTGCAAATCTGAGAGTTCATGCTCTCAAAGAAGGGAAGGAATCAAGTCCTTAGGAGGGATTTAAAATTGGTGTCAGGATGTATCAAAGACGGATATCAAGCTCTCACTTCACGTCAGGATAGCTAGAAAATGATGTCAAACTATTGAGAATTCTGTTGTTGATTCAAAGTTTTTGAAAATGTTGCACATTGTTGCAAAGATATTCTTTCTTTTCTACCCAAAGCATTACCTCCAAACAAGGTTCACTTCGTAGAATTGAGATTGGAAATTCAAATTGCTTGCAATTGACCCTCTTCAAGGAAGCTATCAATTTCCTTGATATGAGCAGGAAAGAGAATTTGATATTATGAAAGCAATTGATGAAAGGATATTGATAATAGAACTTCACAAATTTAAAGAGGATTTTTGATAAATTTGGCAGTTTGATATCCTGAGAGCTTCTCTCATGGTAATCTTTCTGCACTCTTTTGGCCCTCTGGTGTTTTTGCTACATTCTCCTTCATTTTGGAGATGTTCTGACTTTTTTCTCTCTCTTTTTCCTCTCTTGCTCTCTTTTGGGAAGGGTACGTCACAAACTCCTTCATCTTGGAGATGTTTCGATCCTTCTTGGGCGATGTTGCTCATGGGTTAGAGATCTTTGGATGATAGCTGAAATTAAATATGTTTTAGGGATTGTCGAGAGGTTCATCGCATCTGCCTTCATCTCGACAGTGCTTTGGACTTTCCCTGGAAGGATCCGTCACAAACTCCGTCATCTTGGAGATGTTTCGAATCTTCTTTGGCCCCGGGGGTCTATTCGCCTAATTCGCCTTCATCTTGACGACAGGTGAGAGCTCCCTTTTGTGGATATTTAATTGCAGCTTAGGTGATTTAGAGGAGACAAGGCTTGGGTGAATTCTCTCTTTTCTAGCACTCAGGATATTTCCACTGCCTCGTCTTTACAAGAATAGTCTTTAAAAATGTGCCATTGACTGCGATCAATATCAATCATTTACGGCTTTGCAATAACATTGAATCTTCTTTTCTTGCCATATCGAGGATTTATCTTTCATCCTTTTGGTTGGCCATTAGAAAGAATTCGAATTTTGAATCTCTTTTCGCAAAAGCTTCACTCTTTTGGAAGTAATGCTGAAGGTAAACTGAAATAAAGATTGGTGCGATAAAGGTTCTGAAATCAACAATTAATTGATAGATTGACAAAATTTTCTTGAAATCTCTGGTGAAAGTGAGCATTTGAGGTCTGGCTCAATACATCCGTGACGAAAATTCTCCTCTCTTTTTCCCCAAAAAGAGAGACTCAGGCTTAGCCCTTACCTGAGTGGGAAATGGGAAATACTCCTCTCTTCCCTGAAGAGGAGGTGTTTGCAAAACGAACTTTCGAAGAGAAATTGAGCTTTCGTCAAAGCTCCATAATATTAGGCTTCTCTTATGGAAAGGGGGCCGATAATAGTGAGGTCTGAAAATTGGGTCATGAGAGGAACAAGTCTATCACACTCTCCCTGCAAAGAGGGTCCTTCATGACGAAAATGGCCTAGTATAAAATTGGGGGGTCACAAGAAAAGCGAGTCTCCGTCGAGCCTCTCCCTTTAAAAGGGTTCCTTGTGTGAAATTGGAAATTGTTTTGCAAACGGTTCACAAAGACGCGAGTCCCTTCAAACTCTCCTTGAAAAGGGGCTAAGTGAACGAATTGGATAGCATGCGAAAAGAACGAGCTCCCTCGAACTCTCCCTAAAAGAGTCTCTCGCAAGAAAAAATGATTGAAATTGGATATTGAGATTGGTTGACCCAAAGGTCAAAGTTGGGAAATTGGTTGCTGGAAATTGAATGACCCGAAGGTCGAAATTGGATGACCTAACGGTCGAAATTGAGAATTGGTTGACCAAAAGGTCGAAATTGTGTGACTCGAAAGTCGAAATTGAGAATTGAGTGACCTAAAGGTCAAAATTGGAAATTGAGTGACCCGAAGGTCAAAATTGAGAATTGAGTGACCCAAAGGTCGAAATTTGGAAATTGAGTGACCCGAAGGTCAAAATTTTGGAAATTGAGTGACCCGAAGGTCGAAATTGAGAATTGAGTGACCCGAAGGTCGAAATTTGGAAATTGAGTGACCCGAAGGTCAAAATTTTGGAAATTGAGTGACCCGAAGGTCGAAATTGAGAATTGAGTGACCCGAAGGTCGAAATTGGAGAATTGCATGATTCAAAGATTTAAATTGAAATTTGGAGGGTAAAATATCAAATTTGAGCGATTGACAGACCCTGATGATTGAAATGACTTGGATTAACAAAGGAGAATAATGAGTTCGAGTTAGAGCTCGAATAAAATACAGAGATCACGAGTCGGAACCCGGATCAACAGAAGAAAATGAAGAGCTCGAATCAGAGCTTGAATGATGTAGAGAGATCACGAGTCGGAACTCGAATCAACAAAGAAAAATGGAAGGCTTGAATCAGAGCTCAAATAAGATAATGAGATCACGAGTCGGAACCCGGATCAACAAAGGAAAATGAAGTGCTTGAATTAGAGCTTGGATAAGATAAAGAGATCTCGAGTCGGAACCCGGATCAACAAAAAGGAAATGAAGATCTCGATTCAGGGTTCGAGTAAGGTAATGAGATCACGAGTCGGAACCCGGATCAACAAAAGAGAATGACAAGCTCGAAGAGATCTCGAGTCGGAACCCGGATCAACAAAGGAAAATAAAAAGCTCGAATTTGGGCTTGAATGAATAAAGAGATCTCGAGTGGGAACCCGGATCAACAAAAGAGAATAAAGAGCTCGCATCTGAGCTCAAATAAATAGAGAGATCTCGAGTCGGAACTCGGATCAACAAAAGAAAATGATTTGAATAAAAAGCCCGAGTCGGAACTTGGTTTTCTGAAAAATTGGGATTTTAAAAATGTGCCAATTTGAATACTGGATTTTGAAATAATACAAGTTCGAGCGTTGGGTTTTGGTTCAGTATTGGTGATTACCTTTCAATTTTGAATCATTAGGAATTGTGATGGGACTGTTTGTTGAAATCCCAATACTGACCAGATTGTTGTCAATGCAGTTAAATGCAAATGAATATGAATTGATGCATATGAATGCACAAGTGCGTGAAATGAAGAATTTGTTTATCCTGCCTGCATACAGAACAAATTTTTTTTTTTTAAATGCCCCAGTGTAACTGGGAAAGACAGTTGGATCATTGAAAGAAAATAGGAAGGATTACAAGAGGAGAATAAATGTTTTAAGTGTAAAACTTTTTCAAGTGACGAGCATTAATAGGATCTGGCAATTCTACCCCATCGGCATTGATGAGCCGATATGAGTTGCGTGGTAATGCTTCTTTGACAACATAGGGACCTTCCCAATTTGGCGACCATTTGCCGCCGGGACGATGCTTGAGATAAGCTGTGGATCGAAGTACTAAATCATTGACTTTGAATCTTCTTTCGATGATAGATTTCGCATATTGCCTGGCTACTCTCTAGCGATAGGATTGAGCATGCTCTGCTGCTTTTAGCTTTCTCTCATCGAGTAAGTCTAGCTGCACTAGTCGCTGCTGCTGGTATTGATCAAGAGGTAATTGCAGAAGTGAAGCAAATTTCAAAGCGGGCTTCTGAACATGTAGCGGCAATACTACTTCTGTCCCATAGACCAGCTCTGATGGGGTAGCATTCGTTGGTGTACGAATGGTGGTCCGGTAGGCCCATAGTGCATCATGGATCTTCTCATGCCAGTCACGGCCTGTTTCCACAGTTCGCTCCAAGATACAAATTAAAATCTTGTTGGTGGCCTCTGCCTGACCATTCCCTTGAGGATAATATGGAGCGGGAAAATGGTGATAGATCTTGAATTTTGAGCAGAATGTCTTCATCTTTTCATTCTTGAAATGACTGCCGTTGTCTGACACAATGTCATGTGGGATG
Source organism: Nuphar pumila (assembly GCF_984573655.1). Classification (NCBI taxonomy): domain Eukaryota; kingdom Viridiplantae; phylum Streptophyta; class Magnoliopsida; order Nymphaeales; family Nymphaeaceae; genus Nuphar; species Nuphar pumila. The sequence continues at coordinate 84,950,333 of NC_143254.1, read as the reverse complement.
CCGAAACGGCAAAGGATGTTCTTGTGAATAAAAGAGACCACATGTCGGCCTTCTACTGTGCGGAGACTGATGGCTTCTACCCACTTGGTGAAGTATTCTGTTGCGGCAAGGAAATATTTGTGGCCATTTGAAGCTGAAGGAGTGATAGGACCTACGACATCGAAGGCCCACATGGAAAATGGCCATGGAGAAACAACGGACTGTAAATAAGTTGTCGGCGCATGGATAGAAGGTGCGTGTATCTGGCATTGTACACACTTCTTCACATAATGATAACAGTCTTGTTGCATAGTCTTCCAATAGTACCCTGCTCTTATGATTTGCTTGACAAGGGTTTGGTAGCCGACGTGGCCGCCACAGATGCCTTCATGTGCTTCTCGCACGACTTCTTTGGCTTCGTCTTCGTCCAAGCATCTGGAATACTCTGAGCTGAATCCACGACGATAAAGGACATTGGCCAAAATGAAATATCGAGTGGACATACGCTGGATTGCTCGCTGCTCTTTCTTTGAGAGTTCTGGAGGAAATTCGCCAGTTTCTATGAAAGTTTTGATGTTGTAATACCATGGTTTCTTCCTTTGCTCAGACTGATTTACTTGTTTCGCTGGAAGGAAAGCAGGCTGGTCAAGTCGGCCAATTTCAAAAGAGTGACAAGATTCTCCATTTTTGAATGCCATAATGGAGCCTAAACTGGCTAGGCTATCGGCCACTTGATTAAAATCTCTCTTGATATGGAATAACTGAAATTCCTCGAACTTGCTGACAAGAGCCGAAACAATTTTCTGATAGGGAAATAGCTTCTGATCTTTCACTTGCCATTCGGCTCGAACTTGATTGACAACGAGTAATGAGTCACCGTAGGCATGCACTCTCTTAACATTGAAGTCTAGTAGAATCTTTAAACCTTGAATCAGGGCTTCATATTCAGCCATATTGTGGGTACATTGAAAATCTAACTTGAGAGAAAATGGAATCATCTCCTTCTCAGGAGTGATTAATAAGATTCCAATGCCTATTCCAGCCATGTTCTTAGAACCATTGAAAAATAAATTCCAGATCGGGTATCGCTGGATGTTGCATATTTGCTCATCAGGAAGGTCATCTTCGGCTTTCACTTCTTCTGCCAGAGGAAAATCCGCCAATTGATCTGCAATTGCTTGACCTTTGATTGATTGCTGCGAGACATATTCTAAGTCATACTGCATCAATAAGACTTGCCATTTTGCGACTCGTCCGCTGAGGAAAGGCTGCTCTAAGATGTATTTGAGGGGATTGAGTTTAGATAGGATTTTGACCTCTGATGCCAACAAGTAGTGTCTTAGCTTCTGACACATCCATACCAGAGCTAGGCAGGTCTTCTCTATTTGAGAGTATCTCTTTTCATAATCTATGAAAGTCTTACTCACGTAATAAATGGCGTGTTCTATCAGGCTGCCTTCTTTGTATTGCGCCAAGAATCCACCGCATGCGACTTGATTAACTGAGATGTATAATAAAAGGGGTTTTCCCAATTCTGGTGGCTTCAGGATGGGAGGATTAAGAAGATACTTCTTGATTCGATCGAACGATTGCTGGCATTCTGGCCCCCATTCGAACTTCACTCCTTTTCTGAGTAAGTGGTTGAAGGGCTCACATCTCATCGCCAAATTGGAAATGAATCGCCGGATTGACTGCATACGTCCTTGAAGGCTACGCAGTTCTTTGAGATTCTTCGGGGGTGTCATATCAATGATAGCCTTCGCTTTGGCCGGGTCAACTTCAATTCCCTTTTTGCTGACCAGAAAACCCAACAGTTTGCCTGATTCGACTCCAAAGACACATTTTTGCGGGTTAAGCCTTAATTTGTAAAGGATGAGTCTTTTAAAGACTTGATCAAGTGCTTCGAGGTGATCTTCTCCCTCTTTAGATTTCACGAGGATATCGTCAACATACGCATCCATGATTTTGCGCATCTGATCGTGAAAGATGACAGCCATTGCCCGTTGATACGTTGCTCCAGCATTCTTGAGCCCAAAAGGCATAACTGTATAGCAGAAAGTGCCCCAAGGCGTAGTAAAGGAAGTTTTAGATTGGTCGCGGGCGGGCAACTTAATCTGGTTGTAGCCAGAATATCCATTCATGAAGGAGAACATGGCATGTCCTGCTGTGCTATCGATTAGAAGATCGATGCTTGGAAGCGGATAGTCATCCTTCGGAGTTGCCTTATTGAGGTCTCTGAAGTCTATGCAAATCCTTACTTTGCCGCTTTTCTTTGGGACAACGACGATATTGGCTAACCAATCTGGGTAGTCAATAGCTCGAATAAATCCTGCTTTGAGCAAATCTTCAAGTCCTTCTTTGACTTGTTGTTCTATTCTGGGATCCATTTTTCTCAGCTTCTGCTTAACTGGTTTAGCCTCCGGCTTTAAGACAAGACGGTGTTCGACTAATTTTGGGTCTAAGCCTGGCATATCTTCATATGTCCATGCGAACACTTCTTTATGCCGCTTGAGAAAATCTGTAAGCCTTTCTTTCTCTTCTGGACTCAGACTGGTTCCGATCTGGAGAATTTTGGGATCTTCCTCTGAACCGATATTGACATCTTCAGTAGGATCTTGTACTAGAGGAGATGGTTCGTCCTGCTTCTGGACAGCGGCGAATTCTGGTAATTCCTGAAGAGACTGATCATATTCTGCATAATCATCTGATCGCTTTGTAATCTGGCCATCTTCGGTGCTTGCTTTGACTCTGTGAATTGCTGCCGACTTCTGAAAAGCCTTGGGATTGAGAACGAGCTTCTTGATTGTCCGAGAAGTCATTCTGAAAATTTGGATAAGAGATTTGGTTCAGATAAATCGGCTTATAGCGGGACAAGCAGTCATTTGAAGAGAACCATGCATAAAATTGAATTATAAAATGAAGAGATAGACAGAAAGGGAATAAATGGCATCCAGATAGGCAAAGAAACTTGGAATTTTATTGATTGAATTGATCAATGATATTTGATAAAATGAGACATTTATTTTGGAAAGAATGGAAAGAAATAACAAATGGTCTTTATTGTGCCTCTTTGACAAAAATCGTCTTCTTTGGCGAGCTTCCGCTGGAGAACCCCAGTCCTGCTCCGTGGGGACGATGCTTCTAGATTAATGGCTCGATGCGGCCATCCTCGTTTTTGCCGAGTCCCTTGAAGGGTTGATAACCATGTTTCAGGAGCAAATCGAATCCCTTTCTTGACTTCATGAATTGAGGAAACAAGGGATGATCCTTAATGGTGCTGTAGTTGATTCGGCCTCCAACCTTGAAGAAATGAGGACCTCTCCATCGGGTCATGGCTACGGTGTGCAGAGATAGCTCTGATGATGCCTGAAGTATTTCTCGATTCTCTCCGAGATTGATCTCTTCACTTTCCCTGATGCTGAGAATATCTGCATTAAATGAGGGCCGAGAAATAATTGGCTGTGGGAGCCTTTCTTCTGGGTCTTCTCCCAGTATTGTGGTAATCATTCCACCTTTTGACCACTTCACACATTGATGGAGGGTGGAAGGCACTGCATTAGCATTGTGAATCCACGTCCTTCCGAGCAGCAAATTGTAGGTGGGTGGCACATTGACCACATGAAAAAACACTGAATGCACTGAATAGTTGATGAACACCTCCAGGAATATCTTCCCTTTGGCCGTTTGACCATGATTGTCAAACCCATAGATAGTGATGGGATCTGGAATATATTCTTCATCTTTGATCCCTAATGCTTTTGCGGTCATTTCAGGGCAAATATTGAGGCTACTGCCTCCATCGACCAACACATGCAGTACTGTCATTCCTCTGACCCGAACGACAATGTATAAGGCATTATTATGAAAGGAATGAGGCTTTGGAAGGTCCTCATCTGAGAATGTGATTGGCGCGTTAGTCATGGCAGAGTTCACAATCTGTGCCATGTCTGCAGGAGTGGTACTGGGCTTAACTTTGATTTTCCTGAGCAGATCATCTAGTACTTGCTGATGCTTGCCAGAATTTTTGGCCAAGTCAAGGATGGAGACATTGGATAGAGCGGTCAGAGGCTTCTGACTTGACCTTTCTGGCCTAGGTCTAACGATTTGCTTGAAGAAGTCAGGAGTTCCTTTTGATTTGGGGACTGACTTCACAGGTGCTTCAGAAACTTTCATTTTGCCGAATGCTGAAATTAAGTCCATCTTCTTGGAATCTGGAGCTGCCTGTCGTAGCACCGTCACCTGATGCTGGACTTGTAGATCTTGTGCAGAACATGGCTTGATATGCTCGTGCGGTAGAAATGGCTGTGCAGACACTACCGCTGTGGTGTGCGAAGGAAAGGGGTGATTGAGAATGTCCATCTTCTCTTCTTCTTCTCCTTCTACCAATAGATTCTTTTCAATGAGATCTTGCACGATGTTTTTGAGAACAAAGCAGTTCTCAGTGTTGTGTCCCACTGTTCTGTGGAACTTGCAGAACTGATCTTTTCATTTCCCCATGGGCACAGGGGGATCGGCCAATCTGGGCAATTTGACCATCTCTTTCGATAGCATATACTCGAGCACATCCTCGAGTGTTTGGTCAAGAGGAGTAAATTTTCTGTCGTAACTCCATCCTTCATGTTTGGTCTTCTCACGCAGTTTCGACCCTTGATCCTGCTGAGGAGGCTTGCTGTACTGAGGAGCAGGCTTTGCTTTCTGATCCTTGTTGTTCGAACTGCCTGTGCCGTAGCAGTAATCTTTCTTCTGCCCTTTGTATCGATTTTGGCCTTTGTTGTTGTTGTTGGCAGAATAAGTGAAGTGAGCTTTCTTCTTCTGCTCACCTTGGGAGTTGTTCTTGGAAAAGGTGAAGCCTTCATAGACTCCATTTTCCACACTTAGTTCGAGCCATTCGGCTCGTTCAGTCAACTCAATGAAGGTCCTGGATGGTGCTGTGGAGATCAATCCTCTTAACGGCTGCAAAAAATTGTTGAGGATTAGGGACAATGCATGCCTTTCCGAGATAGGATCTCTCATCTTATTACAGGCTGATCTCCATCTGTGAATGAAGTCCCGTGCTTTTTCATTCTCATTCTGCCTTAAATTGCAGAGATGACTCAATGTAGGCAGCGCTTCTGTGTTGAATAAGAAGCGTTCAATGAATAGATTCACAACTTTGTCGAACTCCTTGAGCTCGATGGGGTTGATATGCTCAGCATACCACTTGGCTGCAACTCCTTCCAAGCTGCGGGGGAAGCATAGGAACAATGCTCGGTTATCCCTTTTGAACCTCGAGCATTCAGCAAAGAAAGTGGCGAGATGCGCTTTTGGGTCGCCAGAACCATCGAACTTGATGAATTTACGAGGGAGATTCTCCAGATCATCATCCCCTTCTAAGCCATCATAAAAGTCCTCACTGGTGAAGACTTTCTTGCCCTTGTCGCGGGCTTGCAGATCCTTGACAACTCAGGCCATTTCTTTAAACTGCGCTTGCAAAGGCTCTTCTTTATCTCTGCTCTTTGATCTGCGACTTTTACTTTGGCCACGCTTCTGAAATGCTGGAGGCACCTCATATTCTTCATCTGTGTTTTCAGTTGAGTCTGATTCATCTGAAATCTCTTCTGGCTAGATCTGCTTCTTGGGAGCCTTCTTACTCCTACGACCATGGAACTTTTCTCTGAATGGATTCTTTTCTGAGCTGGTCCCGGGCTGCTCATTCATCATTTTGTTCATCATTTTTCTGAACATGGCATACATTTGAGGGTCTATGCCATCATCTTCTTGCTGCTGCTCTCGACTCTTCTCGGATCGGGGGGAACCCATTTCTGAGGCTGACGAGTACTGCGGTGTTGCTGTCCTTTTGCCTGATCTTGTTTGCACCATTAAATGATATGGATGCTCTCTGCAGGGCAAAGACTTGATTAGATTATGAAGGAATTGGTTTTTGGAAGAAATATTTGCTGAAAATATGGTAGACAATTTGGAAAAGATGTCCCATTACTAGGGACTGAGTCGTTGTGGGAATCACGACAATTGTGTTGCCATTCCTTCTGAAAAAGAAATAAACAACGAAAATATGCCTTGTTACCTAGGCGAGGTCGTCAAACCACAATGGAAGGAAAGAGAATTTTATTAAAATGAGAAGAATAAGATTTTATTGATCTTGACAAAGAGGTGGGGGACAAACAATTTGCCACCATTCACGATTGTCGGCAGACACTCTACGACCTGGAAAGATTTTAAGAGAGACAAAGGAGTCCCAGCCGTAGCGGGCAGAGTGATATGCCCCGGACCATTGTGCGGAAGTGAGGTCAAACTCTGCCATAGCTCCTGATAACAGTCGGGCTTCGACGTACTGCTGTCTCTGGGAGAACTGCCGAACACATCTCTCTGGTTGGTAGTAAGTGCAGAAGAATGGTCCTAGCAACTTGAACCGCTTGCCATATGCGTAGGTATATCTGGGAGGAGACAGCTGCCGATCAAAATAGTCCCAGACTACGTCATCCTCTTGAATGTTGTTGATCATAGACCGATACTGCGCCACTGGAAGGAGTTCTTGTCCATTGTATCTGAAAGAGCTTGCTCGGGCTGGAACGTGTTGGAAAAACCAGGACTGAAGTGCGTAGATGCATCCTTCAACTAAAATGGACTCTTCAAGTGAGAATCGAGTCAGACCTCGATATAGGAAGGCGAGCGCTGCCATGGCTATAGAGAGGCGATTGGTTTGCCGACTTCCCCATCTTCTCATAAGCTGAATTATTCTGATGTCCATGTAGTTTTGTCCATCTGGGAAGAGGGATAATCCTACAGTGCATAGAACCATTGCATTCTGAATCCTTTCTTTGGCTGTTCTTGATAGCGAGCTGACTTCGACGAAGGTCCCGTACTGGTGGTACAACTCAAGTAGGTCAACATACTCATTTCCTTCCAACTGGATCAGGGGCCAAGATCGGCGGCCTGTCATACGAGCTAAGGAGTCTTGGGGGTCCAAACCCTTGACATTGATAAGGAATTGATCTCTAATGGGTCGCTTGGTCGACCAGCTGGTTCGAGCAACCCCATGATTTCTGAAAATTCATCCATTAAAACAGTCATCTCTCCCCATGGGAACCAAAAGGTACACGTTCGAGGATTCCATCGCTCCGCCATTGCATGGATCAGGTTGCCATTGATGGTCTGCTTTCCGACTGCTGATGCCAGCTCTAATCCGCACTTGCTCAAATGGTCCGGGAACATTCGGGAAAAGCTCTTTAGCCAGGAATAATACCACCGGGGAATGAAAGTTCCGGTGCTAAGGGCTCGATGTTCAGGACGACCTTGTCGCACCTCGAAGGAGATGTGACCTTCAGGAAAGATAGGATCGACTTGACTGGATGCCATTGAACTGAAAACAGAGAAAGACTCAGAATGAGACTTAGGAAAATGTGAGAAATTTTGAAAAATTTTGCAGGCAGGATAAAAATGCAGCTAGAAATTCGAGATCCAGTAGAAAGGTAGAATGTAAAATCGCCTGGAGTTTTGAAAGAAATTGGATATTTGAGAAAATCATCCAGGGTTTGAGAAAAAGATCTTGTGGAAAATAAAGATATTTTGAAAAATACCTAATGAGGAAAAAAAAAAAATATTGGGAAATATAAAGAATGGAGAAAATCATACATACAATCACATCCTGCACAAACATTTATGCACATTCAGCACTCCCTAAAAGGCTGACTCTAGATGCATCCATTTGAAAACAGCTGTAGGACCTTAATCCTAACTCTAGGTTCAGATCATCTTTGTCCAATCCAGTTACGCCGATATACCCGAATCGAAATCCGAGGTACGTGGCATAGAATTTCAACTCCGGTTCTAAGGTAAGGTTTTCCAACATCCTTGAGCGCCTACCTATATACTTCGGACTGTGGCCCGCGGTACGTGGTAGGGGGGTGTTAACCCAAATAGTTGGCCCAGTTGTGGGGCTCTGTCCCGAACTATGGTTCTGGAAGAGAGCCCAGCAACGTGAAGACCGGGTAATAGTAGGTAATTGAGGTTTAAAAAAAATGATCACATGCAAGAAATAGATGGCTCTAAACCTAAAGAGATAGATTTTGAAAACTTTGAAGAAGCATACACTGTTTGCATTCAGATCCTAAATTGAGGAGAGTTGTATTTAGACCTAAGTCTATGTGAGCATGAAAATTTCTCCTCAATCTGGTCCTACCAAACCATACCTAAGCTATATGCAGTCAATGTCAGCTAGGTCAGAATCTAGGCTCCTAGGTTCACACGATATCAGAAAGTAAAGAGCTGACATTTTTAGAACACAGTTTTGATAATTGACTAAGTCAAGCATAATTTAGGTCAAACAAGGACAGGTCCCATCTCGGTCGCCAAACCTGTAAATCGTCGCGAATTTTTCCCGTCTTCCCTTCCTCGCGGAACAGAAAGAGGGAAACGCTTTCGCGATTCAAACTTGACCGGATTTTGGAAATTGTTTTGAAATACTCGCCTCCGTTTTGAAAATTGCGGGAAAATCCATGGGATGGGGCTCGACCTGTCGGTACGAGGTTCGACCGTTCCTGCCGCCTTTAACAGGGGTAATCGAACCAAGGACCAAAATTGTGCTTGACTTAGTTAAATCATCAAAATTGTGTTCTATCCTAAATGCACAGAGAATTCAGGCATGTGCTATGAGATTTTGGAAAATGCAGCTTGGGAAAACATGATGTATGCTTGGAAAACTTTGGAGTTGAAAGCTATTTCTCAGGAAAAAGATGAAAGTCAATTTCTCAGGAAACTCAGATGAAAAAGGGTTTTTAAATCACGGGAAAGTTCATAAAGATGTGGGAAAATCATGAATGGTTGAAAATCCTGGGAAAATGGAAGTGATTCTTGAGAAAAAGGTGAACATTTGAAAAGGGAAACACTTCTCAGAAAAACTTGGACTTTGAGAATTTTCTTAGGAAAATGATGGAAAATTCATAGGAAAGCTCATTGGAGAAGGAAATTCAAAACTTGGGAAGTTGAAATCCTGGGAATTTTACCCTTGAAATACTTGGAAATCGATTTTGATCTGTGAGAAAGATTGGAAAACTCTTTTGAAGCTCTTAAGAAAATGGCATTTTCCAGGGAAAAACGAAGGAAACTTGGATTTTGGAAATCCAACTTAGAAGTTTCTTGAGAGACTAGTTTCCATGGAAAACTGTGAAAACTTAACTTGGGAAAACCGATTTTGGAAAATCCTCAGAGTTTCTTGAGAAATCGATTTCTTGAGAATGAAGTTTTCTTAAGAAAATCATGGGAAAACCAAGAATTTCATGATGCAGATGCATTTTAAAAAGATTTTCTAAGGAATTTGTTTGAAAAATGTGTATTAAGTCAAAATAAATTCTTCACATATCCTGACTGTGGCCATGAATATGTTCAGAGTTTAATTGATTTAATACACAAGATTTGAAAGATTTAGAAATATGATGTGCATTTTCAAGATAGCCTAAGAGTGTAGGCTCAATGTAGCTAGTAGAAAGATGACGGATCTGGGTCTCGTCCATATTCCGACTAGGGCCGCAAATATGGATTCCACCGAGTCCATCAACTCCCTAAGAGTTGGTGCACGTGCCATTCGTGTATATCCATGGTGATTTTGAAAATTTAAGATATATGCATCATAGAATCAGGATATTACTGAAATCAAACTATATGAGATGCAGCCTAATCTAAGCAGTAAAAGTAAATATTATTCCAAATTTGATTATTACATCTCTGACATAAATCAACATAAAAATACATATATAAAGCTAATAAAAGTCACATCTTCCGCTCCTTCCTGCAAATGAGAGTTGACACAAGAAATACGCCATACCACCGGGAAATTGAAAATCTCAGGTTGACGACAATAATCAAGGGATTACATGTGAATCATGAGGGAAAGGCATTACTTGATGAAGATGAAATGAATAGGATATATATACATATAAAAAAAAAATTCTAAGAGTCATATTCGGGCTAAATAAGGAACCTATACATGTAAGTGGCTAAAGGCTCATAATATGAGATGAAGATCGATGCCTTTAAGAAAAAAAAAAAAAGGGTATAGATATATGCAAAAAGGGTTATATTAATATATGGCCTATCTTGGTGTCTTCAAAAAAAAAAAAAAAATATATATATATATATATATATATATATATATACAATAGATACAGAAAACAACCTACGATAGTGGATACGGGCATTGGTGAAGCATAAGAGGCTAAAAAAAAAAGGATAATAAGAAATGGGTTGCATCTAGTATAAACTGCTAAAACATGCAAACTATAGCTAATATGAACTGTTTAAAAGAAAAATTACAAACCGTATCTAAGACAAACAGCTAGAGAAAAGTACCCCATAGATATGTAGAGAGGTATAGCACATGCTACAGGACATTTAACATAGGAACAATACAGGAATATAAAATAAAATGTATAAAATAGCAGCTACAGAACCACAGTGGCAGGAATAGCAGGATGTATATTGAAAAATGGACAAATGTTAACTTGCCCATATGCAGAGGCTATTATTAAACCAAAGACACCCATGCTGGCCGAGATTAACATGTGGTGGCAATGTGTTAACACCAAGGGCCTGATCGAGATCAGAATGAATCCCTTCATGGGAAAGCATGAACATGCTCAGGGTACCGACCCTTGCAACAATATGAATGTAACATGAACCTCCAGAAAACAGATATGAGATTATAGAGATCATCAACGGATCACATCTGGACATAATACTGGCACGGGCTGAGGCGTGAAACAGATCAAGGCAATCAGCCAAATCAACTTAATGATGTGAAATTCAAAACGCAGGAAGGTAACACATGCTCCTGTAATACGTTGAAACCAGTTGATAGGAAAATCAGCCTCTTAATTATCAGAGTACTGTTCATCATTTCACCTTAATATTAAGGCTTCAAAATAATTAGTGGAACCTCAGAACAGGTTATGAACACATTCTTTTTTTTTTTGCTACATATGGGGTACGAAATATAAACACATTAGTATATAAATCAGAAGCACAAAAATCATGCAACATAAAAGAAAATGATGCAATGGAAATGGGCACCGAAATGAAATGTGGTGTCGGGGTCAATGACACTTTCATATTGTACGAATAGTCTCACTGGACTATCGTTTTACTCGAGATATGCAGTTGTGATGGCCAGACATGCATGAACCTATGGAGGCTCTTAACATGCAGGAAAAAAAAAATTAGAATGACTGTTATGTATAACACTTGAGATTGAAAATCGTCACTCACAAAAAGAATGGAAGGATTACCAGCAATGATACAAAAAGTCTGATTCAATATCCTTTTGCAGGGGATGGGAACATTGAACTAAGATTCAGCAACACAGGAGTGTAACCCTCACTATCCAATGTGACACAACCTGAAACTACAAGTAAGAAAGAGGATTTGCACATGGACCCTTACTCTTCCAGGTTATGGTAATGCAATGGATCTTGTGAAATTTCTAAGAGGAAACAGTCATTTAATCATAAAACAGGGTGATTAATATGAATCGATAACACCATTGCGAGGTGTAATCGATTCCTAACGCATGAAAATAGACAGAAATGCCGATCACGCCATGAAATGTGATGGATCAACACTATGTATGGTATGAACGTGATGCACATTTTATTTAAAAGTGTAAAGAAGAAAAAATTTGTACCTTAGTTCAGCAAAACCGGTGAAGTCTGTTCCTTTTGAAGGTCCAGCTGGAGATCGACCTTGGGGGTTAGAGCTTCTGAGTGCCAGCAATGAAAATAAGAGGGTAACGTCACTTAAAATCTGCTTCCCTATTCACCCAGACCGAACACTCTCCGACTGCGGGTCTCTGATGATGTCTCACTTGATGATGAGCCTGCTCGATAGATTGCAGGAAAACCAGCAACCTCCAACGAGGGCTTATAATTTGTTAGACCCTTTTGGATTATTCAACTGAAAGGGGCGGCAGCTGTGAGGGGAAGAGGGAAGATTGTGGGGTACAAGCAGGGGATCGAGAAAGGGGGAAAAGCCCACGCTTAACAATCCCTTTCTTGATTAGGCAGGGGTGCAGAGGGTCTTGCCAAAGGGGATCTTCAGAAGCTCTCTCCTGTTAGCCGAGAGGAAGCCATAAAGAGAGGGGGCGCTGAAGAGTCAGAAAAAAAATCCTAGGGGCGATGCTGGAGAGTTAGGGGAAAAAGAGAAAAGTCCCTCTTCTCGGGTGGCTTAAGCCCTTTTTTAAAAAGAGATTCCGCCCTTTCAGCCCAAAGCTCGGGCTTTCCTCGTGAAAGATTTTGATAAGCTTTAAAACTGATTTTTGAAAAATTTCAAAAAAATATCGCCATTTGAAAAGGGTGGGCGGCTCCTTTTTTTTTTTTTTTTCAGATGTACCTTTTAAAAAAAAAGAAAACTTAGGTAAAGAACGAAAATCTCGGTAGGGTTTCACGGTGGTTCCCTTTGGGGGCTGAAAAGTAAAAAAAAATAAAATAAAATAAAATAAAATAAGATGAGTAAAAAAAAATGGATTTTGTTTTGGTAGAGCCACCTCAAATAAAAAAAAAAAAACTTTCTTTTGGCGAAGAGTCTTAGTGGGGTGCCACCTACGTGGGCCCACTAAGTATTTTATTAAAAATTAAATCAAATAAAAGAATTCCACTTCCAGATGGGCACTGTTTTGAAAATAAAAGAAATATTTGAAAATTCTAGTGTGACACCACATTGAGGCGGGTCCCACGTCACTTATTTGAAATAAGAACCAAATGGAATTTTTGGAAATTTCATAATAGTAGGCTAGTTTTGAAAAAAACATAAAGCAAAATTTGGCTTGCTTTCAAAACTTAGAAGAAAATGGCTCTTCAGGGCGAAATTTTGAAAGAAGTAGGGAAACTCGGAGTCTTTTTGTAAAAGTTTGAAATAAGATCTTATGAATTTTTGAAATTGTGTCCCTTCCTTTTCAACTGGCAAAATTTTGAAATATTAAAACCGTCCAGATTGTTTTCTTGAGAAGACTTTTCATAATCCGGGGTCCTGGGGATAAAATGGAAAGAATTGATAATTTTAAAACCCAGGGTTTCAAAGTCAATTTTGAAAATTTTAAAATCGAATCTGGATTGACAATTTTGAAAATCAGGAGTTCTGGATCTCAAAATGACATGTTGTGCAGTGAAATGATGCAAAGTGTTCATGCAATGCTATGCAGAGACCCGTTTCAAGAAATGCTACTCTGAGCCCGGAGTTGGAAATTATGTCTTTTTGCCCAGAAAAGGATTTTGAAATTTTGCAATTTGAAGATGTCTCTGAACCTAAATGTAGAAATTTTGGGGCTCAAGAGTGAAATTTAGGACTTTTTGCCAGGTTCAATCTTTAAGAATGACTATTTTGCCCTTCATTGCTTCTGGAGAACTGTAATGTGCCGATTAAGGGCAATGTCAAGAAGGTGAGTGAAAATTTGGGGTGTTTACAAAGGTTCTAGCTCCTTCGCTGGTCGTTAAATGAAAGGTTCCAGTTTTACTGGTTAGAATGTCCAAAATCATAGATCGCCACTAAGGGTCATATCAAAATCTATATTGAGTGATTATTTCACAAAGAATTCATGAAAAATTTGCCAATTTGCTAAAAGTATTTGTTGATTTTAATACTCTTAAATGCACAAAAGAATCACCTCAAATTACCTTTAGTATTCTTTTCAAAAAGGTGAAACTTTTTTCGAAAAAGAGGTAAAATTCAAGTCTTTTCCCTGTTGATCAACCAAAAGGATGAGAGAAATATCCTCGGTATGATTGGTGAAAGAAATATTCGATGACATTGAAAAGCTAGAAACAAATTGATATTGATCATAGCTTTGACACATGTTTAAAGATAATTTTCTGGCAATCAGACATTGGAAATATCCTGAGCGATAAAAAGATTCCACTCAATCCATATCTCCTTATCCATTTTAAAAGCTGCAATCAAATATCTGCAAAAGGGATCTCTCAATTGTCGTCAAGATGAAGGCGAATAGGCGAGCAGATCCCCGAGGCCAAAGAAGATTTGGATCATCTTCCGAGATGAAGGAGTTTGTGAAGGATCCTTCCAGGGAAAGCTCAGATCACCGTCGAGATGAAGGCGAGTGTGATGAACCTATCGACAAACCCTAAATGATATTTGATTTCTGCTATCATCAATAGACCTTTTGAGCCAATATCATCAATAGAATCTCTGAGATAAAAGAAGGATCGAAACATCTCCAAGATGAAGGAGTTTGTGACGTACCCTTCCTTGAAAAAGAGAGAAAAGTCAGGACATCTCCAAAAACAAAGGATGATATAAAAAGCCCAAAAAAGTTCAATGACTCAAAAAGAGTGCAAAAGAATTATCACGAGAAAACACTCAGATATCAAACTGCCTAAATTGCCAGAAGTCATCTTCTCTCATGCAAAATTCTTTTATCAATATCTTTTCACTCCTTGCTTTTATGAAATTGAGAATATTTCTTCTCTTCTCATATCAGGGAAATGGATAACTTCCTTGAAGAAAGTCATCAACACTAAAATTTTGAATTTGACTCTTAAAACCGAGGAGTTAACCTCGTTGGAGGAAATACTCTAAGTAAAAGAGGGAATGTCTATTGCACACACGTGCACATTTTCAAGCGTTGAAGTCAACTATAAATTTATCTTATTGGCAAAATTTTCTAGATATTCTAAGAATGAAATAAATATTCAATATCCATTTTTGATACAACCTAGAGTTGTTTACATTCCCCGTCTTTTGCTTTGTCGATAGATTCACCTTCTCCTGCTAAAAGGATCGCCCTCTTCATCTTTCGCCTTGTCAAGAGATTCTTCTTCTCCTTACTAAAAAGATCACCTTATTCATCCTTCACACCATCGTAGGATTTGCCTCCTGTTACCTTATTCATCTTTCATCTCATCTAAAGAAATTTCCTCACACCTCCTTATTTTTCATCTCTCACATTCCCAAAAAGAGTTACCTTGTTCAGAAGAGGTGTCTCTTCCTGTCCCATCATGGTTTCTCTATTTGAGAATTCCATATGGTTGTTCCCACTCAGGTTAAGGGTCAAAACCTGTACTTTCTGCGAGAGGTCATCAATTTCAAAAAGCTATTTCAGTCTCAACAATGAGACGCCCAAAAATATCCCTTTTTCAAGCTTTAGGGAACCCCATCTTCTCCTTTCGCAAACCCCTTTCGGATTTGTTCGTCTAAACTCCGAAGGTCCCATCATGGTATCTTCACTCGAGGATTCCGTATGGTCGTCTCCTTTCAGGATAAGGGTTAAGCCTGAACCTCGCCCCTCGAGGTATCTTCCTTTTTGAGGTTTGGGTTAAACCTGAGTCTCGTTCTAATGGGATTCTTCATTTTGGCGAGATGTTTTCTTCCAGTCCCATCATGGTTCTTCCCATCGAGGAATCCATGCTTTGTATACCTATTCAGGATAGGATCCTACTTGAGCTTCATCTCATGAGGCATTTTTTTCAAAAATGTCCCATCAAGGTCTTCATATATTCCTTTTCCCATCCAAATTACATTGATATATCTTCGTCCCATCCAGGTTAAGGGATAAACCTGAGTCATTCAAAAAAGCTGATCTCGCCTCACTCATGAGACTTGATCAAGCTTCTTATCTTTCATCATCTCAGGATCTTCACCCAAAGTCCCATCACGATTTCCTCATCTCTATTATTTAGTTATATCATTTCCGAGGATTTCATCTTCCCCAAGCCATTCAAGGATAAAGTTTTAAACTTGAAAAACCATGTCTTTCAAATAAATTCTTCTACACCCAGTTCAGATCTGCTGACTGGGGCATTTTCAAAATTTTGAGTGTTATCTTTGCCACTAAGCTCGGCTTTCAACCGGCTTAGTAGCAAAGAGGGGCATCTGTGAACACCCCAAATTTTTCAAAATCTTTTAAATATTCCCTTTTTTTGCCCCTGACATCATTTTCTGAGCAATTGAGCCGCTTTTAAATCTAAATTCCAATTCATTTCTCAAGTTTTACTGAAATTAAATTCATTGTATATGTTTAAATTGATTTCAGATCTGGATCCATTGTCCATATCCAAATTTGAGTCTCATTGTCCAACTTTTAAATTAAAATTACAGAAAATACCAAAAATAGTTTTTAAATAGCTCGGACAGTCCCTCCGACATCCATTTGGATCCATCATGTTGTATTTCTCGATTCGAGCATCAAAACTCGAACATTTTTTCAAAACCTGGGTCCAAACCCATTCTTCTGGAGAAATTTCCCCAAAATAACCCTAATTTTTCAGGAAAACCTTTCTTTTATGAATATTTTGAAATATTGTAAAATTAGTATTAATTTTCTTAGTTTTTAGAGTTTTGTTTTCAAAAATACAAAAATATGTTTAAAATTTCAAAGAAAAGAACAAAAAAAATAAGAAAAATGAAAAAAAAGAAAATAATAGAAAAATTCCAAAAATTAAGAAAAATATGCAATTGAAACTTTTTTTTGTTTTTTGAAAACTGTTTTGTTAAAACCCTCTCTTGAAACCTCCTTTTGAAAATAAAAACCATTTTTTTAGAAAAGTTCTGAAAAGGAGACCCCTCTTTGTAAATTTGGGAAAATGGCAAACGGCCATCTCCCGCGCACTCCTCCCTCTCACTCCTACCTTCCATTTTCAACAGTTTCTTTTTCTCTCAGCCTTCCATCTTCAACAAATGGGCCAACGACTCTCTTTAAAGAAGAGGCATCCAAGCCTCTGGAAGGGGGGAGATCTCTTGGGGGAAGAAGCCATTAACGCCAGCAATCCATCTGTTTCCTGCCTCTCCATCGGAATCCAGCATCGCCCCTCCATCCGAGTCCATCATTCTCGATCGCCTCTCCTTCCTCCTTCAGAACTCCTGCAATATCAGGTAAGAGTTTATTCTTTTCGATTCTTCATGGAAATTTCTTTTAGTCTTCTTCTAAGTCTCATCCATCTGTTGTTTTCATTTTTTTTTTAAGCAAAATCGTGCGATCGATCTGCATGTAGCAGAACCGATTCACTCCTTTGCAACAATAAGTGGGACTCTCATACTCCCAACATTTTTTATATCTCATCATATTTCTTCAGGATCACGATTAGCTTCTGAGCTCATTTTTTTTTATTCTCTTTATTTCTTCTCTTAAGCTTGACACCCCATTTCTTTGATTATCAAATCTCTGATTATAGTTTAAATTTTCTTTTAGATCCTCTGTTTACACTTTTTTTTTTTTTTGTCTTTGATCTTTCATTTTTGCATATGTTCGGTCCCCTTTTGATGGCAAATTTCGCTGTCTTCAATTTATGTGGCATTCAACATACTGTTTTAGTTTCATTACTAAGAAATAATCCGCCTGAAGGTCCAATTTATCATCCCTAAAACCCTATTTCCTTCTATATGATGAGGTATTCAAAGAGGGGTTCAGGACCGGTGCATCAATTTGATGTCCACAGTAGGATGGGCCCAATTTAAACAGGAAATTCACTGCATATTGCCTCCTCTGAGATCCAACCCACGATTGATCTTTATTAACATCTAATTGTTATTTTCCTTTCATTCATTTTATTACTGCCGTTTGCATTCAATGGCTCATTTTAACAGCATCAAACAATAGTTTGGTTCATTCTAAATTCACCATGTTCCATTCATTTTGGCACCAGATTCCATTACATTGTTCATTCCTATTTCAAATATTCATAATTCTTTCATGGATCACGTTTTTTTTTATCATCTCAGCATATATATAGTATTGGTTTCAAATTCCTCATGAAACCATCCCTTTTGATCAAGTGCGTATGTTCATTTCAATATTTTTTTGCACTGTAAGTCCGGTAGCTGGGGTTCCCTCATTTGTACTTGCAGAGTAATCTCTGCTACAGCAGGGGTCCTTGTTATCCTTGCAATATCTCACGAAGTGCCCATTATATCTCATCTCCACTTCTTGTATACCTGAGCCACCATCACACGGCACTATCTCTATCATATAGCATGTATCTCATACACCTGTAAGCAGCTACTCCCCAGGATATTGGCGTTAAAATGTTCCCAAAGACTGTTCATGCAAGTAAAGGGGATGGGAGCAGCAGCTTGCAGTTCTAATTCAGTAATAGGACCAGGTTAACAGGAACACAACAATTGAAATGGCTCCAACATCACTGTAAGATTGATAAACATTAACGTCCATAGGAGCAGTGCCACAAATGAGGCATCTGCTAAACCTCTTTATGGCATAATTTCGTTAAAATCCTCTGACGGCTGATGACTGTCACAACCTTGTCATGAACTCGAGTCAGTGGCACTATCCCCGGATGATCTAGCTTTTGAACAAAAGATGGTAGTTTAGAATCTCAGATTCGTTGCAAATATTGCTGAGAAGCTATTCTCTGCTAACAAAATGAAATATGGGAAGCCACACTCGTTCCCTTCAAGAATTATCTTTAGATCATGGAGTTCAAAAACTCAGGTTTGAGATTTAATTTCCTAATGATATGGAAAAGCATTCCTCGGATGGACCTCTTCAGGTTAAGGTACGTTGTTAGTAAATAAAACCCAATCAATTTTGTACATTTACAGTTTGCTGTCTTGCAGGTGCGCAGTCTGGATTTTAAGCCATGTTTTTGCTTGGGTATATCGAAACCCATTCGTGATTTGGGGATTATTTCCTGTATGTATATTCGTTGATATGTAGCGAGTCCATATGTTGATTTTTTCGCTGAAGGACATTTCATAATTTAAAAGGTATGACTCTGCAAAGTTGGATGCAGAAATCATGTATAGATTGTACATTTATGTGTTTCCTGACCATTTGATTTCAATTTTTTTGAATATATGACAAGCTGTGGTCTGATTGTTTATATAACTCAGAAATATCAAAGGATTTATAATTGGCAATCCTATTAGGGGTCTATCATTTAGCTCCACCATATCTCGGTCCCAGTACCACTGCATCACCTATAGCTTCCAGGTTCATATCCATGATCCTCCCTTCACAACTTCTGCATTTGCCGTAGTACACAGGATAATGTTACATCAACCCAGTATCTCCTCCACTCTGTTACATTACATACTGTTCACTGCTGTAAGTATATAACCTCACCTAGCCCTGTATTCATATATATCCATTCATTAAACCCCCAACAAGTACATAACTGCTCCCCTCATTCACACTCCATTACATCTACACAGCACATTCCCTGTACACCACCAATGCCCAACATCTGTCCCTTCAGCCTCCACCTCACCACTTCACTATACCTACAGCATCCCAATTGCTGTACATTGGGTGTCACAACCACCCTTCAGTCCTGCTACATAGCATCCCCAGGTTCAAATTTCACCAATGCCCAACACTACATACCATCATACACATGCTATACTGCAGCATTTTGCTGCGTTTTGCCTTCACACAGTCCCCCATTTGCACACAGCTGCATCAATGGCTTTGTCAGCCACAGTATCACATTACCACAACAAACCACACTTGTGCCTTACTGTACAGAAACACTTGGTTATCTCTTTATAACATTCCAGATATCACATCCTTCACCTTCAGAGCACCTAACATCACACTCTGTTGCATAAGTCCTCACATAGTCATCACATATTCCACCCACCTACTCTACATCTATGTTATACATATGTATATATATATATATATATATATATATATATATATATATATATATATATATATATATATATATATATATATATATATATATATATGTGTGTGTGTGTGTGTGTGTGTGTGTGTGTGTGTGTATGCATAAATATACATATATGTATATGTACCTATAAACATAATATATAAACATGTTAATGGCTACCTTTCCACACTTTAGATCATCAATATTATTTCATTAAGTATTAAGCACAAAGTAAATATATGAGTGTCTCATTATTTACATTTCTGAAATCCATGTGATATGTGACATTTTTCTTCTATTTTTCATACTAACTAAAGTGTTTTACAAAGAATATGTGAAAAATATCATTATTTGGAGTTATAAAGTCAATTTCATGTATTGTAATAGTTAGATCTTAATGAGAATTTACATTTCTTGTTTTAGATAGAATGAATGAGCATTGTAAATATCATGAATTGCTTATTTTCATGTTTTTATCTTTATTTTTCAAAAATCTCACAAATGGTGAAACACGAATGACACGTGCACCATTTCGTAAGAGGTAAATCAATCCTAAGTTGATGATTTACATCAATGGCCATAGTCAGGATGTAGACAAAACTTAGGATTTTTATCTTTTACGAAATAACAATGGATCCACACTGGATCCGTTTTCAAAATTCATCATATTTTCCTTAAATATTTTCTCCTTTTATCAGAATTTAACTTAAAATTAACTCAAAATATATACCAATGGCCATAGTCAGGGTATATTGAGAGTTCATTTCATTTTAAATTCTATAAAAGCACAAAATATATTTTATTCTTCACCTGAATTTAAATACAGATTATTATATAATACATTCAATGACCATAGTCAAGGATGCATTATATCTTCAATCTTGTTTTAATTCATTTAAAGAATGGAATAGCTTTTCAAAAATCCAATTTCAAATCCTTTAAATTCATTCATCATTTAGGATAGAATTGCATCATATTTTCGAAATTCTTTTTTTTTATATCCAAGTGACTCTTTCCTTCATTTCTCAGATCAAATCCTATTCATAAATTCAAATTCAACTCCATTTTCTCAAAAGGATTCAAGAATTCAATTTCAAGGCCCCATTTGAGTTTGAAATTTCAGAATCATCTTGTATTTCGAATTCCAAATTCTATCTCAAATTCAAAGTCCAATTTGACTTTGAAATTCCAAAATCATTTTTGTATTCAAACTTTAAATTTCCAATTTAAATTCAAAATTCAATTTCAAAATTCAAAACTTTGAAATTTCGGATTCATCTTCTGGTTCCAAATTCAAAATTCAAAGTCTAAATTGACTTTGAAATTCATTTTGTATATTCAAGATTCAAATTCTAAATTTCATTTTTCAAGTTCAATTCAAACTTGGAAGTTCTTGATTCATCTTCTAAATTTAACAAAGTCCAAATCCATTTAGGATCCAGGATTCAACATCCATATCGGATCTCAGACTTTAGATCCAATTCCACTTTAGGATCGAGAATCCGATTTCACTTTGGATCTCAGACTTCAGATCCAAAACCCTTTTTAGGATCCAGAATTCAATTCTACTTTGGATCTCAGACTTTAAATCCAATTCCACTTTAGGATCCAGAACCCGATTTCACTTTGGATCTCAGACTTCAGATTTAAAATCCATCTTAGGATCCAGAGTCCAACTCTATCTTGGATCTCAGATTTCAGATCCTAAATCCATTTTAAGATCCAAAATCCATTTTTAGGATTCAGAATCCAATTCCATCTTAGATTCAGATCTTGGATTCCAGATCTTGGATCCAATCCTATTTAGTATCCAGAATCTGAATTCCATTCCCAACTCTAAATTTCAAATCCAATTTCATTTTCAGATCTCATCTGAACTTCCTAAATCCACTTTATTTCTAAATACCATTTGGATTTCTCAAAACCATCATGATTTCAAACTTTTAGATTCAAATTTCATTACAAGTTTTATCTCTTCTCCTAAATCTAAGTTCAAAGTCTATTTTCTGACTTTGGAATTTCTTTCCTTTTTCCTTTCCACTCATCTTCCAATCATTCTTTTCAAATTCAAAGATTTATTTTCCCAACTCTAAATTACTTCAAAGACTTAGAACTTCTCTGATCTATCTCAAGTTCTAAGTTAGATTCAATTATTTCTTCATTCCATCATTAAGTTCATCTCAGAATACTTGGAAATTTTCAAAATATCTTTTAAAAAGAGCATGCATCCTTGCATTGCATAAGCATGATTCTTTATGCATTTAGATCTTTAGGATAAATTCTTAGATGATATTTAGGCAAAGCAAAAGGCATAGATTCGATCATTGGTTCGATTACCCCTGGTAAAGGCGCCAGGAATGGTCGAACCTCGTACCAACGAGCGAATCCCGTCTCTCTATTTTCCCGCAATATTTTCAAAACGGAGGCGAGTTAAATTTCTAAATATTTTTCAAATCAAGGTCAAGTGAAACCGCGCAAAAGAGTTCCTCTTCTCTCTTTCTTTCTTTCTTTTCTCTTCTCTCTTTCTTTTCTTTCTTTTATTTTACTACCTTCAAAAAGGAGAAAAATAGAGGTTAGAAAAGGAAAAGAGAAGGAAGAGAGAGAAACCACAGGAGAGAGGAAAAATTTTGCGATGATCACATCATACTTCAAGAAGAACCTTTGATAGAGAGCACTTCTCAAGAAAATATTCCGCTTCAACCGGTTTGGAAAGAAGTTCCTAATCATCCACATGAACAAGTTATTGGAGAAATAAAGAGTGGTGTCCAAATTAGAAGGCAATTAGAAAAATATATTGCAAATATTGCTTTCATATCTAAAATAGAACCAAAGAATATCAATGAGGCTTGTGATGATGAATTTTGGCTTTTGGCCATGTCTGAAGAACTTAACCAATTTACTAGGAATGATGTATGGGATCTAGTTGATAGACCAAAGGATCATCTAGTAATTGGAACAAGATGGGTCTTCCGAAATAAGCTGGACGAAAATGGTGAAGTTATTCGAAACAATGCAAGGCTAGTAGCACAAGGCTATAATCAAGAAGAAGGCATAGATTTTGATGAAACCTATGCACCAGTGGCTCGATTGGAGTCAATTCGTATGATGCTTGCTTTTGCTAGTTACATGAACTTTAAATTATACCAAATTGATGTTAAGAGTGCATTCTTAAATGGACACATCAATGAAAAAGTTTATGTAGAGCAACCTCTAGGCTTTGAAAATGAGAAATATCCAGAAAAAGTCTACAAATTAAAAAGAGCTTTGTACGGACTTAAACAAGCACCAAGAGCATGGTATGAAAGATTACGAAATTTTCTAGAAAAAATTGGTTTTTCCATTGGTCGGGTAGACTCCACTTTATTTATTAAAAATCTTAATTCAGATATTCTTATTGTGCAAATTTATGTTGACGACATAATATTTGGTTCTACTAATGATTCTCTTTGTAAAGAATTTGCTAAAGCTATGCAGGAAGAGTTTGAAATGAGCTTGATGGACGAATTAAACTACTTCCTAGGACTTCAAATAAAGCAAACTGAAAAAGGGATCTTCATCTGTCAGGCTAAGTATACAAAAGAACTTCTCAAGAGATTTGGAATGGACTCATCGAAATCAAGAAGAAATCCTATGAGTACAACTACTTCTCTTGATAAAGATGAAAATGGTAAAAATGTAGATACTAAGCTCTATAGAGGTATGATCGGATCTCTACTATACTTAACTGCTAGTCGACCTGATATAATGTTTAGTGTTTGTATGTGTGCAAGATTTCAAGCTAATCCAAAGGAATCTCATTTAACTGCAGTAAAACAAATTCTTCATTATTTAAAAGATACTTCAGATTATGGTTTGTTTTACCTAAAATCATCTTCCTTTGATTTAGTTTCATATAGTGATGCAGATTTTGCAGGAAATAAATCTGATCGCAAGAGTACTAGCAGAACTTGTCATTTCTTAGGAAATTCCTTAGTCTCTTGGTTTAGTAAAAAGCAAAATTTAGTATCACTCTAAAAAACTGAAGCAGAATATATAGCGGCTAGTTTAGCGTGTTCACAAGTACTATGGATGAAACAGACCTTAAAAGATTTGGTTTGAATTACTCCACAACAACTATTTATTGTGATAACACTAGTGCTATAAATCTTTTGAAAAATCCTGTTCAGCACTCAAGGACTATGCATATTGAAGTTAGACATCATTTCTTAAGAGATCATGTGTTAAAAGGAGATATTTCGTTAAATTTTATTTCAACTAATGAACAACATACCGATATCTTCACTAAACCACTTAAAAATGAAGATTTTATGAGAATTAGGAGAGAACTAGGCATTTGCTCATTTTTGGATTTATAAAATGATGATTTTTTGAACAAAATCTCAAAATCGCATCATATTAGTCGACCGATAAATTTTTAGTCGACTGAGGCTTTAACATTTTTAGAAATCGCACATTATTAGTCGACCAATAAAAATCTAGTCGACTGATTGTTTTAAATTTTTTTAAAAGAACCCGATAACCCTTGGTTTCTGCATCTTTTCATTTCGCACCTTTTCGAAACCCTCTCTCTTCTCTCTCTTTCGAAAATCCCTCGGAGTGCCGTTTGAACCTCTTCTCGCCGGAATCTTTTGGCCATGACAGAGAGTCGCCGGAATCCTCTTGCCGTGAGCGGTACATCTTCAGATTCTCGCCGGGATCCCCTTATGGCAGCCTCCTCTCGCCTGCTGTCTTCCTCTATTTCTGTAGTAGACAGATTTCTCCACGTCGCTTCCCTCTTGCCTAAACCTTTATGGTTGTTGCATTGGTTCTCCACCTCATCGCCAGACAACATTTTTTTTGCCGGACGTCATTTGTAAAGTTTTTAGAAGCCGACATCTACACCATCTCCAACTGGTTTATGCTATTTCTGCCCTTACACTTTTTTTATTATGACAAAGGGGGAGAAAAAGATAGACTTAGACATGCATAGAAATTGCAGGAGAAAAAGATAGACCATGCATGAGAAAAGAGAAATTTAAAAGAAAAAGATAGAAATTGAATGATGGAAATGCATACCAATCAATATGTGATATATGTGCTTTGAATGTACTAACTTTTAATGTTTTGCAACATATTGATAGGGGGAGTAAAATCTCCATCTATGCATTTAAATGCTTCATCTTTGATTAAGTTTGTCATCATAAAAAAGGGGGAGATTGTTACGCCACTGAAGCCGTACATGATACTTCAAGTACAAAGGTCTTGATGATGAGCAAAGTGTAGCAACTGCATTTCAGCTAAAGCAATGAAGAAAGATGACAAGCATTGAAGAATTCGATGAAGAATCTTTGAAGACTAGTGTGCAAATGTAAAATTCATTAAAAGTCTTAGATTCTTGTAAGAGCCTTACTTAGAGTGCATATTTAAGTTGCATTTCACCTAAAAAGTCTTTAGAAAAACTTTTCTAAAAGAACCATTCATGAAAATCTTTTTAGAAAACTCTTTTCTTAAATATTCGTGTTTATTAGTCGACCAATAGACTTACCAGTCGACTAATCCTTTCGCGCCATATTTTCTAAAAAAATCATTTTTGTCAAATTAGTCGACCGAAGGTATTATCAGTCGACTGGACAGAATGTTTGTTTTCTGGAAATTTTAGCAGCAGTCGACTAATGTTTTTATCAGTCGACTGGACAGAACATGTGTTTTCTGAAAACTTAGCAGCAGTCGACTAATGCTTTTATCAGTCGACCGGACAGAATGTATGTTTTTTAGAAAAATTTAGCAGCAGTCGACTGAAAGGTTTTTCAGTCTACTGATGATATTATCAGTCGACTAACTCTTTCTCTAGTCGACTAAGTTTCAAATCCTCAGATTTTTAAACGACTCGATAAACAGATCAGTCGACCAACAATAATTGTCAGTCTACTATCAGTCAACTAACTACTGTTCCAGTCGACTAATTTTGCTGTTTTCCTGAAACTTTAAAAAGGCGTGTCTTTTCATTTTTCAAACGTTTTGATTGTTCAAATTGGAACATTTTGACACCCTTTCATACCCTCAATGTATGGAATTTTTTAACTATAAATATGAGTGCATTTTACACTCAAAAGTACTTCAATTCAATCAATTTGAATCAATTACTCTTTGCTTTTCACTCATATTCATTTTCTCACTCATGTGATATTTTTCACTTCGGCTTTTCACTCAACTTCCTTTGAGAGATAGTGAATTCGTGAGTAGAGTATTTCAACAACCTCAAAAGCCAATTGCATCTCATTTGCATTCATAAGAAGGGCTCATAGGTTGTATTGTAAGTTGTTACTTGTTTCAAATTTTCTGTAAAAGGAAGGACTCCTTGGTTTAAAGGAGTTGTTACTTGTTTCAAGCGGGTTTTGCTTGGGGACTGGATGTAGGTCGGGAAAGACCGAACCAGGATAAATCATTGTGTTCTTTGTGTGATTGCTTTGTGTATTGCAAAATCCGTCAAACTTCCGCAGACAATTGTAAAAAGCACTATTCACCCCCCCTCTAGTGCTTGTTGCCTCGATCCTACTGCACTTTCAAAACTTAGACCAATTTGGTTTTAAGGAAAAGAAATTCGAGTCAAAACTCGAATCCTAAAGGAATACTAGATCAATTTGGACACTGAATTTTAAAGTGTACCAGTGTGAACACCGGATTTTGAAAATGAGTACAAGCACTATTTTTTGAAAAATTTCCAGTATGAACACTCTGTCTTAGAAAATTACCAGTACGAACACTCGGTTTTGAAAAATTACCAGCACGAACACTGGGTTTTGAAAATTTACCAGCACGAACGCTGGATTTTGGAAAATTACTAGCACGAACACTGGGTTTTAGAAAATTACCAGTACGAATACTGGGTTTTGGAAAATTACCAGCACGAACACTGGGTTTTAAAAATTTACCAGTACGAACACTAGATTTTAAAAAATTACCAGCACAAACACTAGGTTTTGAAAATTTACCAGCACAAATAATAGATTTTGAAAGATTACCAGCACGAACACTGGATTTTGAAAATTTACCAGCATGAACACTAGATTTTGAAAATTTATCAGCACGAACACTGGGTTTTGAAAATTTACCAACACAAACACTGGATTTTGAAAAATTACCAGCACGAACACTGGATTTTGAAAAATTACCAGCATGAACACTGAATTTTGAAAAATTACCAGCATGAACACTAGGTTTTAAAAATTTACCACGAACACTGGATTTTGGAAAATTACCAGCACGAACACTGGGTTTTGAAAATTTACCAGCACGAACACTGGATTTTAAAAATTTACCAGCACGAACACTGGATTTTGAAAATTTACCAACACGAACAATGGATTTTGAGAATTTACCAGCACGAACACTGGGTTTTAGAAAATTACCAACTGATTCTCATGGGAGATTTTTAGTCTTCACCCTCACGATGACTTGGACAATTGTCAGGGTCTCAGGATTTATCCCTTATCCTGAATAGGCAACTCAGGTTTATCCCTTAACCTGAAGGGGAAGAGAATTTGATGCAAATGAATGCATGCAAATGTAAATGAATGCAAATGTATGCAAAATAATGTAAATGGATGCACATGCGTGCAAAATGAAAGATTTGTTTGATCTTGCTGCATACAAGATGTTTTGAAAACAATTTTTAAAATAATGCCCCAGTGTAACTGGGAAAGAAGAATTTGACCATTATTAAAGAAAATATATTGAGGAATTACAAAGGATGGGATAGAGGATTTAAATATAGAAAATTTTTAAATGTTGAGCATTGATGGAGTCTGATAATTCCACACCATCGGCATTGATGAGCCGATATGAATTGCGAGGTAATGCTTCCTCGACAACATAGGGTCCTTCCCAATTCGACGATCATTTGTCACCTGGGCGGTGCTTGAGATAAGCCGTGGATCTGAGCACTAGACCATTGACTCAGAATTTCCTTTCAATGACAATTTTTGCATATTGTTTGGCTATCCTCTGACGATACAACTAAGCAAGCTCTGCTGCTCTGAGCCTTTTCTCATCAAGCAAATCAAGTTGTACCAGTCGCTGCTACTGATACTGATCAAGGGGCAGCTCCAGAAGTTATACGAATTTCAAAGCGGGCTTCTGCACATGTAAAGGCAATACTACAAGTTCTGATGGAGTAGCATTGGTCGAACTGCGAATGGTGGTTCGATATGCCCACAATGCATCATGGATCTTTTCATGCCAGTCACGGCCTGTTTCCAAAGTTCACTCCAGGATTCAAATCAGAATTTTATTGGTGGCCTCTGCCTGACCATTCCCTTGAGGATAATATGGAGCGGAGAAATGATGGTGGATTCTGAACTTTGAGCAGAATGTCCTCGTTCTCTCATTCTTGAAATGACCTCTATTATAATACATAATGTCGTGCAGTATGCCGAAATGACACAGGATATTCTTGTGGATAAATGAGACCACGTGTCGACCTGCAAAGTGACAGCTTCGACCCATTTAGTGAAATATTCTGTTGCGGCAAGAAAATACTTATGACCATTCGAGGCAGAAGGAGTGATGGGGCCCACAACATCAAAGGCCCACATAAAAAATGGCCATGGAGAGACAACAGATTGCTAGTATGTTGCTGGTGCATGAATAGAAGGTGAATGCGTCTGGCATAGAGCACACTTCTTCACAAAATGGTAGCAATCTTGTTGCATAGTCTTCCAATAATATCCTGCCCGGACGATTTGCTTGATAAGAGTTTGGTAGCCGACGTGACCACCGCAAATGACTTCGTGTGCCTCCCACATGACTTCATTGGCTTCATCCTCGTCTAGGCATCTGGAATATTCAGAACTGAATCTACAATGATAAAGGACATCAGTGAGAATAAAATATCGGGTAGACATGTGTCGAATCGCTCGTTGATCTTGTCAGTGACATTCTGGGAGAAGGTGATAGACATCTTCTCCTTGAGAAAAGCCTTTCTGAGATTGTCTTCAGCTTGCTCAGACATCATCCTAATCATCAGTTTCTTGAACATCTGATATACAGCAGAATCAATGTCATCCCTATCATTCAGACTCTGTCTTCTGGCAGATCTTGGAGAATCCAATTCTTCTTGCCTGCTGCTAAAATCACTTATGCACTGATACAGTGGTGTCTTCTTGCTTGATCTGACCTGAACCGCTTGGGAATATTGGTGCTCTCTGCAGAATGAGATAGATGATTTAGGATTTGATGATGATGATTCAAGATAAAAATGAATAAAGGAAAAATATTTGGTTAGAATTAGGTTGACAATTGGAAGGATATCCCATTACTAGGGATTGAATCGTCGCTAAAATCATGACAATTGTGTTTCCATTTCTTGTAAAATAAATAACTGAAAATGTGCCTTGCTACCTAGGTGAGGTCGTCAAACCATGATAAAATAAAAAATAAAGAAATTTTATTGAAGAAAGATATGATTTTATCAATAATAAACTTGACAGAGAGGAGGGGGACAAACAATTTTTCACCACTCCTGATAATCAGCAGACACTCGAGGACCCGAAAAAAGAGTGAGAGTAACAAAGGAATCCCAGTCATATCTGGCAGAATGGTATGTTTCGGACCACTTTGTTGATGCGAGATCGAACTCTGGCATGATCTTTGAAAGTAGTCGAGCTTCTACGCGCTTTTGTCTCTGAGAGAACTGCCTGACACATCGCTCTGGATGGTAAAAGGTGTAGAAGAATATCCAAGTAGCTCAAACCGCTTGCCATATGCATATGTGTATCTGGGATGTGATTCTTGACTATCAAAATAGTCCCATATGACTTCGTCCTTCTGAAGGTTGTTGATCAAGAATCTGATCGTGCAACTGGACGAAGCTTTTCACCATTGTATCTGAATGAGCTGGCCTTGGTTGGCAACGAGGACTGCAAAGCATAAGTGCACCCTTTGACTAGAATTGATTCTCTGAGCGTGAAACATGTTAACCCTTGGTACAGGAAAGCGAGTGCGGCCATGGCTATAGAGAGGTGGTTGGTCTGTCGACTTCCCCACCTTCACAGAAGCTGAACTATTCTGACATCCACATAATTTTGTCCATCTAGAAAGAAGGTCAGTCCCACAGTGCATAAAACCATCGCATGCTGAATTCTCTCTCGAGTTGTTCTAGATAACGACCTGACTTCTGCGAATCCCCCATACTGTCGGTAGATCTCGGTCAGGTTCGCATATTCATTTCCATTTTCCTCAACCAATGACCAAGACTTACGCCCTGTCATAATCTCTGAAAATTCGTCCATCAGTAGGGTCATATCTCCCCACGGGAACCAAAAGGTACATGTGCACGGGTTCCATTGCTCTGCCAGAGCATAGATCAGATTGCCATTGACTGTCAACATTCCCACTGCGGATGCCAGTTCTAATCCACAATTGCTCAAATGGTCCAAAAATATACGAGAGAAGTTCTTGAGCCATGCATAATACCACCGGAGAATGAGGGATCCAGTACTGAGAGTTTGATGCTTGGGAACACTTTGTCGCACCTCGTAGGAGATGTGGCCCTCAGGAAAGACAGAATCGAGCTGACTGGATGCCATCAGACTGGAAAACAGAGGGAAAACTGGAATAAGACTTGGGAAAATACAGGAATTTTTAGAAAATTGCAGGCAGGATAAAATGAAGCTGGAAATTTGAGATCCAGAAGAATGAAAGGATTAGAAAATCACCTGGAGTTTTGAATAAAAGTAGAGAATTTGGAAAAATCGTCCAGGGTTTCTGAGAAAGATGAAATATTTCAAAAAAAGATGGAAAATGAGGTATTTTGGAAAATTGTCCAGTATTTTAGAAAAATTGGGGAAAATATGGGAAAATAAAGAGGAAAATGATTATAATACATTCAATCACATCAAACAATTATGTACATACAACATTCCCTAAAAAGCTGACTCTAAATGCATCAATTTTGAAAGAGCTTTAGGACCCTAACCCTGACTCTAGGTTCAGATTAGCTATGTCCAATCATGCTATGCCGATATACTTGAGCCGAGGCTTGATATACGTGGCATAAAATTTCCTCTCTGGGTCTAGGCTTGTGTTTTCCCAAAATCCTTGAGCGCCTGCTAATATATGTTGGACTATGGTCCTTGGTATGTGGCAGGGGGGCATTAGCCCAAATAAGTGGCCTAGTTGTGAGGCTCTGTCCTGAACTATGGTTCTGGAAGAGAGCCCAGCAACGTGAAGACCGGGTAGACATAGGTAGGGCGGTTTTTGAAATATGAGCACATGCAAGAAAACAGATGGCTCTAAGTCCTAAAGAGATAGAGTTTTGAAAATTTTGTAGAAGTAAACATTGTTTTTATACAAATCCTATATTGAGGAGTGTTGTATTTCAGACCTAAGTCTAAGTGAGCATGAATAATTCTCCTCAATTGGTCCTACCAAACTATGCCTAGTCTACATGCAATCCATGTCAGCTGGGTTCAAGTCTAGGCCCCTAGGTTCACATGATATCAGAGAATAAAGCTAACATTCCATAGAACACGATTTTGATAATTGAGCTAAGTCAAGCACACGATTGATCAGACGAAGACAGGTCCCATCACGGTCGCCAAACCTATTATCATCACAAAATTTTTCCCTCCCTCTGCGAGAGAGAGAAATGATTCAGCGAGTCAAACTCGACCAAAGTTTTAAAAAATTACTCATCTCCGTTTTGAAAATTTGCTGAAAATTCCATGGAATGGGATCCGCCTGTCGGTACGAGGTTCAACCGTTCCTAGCGCCTTTACCAGAGGGGATTGAACTAAGGATCAAATGTGTGCTTTTGACTAAGTTAAATTATCTAAATAATGCTCTATTTTCTTAAAATGCACAGAGAATCAGGCTTGTGCTATGAAACTTTGAAAGAATGCAAGCTTTTGAGAAATATGATGTTTGCTTGGGAAATTCAAATGTGCTTAGAAAATATTTGAGAAATACTAGGGAAAATCATTGAATTTCATTGAAAATTGACTTTTGAATGGAAAATAGATTCTCAGGAAAACTAAAACTTTGAGAAAAAGGATTTTTGGAATTTGAATTGCTTTTTCTGAGAAAGTTGATTTCTAAAATGGATTTGAGAATTCTGGGAAAACCAGTTTCAGAAATAATTCAAGATTTTGAGAAAATTGATTTTGGGATTTGAAAATGAAATTGAGAATGTGAAAATCTTGGAAAATTCTGATTTGAACTTGGAAATACTTGAAATGTCATTGGAAAACTCAGAGTTTTGAGAAAATCGATTCTTGAGAAAATCTTGGAAAATCTTAAGAAAATCGATTTCTCTGAAACTGAAATTGGAAAATGATTAGGAAAATGATGTAAATTGAATGAATAAATGAATTTGAAAGATGTTTTTTTGAGGAATTGGGAAAATCCTTTTGAGTTTTTGAGAAATGCAGTGGATTTTTTTAAGTTAGCCTAAAAGTGTAGGCTGAATGTGGCTAATACGAAGATCATAAATCTTGGTTTCATTTGTATTCTAACTATGGCCAAAAATACAAATTCCACCAAGTTTGTGAACTCCATAAGAGCTTGTGCACGTGTCATTTGTGTCAACCATAGTGGATTTGAAATAAATGCACATGAATCATACATCAGATATTGAAATTATATTAAAGCAAACTATATGCAATGCAGTCCTATTCTAAGCTGGAAACATAACTCTTTTCCAAATATTACATTGCTTTTTACATTGAATTGAAATAAAAGAAAATAAATGAAATTGCTAAGTCTTCCTCTTGAATATTCTTGCAAAACTAGAAAACATGTTAGCATAGAAATGTAGGTTTATCTGGATTTATCCAAAAATATTGGAAATTATCGGACATTATCCAAATATAAACCCTGATTCATACTCCCTTTGATATAAACATGAGAAATAAGTAATAAAATCGAAAATAAACTTGAAAATTCAAAATTTGAAGTAAAAATGACCAAAATACCCCTGATGACCTTGAAATCAGGGTTTTTTGAGAGAATTTTTTTTGTAAAATTTGGAAATTTGAAAATCAAATGAAATAAAATTAAATATAAGATGATGAAATATGATGATATGCATGAAAATATAGAAAATTAAAGATTGGAGTTTCGAAATTGAAGTCAAAATAACCAAAATGCCCCTGATAGCAAGACTATGGCCTTGAAACCAGGGTTTTCTGAAATAAATTTTGCAAAAATGGGAAATATGAAATGCAAATGATATTGAAATTAACCTTAATATGATATGATATGCTTACTCACATGATAAAAACCCTAAAATGGCAAAAATATCATAAATTACTGAATTTAACTTGATTTTCGCCTCTAAATTTAAAAGTAAACTAACACAAAAGGCAAACGAACTCTAAATTGTCTCAAATTTGGTATGGATACCTAGACTAACCCTAGGAACAGAATAGAATATGAAAATATATTTTTTTGGTATTTTTAAATATGGAAAATTAACTAGAAATCCTAAAAACCAAGTTTTTGCCTAAAATTCTAACTCTAAATTGATTTTCGGGTACTAAATTACCATTGAAATTTTCCAAATTTTATGGGATGACAGAGGATAGTTAGGCAAAGATTTTTTCCTTTTACAAATTCTGGTTTTGACCTATGGTCGAAGCTGGACAGCTCCGGCAAGTCTGATCGAAATCTGGCAACTCTGGGATCTAGGTCAGACAGACAGGTTTCGGAAAAAATTATGAAAAAATATAAGACAGATGAGAAAATGGCTGCAATTCTAGGAAAATGTCCCTGACAAACATAGGAAGGTTTCCTATTTTTACAGTATTGGGATTAGGGTTATGGTTTGGAAATGAGCACACCATTATCAAAGACCTGGATCTCTAAAATTCTCAGACATTGGAATCTGACAGACAGGTAAAATAATTTTGGGGAAAACAACTAGGTTGTTCTAAAAATTCTCAAATTTTGGAGAATGACAAAAGAAAGGGTTAGGAACAACTTCTCTGTTAGAAGTTTTGACATCCAGCCTATGGATTGAACAAACATGGTGGATTAGGTTCGGTCTAGACCCTAACAAGGAAAAGTGGGATTTTCCCAGAGGTCTGGGAAATTTGATTTTTATCAGAACCTAAATCTTGTTGGAAAAATCTAAAAAAATTACTGAAGAACAATAGATTCCAACAGGGATCCACTGTATTTTTTTGAGGTGAATTTGGATCATCCATCTAGGTGATCTCGGAGGTTCTTGTCTGCTAAAACAGAACCTGGAATTTCGAAAAGGGCAAAATCCTAGTTTGGGGTTTGATTTTCTAAATGGAGTTACAAAACCCGATTAGATTTGGGTTTTTTTCAGAAGATCAAAGACACATAGATCTAATAGCCATAGAATTTACAAAATTTATTGATGAAGAAATGCATGTGAAATAGTGCATGGATTTCATACCAAAATGACAATTTACACATTCTAAGTTAAGTAGTAATGAAATCTATATGGCATGAATGAAATGGCCAATAAACTGAAAAATTTCATAAAATATAAGACTAAACAAAATTCAATGGGGGACATGATTCATTTTCTTGATATTGGCTTATGAAACAAAAGATTCAATCTATCGATTAGATGAATCTTTCTTTCTCTTAGCCCATACACATGTAATATGTGTTTTTCTTACTTCCTACCACTTATAATCATGAAAGAGGCTCCCACATCATTATAGACCCATTTTTTTTTGAACTAACTGCCCAGCATTCACACGAATATAGCCTTTTAACATTCTCTTTCAATCTCCCGATATTAGCGAAATTTGATGAAAGCTTTAATAACACAAGAATGGGTCTTACCTTGGTACCTTGGTGAAATGAGTAGTAGTTGTGGTGATGATGGAAGGAAGGTTGTAGATCTGCTACACTTGTTTGCTGGAAGTTGAAGGTAAAGGGGATGCAATGGTGTGGTGTAGGAGGTGGCTCGGCTGGAGCTTCACCAAGGCTTCAATTAGCGATGAAGGTTGGAGCAAGTAGGGAAGCAACTGGGCGTCCTGTTATCATCGCAAAACTTGCTTCCCTTCCCTATGGGAGAGAGGGAAAGCGATTCTGCAAGTCAAAATTGACCAGAGTTTAAAAATTGTTTGAAATACTTGCCTTCGTTTTTTAAAATAGCGGGAAATATTCTGTGGAATGGGACTCGACCTGTCGGTACGAGGTTCGACCGTTCCTGGCGCCTTTACTAGGGGTAATCGAACCAAGGACCAAATGTGTGCTTGACTTAGATAAATTAACAAAATTGTGTTTTATCCTAAATGCACAGAGAATTCAGGCATGTGCTATGGAGCTTGGTAAAATGCAGATTTGAAATCATGATGCATGCTTGGAAAATAATTTGAAGTTGAGAAATATTTCTAAGGCAGAAGATGGAAATCGATTTCTCAAGAAAACCTTGATAAAAGGATTTGAAAATCTTAAGAAAGTTTCTGAAAATGTGGGAAAGTCATTGATGGATGAAAATCCTTGAAAGATAGAAAGAATTCCTGAGAAAAGATAAGCATTTGAATGGAAAATATTTCAACTTTGAAAATCATCTTTGGAAAATGACTGAAGATTTAGAGGAAAACGATTTTGAGAAAGGAAATCACCCCTGAGAAATTAAAATCCTGAGAATCATAGCCTTGAGGAATTGAAAATCGATTTTGACTCTTGAGACATATTTTGAAAAGATTGAAAATGAATTCTAAGAAAGGAGTACTTTCTAAGAAAATCGTGGAAAGCTTAGCTTAGGAAAATCAAACTTTGAAAAAAATTTCAAAATGTAATCTTGAGGAATCAATTTTTTTTGGAATGGAAAATTTTGAAGAGATGCACAGGATTTCATGATGCAGACTATCCTAAATGAATGAATGTTCATTTATGAAAACATCTTTTTAGGAAAATATGCAATTCTAGAATTAAACCAAGGTAAGATTACCGCATATTTCGACTATGGCCGTAAATATGCTTGTAATTTACTTAGTCAATTCTAAAATATTTTGTAAAAATCAAGAATATGCAATGAATTTTGGAAGATAGCCTAAGAGTGTAGGCTCGGTGTGGTTAGTAGAAAGATGCTGAATTCGGGTCTCGTTCATATTCTGACTAGGGACGTAAATATGGACTTGTGATCATCGCAAAAAAATTTCCTCTTTGTATTCTCTCTCTTCCTTCTCTATTCCTTTCTAACCTCTATTTTCCTTTTTGAAGGGAAAAATAAAAGACAGGAAAGAAGAGAGAAGAGAAAAGAAAGAAGAAAGAAGAGAAAAGAAAGAAGAGAGAGAGGAACTCTTTTGTGAAGGTCTCACTTGACCTTAATTTTAAAAATATTTAGAAAATTACTCGCCTCCATTTTTGAAAAATTATGGGAAAATAAAGAGACGGGATTCGCTCGTCGGTACGAGGTTCGACCGTTTCTGGCGTCTTTACCAGGGCTAATCGAACCAAGGATCAAATTTATGCCTTTTGCTTTGCTGAAATATTATCTAAGAATTTATTCTAAGTCTAAATGCAAAAAGAATCATGCTTGTGCGATGCAAATGCAGAAATGTATGCTATTGAGAAAATAGTTCAAACAATTTGAGATTTTCCAAGTGATTCTGAAATAAATGTGATAATGGAGTGAAGAAATGATTCAAGGATTTGAAATTGGTTTGAAAAAGTTAGACTTTTGAATCTAACTCAGATTTTGAAATAGATTTGGAAGAAGAGACTTGAAATTCCTAAGTCTCAGAGTGATCAGATTTCTTTAGATGAAGAGAAAAGGAATTTAGAATCGAAATTTAAAAATGAGAATGAATCTTCAAAAGTCATAATGGACTTTGAATTTGGATCGATTTTCAATAATCGATTAAAAGGGAAATTTTGAATTCAAGTCCTAAAACAGGAATTGAATTTGAATTCAGATTTTGAGAAATAGATTTGAAATTTAGCTTTGGAAATGAGAATTGGAAATGGAATTAAATTTGAAATCTAGAATGGAATTTTGATCTGAAATCTGGAATCTTAGATGGATTTGGATCTAAAATATGAAAATGGAATTTGGATTCGAAGTATGAAATCCAAAAATGGAGTTGAATCTGAAATCTGGAATCCTAAATGGAATTGGATCTGAAGTCTGGAATCCAAGATGGGGTTGGATATTAAATCTGGATCCAAAGTGGAATTGGGTTCTGAATTTAGAACCCAAGATGGAATTTGGATTTTGGAAGATCCAAAATGGGATTTTGAGGATGGATCTGGATTTTGAAAATCCAGATTTAAATTTACAACTTAGGAAAAATCGAATTTTGAGATTCAGAATCAATCTCAAAACTTTGATTTTTGAATTTGAGAATCAAGGCTTAATGAAAATAAAGGGTAAACTTGATTTAAAGCTTGATTTTTTGAAATCAGAAGATGAATCAGGAATTTCAAAGTTAAATTAAACTTTGAGATTTGATCTGAGATGTTAAATTGATTGTTTTTGAAATTAAAAAATAAATAAATTTGAAATTCCAAAGTTGAATTGAACTTTGAAATCTTGAATTGGAAATTGAATTTTGAATATAAAAAGAGAATTTCGAAATTTCAAAGTCAAATTGGATTTTGAAATTGAATTTTGAATTTTGGAGTGAGATAGAAAGGTGAATTGAAATAGAAATTGAAGATGGATTTGAGAAGTGAAGAAGATACTTGAAGAATTATTCCAGAATCACTTGAATTTTGAGAAAAGAATTTTGAAAACATGATGTAATTCTATCCTAAATGATGAATGAAATTAAAGAATTTGAAATTGGGGTTTGAAAAACATATTTCATTCTTTAAATGAATTGAAATAAGATTGAAGATATGATACATCCCTGACTATGGTCATTGAATGTATTATATAGTAATCACATTTAAATTCAAGTGAAGAATAAAATACATTTTGGTGCCTTTATAGAGTTTAAAATAAAATTAACTCTCAATATATCCTGACTATGGCCATTGCTATATATTTTGAGTTAATTTTAAGTTAAACTTTAATAAAGAAAAAAAATAT
Source organism: Nuphar pumila (assembly GCF_984573655.1). Taxonomy (NCBI): domain Eukaryota; kingdom Viridiplantae; phylum Streptophyta; class Magnoliopsida; order Nymphaeales; family Nymphaeaceae; genus Nuphar; species Nuphar pumila. Next base: position 84,912,728 of record NC_143254.1, on the reverse strand, counting down.
TTGAAAATATGATGATTTTTCGGAAAGATCCAGTGTGGATCCAATGTTATTCCATAAAAGATGAAAATCCTAAGTTTTGTTCACATCCTGACTATGGCTATTGATGTAAATCATCAACTTAGGATTTAATCACCTTTTATAAAATGGTGCACGTGCCATTCGTGTTCCCATTTGTGAAGTTTTGGAAATAAAAGGTAAAATGAGATGAAACAAGCAATTTATGACATTTACATGCCCATTTATTCTATCTAAGACTGGAAATGTAGAGTTTTCATTAATATCTAGCTTATTACAACACTGGAATTGAAAATATTGAAAACTTCTAATTCAAGCTTTTCACATATTCCTGCAAGATGGAGTTAGCACAATGCCAAGATAAAAGGAAATGGAAGACATTAGGTTGAAAATGCAAATGTAGAAGGTTATACCAATTTTAACACAAGAGGCTTTACTTATGTTAAATGAGAAAGGCACATGGCATACCCTGCATTTGTTAGAAAATGCACATATATATAGGTATATATATAGGCAATACCCTAGGTAAATGAAAAATTTATATGCAATGGATGAGGGCCAGGATGGTCCAAGGTGAACCATCGTGAAATGCAATGGCCATAGCTGCTCGTGATGAGCTACTATGGAAATGAAAGATCATAGTGGCTTCTTGTGAACAAAAAAATGTTGAATACAACTATAGTAGTTCTTGATGGACTACTATAGTAAAGAAAGATCACAATGGTTCTATGTGAACCATAAAAGAAAATGCAGCTATAGTAATTCTTGATGAACTACTATAGCTAATAAAGACCACAACGGCTCTATGTGAACCACTGTGAAAAGAAAGACAGTTATAGTAGTTCTTGATGAACTACTATAACAGTGAAAGGTCACAGTGGTTCCTTGTGAACCACTGTAAAAAGAAGGTAGAATCCCACTATAGTAGCTCTTGATGAACTACTATAGTAAGGAAGGGTCACAATGGTTCTATGCGAACCATTGTAAAAAATGCGACTATAGTAGTTCTTGATGAACTACCATAGCAAAGAAGGACCACAATGGTTCTATGTGAACCATTGTGAAAAGAAAGATAGTTATAGTAGTTCTTGATGAACTACTATAACAGTGAAAGGCCACAGTGGCTCTTTGTGAACCACTGTGGAAAGGAAAACAGAATACAACTACAGTAGTTCTTGATGAACTACTATAGTAAGACACTCAGAATTGAAATCATATGCTACAGGTTTCCTAGTTGGTGATGAAACTCGTTCAACATTGGTGAACGAATATGTGATGAGATTCATTGTATTAACTGATCCCACAAGAGGTTTAAACCTGATTTTACAACAAGGAAAAGAGCATTTTTACAGTAATTGTTTGGCAAACTGTTACAGAAAATGGAATAAGATATCATGGCAGACAAATTTCAATAACAAGAAATAAGGATTTACAATAAGTGAAAGAGGAATTTACAGTGACTCAAATGCAGACATCGGTCCTTCAAACCTAATGTAATAAACAGATTAGCAAATCAATTTTAGATGTCATGCTCTCAAAGCTTAAGCAATAAATGGGTTTCTGCTATTAAGGTGAAGGGGCTGGGATTGTGTATCAATGAAGGATGCTACAGAAATTTACAACAATAAATGACGAAATGATCTAACGTATGCTTTTCGTAACCAAGTACAAGAGATGCAGGAATACAGAAGAAGAAAAAAAAATGTCATCCATCTGTTCCCCATAATGGACATAGGCAACCCTAGATTCTATTGATCTCAAGAAGTGTGGAAGCCCTTTGAAGGCTGCGAGCCTAACTTCAAGTGATGCATCTGAAATGCAAGTTTCAATCATAACATGAAAAGGCATCAAACTTTCTCTTTTCCAAAATCCCTGACGAAGAGTCCAAGGTTATGCTATCCATTTCCAAGGATGATCCATCACCTGGGAGTTCTGAACTTCCAAGTACAAAGTCAAAAATGAAAACCAGTTGCATTTCAATGCACTTCTGATATTATGGAATCACAGAAAAAAAAATGTTAAACATGGGATAACTACATTGCTTCATCACATATGCTTGTGACTCCTAAGAAAGAAATGAAAGAAAATCTGAGTCAGCCTGTTCATTCAAAAAAAAAAATGATATTTGTGAACACCCCAAATTTTCCAAAAAATCCAAAAAATCCCCTTTTGCCCCTAAACTCACATTTTCTGAATAATTGGGTCAATCTTAATCAAAATTCCATTCATTTCTCAGATTTTCTAGAATCCAAACTCAAATTTTTTTATTTTTGACCCAATTTCTGATTCAAATCGGGTCCGGATCCATTATGGAATCCCAATTCTCAAATTTAACCCGATATTTCCCAAAAACCTCATTTTCAGAAAAACCTTATAATTTCAAAACAAATATTTTGTAAAAACACTTCAAAAGCCCCGTCTGGATCCCATCCTTTGAAAATCCTCAGTTTTTTCTCGTATTTTCTCATATCTTTAGAAATTCTCTCAAAATTAAATAAGTTTTAATAAAAAAATATGTATTAGTTTGACCCCCCTTTTACTCAACCCCTTTTTAGAAAACGTTGAAAAGAGCCTCATTTTGGATTTTTTTTTACAAAATCGAAGGACTTGTTTTGAAAAAAAGAGAGAAAACCCTAATTCGAGGTTTTCATAAAATAGGGTCTCTCTCTCTCTCTCTCTCTCTCTCTCTCTCTCTCTCTCAGCTTCCCTTCACGAAAATTTCTTCTTCTTTATCTCCTTCGACGACCTTTTGGGAAGCCTTCATCACCAACGATCTCCTGGTTGACCGTTCATCTCCAACCAAACCATCCTCTCGAATCTTCCTTCTCCCCCTTTAAAAGAAGCACGCATGGGCTCCCAATGATCATCCGTTATCACCCCACCATTACCTCCCTTCTTCCTCTTCTTCTTTTAATTCTCTTTTCCCCTTTTCTGTCGGCTGAAGCAAAAGGTTGTCGACAACCTTCAGAATCCCTGTGTAGCTACGATCAATCAATCTTCCAACAATCCGTTTTTCTCTTCAAGTATCGATCGTCGGCAAGCAATATCGATTATCTGTCAATCCCATCCGCAATCCATCTTCTCGCAATCATCCATCGACTTTTCTTCTGGAGGATCGACCATCCCCGGTTGTCTCTCAGCAGGATCGCAAGGGATTTCCACAGTAAGCAAAAAGAAAATTCGCTCCTTCCTGCTCCTGCAATACCAGGCCATCAGGTAAGTTGCCATCTACCTTCCCTCTGGCTATTCTATTTTATTTTATTTGGTAGTTCTGTTTAAACATTATCGCTTAGTTTTCATGGTTTTTCCTCTTATCTCATCTTCCTCCTTCTCTTTTCCCCCATCGTTGCCGATTTTTTTTTAGATTTTCCCTATTCTTGCCCCCATTCGAGCATTCACATAGCATCGATCTTGCATATAGCAAGTGTCGATCTATTTAAATATGCAACAGTAAAAGGAACTAATAGGTTCCAACATTTCTCTGCATTTCTAATTTATTTATTCTTGTTCTCATGTGATTCATTTGAACGTCAATCTGTTTCTTCTGTTGATTCACGGCTTTATATATCGATTTATCTTTTAAATCTGGACTTTCTGTTTCGTATGATGATCTACTCTTTTGATTCAAGATTATTTGTTATTTACCACCATTGTCTCATCCTGTTTATTTTTGTTCTTTGCCTTGAATTAGCCTCACTATTCTTGTTTTTCTCTTCATTGTATTATTTTCTCTGTATTGGCATGTTTCGTTTCAGTTTTAAGACTATTATCATTCGCCAGTCTTCTTTCTCTTCATCTAGCATTAATATAATTCTTGTAAAGTATTAGATCAATTCAGAATCAGTCTACCAGGAAGCCAGTTGGATCTATCGAGGATTTCGATCTTCGGTTTCGCTATGAGATTTTGTGATCCATCGAAAGAAAAGAGGATGATCGATATTTCTCGTGAATTGTCGGTTCTGCTGTAATTTTGTGGCATGCTCTGCTAAAAATTGATCTATGAGAATCGATTCATTGACGCAAGCTTCTTCTTCTTTTTCTTTTTATTATTTGTCTGTCGATCTTGACTTTCTATGCTATTACGTTGCATCGCACCAGTGTATTCAACCATTATATTGCTCATTTTGATTTAGCATTTCCCTTCTAAATTTTGATTTCTGACGATCTCTCTTTTGATGACTCGATTCCCTACTTTGTTTGATGGTATTGAACATCTGTTCGTGCTTTTGAACTCCACTTTGCAACTGGGAGCCCAATAATAAAATATGCCCAACTTTGGCTGGTTGTGTGATCCGACCCAAGCAAAAGATACCCCGTGATGAATGGTGAGGTTGAGAAGTTGCCAACGGACAGCCCCTAATAACATTCTCAGCATCCGACCATTGTAGCAAATTTTGATGATGTTGGTGCTATGGTCTATTTTCTGCATCTTTTCATTTCAGTAGTTATTGTGTTTCAAAGATTCACTAGAGATTTTATTTTGCCCATCTGAAGATAAGTAGTTTTGGTTAATCCTGGAGTCGGTTGAATCCTCATGCTTCTGCTGCCCTGTTACAATATCACCCAATTTCCCAACCTATGCTACGGTCACCATCTGCAGCCATCGTTATAGCAGAAACTTGGGTGATCATTTGTTACAGCACCTTGCACCTTCCAGCACATTATTCCACTTTATCTTCCATACACTCACAGTCACATTCGAACATTGATCATGGTTGCATCATGTAAGGCCTTCTCTCGTTTGAAGCCCCTTGATGGATTTTTGAGGAACTTTTGCAGTCACGACAAATCTTTGAGTTTTATTGGGTTCTGCTGTAGAATCTGATTGAGTTAACTGCGTTAATTAAGTCTTGCTGAATTGGAAAAGATCATTAACAGGGTTTATGGTTGTTGTTCGTCACTGCAGAGTCATCTTTATGCAAGAGGCATATGTTAAAGCTTTGTTTTGTTGGACATGAGCATTCAGGTTGAAAATTAAGTGGCAGAAGCTGAAAATGATCTGCGATTGCTGGTAGTGATAACAACAAAAGAACGATGGTGATCTGATTTCTCATCCAAACCATTCGACTATGCTCTAGATTATTGTATGATCTGTTTCTGTCTGATCCTAATAGACAGGTACAAGAGAAGAGATGAGCGATAGAGGAATTTCTCACACCCCAAGTCCAGATCAGGTTTTCTGGATTTCCGCAAAGCTTTGATCCCAAGCCTGTCTGTCGTGCTCGTTAGACTGTGGAGGAGGGTCGTAAAATTCTGTTGGCAAACAGAAGTCTAGCCTGCTCTTCTCAAAAGGATGCTTCCATCACATCCAGGATGCCAGCTATCATCAAGAGAAAGTTCATGAGCGGTTCCAAATTCAGCAAATATGGAAAGATCATTGGAATCCTTGTTATCATCTGACCACTGTAGATGCACCAGATAATTCTTTTGTGAAATTATTTCAGTACAGTCCTGAATAAGGATAATATTACAATTTTAGTATTCCATTTGCTTGCTACAATAGCATATACTCTCTTCATCACTGTCATTTTTGCAGTCATGACACTCCAAAACATGCCTATCACAACACTTACCTGTTAATGCACTGTTCACTCTTCATTGTGGCTTCCACAACAACATTACCACTTCACTTTCACCTTGTAATATCTGCTAGCTATTACACATTACCGCCACCTCAATTCTGCCATACCACCTGCCGCAGTATATCATTAGATATGTTCATGGCATATCGATTGATATGTTTACATCACATCATGCACTTAGGCATATTTACACTCTTCACTCATTCACAGCATTGTGTTTCCTATGAAGCATTGTATTTCCTATGCAGCATCACCAATGCACCATTCACTACATTTGTACACTTATGAAACATCACCTAGGTACCTTGCATTTACACATGCTGCATACCTTCATCACAATCTTCAGCCTATTCCACCCACAACTGCACCTTTATACCCTTCACTCAATCATCTTCCACCTATGCACAACACTTTCGTGTGCATCTTACATTTTGTCCACATTTAGCACCTTCGTGATTGGTCATGATTACTTGTGGCAGATCACAAACTGCAGCGATTCTTTGGCAATTCGTGGGTTGCCATATTCTAACCCCATGGCATGTAGGCTTCCCAATAGGAATTCTTCTTCAGCTTAGTACATGACATACATGTTTCTTTTAGTATAACATATCAAATATACATCTCCATATAGGTTTGCTCATTAGTATAATCACTGTGTATGCATTTCCCTTTTATCATCATATTGCAATATGGCTTCTTAGTTTCTTTTTTTTTTTTATATTCTATATTTCGTTTTGTACTAACTTTGTTTTGAGGAAATATGTAAGGTTATCCTCCTTCTGAGATTAGAAATCCTGTAATTACAATTCTATTCAAAACTGGTAATAACTATGTATTAATGAGAAATTTTTTATTTCATTAGATTAGAATGAATGAGCATTGTAAATGTCATAAATTGCTTGTTTTCATGCTTTTTGCCTTTATTTTTCAAAATCTCACAATGGTGAAACACGAATGGCACGTGCACCATTTTATAAAAGGTAATTAATCCTAAGTTGACGATTTACATCAATGGCCATAGTCAGGATGTAAACAAAACTTAGGATTTTTATCTTTTACGAAATAACACTGGATCCCCACTGGATTCTTTTCAAAGTTCATCATATTTTCTTTAAATATTTTTCTCTTTTATCAGAGTTTAGTTTAAAATTAATTCAATATATATATATCAATGGCCATAGTAAGGATCTATTGAGAATTAATTTCATCTTAAACTCTATAAAAGCACCAAAAATGTATTTTTAGTCTTCACTTGAATTTAAATGAGATTATTATATAATACATTCAATGACCATAGTCGGGGATGTATTATATCTTCAATCTTATTATTAATTCATTTAAAGAATGAAATATGCTTTCAAAATCCAATTTCAAATTCTTTAAACTCATTCATCATATAGGATAGAGTCACATCATACTTTCAAAATTTCTTTTCAAAACTCCAAGTGATTTTTGAGTATTTTCTTCATTTTCTCAGATCAATTCTTTAAATTCAATTCTATCCTATTTCAAGATTAAAAATTCAATTTCAAAGTCCAATTTGACTTTGAAATTTTAAAATCATCTTATATTTAAAATTTCAATTTCCAAATCAAAATTCAAACTTCAAAGTTCAATTTTACTTTGAAGTTTCTGATTCAAAATCAAGTTTATTTTCTTATCTTCAAAATCAAAGTTTGAGATTGATTCTGAATCTCAAAATTAGACTCTTCCTAAATTTTAAATTCAATCTGGGTTTTCAAAACCCAGACCCATCTTCAAAAAGTCCCATTTGGACTTTCAAAATCCAAATCCAAAGTTAGAACCCAATCCCACCTTAGATCCAGATTTCCAAATGCAAATCTCTACACTTGGATCTTAGACTTCAGATCCAAATTCCATTTAGGATCCAGAATTCAACTCTGTCTTGGATCTTAGACTTCGGATCCAAAATCCATTTTAGGATCCAGAATCCAATTCTATCTTGGATCTCAGACTTCAGATCCAAAATCCATTTTAGGATCCAGAATCCAATTCCATCTTGGATCTTCGACTTCCGATCCAAATTCCATTTAGGATCCAGAATTCAATTTCATCTTGGGTCTCAGACTTCAGATCCAAATTTCATTCCAAATTTCAGATCCAATTCCATTTAGGATCCTAGAATTCACCTTCATGTTGAATCTCAGACTTCAGATCCAAATCCATCCTAGAATTCAACTTCATTTTGGATCTTAGACTTCAGACCCAATTCAAATCCAGATCTCAGATTCAACTTCATCTTGGATTTTAGACTTCGGATCCAATTTCATTTAGAATTCCAGAATCAGGATCTAATCCTATCTCAGGTCTCAGATACATTTCCATCTTGGGTATTAAACTTCAGATCAAAATTTCATTTTAGATCTTCAAATCTAATTTCCAACTTTCAAAGTCAATTTCCAATTTATTTCTCAAGTCCAATTCAAAATATTGAGATCAAAAATCGATTCTTGAAAACCGATCCTAAATTCAAAGCCCATTATAACTTTGAAAAATCATTCTTATTTCAAAAATTCCAATTCTAAATTCCTTTTCTCCTCATCCACAGATTTATATCTCCAAATCCTGATCCTTCCCAAACTTAGGAAATTCAAGTCTCTTCTGCATCCTGAGTTGGATTCAAAAACTGAAATCAGATTCAAACCTTTGAACCATTTCGTCACTCTATTATCAAATTCATCTCAGAAACACTTGGGGATTTCCAAATCATTTTCAAAAAGAGCATATATTCTTGCATTGCACAAGCATGATTCTTTGTGCATTTAGACTTAGAATAAATTCTTAGATAATCTTTTAGCAAAGCAAAAACATAGATTCGATCCTTGGTTCGATTACCCCTGATAAAGGCGCCAGGAACGGTCGAACCTCGTACCGACGAGAGAGCCCCGTCTCCCAATTTTCCGCAAATATTTCAAAAACGGAGGCGAGTAATCTTTTTAAATCTTTTTAAGGTCAAGTGAGACCTTCGCGAAGGAGTTCCTCTTTCTTTTTCTTTTCTTTTCTCTTCTCTCTTTCTTTCTGTCTTTTATTTTCTTCTTTCAAAAAAGAGGAAATAGAGGTTAGAAAGGAAAAAGAGAAGGAAGAGAGAGAATACCAAGAGAGAAAAAAATTTGCGATGATCACAGAAGTGGCGACCGTGATGGGACTCGTCTTCGTCCGGTTGAATCTATGCCTTTGCTTTGCTTTGATATTATCTAAGTCTTTATTCTACAAATGTCAGCTTCATTTCCATGCAAACCTTAGGAGCCTAGACTCTGTCCTAGCTGACATAATGCATATAGGATCTAAGTATGGTTTGGTAGGACCATATTGAGGAGATTATTCCATGTTCACATTAGACTTAGGTCTGAAATACAACTCTCCTCAATTTTAGGGATTGAATGTAAACAATGTATGCAAGTGTATGCTTCTCTTCATTTAAATTCTATCCCTTTAGGACTTGCATTAGAGACATCTGATTTCTTGCATGTTGAACATATTTTCAAAAACATCCTTACCTATATTGTCCCGGTCTTCACGTTGCTGGGCTGTCTCACTGAACCATAGTTTGGGAGAGAGCCTCACAACTGGACCACTCATTTGGGTTCGCGCCCCCCTACCATGTACCTAAGGGCCATAGTCCGAGGTATATCGGTAGGTGCTCAAGGATGTTGGAAAGCCATTACCTTAGAACCGAAGAAATATTTTTACGCCATGTATTTCGAGCCTCGGCTTGAGTATATCGGCGTACCTTGATTGGAATCAGATGATCTGAGCCTTAGAGTTAGGATTAAGGTCCTACGAGCCTTTTCAAATATTGCATCTAGAGTCAGCTTCTAGGGAGTGCTATTCTGTGCATCATTGCTTGTATAATTTGATTCTTTTGTAGATATTATCTTGAAAATTCTTATTTTTCAAAACCCTAGATGTTTATTCTTCAAATCCAGGATTGTATATTTCTCATTTCTTTATTTCTTTCATAAATTTCTTAAACCCTGGACATTCTTTTAAATTTTTCCTCTATCTTTCAAAAATCCAGGCATATTTTTTTTTCTTCTTATTTATTTAATTCTTTTGATCCTGCCTGCCATTTTTTTTCAAAACATTCAGGTCTTGTCATCCATTTTCAAAAATATGTCTTTAAAATTCTATCTTCCCATCCAAGATCCCTTTTTATCAAGAGATCTCTCTTCAAATCTTTTAGTATCTCTTTCTTAGTCTCTCTTTTTCCCAAAACTTCTCGAGTTTAAACCCTTCCTTTATTCTTCAGAAAACATCGACATTCTATCATGGTTCAAACGAGAACAGGGAGGAGAGCAGCTCAGCAGCACGATGACAGTGAAGTGGAAGAAGTGAATTCTCCCAGATTATCCCGGAAACATGATTCAGATGAGGATGATGTCGATCCAGCGATGTACAAGTTATTTCAAAAGATGATGACAAAAATGATGTCCAAGCAAGCTGGGACAGGTTCAAAGAAAACATCCTCTAAAAACAAGATCAAGAGAAAGCCAGTAAAGAAGTATGTCAGGATCAACAAAAAGAGGGTCCAGCAGGACAGCACATCTGAGGGTACAGAATCGACAGATGAGGACTCCGAAGAAGAGCAGTTTGTGTTCATCCCAAAACATCTGCGACAGCCCAAGAAGGTAGCAGAAGAGCCCGAATCAGTGAACAAACCAAGAGATGAGGTCCTGGTAGGAGATTCAATTCAAGCACTGACCAAGATGGTCAAGGATCTGCAAATCCGAGATAAGGGAAAGAAAGTATATACCAGGAAAGACTTCTACCTCGGTCTAGATGGGGACAGCAGCTTGTAAGACCTCCCCAGAAAATTCATTAAATTTGATGGATCCAGCAACCCAAAGGCCCATCTCGCCATGTTTTTCGCAGAATGTGCCAGATTCAGTGAAGACAATCGGGCCCTCTTCTTGTGCTTTCCTCACAGTTTGGAGGGCGTAGCAGCTAAGTGGTACGCAGAGCACATCAACCCTGTTGAACTGCGTGATTTTGATAAAGTTGTTAATCTGTTCATGTTCAACACTGAGGCACTGCCAACCCTCAATCACCTATACAATCTGAAGCAAGAGGATAAAGAAAAGGCCGTAGACTTCATTCAGAGGTGGAGAGATACTTGCAACAAGATGAGAACCCCCATCTCAGAGGAGCATGCACTCCAAGTTATCTTGAACAACTTTTCTCAACCTCTTAGGAGCCTTATTTCCACCTTCCCTTCAAAGTCGTTCATCGAACTCATTGAACGGGTTGAATGGCTCGAGATGGGAATGGATAACGGAGTCTATGATGGTATCACCCTGGCAAGAGGCAATCAAGAGGCAAAGAAGAAAGCCCATTTCACTCTTTCTGCTAGTTCCTCATCCGACAACAAGGGTAACAAGGATGATCATTCAGAAGGATTTAGAGGTCAAAAAGGGAGGTTTTTCAACAATAATAAGCCTTCCCAATCCAATCCTCAGCAGCGGGAAAAAGATCAGGAAAAACCAAAGCGCAAGGACTGAAGTCCCGACCGCGAGTTCACCTCTTTGGAACAAACACTCGAGGAGGTTCTAGAATATATGCTCACAAAGAATATGATTCGTCTGCCAAAAGTGGCCGATCCTCCAGTAATCTTGGGCAAATTCAAGGAACAGTTCTGTAAGTTTCACCGAACAATGGGGCACGACACAGAGCACTGCTTCGTTCTAAAAAATATCATCCAGGACTGCATTGATAAAAACCCTCTGATAGAGGACAAAGAAGAAGAGCAGCCGCCGTCCTGACCAAGCCTTTCCCGGACCACTCCAAGAACTGATAATGCCAAAGTCTTTCTTGCTTTCTTCCTTTTGCTTTTTTTTCGTCATCTTGTAGGGGCAAGTCAGCCCCAGTCTTTTGTGATCTTTTAGTCACATGCTTGTAAATATTCAAGTTCTTGTTTTTTAGTTTTGCTTATAAATGAAATATCAATTTCCTTCATACCTTTATGTTCAATTCTTATTTCTTTTGCCATATTGGGGCATCTTTTGTTATTAAAATTATATTTACACTTCAAAATATTCTTTTGCCATCAAATTCCCATTCTTTTCAGGATGAGGAGAAATCCCGACAATCATCCATGAGAGAAATGATATTACCTATGAGGGTTTTTCAAAATCATAAAAATCTGAAAAATTTCTCTTCATCATAATTACCAAAAACTCAAAATTTTGATCCAATCTTTTCCAAAATCAACCAGCGTGTTGATCCTCCTTTTGCAAAAATCGGTTTCAAACCATTGTTTTCAAAGAATCGACCCTCATGATGATCTCTCTTCAAAAATCAACCCTCGTGTTGATCCTTCTTCAAAGATCAGCTCTCGTGTTGATCGTTCTTCAAAATCAACCTCACGGTTGATCCTCTTTCCACAAATGATTTTCTCATAAAAACATTCTCATCTCATTTTTAAGATCCCACATGCAGGCAAGATAAAAAACAAATTCTTTTTCCCAATCAACTCTTTTCATTTGTCAAATTTTATCAGTCTTATCAATTTTTACTCATCCTTATCGATTTTGTCCATTTTATTGATTCTTTATTGATTTTATTAAATTTCTTGTCAAATTCTTCTTGCCCTTTCAGGTTAAGGGATAAACATGATGCCTCTTTCCCATGAGGTATTCCTTTTTTCTTCTAATTTCCCACTCAAGTTAAGGGATAAAACCTAAATTTCCCTCTCAGGTTAAGGGATAAACCTGAACCTCGTCTTACAAGGTCCTTCTTTCTTCAGGATAAGGGATAATCCTGAAGTCTTTCATCATCTTCCAAGTATCCTTAACTTTTTCACCAAACTTTACTAATTTTTACCAAATCTTTGTCAATCTTTGTCAATTCTTTATTAAATCTTATTCTTTATCAATTTTATTGATTCTTTATCATTTTTTTATCAATTCTTTTGATTCTTTAAACCTTTTATTAATTTTGTCAAATTTGCCAATTTTTATCCTTTCCCATTCAGGATAAGGGATAATCCTGAGACCACTCATAGGAGCAATAATGCTACCTGTGAGAATTTTTTTACAAGATAATTTTCATCAATTTCCTCAAATTTTCTCCATCAAATTCTATCTCTTTCTATCTTCTCAAATTTTATTTTTTATTTTCCCTCTCAAGTTAAGGGATAAACCTGAACCTCGTCCTACGAGGTCCCTCTTCCTTCAGGATAAGGGATAGTCCTGAAGTCTTTTATCATCTTTCAAGCATTATCAATTCTCCATCAATTTTATCAATTCTTACCAGATCTTTGTCAATTCTTTATTAATTCTTATTCTTTATCAATTTTATTGATTCTTTATCATTTTTTATCAAATCTTTTGATTCTTTATCAACCTTTTATTAATTTTGTCAAATTTTTCAATTTCAATCTTTTCCCATTCAGGATAAGGGATAATCCTGAGACCCCTCATAGGAGCAATGATGCTACCTGTGAGAATTCTGTTACCAAACAATTTTTCATCAATTTCCTTGATCTTCCTCAAATCTTTCATCAATTTCTATCTCTGTTCATCAGTCCTTCTTAAATTTTATTCTTTTCCCCATTTAGGATAAGGGGTTAATCCTGAAAATTGGACCACATACAGCTAAATATGATGGTCCATTCAATCCACGAGTTGAACCCTTCCTTCCTAAATTGTGATCTTTAGGTTGAACCCCTATAGAATCGATAGTTCATAGGTTCTACTCCTGTCAAACCAATATGGCTCACCGGTTGAATCATTTTGTGAACCAGAATTTCTTCTTAACCCAGTGGCTCTTTAGGTTGAACTTTTACAGATCCGTAGTCCTTAGGTTGAACTCCTTTAGGACCATTCCTTCCGTCGATCTTTAGGTTGAACTCCTACTGATCTGCGATCTTTAGGTTGAACTTCTACTGATTCACAGTCCTTAGGTTGAACCCCTTTAGTACCATTCCTTTAGTCGATCTTTAGGTTGATTCCCTACTGATCCGCGATCTTTAGGTTGAACTCCTACTGATTCGCAATCCTTAGGTTGAACCCCTTTAGGACCCTTTTCCTTCCATCGATCTTTAGGTTGAACCCCTACTGATCTGTGATCTTTAGGTTGAACCCCTACTGATCTGTGATCTTTAGGTTGAACTCCTACAGATCTGCAGTCCTTAGGTTGGCCCCCTTTAGGACCCTTCCTTCAGCCGATCTTTAGGTTGAACCCCTACTGATCCATGATCTTTAGGTTGAACTCCTACTGATTCGCAGTCCTTAAATTGAACCCCTTTAGGACCATTCCTTCAGTCGATCTTTAGGTTGAACCCCTACTGATCCGTGATCTTCAGGTTGAACTCCTACTGATCAGCAGTCCTTAGGTTGAACCCCTTTAGGACCATCCTTTCCATTGATCTTTAGGTTGAACCCCCACTGATCCGCGATCTTTAGGTTGAACTCCTACGGATCCGCAGTCCTTAGGTTGAACCCCTTTAGGACCCTTCCCTTCAGTCGATTTTTAGGTTGAACCCCTACTGATCCGCGATCTTTAGGTTGAACTCCTACGGATCCGCAGCCTTTAGGTTGAAACCCTTTAGGACCATTTCATCAGTCGATCCTTAGATTGAACCCCTACTGATCCGCGATCTTTAGGTTGAACTCCTACGGATCCGCAGCCTTTTTGGTTGAAACCCTTCAGGACCATTCTTTCCGTTGATCTTTAGGTTGAACCCCTACAGATCCGCAATCTTTAGGTTGAACTCCTACGGAACCGCAATCCTTAGGTTGAACCCCTTTAGGACCCTTACTTCAGCCAATCTTTACGTTGAACCCCTACTGATCCACGATCTTTAGGTTGAACTCCTACTGATCCACAGTCCTTAGGTTGAACCCCTTTAGGACCATTCATTCCATTGATCTTTAGGTTGAACCCCTACTGATCCGCGATCTTTAGGTTGAACTCCTACTGATCTGCAGTCCTTAGATTGAACTCCTTTAGGATCATTCCTTCCATCGATATTTAGGTTGAACTCCTACTGATCCGCAGTCCTTAGGTTGAACCCCTTTAGGACCATTCCTTTCATTGATCTTTAGGTTGAACCCCTACTGATCCGCAATCTTTAGGTTAAACTCCTACTGATCCGCAGTCCTTAGGTTGAACCCCTTTAGGATCATTCCTTCCATCGATCTTTAGGTTGAACTCCCACTGATCCACAGTCCTTAGGTTTAACCCCTTTAGGATCATTCCTTCCGTCGATCTTTAGGTTAAACCCCTACTGATCTGCGATCTTTAGATTGAACTCCCACTGATCCGCAACCCTTAGGTTGAACTCCTTTAAGACCATTCCTTCAATCAATCTTTAGGTTGAACCCCTACTGAGCCACGATCTTTAGGTTAAACTCCTACGGATCCGCAGTCCTTCGGTTGAACCTCTTTAGGACCATTCCTTCAGTCGATCTTTAGGTTAAACCCCTACTAATATGTGATCTTTAAGTTGAACTCCTACTGATCAGCAGTCCTTAGGTTGAACCCCTTTAGGACCATCCTTTCCATCGATCTTTAGGTTGATCCACTACTGATCCGCGATCTTTAGGTTGAACTCCTACGGATCCGCAGTCCTTAGGTTGAACCTCTTTAGGACCCTTCCCTTTAGTCGATCTTTAGGTTGAACCCCTATTGATCCGCGATCTTTAGGTTGAACTCCTACGGATCCGCAGCCTTTAGGTTGAAACCCTTTAGGACCATTCCTTTAGTCAATCTTCTGGTTGAACCCCTACTGATCCGCAATCTTTAGGTTGAACTCCTATGGATCCGCAGCCTTTAGGTTGAAACCCTTCAGAACCATTCTTTTCATCGATCTTTAGGTTGAACCCCTAGTGATCCACGATCTTTAGGTTGAACTCCTACGGATCCGCAGTCCTTAGGTTGAACCCCTTTAGGACCCTTCCTTCAGCCGATCTTTAGGTTGAACCCCTACTGATCCACGATCTTTAGGTTGAACTCCTACTGATCTGCAGTCCTTAGGTTGAACCCCTTTAGGACCATTCATTCCATCGATCTTTAGGTTGAACCCCTACTGATCCACGATCTTTAGGTTGAACTCCTACTGATCCGCAGTCCTTAGGTTGAACTCCTTTAGGATCATTCCTTCTATCGATCTTTAGGTTGAACTCCTACTGATCCGCAGTCCTTAGGTTGAACCCCTTTAGAACCATTCCTTTCGTCGATCTTTGGGTTGAACCCCTACTGATCCGCAATCTTTAGGTTGAACTCCTACTGATCCGCAGTCCTTAGGTTGAACCCCTTTAGAACCATTCCTTTCGTCGATCTTTAGGTTAAACCCGTACTGATCCACGATCTTTAGGTTGAACTCCTACTGATCCACCGTCCTTAGGTTGAACTCCTTTAGGATCATTCCTTCCATCGATCTTTAGGTTGAACCCCTTTAGGACCATTCCTTTCCTCGATCTTTAGATTAAACCCCTATTGATCCGCAATTTTTAGGTTGAACTCCTACTGATCCACAGTCCTTAGGTTGAACTCCTTTAGTATAATTCCTTCCATCGATCTTTAGGTTGAACTCCCACTAATCCACAGTCCTTAGGTTTAACCCCTTTAGGATCATTCCTTCCATCGATCTTTAGGTTGAACCCCTACAGATCTGCGATCTTTAAGTTGAACTCTCACTGATCCGCAACCCTTAGGTTGAACTCCTATAAGACCATTCCTTCAATCGATCTTTAGGTTGAACCCCTACTGATCCACGATCTTTAGGTTAAACTCCTACGGATCTGCAGTCCTTCGGTTGAACCCCTTTAGGATTAGTCCTTCAGTCGATCTTTAGGTTAAATTCCTACTAATCAAAGCCCTTAGGTTGAACTCTTTTTGGACCAATTTTCCTTCAGTCGATCTTTAAGTTGTACTCTTTCTGAACCCATCTCATTCTTCAAAAAATTTCAATCTATAGGTTGAATTCCTACTGATCCATATTCTTTTGTGGTTCTTAGGCTGAACTCCTATTGAACCAAATTCATTCTTCAAAAACCCAATCTATAGGTTGAATTCCTACTAATCCATATTCTTTTGCGGTTCTTAGGTTGAACTTTTATCGAACCCAATTCATTTCTTCAAAAATTCCATCCGTAGGTTGAATTCCTACTGATCTATATTCTTTTGCGGTTCTTAGGTCGAATTCCTATTGAACCAAATTCATTTTTCAAAATTTTCGTCTGTAGGGTGAATTCCTACTAATCCACATTCTTTTGCGGTTCTTAGGTTGAACTCCTATCGAACCAAATTCATTCTTCAAGAATTCCATCTGTATCTTGAATTCCTACTAATCCATATTCTTTTGCGGTTCTTAGGTTGAATTCCTATTGAACCAAATTCATTTCTGTAGGCTGAATTCCTACTGATCCATCTTCTTTGGCGGTTCTTAGGTTGAACTCCTATCGAACCAAATTCATTCTTCAAAAATCTAATCTGTAGGTTGAATTCCTACTGATTCGTATTCTTTTGCGGTTCTTAGGTTGAATTCCTAATGAACCAAAATCATTCTTCAAAATTCCGTCTGTAGGTTGAATTCCTACTAATTTATATTCTTTTTGTGGTTCTTAGGTTGAATTTCTATTGAATCAAAATTCATTCTTCAAAAAATCAATCTGTAGGTTAAATTCCTACTGATCCATATTCTTTTGTAGTTCTGAGGTTGAATTCCTATCAAACCAAATTCATTTCTCCAAAAAATCCAATCCGTAGGTTGAATTCCTACTGATTCACATTCTTTTACGGTGCTGAGGTTGAATTCCTATCAAACCAAATTCATTTCTCCAAAAAATCCAATCCGTAGGTTGAATTCCTACTGATTTACATTCTTTTACGGTGCTTAGGTTGAATTCCTATTAAACCAAATTCATTTTTAGAAAATTCCATTTATAGGTTGAATTCCTACTAATCCATATTCTTTTACGGTTCTTAGGTTGAATTCCTATTGAACCAAATTCATATCTCAAAAAGTCAATCTGTAATCAATATTCTTTTACGGTTCTTAGGTTGAATTCCTATTGAACCGACCTCATTTTTCAAAAATTCAGTCTGTAGGATGAATCCCTACGGATCCATTATTCATTACGGCTCTTAGGTTGAGTCCCTGTTGAGCCAATGTTGTGTAATAAAACCAATATTTCCATGTTATTTCTTCCAAATTTCAGCTAAAGGTCCTATCAAAATCTATATTGAGTGATTATCTCACAAAAGGATTCTCGAAAACTTTGCCAATCTATTAAAAATGTGTTGATTCCAATATTTTACTGCACAAAAGAATCACCTCAGATTACCTCTAGTATTCTTTTCAAAAGGGTGAAGCTATCTGCGAAAAAGGGTAAAATTCAAATCTCCTCTCTGTTGATCAACCAAGAGGATGTAAAAAATATCCTTGGTATGACTAGCGAAAGAAATATTCAATGATGTTGAAAAGCTAGAAGCGAATCGATATTGATCATAGCTATGGTGTATGTTTAAAGATGATTTTCTGGCAATCAGGCAGTGGAAATATCCTAAGCGATAAAAAGAATCAACTCAATCCATGTCTCCTCATTCATTTAAGCTACAATCAAATATCCGCAAAAGGGATCTCTCAATTGTCGTCAAGTTGAAGGCGAATATGCGAGCTAGACCCCCGGGACCAAAGAAGATTCAGATCATCTCCAAGATGAAGGAGTTTGTGATAGATCCTTCCAGAGAACGTTCAGATCACCGTCAAGATGAAGGCGATTGCGCTGAACCTCCCGACAAACCCTAAAAGATATTTGATTTCTGCTATCATCTAAAGACCTTTTGAGCCAATATCATCAATAGAATTCTTGAGATAAAAGAAGGATCGGAACATCTCCAAGATGAAGGAGTTTGTGACGTACCCTTCCCTGAAAAAGAGAGAAAAAGTCAGGACATCTCCAAAATAAAGGATGATGTAAAAAGCCCGAGAAAGTTCAATGACTCAAAAAGAGTGCAAAAGGATCATCATGGGAAAACACCCAGATATCAAACTGCCAAAGTTGCCAGAAGTCATCTTTTCTTATGCAAAATTCTTTTATCAATATCTTTTCATTACTTGCTTTTATGAAATTAAGAATATTTCTTCTCTTCTCATATCAAGGAAATGGACAGCTTCCTTGAAGAAAATCATCAGCGCTAAAATTTTGAATTTGACTCTTAAGACCAAGGAGTTAACCTCGTTGGAGGAAATACTCTAGGTAAAAGAGAGAATATCTTTTTCACATACGTGCACATTCTCAAGCGTTTAAATCAACTACAAATTTTATCTTATTGGCAAAATTTTCTAGCTATTCCAAAAATGAAATAAATATTCAACATCTATTTTGATGCGACTTAGTGTTGTTTATATTTTCCAAAAGAGAATTGCCTCATTCTGGTGAGGTATTTCTCCCAGTCCCATCATGGTGTTCCCCATCAAGGAATCCATGCTTTGTATATTCATTCAAATAAAGATTATACATGAACCTCGTCCCACGAGGTATTTTTCAAAAATGTCCCATCCAGGTTAAGGGCTAAGCCTGTGTCTTTTAAAAAATCCTTATCTTTGTCTCAGCCGTGAGACTTCTTCAAAAATCTCTCCTTTTTACCATTTCAGGATATTCATCCCAAAGTCCCATCTCGATTTCCTCATTTTCTTTTGTCCAAATTACTTTTTTCTCGAGGATTTCGTTTCTTCCCAAAACCTTTCAGGATAAGGTATCAAACCTGAGAATAATGTTTTACAAAAAAATAAATTCTTCTACACCCAGTTCAGACCTTCTGACTGGGGCATTTTAGAAAATTTGGTGTGTCTTCTTTGCCACTAAGCTCGGCTTACAACTGGCTTAGCAGCAAAGAGGGGCATCTGTGAACACCTCAAATTTTCCAAAAAATCCAAAAATTCCCCTTTTGTCCCTAAACTCACATTTTCTGAATAATTGGATCAATCTTAATCAAAATTCCATTCATTTCTCGGATTTGCTAGAATCCAAACTCAGTTTTTTTTTTTATTTTTGACCCAATTTCTGATCCAAATCGGGTTTGGATCCATTATGGAATCCCAATTCTCAAATTTAACCCGATATTTCCCAGAAACCTCATTTTCAAAAAAAACTTACAATTTCAAAACAAATATTTTGTAAAAACACTTCAAAAACCCCGTCTGAATCCGATCCTTTGAAAATTCTCAGGTTTTTCTCGTATTTTCTCATATCTTTAGAAATTCTCTCAAAATTAAATAAGTTTTAATAAAAAAATGTGTATTAGTTTGACCCCCCTTTTACTCAACCCCTTTTTAAAAAACGTTGAAAAGAGCCTCATTTTGGAAAAAAATTTACAAAATCGGACTTGTTTTGAAAAAAAGAGAGAAAACCCTAATTCGAGGTTTTCATAAAATAGGGTCTCTCTCTCTCTCTCTCTCTCTCTCTCTCTCTCTCTCTCTCTCTTTCTCTCTCCCTCCCTCTCTCGGCTTCCCTTCACGAAAATTTCTTCTGCTTTATCTCCTTCGACGGCCTCTTGGGAAGCCTTCATCACCAACGATCTCCTGGTCGACCGTTCATCTCCAACCGAACCATCCTCTCGAATCTTCCTTCTCCCCCTTTAAAAGAAGCACGCGGGGGCTCCCAATGATCATCCATTATCACCCCACCATTACCTCCCTTCTTCCTCTTCTTCTTCTAATTCTCTTTTCCCCTTTTCTGTCGGCTGAAGCAAAAGGTTGTCGGCAACCTTCAGAATCCCTGTAAAGCTACGATCAATCAATCTTCCCACAATCTGTTTTTCTCTTCAAGTATCGATCGTCGGCAAGCAATATCGATTATCTGTCAATCCCATCCGCAATCCATCTTCTCGCAATCATCCATCGACTTTTCTTCTGGAGGATCGACCATCCCCGACTGTCTCTCAGCAGGATCGCAGGAGATTTCCACAGTAAGCAAAAAGAAAATTCGCTCCTTCCTGCTCCTGCAATACCAGGCCATCAGGTAAGTTGCCATCTACCTTCCCTCTCGCTATTCTATTTTATTTTATTTGGCAGTTCTGTTTAAACATTATCGCTTAGTTTTCATGGTTTTTCCTCTTATCTCATCTTCCTCCTTCTGTTTTCCCCCATCGTTGCCGATTTTTTTTTAGATTTTCCCTGTTCTTGCCCCCATTCGAGCATTCACATAGCATCGATCTTGCATATAGCAAGTGTCGATCTATTTAAATATGCAACAGTAAAAGGAACTAATAGGTTCCAACATTTCTCTGCATTTCTAATTTATTTATTCTTGTTCTCATGTGATTCATTTGAACGTCAATCTGTTTCTTCTGTTGATTCACGGCTTTATATATCGATTTATCTTTTAAATCTGGACTTTCTGTTTCGTATGATGCTCTACTCTTTTGATTCAAGATTATTTGTTATTTACCACCATTGTCTCATCCTGTTTATTTTTGTTCTTTGCCTTGAATTAGCCTCACTATTCTTGTTTTTCTCTTCATTGTATTATTTTCTCTGTATTGGCATGTTTCGTTTCAGTTTTAAGACTATTATCATTCGCCAGTCTTCTTTCTCTTCATCTAGCATTAATATAATTCTTGTAAAGTATTAGATCAATTCACAATCAGTCTACCAGGAAGCCAGTTGGATCTATCGAGGATTTCGATCTTCGGTTTCGCTGTGAGATTTTGTGATCCATCGAAAGAAAAGAGGATGATCGATATTTCTCGTGAATTGTCGGTTCTGCTGTAATTTTGTGGCATGCTCTGCTAAAAATTGATCTATGAGAATCGATTCATTGACGCAAGCTTCTTCTTCTTTTTCTTTTTATTATTTGTCTGTCGATCTTGACTTCCTATGCTATTACGTTGCATCGCACCAGTGTATTCAACCATTATATTGCTCATTTTGATTTAGCATTTCCCTTCTAAATTTTGATTTCTGACGATCTCTCTTTTGATGACTCGAATCCCTGCTTTGTTTGATGGTCTTGAACATCTATTCGTGCTTTTGAACTCCACTTTGCAACTGGGAGCCCAATAATAAAATATGCCCAACTTTGGCTGGTTGTGTGATCCGGCCCAAGCAAAAGATACCCCGTGATGAATGGTGAGGTTGAGAAGTTGCCAACGGACAACCCCTAATAACATTCTTAGCATCCGACCATTGTAGCAAATTTTGATGATGTCGGTGCTATGGTCCGTTTTCTGCATCTTTTCATTTCAGTAGTTATTGTGTTTCAAAGATTCGCCAGAGATTTTGTTTTGCCCATCTGAAGATAAGTAGTTTTGGTTTACCCTGGAGTCGGTTGAATCCTCATGCTCCTGCTGCCCTGTTACAATATCACCCAATTTCCCAACCTATGCTACAGTCACCATCTGCAGCCATCGTTATAGCAGAAACTTGGGTGATCATTTGTTACAACACCTTGCACCTTCCAACACATTATTCCACTTTATCTTCCATACTCTCATAGTCACATTCGAACATTGATCATGGTTGCATCATGTAAGGCCTTCTCTCGTTTGAAGCCCCTTGATGGATTTTTGAGGAACTTTTGCAGTCACGGCAAATCTTTGAGTTTTATTGGGTTCTGCAGTAGAATCTGATTGAGTTAACTGCGTTAATTAAGTCTTGCTGAATTGGAAAAGATCATTAACAAGATTTATGGTTGTTGTTTGTCACTGCAGAGTCATCTTTATGCAAGAGGCATATGTTAAAGCTCTGTTTTGTTGGACATGAGCATTCAGGTTGAAAATTAAGTGGCAGAAGCTGAAAATGATTTGCGATTGCTGGTAGTGATAACAGCAAAAGAACGATGGTGATCTGATTTCTCATCCAAACCATTCAACTATGCTCCAGATTATTGTATGATCTGTTTCTGTCTGATCCTAATAGACAGGTACAAGAGAAGAGATGAGCGATAGAGGAATTTCTCACACCCCAAGTCCGAATCAGGTTTTCTGGATTTCTGCAAAGCTTTGATCCCAAGCCTGTCTGTCGTGCTCGTTAGATTGTGGAGGAGGGTCGTAAAATTCTGTTGGCAAACAGAAGTCTAGCCTGCTCTTCTCAAAAGGATGCTTCCATCACATCCAGGATGCCAGCTATCATCAAGAGAAAGTTCATGAGCGGTTCCAAATTCAGCAAATATTGAAAGATCATTGGAATCCTTGTTATCATCTGACCACTGTAGATGCACCAGGTAATTCTTTTGTGAAATTATTTCAGTACAGTCCTGAATAAGGATAATATTATAATTTTAGTATTCCATTTGCTTGCTGCAATAGCATATACTCTCTTCATCACTGTCATTTTTGCAGTCATGACACTCCAAAACATGCCTATCACAGCACTTACCTGTTAATGCACTGTTCACTCTTCATTGTGGCTTCCACAACAACAATACCACTTCACTTTCACCTTGTAATATCTGTTAGCTATTACACATTACCGCCACCTCAATTCTGCCATACCACCTGCCGCAGCATATCATTAGATATGTTCATGGCATATCGATTGATATGTTTACAACACATCATGCACTTAGGCATATTTACACTCTTCACTCATTCACAGCATTGTGTTTCCTATGCAGCATTGTATTTCCTATGCAGCATCACCAATGCACCATTCACTACATTTGTACACTTATGAAACATCACCTAGGTACCTTGCATTTACACATGCTGCATACCTTCATCACAATCTTCAGCCTATTCCACCCACAACTGCACCTTTATACCCTTCACAACCCTTCACTCAGTCATCTTCCACCTATGCACAGCACTTTCGTGTGCATCTTACATTTTGTCCAAGTTTAGCACCTTCGTGATGGGTCATGATTACTTGTGGCAGATCACAAACTGCAGCAATTCTCTGGCAATTCGTGGGTTGCCATATTCTAACCCCATGGCATGTAGGCTTCCCAATAGGAATTCTTCTTCAGCTTAGTACATGACATACTTGTTTCTATTAGTATAACGTATCAAATATACATCTCCATATAGGTTTGCTCATTAGTATAATCATTGTGTATGCATTTTCCTTTTATCATCATATTGCAATATGGCTTCTTAGTTTCTTTTTCTTTTTTTATATTCTATATTTCGTTTTGTACTAACTTTGTTTTCAGGAAATATGTAAGGTTATCCTCCTTCTGAGATTAGAAATCCTGTAATTACAATTCTATTCAATACTGGTAATAGCTATGTATTAATGAGAAATTTTTTATTTTATTAGATTAGAATGAATAAGCATTATAAATGTCATAAATTGTTTGTTTTCATGCTTTTTGCCTTTATTTTCCAAAATCTCACAATGGTGAAACATGAATGGCACGTGCACCATTTTATAAAAGGTAATTAATCCTAAGTTGATGATTTACATCAATGGCCATAGTCAGGATGTAAACAAAACTTAGAATTTTTATCTTTTACGAAATAACACTGGATCCCCACTGGATTCTTTTCAAAGTTCATCATATTTTCTTTAAATATTTTCCTCTTTTATCAGAGTTTAGTTTAAAATTTATTCAATATATATATCAATGGCCATAGTTAGGATATATTGAGAATTAATTTCATCTTAAACTCTATAAAAGCACCAAAAATGTATTTTTATTCTTCACTTGAATTTAAATGAGATTATTATATAATACATTCAATGACCATAGTCAGGGATGTATTATATCTTCAATCTTATTCTTAATTCATTTAAAGAATGAAATATGCTTTCAAAATCCAATTTCAAATTCTTTAAACTCATTCATCATATAGGATAGAGTCGCATCATACTTTCAAAATTTCTTTTCAAAACTCCAAGTGATTTTTGAGTATTTTCTTCATTTTCTCAGATCAATTCTTTAAATTCAATTCTATCCCATTCCAAGATTCAAAATTCAATTTCAAAGTCCAATTTGACTTTGAAATTTCAAAATCATCTTATATTCAAAATTTCAATTTCCAAATCAAAATTCAAACTTCAAAGTTCAATTTTACTTTGAAGTTTTTTATTCATCTTCTGATTCAAAATCAAGTTTATTTTCTTATCTTCAAAATCAAAATCAAAGTTTGAGATTGATTCTGAATCTCAAAATTAGACTCTTCCTAAATTTTAAATTCAATCTAGGTTTTCAAAACCCAGACCCATCTTCAAAAAGTCCCATTTGGACTTTCAAAATCCAAATCAAAAGTTAAAACCCAATCCCACCTTAGATCTAGATTTCCAAATGCAAATCTCCACTCTTGGATCTTAGACTTCAGATCCAAATTCCATTTAGGATCCAGAATTCAACTCTGTCTTGGATCTTAGACTCCGGATCCAAAATCCATTTTAGGATCCAGAATCCAATTCTATCTTGGATATCAAACTTCAGATCCAAAATCCATTTTAGGATCCAGAATCCAATTCCATCTTGGATCTCCGACTTCTGATCCAAATTCCATTTAGGATCCAGAATTAAATTCCATCTTGGGTCTCAGACTTCAGATCCAAATTCCATTCCAAATTTCGGATCCAATTCCATTTAAGATCCTAGAATTCACCTTCATGTTGAATCCCAGACTTCGGATCCAAATCCATCCTAGAATTCAACTTCATTTTGGCTCTCAGACTTCAGACCCAATTCAAATCGAGATCTCAGATTCAGCTTCATCTTGGATCTTAGACTTCGGATCCAATTTTATTTAGAATTCCAGAATCAGGATCCAATCCTATCTCAGGTCTCAGATCCATTTTCATCTTGGGTATTAAACTTCAGATCAAAATTTCATTTTAGATCTTCAAATCTAATTTCCAACTTTCAAAGTCAATTTCCAATTTATTTCTCAAGTCCAATTCAAAATATTGAGATCAAAAATCGATTCTTGAAAATCGATCCTAAATTCAAAGCCCATTATAACTTTGGAAAATCATTCTCATTTCAAAAATTCCATTTCTAAATTCCTTTTCTCCTCATCCACAGATTTATATCTCCAAATCCTGATCCTTCCAAAACTTAGGAAATTCAAGTCTCTTCTGCATCCTGAGTTGGATTCAAAAACTGAAATCAGATTCAAACCTTTGAACCATTTCTTCACTCTATTATCAATTTCATCTCAGAAACACTTGGGGATTTCCAAATCATTTTCAAAAAGAGCATATATCCTTACATTGCACAAGCATGATTCTTTGTGCATTTAGACTTAGAATAAATTCTTAGATAATCTTTTAGCAAAGCAAAAAAGGCATAGATTCGATCCTTGGTTCGATTACCCCTGATAAAGGCGCCAGGAACGGTCAAACCTCGTACCGACGAGCGAGCCCCATCTCCCAATTTCCTGCAAATATTTCAAAAACAGAGGCGAGTAATCTTTTTAAATATTTTTAAGGTCAAGTGAGACCTTCGCGAAGGAGTTCCTCTCTCTCTTTCTTTTCTCTTCTCTCTTTATTTCTGTCTTTTATTTTCTCTCTTCAAAAAGGAGGAAATAGAGGTTAGAAAGGAAAAAGAGAAGGAAGTGAGAGAATACCAAGAGAGGAAAAATTTTGCGATGATCACAATATCCCCACATGCCATCGGGTTCATCTTAGAGTAGTATAAGCCAATACTCAGTATGATCGAACCTCCTTACCTTCTTTCTGCCAAGTTAGTTCCCTTTTGGCAGTTTCTACTCAGATGCAGTTAGCAAACCACAAAGGAAGAGGACACATGTCTATGCTACGGCAAAGCATAAGCATGGGTTATACTAAAATTCCAGGAGTGAAATCATAGGCTTATACTGTAGCAGAGCATAAGCATATGCTTATCACGAAACTGCAGAATTGAAAATATACACCTATGCTATAGTAAGGATGAATATTCTGCCATGATAAAAATGTATATATGTGAGAAAAAAAAGAGGGAAATCAGAGGACAATCACCCAAAGAGGCAGAGCAAGTAACAAAATAATACAATTATGATGAGATTTTAGTAGAATTATCGATTTTATGAGAATTCAGAGATCTCAAAATGAGACGAGGCAGAGGATATCAAAATAGAATAAAAGTGATGATGCTGGACCGAGAGAAGGAAATTCTCAGAAAAGAAATCACAATAAATAGAGATATTCAAGTAACCTCTCAGAAAATTAAATAAGAAATCAATAGAGACAATGAAGGTCCTACATATGTAGCCTCAAATGCTGTGAGCATAGGGGCAACCTTAATGTTGCAATGTGTATCGTCAAGTCTGCAATAAGCAGACCGATGATACAAGGTTGCTTTTGAATAAATAAAGAAAAAAAAAACGTGAAGGATTAAAGAAAATGCAGCAAGGAAAATAAAACAGACGAGGGGGATGGATTACTTACCTTTGATTATTACGGCTGGTGGTTAAAGAAAATTCTTCGATCCTTCCAGAGAAGAGGAGTTCAGATGGTTTGTAGACGTCTTCTCTGATTACTGTCGCCGGTGTTGAAGGGTCTTTGATCGATCAAAAGGAGGGGAAGCACCAGGAAAAGGGGAATGACGATTAATGGAAGCTTGCTGGATGGCGATTAATGGATGCCTGAGCTCGATGAATGATAATTGATCGAGAAAGGCATAGGGGACTTGTGAACAACCGATGCCATTGCTTCTCTTCCTTGCGTCCCTTTTATAGAGAGGGGAGGAAGGCTCTGGAACGGGTTCGTTGGAGATGAATGGAAGGGAAGGCATGCGATGGTGATGGGCGGACGAGGCCTGTGGGAGGAAGATCGACGGGTGGAAGACGCAGGGAACTCTCTGGAAGGGATCGGGAGAGGGAGCGATATGGTTGAGGATCAATGGCTGAAGCAAGGGTAGCCAATCGAATGGTTGAGGAAGGATGGGGGTTACGTTGGAGACGAAGAGTGGATGAAGGCCAAGGTCGTTGGTGATCAAGGATGGAGATGAAGGATGAAGGTGGATAGCCGATGGAGGCTTCGAGAGGGAGGGCTTGCGAGAGGGAGCGGGAGAAAATGAGACAAAGAGCGAGACAGAGAGAGAAAATGAGACAGAGAGAGAAAACGAGATAGAGAGAGAGCGAGACAGAAAGAGAGACCGTTGTCAATTTTCTTGATTTTCAAAAAGAGGGTTCTCCGATTTTTCAAAACAAGGTTCAAAAATTTTCTCTAAAAGAGGTTTTTGTAATTTCCTTTGTATTTTAAATTTTTTGTTCGTTTTCTTGGTATTTTCTGTATTTTTGAAATAAAACTCTAAAATTTACGAGAAAACAAAGGATTTTTGACACATATTTTTGTAAAAATTGAAAATATTTACAAAAGAAAGGTTTTTCGAGAATTCAAGGCTATTCTCTGAAAAATTCTTCAGAAAACGGGTTTGAATCTGGAATTTGAGGAAATTCTCGAGTTTTGAACCTCAAATCGAGAAATATAGAGCAATGAATCCAAACGGATGCCGGATGGTCTGTCTGAGCCATTCAAAACTATTTTTGGTATTTTTGTAATTTTAATTTGAGAGTTGGACAACGAGGCTCAGATTTGGATTTTGAATTGGATTCGGATCCGAAATTGAGTCATATATAGAAAATTGACTTGATTCCAGTAAATTCGAGCAATAAACTGGAATTTTGAGTGAAAATGACTCGATTTACTCAAAAAATGGGGCCCAAAGGCAGAAAAAGAATATTTACAAGATTTTGAAAAATTTACGGTGTTTACAGATGACCCTCTTTGCTACTAAGCTGGTTGAAGGCCAAGCTTAGTGGCAAAGAAAACACTCCAAATTTTGAAAAATGCCCCAGTCAGCAAATCTGAATTGAGTGTGGAAGAATTAGTCTTGAA
Organism: Nuphar pumila; assembly: GCF_984573655.1. Lineage (NCBI taxonomy): Eukaryota > Viridiplantae > Streptophyta > Magnoliopsida > Nymphaeales > Nymphaeaceae > Nuphar > Nuphar pumila. The sequence goes on along the minus strand of NC_143254.1, from coordinate 84,884,366 downwards.
AGACATGGTTTTTCAGGCTTGATACCTTATCCTGAACGGTTCTGGGGAGACGAAATCCTCGAAAATGATATGACTGAATAACAGATATGAGGAAATCATGACGGGACTTTGGGTGAAAATCCCGAAATGGTGGAAAATTAGAATTTTGATCAAGTCTTATGGGTGAGACAAGATCAACTTTTTGGAATGATTCAGGTTTAGCCCTTAACCTGGATGGGACGAAGATATATCAAGATGAATTGATTGAGGAAAAGGAATACATGAGGACCTTGATGGGACACTTTTGAGAAAAATGCCTCGTGACATGACGCTCAAGTATGATCCTTTCTTGTGGATATACAAAGCATGGATTCCTCGATGGGAAGAACCATGATGGGACTGGAAGAACATACCTCGTCTAAATGAGGCTCAGGTTTTACCCAAACGTGAAAAAGGAAGGTACCTCGTGGAGAGACGAGGTAACAGGTTTAATCCTTAACCTGAAAGGGGCTGACCATACAGAATCTTCTGATGAAGAAACCGTGATGGGACCAAAAGAAACACATCGTCAGAACAAGATTCAAATTTAACCCTTGACCTGAGTGGGGGAACCGTACGGAATCCTTAAATGAAAAAATCATAGTGGGATTAGAAAGGATATCTAGTCAAAACAAGATTCAGGTTTTGCCCTAACCTGCACGAAAAAATACCTCGTGGAGCGAGGTTCAGGCTTAACCCTTGACCTGAAAGGGGAAACCATACAGAATCCTTGAATGGAGAAACCATGATGGGACCTTCGGAATTTGGACAAACAAATCCAGAAGGGGTTTGCGAGAAGAGAAAAATGGGGTTCCCTAAAGCTTAGAAAAGGGATGATCTTGGGCGCCTTATTGCTGAGACTAAATCAGCTTTTGAAAAACAGACGACCTCTCGCAGAAAGTTTTGGTGATACCTCGAGGAGCGAGGTAACAAGTTTAATCCTTACCCTGAATGGATACAGAATCCTCGAGGAGCGAGGAAACTGTGATGGGACCTCTAGACTTCGCACAACAAGTCCAAGAGGGGTTTGCAAAAGGATTGAAAATGGGGATGGGGTTGATAAAGGGGCGCCTTATTGCTGAGACTGAAATAGCTTTTGACAATAATAGACCTTTTGCAGAAAATTCAGATTTAACCCTTATCCTGAGCGGGAAGTACCATACGGAATCCTCGAATGAAGAAACCGTGATGGGACTGAAAGAGATATCTCGCCTGAATGAGCCAACTCTTTATTTTTGAAAAATATAAACAACGCTAGGTTGCATCAAAATAGATATTGAATATTTATTTCATTTTTGAATAGCCAGAAAATTTTACCAATGAGATGAAATTGTAGTTGATTCAGATGCTTGAAAATACGCACGTATGCCAAAGATATTTCCTCTTTTACCTAGAGTATTCCTTCCAAATGAGGTTAACTCTCTGGTTTCAAGAGTGAAATTCAAATTTTGGCGCTATTGATTTTCTTCAAGGAAGCTATCCCTTTCTTTGATATGAGAAGAAAAGAAATATTCTCAATTTCATAAAAGCAAGCAGTGAAAAAATATTGATAAAAGAATTTAGCATGAGAAAAGACAATTCTTGGCAATTCTGGCAATTTGATATCTGAGATATACTTTTTGGCACCTTTTGAGACAGGATGATTTTTTTGTTTGGGGTTTGGCGAGAATTTCATCACATCACCTTCAACTTGGAGATGTTCTGATCTTTTCTAGAAGAACACTTCACACAACCTTCAACTTGGAGGTGATCAGGGTTTTTCTTGTCCCCAGAAATTGATATAGATGTCTCTTTTGATTGAAGTTCTTTTGATAGTATGAATCAAATATCTTTTAAGGATTGGCGGGAGGTTCATCACATCAGCCTTCAACTTGACGATGATCTAAACTTTCCCTGGAAGGACACGTCACAAATCCTTCAACTTGGAGATAATCCGAGTCTTCTTTGCCCCCCCGGGGGGTCTAACTCGCCTATAAGTCTTCAACTTGACGATAGTTGAGAGATCCCTTTTGCAGATAGTTGATTATACTTTACTTCATTAGGAAATTGAATGGATTCTTTATTCATCAGAATACTTCCATTGCTTTTCTTGCCAGAAGAATCATCTTTTAAAATGCACTATAGCTATGATCAATATCAATTTGCTTCTAGCTTTTCAATATCAATGAAGGGTGAAGGTGGATAGCCAATGGAGGCTTCCAGAGGGAGGGCCTGCGAGAGGGAGCAGGAGAAAATGAGACAGAGAGAGAAAACGAGACAGAGAGAGAGCGAGACAGAAAGAGAGACCGTTGTGAATTTTCTTGATTTTCAAAAAGAGGGTTCTCCGATTTTTCAAAACAAGGTTCAAAAATTTTCTCTAAAAGACGTTTTTGTAATTTCCTTTATATTTTGAATTTTTTGTTCGTTTTCTTGGTATTTTCTGTATTTTTGAAATAAAACTATAAAATTTACAAGAAAACAAAGGATTTTTGACACATATTTTTGTAAAAATTGAAAATATTTGCAAAAGAAGGGTTTTTTGAGAATTCAAGGCTATTCTCTGAAAAATTCTTCAGAAAACAGGTTTGAATCCGAAATTTGACGAAATTTTCAAGTTTTGAACCTCGAATCGAGAAATATAGAGCAGTGAATCCAAACGGATGTCGGATGAACTGTCCGAGCCATTCAAAACTATTTTTGGTATTTTTGTAATTTTAATTTAAGAATTGGACAACGAGGCTCAGATTTGGTTTTTGAATTAGATCCGGATCCGAAATTGAGTCAGATATAGAAAATTGGCTTGATTCCAGTAAATTCGAGCAATAAACTGGAATTTTGAGTGAAAATGACTAGATTTACTCAAAAAACGGGGCCTAAAGGCAGAAAGGGAATATTTACAAGATTTTGAAAAATTTGGGGTGTTTACAGGACTCCACTGAGTTCATCAACTCCCTAAGAGTTGGTGCACGTGCCATTCATATTCATCCATAGTGATTTTAAAATAAAATGCATGAATCATACAATCAGGATATTGCAGAAATTCAAACTATATGATATGCATCCTAATCTAAGCAGAAAAGTAAATCTCTTATTCCAAAGTTACATTATTACGTCACTAAATAAAATAAAAGAAAGAAAATTGCAAACTCCAGATCCTTCCTTTGAATGTCCTTGTCAAGCTTGAAATGTGGTTAGCTCAAATATGTGGGTTTTTCCAAGATTTTTCAATAATATCCTGAAATTATTGGACTTAGTTGGATATAAACCTGATTTTCATATTTCCTTGATATTTGAATGATTTAAAATGGTGCAAATGCAGTAAAACCCAATAATAAATAGTTTGAAATTCAGAATTGTGGTCAAAATAACCAAAATACCCCTAATATTGAGGTTATACCTTTTAAAATCAGGGTTTTTGAAGGAATTTTGACAAAATTTGGGAATTTTATAATGCAAATGGAGTCAAATGATGATGAAATGCATGATGTGACATGATGACATGCTGCTAGACACGATGGGGCTACTAAATCAGAAGTGACATTTATAATTTGGCCAAAATAACGAATTTCGCTTGTTTTTCGCCTGGATCGGGGTCCCGCGGGGACCCTGTTTTGATGATACGGTTAACCGATCATCAAACTGTTCTCAAATCATGCAAAATTTGGTAGAGAGCATCCCTCTACCCTTAGTAACAGTATAGAAAAATAAAATACATGAAATGATATGACCTAGATGCAAAATTTCAAATAAAATTATAAAATATGTGAATTTCGCCTACGGATACGAACCAAACATAGTATTTAACACAAAAATGCAGAAATACACCATAGAAATGTCTGATATTTTGCAGGCTGCTAAAAAACATGAAAATGAACACATTTGGTTTTTTACAGCTCCGGGATTTGACCTACGATGAGTTTGGTAGCAGAGATTTAATTCTGACGGGACTGAAATCAATGGGATTCTCTGTGGAAATGGATACAAAATGATAATTTACCACCAAAATTCCCAAAATTTAAAAGGGATACTACTGACATGCATATGAACAACTTTCATTTGTATGGTCTTGGCATTTGACTAACCAACAGAGAAATAAAAATATGATATTATATGCATAAATCAGAAGAGAGGATAAAAACACCAAAACAGGAGACAGAAATAAAAAATACGAAAATAGCATTAATACAGTTCTAAAAATTGCAATATTCTGGAATCCAATAGAATACATTTAGAACATGAAAGTTCCTTTTTACAGATCTGAATTTGGAGTTATGTCCAGAGAGAACTAATCGACTCAAGTCGATCCAGAGTCTCAGAGACGCGAATTGGTCTCTGACATGTGTCCCGAACTTTCAAATTTTTACAGGCAGCATAGAATTCAGAAAAATCAGCTAAAATCATGTTAAAAACTAGACTTCAATCCAAGTCTAGGAAATTTTTTGGATTAGGAATAGGATCTCCCAGAAAGGATATATCTATTTTACAAGTTGAGATCAAATGTCTTGAGCATTTCCCGTGTCTTAAAACCCGACTTGACATTTTAAATTTTGAACAAAGCAAATGAAGTCAAAAGTCTTCTATTTTTTTCAGAATATCAGGGACATCTATCCTCCTGCAATGTGTTTTTTTTGACATTTTTAGAGAAAAATAAATACATAAAATGACATATAGACTGACTGAAAAAAATAGAGGATTACAGAAACTAGACAGAATTGAAATAAACACTAAATTAAACCTAATTAATTTCTAAAACATGCTAAATTAATGAAATAAAATATGAATTAAATCTAAATAAATGCATGAGTGCTATAAATCATCAAGGAAGCATGCATATTTTAATATATGTCATTTTATGGGAATAGTTCAATCCATCTTCCGGACGAACCCTTTCTTTAAAACGAAAAATTTATGTGATTCAGTATGTGAATCAAAATAGAAACATTGTTTCAATAGAATCGACTTGGATGGGAGCCTACCTTGTGTTCTTATGGTATCTCTAGACCTTCAGTAGGGATCAAAAGGGGCGTGGACTCAGAAGAGAAAAAAAAGGAGTTCAGAACTTAGGTTGAAATTCAGATCCAACAGAGAAGAAGCCTCCTTTGACTGGGCGTGGGCTAGGGTATTTATAGACTTTTTGGAGGATTTTGAAATTCAAACAAAATAAATCTGGACCCTCTATGTGGCACCATCTCACAGGATGCTACTTTGGATTTTTTGAAATTAAATAAATGCAAATTTTGTAAATAAGACACCTCAGCAGAATTTGAAATTTTTTGAAAAGGAGTTGGCTTGATTTTCTCTGCAGGAGCTTCCCATGTGGCGCCACCTCAGAGTGGGCCACTTTGGATTTTGTAAAATAAATAAAATAAAATAGAAAGCTCTGGATTTGCACCACCTCAGTGTGGAGTTTGAAACTTTGAATTTTTTACTTTTCCTAGAGGAAGCAGAGATGGACATGTGGCACCACCTCAGGGTGATTCCATATTGACATGTGTCAAAAGGAAGGAACAGAGGAAGCACATGGCGCCACCTCAGAGGCATTTGAAATTCTGAACTTGCTTTTCCTAAAATCAAGCTGCAGAGCTATTTGTGAGGAGAGCCCTTTTCAGAGATGTTGCCACCTCAAGGGGGTGATTTTGCCTTTTTTGGAAGGTGCCTTTTTGCTTTTTCTGAAGGAAGGAGAGCTAGACATGTGGCGCCACCTCAGAGATGTTTAAAAGTTTTCAAAACTTGTTTTTTTTTTTTCTGGAGGAGGGAGAGACTGACATGTGGCGCCACCTCAGGGTAGTTCCACAGTGCCATGTGGCAAGTGAGAGAGAGACAAAGGGGGGGGGACATGTGACACGTGGCATGAAATAAAGAGGGAGACTGAAGACATGTGGCGTCTCCTTAAAGAGGCCCCATATTAACACATGTCAGAAGATGAAAAGAAACAGATGTAGGGAGGACAAGTGGCAACTAATGGAGGTGCAGGGAAGAAGACACATGGTGTCACCTCAGGGTGACCCCATACTGACATATGGAAGGTGAGAGAAAGTGACATGTGGCATGATCTCTGGGCGAATCCCACGTTGACACATGGCAGAGGATGGAAGGAGAGAGAAAATACCAAGTGGCGCCACTTCAGGCTCCTACATTTGAGGCTTTTTGAATTTCAAGTTTTATGAGAGGAAGGCCTATGTGGCATCAATTCAGGGACAAAGCTCCTATGTTCTGGGGACTTTTGAATTTCTGCTTTTTCACAAAAAGAGAGGGCTTATGTGGCGTCAATCCAGGGTGGCTCCACATTGCCCTGTGGCAAGAGAGAGAGGAAGTACCTGATGGCGCCTCCTCAGGGACAAGATTCCTATTTTTTTGGCTTTTTTTGAAAGCTAAACCTAATTTTGAGAAGGATAGTGTGATGCCACCTTAGGATGGGTACCACCTTGCTTTTTATTAAGGTAAGAGTAAAAAGGTAAAACCTCTTTTTGGGATTTTTATAAAAACCTAAGCTAACTAGAAAATGTGAAATAAAACTTGGCCTAATCTTGAAAAATTTTGAAGGGAGGTGGCCCCTGTAGGGCGATTTTGTAAAAGAATGATATTTGAAATCGCTGACAAAAGGGTAAAATCTGAGGTAAAATTGCTAAATCCAAAGCTTCATCTCCTTCTTCAGGCAGAGTTGATTCGGTTGTCAAAATTTGAAAATCTATATTGATAACTATTCAGATCGTTTTCCTGAGAAAATCTTTTGAGATTCAGAGTCCTGGGGGTAAAATGGGAAGAATTGATAATTTTGAAGACCCAGAGGTTTGAAATCAATTCTGAAAAAGTTAAAATTCGAATCTGGATTGAGAATTTTAAAAATCATGAGTTCTGGACCTCGAAATGACATGATATGCCGTGCAGTGATATGAAATGCCCATGTGATGATATGCAATGACATGTCTCAGGGAATTTCACACTGTATGAAGAACTGGAGATTTCAGTCTCTTGATATGAATAAGACTTTGAGATTTTGAGAATCGGGGTGAAATCTGGAGTCTTGTAGGATCGAAGCCTAGAAAATTACCATTTTGCCCTCCGATGATCCTGAAGGATGGTTCACAATGGTTGGTGGAGATGTCGGGGTGGTGAGTGAAAATTTGGGGTGTTTACAGATGCCCCTCTTTGCTACTAAGCCGGCTTGTGGCCGAGCTTAGTGGCAAAGAAAAACACACCAAATTTTGGACTATATATGAAAAATGCCCCAGTTAGAAGGATCTGACTGGGTATGGAGATATTAGCCCTGTTGAAGATAGTAGTTATGAAATGGAGAATAAAGAAGAAAGATTCACTCCGTGAGAGCGTAGTTCAGGTTTTTCCCATAACCTGGATGAGGCGAAAATACCTTGTATGGAATGAAGCTCAGGTTTGACCCTTAACCTGATGGGATGGAAATATTTCGTATAAAATGAAGTTCAGATTTTTAACCCTTGACCTGATTGGGGAATGAAATACCTCATCACATGAGGTTCAGGTTTGTGCCCTTAACCTGATTGGACAGAAAAACGAAATACCTCATCAAGTGAGGCTCAGGTTTATACCCTTAACCTGATCGGGCAGAAAAATGAAGTACCTCATCAAGTGAGGCTCAGGTTTGTACCCTTAACCTGATCGGGCAGAAAAATGAAATACCTCATCAAGTGAGGCTCAGGTTTGTACCCTTAACCTGATCGGGCAGAAAAATAAAATACCTCATCAAGTGAGGCTCAGGTTTGTACCCTTAACCTGATCGGGCAGAATGAATGGAATCCTCAAAAGAAGAGACCATGATGGAACCTTCGGATTTTGCACAATGAATCCGATAGGGGTTTTGCAAAAAGAAGGAAAATGGGGTCCCTAAAGCTTGAAAAGGGGTTGATTTTGGGTGTCTCGTTGTTGAGACTAAATAGCTTTTGAAATTGCCTTTTGCGGAAAATGATTGGTGGTTCGACCTCGAACCGAAATGGGATTGTCTATGGTGGGACAGTGGGGACACAGGGAAGTGTGCGAATCTGAGAGCTCACGCGCTCAGATTATACAAGAAGAAAAAGGCCTTGGTAACTCCCGTTAACAAGTCCTAAAGAGGGATTGAAAATGGTGTCAGGATGTATAAAAAATGGACATCAAGCTCTCACTTCACGTCAGGATAGCTAGAAAATGTTGTCAAAATGTTGAAAATTTTTGTTGTTGATTCAAAATGTTTGAAAATGATGCATATTGATGAAAATATTTCCTCTTTTCTACCCAAAGTATTGCCTCCAATAGGGTTACCTTTGTAGACTCATGATTCAAATTCAAGTTGCTTGCAATTGACTTTCTTCAAGGAAGTTATCAATTTCCTTGATATGAACAGAAAGAAAGAGTCGATATTGTGAGAGAAATTGGTGAAGGAATATTGATAATAGAATTTCACAAAATTTAAAAAAGATTCTTGGCAGAATGGGCAGTTTGATATCTTGGGATTTTCCACGATAATCTTTTTGCGCTTCTTTTTGAGACATGAAATTGAGATGGAGCTCTCTTGGGATTGGACGAAAATTTCATCGCATCAACCTTCAACTTGGAGATGCTTTGATCTTCCCTAAAAGAACACGTCACAAAACCTTCAACTTGGAGATGATCCGAGTCTTCATTGGTCCCAAGGTTTGTATTGATAAAATTGTCCTTTTGATTGAAAATCTCTTTTTGAAGGTAGCATTGATTAAATATTTTTAAGGATTGGCAGGAGGTTCATTGTATCAACCTTCAACTTGAATATGCTTTAAACTTTTCCTAGAAGGACTCGTCACAAAACCTTCAACTTGGAGATGATCCGAGTCTTCTTTGCCCCCGGGGATCTAACTCGTCCATCGCCTTCAACTTGACGATAGTTGAGAGATCCCTTTTGCTGATATGAAATGTCAGCTTTATTATGACTGAGGAGATTTTTATTGCTCAAGATATTTCTGCTGCCTTATTTTGCAAGAATGGTCTTTAGTATTGTGTCATAGCCACGATCAATATTAATCACTTATGGCTTCTGCAACAACATTGGATCTTCTTTGCTGGCCATATCGAGGATTTATTCTTCCTCCTTTTTGGTCAGCCCATAGAAAGAATTTGAATTTTGAATCCTTTTTCGCAAAAGTTTCGCTCTTTTGGAAGTAATGCTGAAGGTATTTTGCGGTAAAAATTTGTGCAATAAAGATTTTGAAATCAACAAGTAATTGATTGACAAATTGGAAAAATGTTCTTGAAATCCTTGGCGAAAGAGAGCATTTGAAGTCCGGTTTAATGCATTCGTGACAAAAATTATCCTCTCCTTTCCTCAAAGGGGAAGACTCAGGCTTAGCCCTTACCTGAATGGGAAATGAAAAATACTCCTCTCTTCCCTAAAGAGGAGGTGTTTGCAAAATGAACTTTCGAAGAGAAATTAAGCTTTCGTCAAAGCTTCCTAACATTAGGCTTCTCTTATGGAAAGGGGGCCGATAATAGTGAGGTCAGTAAATTGGGTCATGAAGGAATGAGTCCATCACACTCTCCCTAAAAAAAGAGTCTTCCATGATGAAATGGCCTAGTATGAAAATTGGTGGGGCCACAAGGGAAGTGAGTCTCCGTCGAGCCTCTCCCTGTAAAAGGGTTCCTTGTGTGAAATTGGGTTGCTGTTTTGCAAACAATTCACAAAGACGCGGGTTCTTTCAAACTCTCCCTGAAAAGGGGCTAAGTAAACGAATTGGATAGCATGCGAAAAGAACGAGCTCCCTCGAACTCTCCGTAAAAAGGGTCTCTCACAAGAGAAAATGATTGAAATTGGTATTTGATTGATGATTGAGTGACCCGAAGGTCGAAATTTGAAATTGGGTGACCCAAAGGTCAAAATTTGAAATTGGAATTGAGAATTGAGAATTGAAAATTGGAAATTGATTGACCAAAAGGTCGAAATTTGAGAATTGATTGACCCAAAGGTCGAAATTAGAAATTTGGAAATTGAAATTGAAAATTGGAAATCGAGTGACCCGGAGGTCGAAATTGGAGAATTGGTTGACCCTAAGGTCGATAATGATTGAGATAAAATTGATAACCCGAAGGTTTGAAATTGGGTGACCCGAAGGTCAAAATAGGAAATTTGGAAATTGATTGACCCGTGGGTCAAAATTGAGAATTGGTGGACCTGCAGGTCGAAATTAGAAATTGATTGACCCGAAGGTCGAAATTGAAGAATTGGTTGACCCTAAGGTCGAAATTGGGTGACCGGAGGTCAAAATTAGAAATTGGATGACCTGATGGTCAAATTTTTGGAAATTGAGGGACCCGAAGGTCAAAATTAAATACCTATTGAGGCTTGGAAATGCTTGGGAGAGAAAGGTTTAGAATGGTTGACAAATCTTTTTAACTTGATTTGGCGAACAAATAAGATGCCTAATGAGTGGAGGAAGAGTACTTTGGTGCCTTTATATAAGAATAAGGGTGATATACAAGATTGCACAAACTATCTTGGTATAAAACTCATGAGTCATACTATGAAACTTTGGGAGAGGGTGATTGAGTCTAGGTTGAGGAAGGTTGTCATGATATCGGAGAATCAATTTGGTTTTATGCCTGGAAGATCAACTATGGAAGCTATACATCTTCTTAGACAACTTATTGAAAGATATAGAGAGAGGAACAAAGATTTGCATATGGTTTTTATTGATTTAGAGAAGGCATACGATAGAGTACCTAGGGACGTTCTCTGGTGGACAATAATGAAGAAAGGTGTTTCTCTCAAGTACATTAGTATAATTAAAGATATGTATGAAGGAGTAGTAACCAATGTCCGCACTTGTGGAGGGGTGACAACCAATTTTTCGATAACGGTTGGGTTACATCAAGGATCTGCTTTAAGCCCTTTCCTATTTGCGATAGTGATGGATGAGCTTACGAGATCAATTCAAGAAAATGTACTGTGGTGTATGTTGTTTGCTGATGATATTGTTTTGATTGATGAGTCTAGAGCTGGGGTTAATGCTAAGTTAGAATTATGGAGACAAACATTGGAAGCTAGAGGTTTTAAGTTGAGTAAGAGTAAGACTGAATATATGGAATGTCGGTTTAGTAAGCAACGAAGTAGTGATGGGAGTGTAGTGAAGCTTGGTGAGCAAGAAATACCGGTGAATGATTATTTCAAATATTTGGGATCCATCATTCAAAAGTATGGAGAAATTGATGGAGATGTAAATCATAGGATAAAGGTTGGGTGGATGAAATGGAAAAGTGCAACTGGAGTGTTGTGCGATCGTAGAATGCCATTGCGGTTGAAGGGAAAGTTTTATAGGACGACTATTAGACCCGCTTTACTATATGGTACAGAATGTTGGGCTGCCAAGAGACATCATATTCAAAAAATGAGTGTAGCTGAGATGCGGATGCTTAGATGAATGTGTGGAAATACAATGAAAGATAAAATTCAGAACGAGGAGACACGTAAGAAGGTAGGTGTTAAACCCATTGAAAATAAGATGCGAGAGAATCGTTTACGGTGGTTTGGACATATTCGACGAAGGCCTAATGATGCTCCAGTTAGAAGGTTGGAGAAATGGGAAAATATATTAGTTAAAAGAGGTCGGGGTAGGCCTAGGAAGACTTGGATGGAGATGATAGGAAAGGATATGAATGCTTTGAACCTCACCGAGGACATGGCATTGGATAGAAATGATTGGAGGAAAAGGATTCATGTGGAAGACCCAAAATGAATTTCTTTTTTGGTTCATATCGCTGACCCCAATTGTTTTGGGATGAAAGCGTAGTTATTGTTGTTGTTGTTGTTGTTCGTACGAAGATTGAACCTAAAAGATATACTAATGCGACTGATGTGACATTAGCACGAGGGTTAGATTTTGGGAGAATCCCAGATTTTGGAAAAGGAACCAATACAAGTATTGGATTTTGAAAAAGAACCAACACAAATCTGGATTGGGAAAGAAAATTCGAGTCGTAACTCGATTCGATAAAGGAAAGAGATCACGCGTCGGAACCCGGATCAACAAAGGAGAATAGAGAGCTTGAGTGAGAGCTCAGATAAAGGAAAGAGATCACGAGTCAGAACCCGGATCAACGAAGGAGAATAGAGAGATCGAGTGAGAGCTTAGATAAAGGAAAAAGATCACGAGTTGGAACTCGGATCAACAAAGGAGAATAGCGAGCTCGAGCGAGAGCTCAGATAAAGGAAAGAGATCACGAGTCGGAACTCGAATCAACAAAAGATACTAACCCGAGTCGAAACTCGGATTAACAAAGGAGAAATAACCCGAGTCGGAACTCGGATCAACAAAGGATAGATAACCCGAGCAGGAACTCAGATTTTCAAAGGGAAAAAATAACCCGAGTCGGAACTCGGATTTTTAAAGAAAAAATAACCCGAGTCGGAACTCGGATCAACAAAAGAGAGTAATCCGAGTCGGAACTCGGATTAAAAAAGGATAGTGACCCAAGTGGGAACTTGGATTAACAAAGGAGAAATAACCCGAGTCGGAAGTCGGATTAACAAAGGACAGGTAACTCGAGTCAGAACTCGGATTTTCAAAGAAAAAAATAACCCGAGTCGGAACTCGGATTTTTAAATAACCCGAGTCGGAACTCGGATTTTCAAAGAAACAAATAACCCGAGTCAGAACTCAAATTTTTAAATAACCCGAGTCGGAACTCGGATTTTCAAAGGAACAAATAACCCGAGTCAGAGCTCAGATTTTTAAAGGAAAAATAACTCGAGTCGGAACTCGGATTTTCAAAGGAAAAAATAACTTTAAGGAAAATCCGAGTCAAAACTCGAATATCTAAAAGAAAATGGACCAACCTGGGGAGTTGGGTTTTGAAAGAAGTTCGAATAGGAATTCGAATCTTAAAAAAAAAACGTGATTAGAGGATCAAAATTTTGAAAATCGCCAGTGCGGGGACTGGGTTTTGGAAAAAGGATTCTATCTTTAAAAAAAAATTAAGGAAAAATTGACAGAGATTGTAGACTGAAGTTAGAAATTAATGATTAGGATGAGAAATAGATAGAATCACATTATTCATAGTCTCAGGATTTATCCCTTATCCTGAATGGGAAATGGACTGGATGCATAATAAATGCAAATGAAATGCCAATGCACATAGAATGCAAATGAAATGCAAATGCACATGGAATACAAATGAAATGTAGATGAAGTGTAAATGAATGATGAGACATTTTATTTGATCCTGCCTACATACAGAACTTTTTGAAAACAAATTTTCAAAAGATGCCCCAGTGTAATAGGGGTAGAAAATTTTGGATAAAAGAAGATAATTGACAAAGCGACTGAGTTCTTGATTGATTAGAGAAGCACCCTGAGAGAAATCATTCCTCATGAAAGACATATTGCAAGTGAAACAAGGAAAATTGATGATTTATTGATGTATGGGAAAAATAAACTGAATGAAGAATTATGGCTACATTTTCTCTTTAAACTGACGAAAGTAAGACTGAAAGGATGAGAGCATTAGTATTCTTCTTCTTCCTTGCTTTCAGGTAAGATAGTTGATTGGTCTTCTGACTCAGCTTTTACAAGAGATCCTTTGTCGATACAATCTTGCACGATGTTTTTGAAGTCAAAGCAATGTTCTATGTCATGCCCTTATGCTCAGTGATATTTTCAGAATTTATTCTTCCATTTCCCCAAAGTGATAAAAGGATCAGTAGCTTTTGGAAGTCTGACCATAATTTTGACCAACATGTACTCGAGCATGCTCTCTAGTGTCTGATCTAATGGGGTGAATTGGCGATCATATCTCCAACCCTTGTGCTTTATCATTTGCTGAACGCTTGGTTTCTGCTGAAAGCTAGATTGGGAAGGGTTAGTCAAAATGGCAGGTTGATCTTCTTTTCCATTTTTAATAAGGAGATGCTTGTCGATGCAGTCTTGAATGATGTTCTTCAGAATGAAACAGTGCTCAGTATCATGCCCTATGGCTCGATGGAACTTGCAAAATTGATCTTTAAATCTTCCCCTAATGACAGAAGGGTCATCGACTTTTGGGAGCTTAATCATCTCTCTAGCCAACATATATTGAAGGATTTCTTCATGTGGCTGATCTAGGGGAGTAAAGTCATGATTGAAACTCCAATTGTCGTGCTTCAGCTTTTCTTTCTGCTTCAACTTCTGGTGAGAACCTGATGGCAAAGGCTTGTTGTTTTGCTTGGAAGCATCTCCCCTTTTGCCTCCACAGCTACTTCTGTCGGAATTATAATTTTCCGCATTGTTGATCTTGCTATTGATATTTTTGGGGAAGGAGATAGATGTCTTTTCCTCTATGAGAGCCTTTCTGAGATTGTCTTTAGCTTTCTCGGTCATCATCTTAATCATTATTTTCTTGAACATGGCGTACATCTGGGGATCTATGTCATCATCTTCTTGTTGTTGGTCTTGACCTCTGACTGATCTTGGTGAATCCATTTCTCCCTTTGAAGCTGATGAATATATGATGTGCTGAGATGCTGTCGTCTATTTTCCTGACTTTGTCTGAACCATCAAATATTGTGACTGCTCTGTACAGAGTAAAGACCCAATTAGATTGTGAGGAAATTTGTTTTTTTTTTGGAAGAAATATTTGTTGGACATATGGTAGACAATTGAAAAAGTAACCTATTACTAGGGATTGATTCATCTCAGGAATCACGACAATCGTGTTGTCATTCTTTGCAAGAGAAATAACCAACGGAAAATGTGCCTTGTTACCTAGGCGAGGTCGTCAAACCATGATAGAAAGATAGAAAATTTTATTGGAATGAAAAAAATATGATTTTATTGATCTTGACAAAGAGGTGGAGGACAAACGATTTGCCACCATTCATAATAGTCGGCAAACATATTAGGACCAGGAAAGAATTTGAGAGTGACAAAGGAGTCCCAGTCGTAGCGGGCAGAATGATATGCCCCGGACCATTGTGCGGATATGAGATCAAATTCTACCATGGCTCCTAATAGCAACCGAGCTTCTACATATTGTTGTCTCTGGGAAAACTGTCGAACACACCGCTCTGGTTGATAGTGAGTGCAAAAGAATGGTCCCAGCAACTTGAACCGCTTGCCATAAGCATATGTGTATCTGGAGGGGATAATTGTCAATCAAAGTAGTCCCAGACGATGTCATCTTTTTGAGTGTTGTCGATCATGGATCGATACTGCGCCACTGGAAGGAGCTCTTGACCATTGTATCTGAAAGAATTTGCTCGGGCTGAAATGTGCTGGAAGAACTAGGATTGAAACACATAGATGCATCCTTCAACTAAAATGGACTCTCCAAGTGAGAACTGGGTTAACCCTCTGTACAGGAAGGCGAGTGCTGCCATGGCTATGGAGAGACGGTTGGTCTGTCGACTTCTCCATCTTCTCATGAGCTGGATTATTCTGATATCCATGTAGTTTTGTCCATCTGGGAAGAGGGTCAATCCTACGGTACAAAGAACCATTTGTAAACACCCCAAATTTTCCTCCTCATTCAGTATTCATCCATTTCATGTGTCATTGCATATCACTGCATACATTTGGCACACCATCTTAATGCATTGCATATCATTACATCTCATTATCGAGATCCAACACTCCTGTTTTCAAAATATTTAATCCAGATTTCATTTTAAAACTTTTCTTTCGAAATCAATTTCAAAACCTGGGTTTTTATTCAACATTCTGTCATTTTCCAACCCTTATAACCTTATATTTCGAACCTTATATTTCATTTTAAACTCAATTTTTAACTGATTTCAATTCTCAAATGAGACCCATTTAGGTGGTGTCGCTTCTGGATTCCTTTATTTATCAAATTTCTCAAAATTCTGAGAGTTTCAGTCCGATCAGGACTTTGTCCCAGAGTCTTAGTTCAGTCAAGAGTCTGTTCTAGAGTTTCTTTTACTTCCATTTTCAGTCTTTTCTGTTTGTTTTCAAAATTCAAGTCATTTTGCAGAGTCCAGTCAATTCAGGACTCTATTTCGGAGTTTCGGTCGAGTTAGGAGTCTGACCCTGGCTGTATTTTCTGACTTATTTCACCATTTTCTGATAAATTCTTTTAAAAACTCTTTCATTTGGCTTTAAAATTCAAAATCTCAGAGTCCTAAGAGTTCAGGACTCTAACCCGGAGTTTCAGACCACTCGAGACTCCATTTTCAGAAACTCTGACTTTTAATTGTTGATTTTAACCCTTTTTCAAAGCTATCTTTAGTGTTTATTTCAAAGTTTTCAAAACTCGATGTGGGCTCACTCAGTTGGCACCATATTCAGAGGAGTTCTGACCCTATACCATTTCAAAACTTTCAATTTCAAGTTTACTTTTGAAAATCTTTTGAAAACTCTCTCAATTTCAAGTTTTAAAATCGTTTTTGAAAAAAAACTCAAGTAGGGCCCACTCAAGGTGGCACCACATTTGAGAAAGTCAGGGTTAGTCTAGGCTTAGTCAGTGTCTTTGTTAGTTTTAGAAGTTTAGAAGAGTCAAAATCTATTTTGAAAGCTCATTTTAAAATTTGGTTTTTAAACTAATGTTTTTAGAGGTTTTTTAAAAAACTTTAAAAAACCCAAATGTGGAAAAACGCCAAGTGGCGCCACATTTGAGGGATTCTTAGGTTTAGCTAGAGGTTAATTAGGAATTAATTAGGATATTTAGGCTAGGGGTAGTTAGGTAACTCCACCCAAAAATCGCCCCCCCCCCCCCCCCCCCTCTTTAGAATCCAATTTTTTTAAAACTCTTATTTTTAACCAAAAAAATTTCTATAAATTGTCCTCATAGGGGGGGACGATTTTTAGAACTCTCTCCTTTGGATTCTTGGAGCTTATCTCTCCTCTCCAGCCCCTCCTTCATTGCTGTAACTCCAAGGTAATTAGTTCTTTAATTTTTCTTAGTTTTATTTAATGTTTTAGTGATTTAAACATGGATTTAGCCTTGGGCACCATGATTCAACCTCAAGAACTATCAAGAACGATCCAAGAAGATGACCTAACTCGGTTTTGGTGTTTTTACAGGGATTCTAATCCGTTAGAATCGATTATAGCATCGATCTTCATATTATTAACCGATAAAACATGTGATTTACCCTTTTAATGGGTTAAATCCATGCTTTTAAAGGTAAAATCAAGTTCCAGCCATGGATTCCCTGTTTTTATTTATTTATTTTACTTAGTTATGTTTATTTCATGTGTTTTAACATAGAAATTAATTTATTTTTACTGTTTGTTATTTTTTTTAGTTATTTTCATTAGTTAATGCATGCTTTATTAGGTTTTACTAGATTTCTGTATGTTTTAAGCTTAGAACAGTAAAGAGCATGCTATTTCGGATTGAAGTATTCACTGTAAATTTCTGATTTTTTTATATGTGATACATGCATATGTAAGTGAACTACTGTAAAAAAATCATAGATTTTGGGATTAGGAAATTCTGTCAGAAAAATCAGACATCAAATCAGGATTTTCAACCTTTAAAATCATTGTTAAAATCAAGAGGTTAACTTGCAGTTGTGTGGGTTTTTTCATCCGATATCCGATTTGAAATCCGTAAAGTGCTGTGGATTTGTGTTGATGAGGTATATTTACTGTGAAATTTTAGGAATTGTTGGTCTCTGTTTAGTATTTTTCCTCTGTCAAAGAATCAGGTTTTAAATTTAAAACTCGTTAGGGTTTACCAAAACTCTAATCAGACTTGTGTTGCTCATAGATCTCAAACCACAGATCCGATTCATGATATGTAAAAAAGAAGTTTCATTATTTTTCTGTCTACTATTCACTACTAAAATTTTATAAATTTTTTTATGAAGATTGCTATTTATCCTTGTATTTTCAATCGGAAGTGTCTGTTTTGATCCAAGTTAAATTCAGTAAACTTAAGTCCAGATTTCCGGAAAGGGATCTCCCTCATCAAAGATGGTTTTTCCGATATGTAAAAAGGAAAAGTTTTGTTTTTATATCTAGTTTTCCTCTGTAAATATTCAGAATTTTTCATGGTGGATTGACCCCTGATTCGGGTCCAAAACCGAAACTGGTCTATGACCTAGGTCAAAAACAACTTATTTTAGGGTTTTAATGAAATTTTTGGATTAAAATAATGTTAAAAAATTATTTTTATAATTTCAATCCAATCTTAGGGTAATAACAAGTTCAGGTACCAATTTTTATGAATTTTGTAATCCGTTTGATGCTTGAATTAAGCAAATTGCAAAATAGGGTACCCGCAGGATCCGGAAATACTGGCAAAATCACAATTTTTGTGATATTTTTTTATTTTCGTGTATAAGTACATGCTTTTAGGATTTAGTCATGTTTAGAATCATATTAGGATACTTCATGTTTAATTTTGTAGTTATTTGATTTTATTTAGTCCATAAAACCTAAGTTTTTACCAAAATAATTTCTAAAAAACCCTGATTTCAAGGCCATAGTCTTGCTATCAGGGGCATTTTGGTCATTTAACCTCAATTTCGAAATCTCTAACCCTAAGTTTCATATTTTTAATCATGCCATATCATTTTTAGCTTGATTTAGTTTCATTTGAACTTCAAAACTTGCATTTTACCAAATATCTTTCTAAAAACCCTAATTTCAAGGCCATAGTCTTGTTATTAGGGGTATTTTGGTCATTTTGACCCCAATTTCGAAATTTCATATCTTATCTCCATGATTTATTCAATTTTATTTTATATTTTATCATTTTAATTTAAGGGAATCATGGAAAAAGACTTATATCTAGCAAAATCCAGTAATTTCCAGATATTGCTGGATAAATCTAGAAAAGCCAACATATCTTCACTAACAAAGTTTTCTAGTTTTGCAGGGACATTGAAGACTTTATTTTCCTTTATTTAAATTCAATTAGTGATGTAAATTGTAATTAAATTTGGAATAAGAATTTAAATTCCAGCTTAGACTAGGATTGCATTGCATATAGTTTAATTCTGCAAATATCAATGTCTGATGAATGTATCATTCATGCATATTTTCACCAATTCACTATGGTCTACATGAATGGCACGTGCACAAGCTCTTAGGAAGTTGACAAACTTAGTGGAATTCGTATTTATGGCCATAGTTAGAATACGAATGAGACCCAGATTTGTGATCTTCGTATTAGCCACATTCAGCCTACACTCTTGCTAACTTCAAAATGCACTGCATTTCTCAAAAATACAAAAAGATTTTCTCAATTCCTCAAAAACATATTCATTCATTTCATTCATTTCATTCATTTGCCAATTCCAAATCCAATTCAAATTTCCATTCAGAGAAGTCCATTTTCTCAAAATCTCCTAAGTCTTATGGAGAAATCGATTTTCTCAAAATATGGAGATTTCAAAGGATATTTCAAGTGTTTCTCAAGTTCAAGTCATAAATTTTCAAGTTATATATTCAATTCCAAGTTTGAATTCAGAGAAACCAAGTTTTCTCAAAATTGATTTTCACAAAACTTCAAGATTTTCTCAGAATTGATTTTCATAATTTCAAGATTTCCTCAGAAATCGATTTTCTATTTCCTCAGAAGTACTTTCCAACTCTGATTCACGATTTTCCATGTGATATCTTTTCCAAGAATTTCCAAGTATTTTCCAATCTTTGAAGCAAACATCATGTTTTCAAATCTGCATTTTCAGAAATTCATAGCACATGCCTGATTCTTTGTGCATTTAGGAATTAGAACATGATTTAGATAAGTTGAACAAAGCAAAGCATTTGATTGATCCTTGGTTCGATTACCCCTGGTAAAGGCACCAGGAACGGTTGAACTTCATACCGACAGGCGAGTCCCATGCTTTGGAATTATCCTGCATTTTAAAACGGAGGTGAGTTATTTTCAAAATCTTTTTCAAAGGTCAGTTTGACTTGCAAAAGTAAAATTTTGCGATGATAACAGGTTTGGCGACCGTGATGGGACCTGTCTTCACCTGATCAATCTAATGCTATGCTCTATTCAGTTTGTCAAAATTGTGTTCCATGGAATGTCAGCTTTTACTTTTGATATCATGTGAACCCAGGAGCCTAGACTTGAACCCAGCTGACATGGATTTCATGTAGACTAGGTATGGTTTGGTAGGACCATATTGAGGAGGAAATTTTCATGCTCACATAGACTTAGGTCTAATACAACCCTCCTCAACCTAGGTTTGATTGAAAACAATGTTTGCTTCTTCAAATATTTCAAAATTCTTTCTCTTTAGGACTTAGAGCCCTCTGTTTGCTTGCATGTGCTCATATTTTCAAAAACCACCCCACCTATGTCTACCCAGTTTTCACGTTGCTGGGCTTTCTTCTAGAACCATAGTTCGGGACAAAGCCTCACAACTGGGCCACTTATTTGGGCTAACGCCCCCCTGCCACGTACCAAGGGCCATAGTCCAACGTATATCTGCAGGTGCTCAAGGATGTTGGAAAACTTGAACCTAGAACCGGAAAAATTGATCTTATGCCACGTACATCGAGCCTTGGCTTGAGTATATCGGCATATCATGATTGGACACAGTTGATCTGAGCCTTAGAGTTAGGATTAAGGTCCTACAGCTATTTCAAAACTTGTGCATCTAGAGTCAGCTTTTAGGGAATGTTGTATGTGCATAATTGTTTGTGCAGAATGTGATATATTTTCCATCTTATTTTGTCATACTTTTTTTTCCAATTTTTTTTAAAGTATTGGACGATTTTTCAAATACCTCATTTTCCACTTTATGAAATATTTCTCCGTATTCTATCAAACCCTAGACGATTTTCAAATTCTCCCTTATTTTCCTCAAAACTCCAGGTGATTTTCCATCCTTTCTTTCTTCTGGATCTCGAATTTCCTACCTTATTTTTATCCTGCCTGCATTCTTTTTAAAATTCATGTATTTTCCAAAGTCTTATTCCAATTTTCCATGTTTTCCAGTCTGATGGCATCCAGTCAACTTGATTCAGTCTTTCCTGAGGGTCACATCTCCTACGAGGTGCGACAAGGTCTTCCTGAACATTGAGTCCTCAACACCAGATCCTTCATTCCCTGGTGGTACTATTCATGGCTCAAGAACTTCGCTCGTATGTTTCCGGACCATTTGAACGATTGTGGGTTGGGACTGGCATCCGCAGTAGGAAAACAAACAGTTAATGACAATTTGATCCATGCACTAGCAGAACGGTGGAACCTGAGCACTTCTACTTTCTGGTTCCCATGGGGAGAAATGACGTTGCTGATAGATGAGTTTTCAGAAATTATGGGATTACCCGAACCAGCTGGTCAGCCGGGAGATCCATTGGAGAAACAGTTCTTAATCAATGTCAAGGGTCTGGATTCCCGAGATGCCTTAGCTCGCATGACAGGACGCAAGTCTTGGCCTTTGATCGAAGAGAATGGAAATGAATATGTGGATCTGCTCGAAATTTACAGACAGTATGGGGCTTTTGTGGAAGTCAGTTTCTTATCTCAAACAGCTCGAGAGAGAATCCAACATGCGATGGTTTTATGCACTGTGGGACTCGCTCTCTTCCCAGACGGACGGAATTACATGGATATCAGGATAGTTCAACTTCTGCGAAGGTGGGGAAGTCGACAGACCAACTGCCTCTCCATAGCCATGGCCGCACTCGCCTTTCTATATCGAGGGTTGACCCGTTTCACACTCGGAGAATCAATTCTAGTCGAAGGGTGCATCTATGCATTGCAATCTTGGTTCCTCCGGCATGTGCCAGCCCGAGCCAGTTCATTCAGATACAATGGTGAAAAGCTTCTGCCAGTTGCGCGATACCAGTTCTTGATCGATAACCTTCAAGAGGAAGAAGTCATGTGGGACTATTTTGATCGTCAGGAATCACCTCCCAGATACACTTATACATACGGCAAGCGGTTCAGGCTACTTGGTCCCTTCTTCTGCGCATACTGCCATCCAGAGCGGTGTGTCAGGCAATTCTCCCAGAGACAAAAGCGCGTAGAAATTCGTCTATTATCAGGGATCTTGCCAGAGTTCGATCTCACATCAGATCAGTGGTCAGGAGCATATCCAACCATGCTCTAGCAGTGATATCAATGTACAACATCAGGTATTAGTATTGCATAAGGCCCAGTCCAGTTCTCAGAAGATGGACCTCGTTTCAGCACTCAGTAAGCTGAAAGTCTCAAGAGAGCCCGCTGGGGTATCTCCAGAGGTAGCCAAAAGAATGCCTTGGTTCCCCAAAAACTTTATTAAGCCTATGCCAGAAAAGGGGAAAATACCAGAAGAAAAGATTGATGTAGTACAAAGGCCAATTACTGCCCTATTCAATATCCCTATTCTTGAGTTGGCGCGTGCCTCTCATAAACTTTAGCAAGTCCTGGATGATTTATTGTGGAAAATCAAGGTCAAGCCAGGCATCACGCCTGAAGACATGACTCAGATCATTAATCAGGCCATGACCAATGCTCTCATAACCTTCTCAGATGAGGATCTGCCAAAGCCTCACGCATTTCATAACAATGCTTTGTACATTGTAGTGCGAACCCGGGGAATGACTGTACCCCACATGCTTGTAGACGGAGGCAGTAGCCTCAACATTTGTCCTGAAATGACTGCTAAGGCCCTGGGTATAAAAGAAGAAGAATGCACGCCAGATCCGATCACCATTTATGGGTTTGACAATCACGGACAGATAGCAAAGGGCAAAATCTTCTTGGAAATATTTATCAACTACTCTGTTCATACAGTGCTTTTCCACGTCGTCAATGTACCGCCAACGTATAATCTTCTACTGGGGAGAACGTGGATTCATAATGCCAACGCCGTACCATCCACTCTATATCAGTGCATCAAGTGGTCTAAAGGCGGCATGATAACTACTGTCCTGGGGGAAGATCCAGAAGAGAGGCTACCTCAGCCTATGATCCCTAGGTCAACCTATACTGCTGATATTCCTAGCATCAGGGAAAGTGAAGAGTTTCTTCTCAGTGAAAGCCTTGAAATGCTAGAGTTAGAAGCAGCATCATAGACAAACCACACAACAGCAATGATCCAATGGCAAGGACCACGTTTCTTCAAGATTAGAGGTCGTCTCGATTACAACACTTTCAAGGACCATCCTTTTTTCCCGCAATTTATAAGAACCAAGAAAGGGTTTGACCTGTTACTGAAGCATGGTTATCAGCCTTTCAAAGGCTTGGGCAAGAACGGGGATGGACGACTAGAGCCAGTGATCCCTGATCATCATCCACGTGGAGCAGGATTGGGATTCATGGGCAAAAAATCTCACAAAAATACTGTCTTCATTAAGGGGATTCATTAAAAGTTTCTACTATCTGTCTTTCTCCATTTCATTCATTTGATTTTCGCAGTTTGTAGGGACAATGTCCCATTTCAGTTCATTTTAAATGTCTTCATTTCATTTCAAGACTTCAATAAAGTTATCAATTTTCTCGTTTATCTGGATGCCATCCTTTTCTTATTCCTCTGCAGTTTGCCTTCAAAATTTGTTGTTCTTATCTTTTTCATTTCATGCAATTTATGCTATAATGAATGAACCTTTTCTAAAAAGCTATTCCTTTTCAAAATTTCAGAATGACTTCCCAACCGATAAAAAGATTAGTCATCAATTCTTCAATTACATCGAAACCTGCAAAGATTTATCGGGTCCGGGCAAGAGCAGAGGACAGTAAGGTCACAAAGCAGTCAGAAGAAATGGCAAAATTTGATTCGTCGCTTTCAGAGTTGCCAGAATTTGCAGCGATTCAGAAACAAGATTGTTATCGTCTCAAAATTTGATTTCCCGTCTTCCCTTCCTTGCGGAAGAGAGAGGGGAAAACGATTTCGCGATTCAAACTTGACCGGATTTTGGAAATTGTTTTGAAATACTCGCCTCCGTTTTGAAAATAGCGGGAAAATCCATGGGATGGGGCTCGACCTGTCGGTACGAGGTTCGACCGTTCCTGCCGCCTTTAACAGGGGTAATCGAACCAAGGACCAAAATTGTGCTTGACATAGTTAAATCATCGAAATTGTGTTCTATCCTAAATGCACAGAGAATTCAGGCATGTGCTATGAGATTTTGGAAAATGTAAGTTGGAAAACATGATGTATGCTTGGAAAATATTTGGAGTTGAAAGATATTTCTCAGGGAAAATCAATTTCTCAGGAAACTCAGATGAAAGGGGTTTTGAAATCATGAGAAAGTTCATAAAGATGTGGGAAAATCAGGAATAGTTAAAAATCCTGGGAAAATGGAAGTGATTCTTGGGAAAAGGTGAGCATTTGAAAAGGGAAACACTTCTTAGAAAAACTTGGACTTTGAGAATTTCCTTAGGAAAATGATGGAAAATTTATAGGAAAACTCATTGGAGAAGGAAATTTAAACTTGGGAAATTGAAATCCTGGGAATTTTACCCTTGAAATACTTGGAAGTCGATTTTGATCTTGGAGAAAGATGAGAAATTCTTTTCGAAAGCATCTTAAGAAAATAATATTTTCAAGGAAAATCACAGGAAAACTTTGATTTGGAAAAAACCGATTTTGGAAAATCCTCAGAGTCTCTTGAGAAATCGATTTTCTTGAGAATGAAGTTTTCTTGAGAAAATCATGAGAAAACCAATGATTTCATGATGCAAATGATATGAGTGAATGAATGCACTTTGAAAAGATTTTCTAAGAGATTTGTTGGAAAAATGTGTATTAAGTCAAAATAAATCCTTCACATATTCTGACTGTGGCCATGAATATGTTCCGAGTTTAATTGATTTAATGCACAATGCTTTGAAAATATTAAAAATATGATGTGCATTTTAAGATAGCCTAAGAGTGTAGGCTCAATGTGACTAGTAGAAAGATGATGGATCTGGGTCTCGTCCATATTCCGACTAGGGCCGTAAATATGGATTCCACCGAGTTCATCAACTCCCTAAGAGTTGGTGCACGTGCCATTCGTGAACATCCATAGTGCTTTTGAAATAAAATGCATGAATCATATAAGCAGGATATTGCATAAATTTAAACTATATGATATGCATCCTAGTCTAAGCAGGAAATTAAAATCTTATTCCAAAATTTACATTATTACATCACTAAGTAAATGAAATAAATGGAAATTTGCAAACTTCAGCTTCTTCTTTTGAATGTCCCTGCCAAACTTGAAATGGGGTTAGCTCAAATATGTGGGTTTTTCCAAGATTTTCCAATAATATTCTGAAATTATTGGACTTAATTGGATATAAACCCTATTTTCATGCTTCCTTGATATTTGAAATGGTGAAAATGCAAGAAATTCAGTAGAAAACAGTTTGAAATTCGGAATTGGGGTCAAAATGACCAAAATACCCCTAAAATTAAAGTTATACCTTTAAAATCAGGGTTTTTGAAGGAAATTTTGATAAAATTGAGATTTTGAAATTCAAATTGAATCAAATGATGATGAAATGTAGTAAGACACATGATGACATGCTGCTAAACACATTAAGACTGTAAAATCAGAATTTGACATTTTGCAATTTATCCAAAATAACGAATTTCGCTTGTTTTTCGCTTGGATCCGGGTCTTGCGGGACCCTGTTTTGATATTATGGCTAATCCGAACCTCAAATGGATTCCAAATTGCACCAAATTCGGTTTGAAGCATCTACTTACTCTGATAAACAGCCTAGAATGCTAAAAATCACGAAATGATATGATTTAAATGCTAAAATTTAAAGGAAATCCTAAAATGGTGGATTTTACCTATGGATCCGAACCAAATGCAATGCTTAATATGATAATGCAAGATTTGCACCATGAAAACTTTTTATATTTTGCAGACTGCTAAAGGACCCGAAATGGAACATTTTTGGTTTTTACAGCCTCGGGATTTGAGCCATGGTGAGTTCAGTAACAGGGATTTAGTTCTGACAGAGGTAAAAATCACCCTAATCTGATTTAAAATGCAAAAAAAATAGAAAACAGCCATGGAAATTTATGATATTTAACAGAGTTACTTACGACGCCTACATGGAAAACTTTCATGTTAATGCCTTTGGCATTTGATTAACATAAATACAGATAAAAATATAACTCTATGTTCCTAAATCGACAGAACAGACAAATGTGACTAAACAAAGAACTGACAAGAAAATTCCTAAACAGGTATCACAGCTGTTCTAAAAATCACAAGCTTTCAGATTCAAACATAGGACACCTCGTACATAACTTTCACTTTTTACAGTTTTGGATTTGGAGCAACACACAAAGAGAACCCATAGCCCTAAGTCGATCCAAAATCTCAGAGGCCCAAATCAGGCTCTGACATGTGTCCTGAACTCTCGGATTTTTTGTCAGACATAAAAAAAATTATAAAAATCTTATAAAATCAGATTAAAAACTAGACATTATCCCGAGTTCATAACATCTTTCCGATTGAAAATCGGATCTCCCATGAGGGAGATCTTTATTTTACAAGTCAGAAAATAATTTTTAAAATGCATCCCGGGTAACAAAACCCGACTTGCCATTTTGAATGTTTACCACAGTAAATAAATTCAAATGCTTCTGAATTTTTGGCACAATTTTAGGAACACCTAAGGGCGCATTCCATGATTTTTTGGGGATTTTTAATAAAAAAATAAATGCATAAAATGATGTGTGGACTGACTGACAAAAACAGAGAACTACTGAAAATGAGCAGAATTGAAATAAATGCTAAATTAATCCTAATTAATTCATGAAACATGCTAAATAAACGAAATAAAATGCAAATTAAATCTAGATAAATGTATGAATGCTAAAATCATCAAGGAAGCATAATCATGTATTTTTATATATGCCGTTTCATGAGAATAGCTCAATCCATCTCTCGGATGAGCTCTTTCTTCAAACGACTCCCGAATCAAATTATGATATAAAATCAAGGGGAAAAGAGGTGCACCTTGCTTCGTTAGGCAGCGTTGAAGCTCTTGAAAGGGACGGCTATCACGGGCTTCGTTCGTCCTTCGATCCGAGCTTCGGATGATTCACCAAAATCGACCCACCGTGCCTTCTTCACTGAGCCAAAGGGGGCGTGAATTCCAAAGTGCAAAAATCGGGTTCTCAAGAAGGCTAGGTCGAATTTTCAAGTCCAACAGGAGTTCTAAAAAAAAAAATGGTCTCCTCATGCTGGGCGTGGAGCCTTATTTTTATAGATTTTTCTGAAAAATTTGAATTTCAAACAGGCTCAATCTGAGCCCTCCATGTGGCGCCATCTCAGGGGTGCTATTTTTATTTTTGAGAAAATAAAAAATGAGAATTTTGTGGGTGAGACACCTCAGCAGGATTTGAAATTTTTTAAAATTTGGTTTGCTTGATTTTCTCTGCAGGAAGCTCCCAAATGGGGCCACCTCAGAGGATGTCTTCTTGGAGTTTGAAATTCAAAGCTTGGTTTTCCTGGAAGAAGGAGAGATTGCCATGTGGTGCCACCTCAGGGTGGCTCCACACTGCCATGTGTCAGAAGGTAGGAGTAGAGGAAGCAGAGGATGCCACCTCAGAGGGGTTTGAATTCTACTTTTTCTGATGAAAGGAGAGACTGACATGTGGCACCACCTCAGAGCATCTACATTGACATGTGTCAGAAGGAAAGGCAGAGGATTCAGATGGTGCCACCTCAGAGAGAGTTTGAAATTTAAATTTCTGCTTTTTCTAGAGGAAAGGAGAGACTGCCATGTGGCACCACCTCAGGGTGGCTCCTACAGTGACATGTGGCAAGAGGGAGGAAAAGGAGGGAAAGGGACATGTGGCACCATCTCAAAAAATGAATTTAGGGAGGAGACTTCAGGATTTGCGCCACCTCAGCCTGGAGTTTGAATATTTGAATTGTTGCTTTTTCTGAAGGAAGCAGAAAATAACATGTGTCCTCTACTTTTTCTGAGAAGAGCAGAGAATGACATGTGTCAGTCTGCTTTTTCTGAGAAGAGCAGAGAATGACATGTGTCATTTGCTTTTTCTGAGAAGAGCAGAGAATGACATGTGTCATTTTCTTTTTCTGAAAAGAGCAGAGAATGACATGTGTCATTTGCTTTTTCTAAGAAGAGCAGAGAATGACATGTGTCATTTGCTTTTTCTGAGAAAAGCAGAAGGTGACATGTGCCACTTGCTTTTTCTGAGGAAAGGAGAGAGTGACATGTGTCAATTGCAGGAGACATAATTCAAATGGTGCCACCTCAAAGGAGACAAGCTCTACTTTTTCTGGACAGGGCAGCACATGACACGTGGCATCTCATGGTGACCTTGGAATGACACATGGCACAGGGTGAAGATGGTGGACATTGACACGTGGCATAAAATGAAGAGGATGTCTAATGATATATGGCGGCATCTTAAGGTGGCCCCACACTGACACGTGTCGGAGGATGGAAGGAGAGAGAAAATGACATGTGGTGCCACCTCTAGGTGAACCCCACGCTGACACTTGGCAGATAAATGAGAGGAGAGAGAAAGGACAAGTGGCGCCAATCCAGGGGACAAGGCTCCTATATTTTTGGGTTTTCAAAATTCAGGTTTTTCAAAAGAAAAGCCTATGTGACACCACCTCAATGTGGGTCCCACATTGCTTCTTTATTGAAATAAAGACAAGACAGTAAACCTCTTTTTGGAATTTTCATAAAATCTGGACTAATTGGTAAAATAGAAATTTTTGGAAAGAGTTGGCCTCTGTAGGGCGATTTTATAAAAAGAAGATATTTGAAATTGTTGACAAAATGGCAAAATCTGAGGTAAAGTGGCTGAAATCCATATTGAAAACTATCCAGATCGTTTTTTTGAGGAAATATTTTGAAATTCAGAGTCCTGGGGGTAAAATGGGAAGAATTGATAATTTTAAAGACCCAGGGTTTTGAAATCACTTTTGAAAAGAGTTGAAATTCAAATCTGGATTGAAAATTTTGAAATCGAGAGTTCTGGACCTCAAAATGACATGCTGTGCAGTGCAATGATATGAAATGCTTATGCAATGATATGCAATGTCATGTCTTATGCAATAGAATCTTGAACCAAGACTTGGAGATGTCTGTCTCCTGTCACGAGTAAAATTTTGAACATCTGAGTTAAAATAGAGAAATTTTGAGAGTTGCAGATGAAATTTAGACTTTTGCAAGGTCTGAGCTCAGAAAATGATCATTTTGCCCTCCGGCGATTTCAAAGGCTGGATGCTGATGCTTGGTGAAAATGTCGGGGAGGTGAGTGAAAATTTGGGGTGTTTACAAATGCCCCTCTTTGCTACTAAGCCGGCTTGTGGCCGAGCTTAGTGGCAAAGAAAAACACACCAAATTTGGGCTATATATAAAAAAAAATGCCCCAGTTAGAAGGATCTGACTAGGTGTGAAGGAATTAGCCCTGAGGAAGATGGTAGATATGAAATGGAGAATGAGGAGAAAAGATTCACTCTTTGAGAGTGAAATTCAGGTTTTATGCCCTTAACCTAAATGGGACAGAAATACTTCGCTTGGAACGAAGCTCAGGTTTGACCCTTAACCTGATTGGGGGATGGAATATCTCATCGAAATGAGACTCAGGTTTGTACCCTTAACCTGATCGGGCAGAAAATGAAATACCTCTTTGAAGGAGGCTCAGGTTTATACCCTTATCCTGATCGGGCGGACAATGAAATACCTCTTTGAGTGAGGCTCAGGTTTGTACCCTTATCCTGGTTGGGCGGACAATGAAATACCTCTTTGAGTGAGGCTCAGGTTTGTACCCTTATCCTGATTGGGCGGAAAATGGAATACCTCTTTGATTGAGGCTCAGGTTTGTACCCTTATCCTGATCAGGCGGAAGATGAAATACCTCTTTGATTGAGGCTCAGGTTTGTACCCTTATCCTGATCGGGCGGAAGATGAAATACCTCTTTGATTGAGGCTCAGGTTTGTACCCTTATCCTGATCAGGCGGAAGATGAAATACCTCTTTGATTGAGGCTCAGGTTTGTACCCTTATCCTGATCGGGCGGAAGATGAAATACCTCTTTGATTGAGGCTTAGGTTTGTACCCTTATCCTGATCGGGCGGAAAATGAATGGAATCCTCGAAGGAAGAGACCATGATGGAACCTTCGGATCTTGCACAATAAATCCGACAGGGTTTTTGCAAAAGGAAGGAAAATGGGGTC
This sequence comes from Nuphar pumila, assembly GCF_984573655.1. NCBI lineage: Eukaryota > Viridiplantae > Streptophyta > Magnoliopsida > Nymphaeales > Nymphaeaceae > Nuphar > Nuphar pumila. The sequence continues at coordinate 84,854,327 of NC_143254.1, read as the reverse complement.
CCTAAAGCTTGAAAAGGGATTGATCTTGGGCGTCTCATTGTTGAGACTAAAATCAGCTTTTGAAATTGCCTTTTGCGAGAAATGATTGGTGGTTCAACCTCGAACCGAAATGGGGCTGTCTATGGTGGGACAGTGGGGACACAGGGAAGTGTGCAAATTTGAGAGTTCATGCTCTCAAAGAAGGGAAGGAATCAAGTCCTTAAGAGGGATTTAAAATTGGTGTCAGGATATTTCAAAGACGGACATCAAGCTCTCACTTCACGTCAAGATAGCTAGAAAATATTGTCAAAATATTGAGAATTTTGTTGTTGATTCAAAGTTTTTGAAAATGTTGCACATTGTTGCAAAGATATTCTTTCTTTTCTACCCAAAGTATTACCTCCAAACAAGGTTCACTTCGTAGAATCGAGATTGGGAATCCAAATTGCTTGCAATTGACCTTCTTCAAGGAAGCTATCAATTTCCTTGATATGAGCAGGAAAGAGAATTTGATATTATGAAAGCAATTGATGAAAGAGTATTGATAATAGAATTTCACAAGTTTAAAGAAGATTCTTGATAAATTTGGCAGTTTGATATCCTGGGAGCTTTTCTCACGATAATCTTTTTGCACTCTTTTGGCTCTCTTGAGTTTTTGCTACGTTCTCCTTCATTTTGGAGATGTTCTGACTTTTTCTCTCTTTCTTTTTCCTCTCTTTCTCTCTTTTAGAAGGGTACGTCACAAGCTCCTTCATCTTGGAGATGTTTCGATCCTTCTTGGGTGATGTTGGCTCATGGGTTTGAGACCTTTGGATGATAGCTGAAATTAAATATCTTTTAGGGATTGTCGAGAGGTTCATCGCATCTGCCTTCATCTCGACAGTGCTTTGGACCTTCCCTGAAAGGATCCGTCACAAACTCCGTCATCTTGGAGATGTTTTGAATCTTCTTTGGCCCCGGGGGTCTACTCGCTTAATTCGCCTTCATCTTGACGACAAGTGAGAGATCCCTTTTGCAGATACTTAATTGCAGCTTAGGTGATTCTGAGGAGACAGGGCTTTGATGAATACTCTCTTTTTCTAGCGCTCAGGATATTTCCACTGCCTCGTCTTTACAAGAATGGTCTTTAAAGATGTGCCATTGACTGCGATCAATATCAATCATCTATGGCTTTTCGATAACATTGAATCTTCTTTTCTGGCCATATCGAGGATTAATTCTTCATCCTTTCGGTTGGCCAATAGAAAGAATTCAAATTTTGAATCTCTTTTCGCAAAAGCTTCACTCTTTTGGAAGTAATGCTAAAGGTAAACTTGAGATAGAGATTATTGCAATAAAGATTCTGAGATCAACAAATAATTGATAGATTGACAAAATTTTCTCGAAGTCCTTGGTCAAAGGGAGTATTTGAGGTCCGGCTCAACACATCCATGACGAAAATTCTCCTCTCTTTTTCCCCAAAAAGAGAGACTCAGGCTTAGCCCTTACCTGAATGGGAAATGAGAAATACTCCTCTCTTCCCTGAAGAGGAGGTGTTTGCAAAACGAACTTTCGAAGAGAAATTGAGCTTTCGTCAAAGCTCCCTAATATTAGGCTTCTCTTATGGAAAGGGGGCCGATAATAGTGAGGTCTGAAAATTGGGTCATGAAAGGAACGAGTCCATCACACTCTCCCTGCAAAGAGGGTCCTTCATGACAAAAATGGCCTAGTATGAAATTGGGGGGTCACAAGAAAAGCGAGTCTCCGTCGAGCCTCTCCCTTTAAAAGGGTTTCTTGTGTGAAATTGGAAATTGTTTTGCAAACGGTTCACAAAGACGCGAGTCCCTTCAAACTCTCCCTGAAAAGGGGCTAAGTGAACGAATTGGATAGCATGCGAAAAGAACGAGCTCCCTCGAACTCTCCCTAAAAAGGGTCTCTCGCAAGAGAAAATGATTGAAATTGGATATTGAGATTGATTGACCCAAAGGTCGAAATTTAGAAATTGGAAAATTGATTGTTGGAAATTGAATGACCCGAAGGTCGAAATTGAGAATTGGTTGACCGAAAGGTCGAAATTGTGTGACTCGAAGGTCGAAATTGAGAATTGAGTGACCTGAAGGTCGAAATTTGGAAATTGAGTGACCCGAAGGTTGAAATTTGGAAATTGAGTGAACCGAAGGTCGAAATTGGAAATTGATTGACCCGAAGGTCGAAATTGAGAATTGAGTGACCCGAGGGTCGAAATTGAGAAATTGAGTGACCCGAAGGTCGAAATTGAGAAATTGGTAATTGAAATTGAGAATTGGAAATTGGGTGACCCAAAGGTCAGAATTGGAGAATCGCTTGACCCGAAGGTCGAAAATTGGAAATTAATTGATCAAAAGATTTAAATTAAAATTTGGAGGGCAAAATATCAAATTTGAGCAATTGACAGACCCTAAGGATCGAAATGACTTGGATCAACAAAGGAGAATAATGAGTTCGAGTCAGAGCTCGAATAAAGTAAAGAGATCACGAGTCGGAACCCGGATCAACAAAAGAAAATGAAGAGTTCAAGTCAGAGCTTGAACAAATAAAGAGATCTCGAGTCGGAACCCGAATCAACAAAGAAAATGAAGAGCTCGAATTTGGGCTTGGATAAGATAAAGAGATCTCGAGTCGGAACCCGGATCAACAAATGAAAATAAAGAGCTCGAACCTGACCTCAAATGAATAGAGAGATCTCGAGTCGGAACCCGGATCAACAAAAGAAAATGAAGAGCTCGAGTCAAGGCTCGAGTAAATAAAGAGATCTCGAGTCGAAACCCGGATCAACAAAAGAAAATGAAGAGCTCGAGTCAAGGCTCGAGTAAATAAAGAGATCTCGAGTCGGAACCCGGATCAACAAAAGAAAATGAAGAGCTCGCATCTGAGCTCGAATAAGATAATGAGATCACGAGTCGGAACCCGGATTAACACAGAAAATGAAGAGCTTGAATTAGAGCTTGGATAAGATAAAGAGATCTCGAGTCGGAACCCGGATCAACAAAAGGAAATAAAGAACTCGATTCAGGGTTCGAGTAAGGTAATGAGATCACGAGTCGGAACCCGGATCAACAAAAGAGAATGACAAGCTTGAAGAGAACTCGAGTCGAAACCCGGATCAACAAAGGAAAATAAAGAACTCGAATTTGGGCTCGAATGAATAAAGAGATCTCGAGTCGGAACTCGGATCAACAGAGGAAATGAAATGCTCGAGTCTGAGCTCGAATGAATAAAGAGATCTCGAGTCGGAACCCGGATCAACAAAAGAAAATGAAGAGCTCGAATCTGAGCTCAAATGAATGTAGAGATCTCGAGTCGGAACTCGGATCAACAGAGAATGAAGCGCTTGAGTCAGGGCTCGAGTAAAATAATAAGACCACGAGTCGGAACCCGGATCAACAAAAGAAAATGATTTGAATAAAAAGCCCGAGTCGAAACTCGGTTTTCTGAAAATTTGGGATTTTGAAAATGTGCCAGTTTGAATACTGGATTTTGAAATGATACCAGTTCGAGCGCTGGGTTTTGGTTCAGTATTGGTGATTTCCATTTTGAATCATTAAGAACTGTGATGGGACTGTTTGTCGAAATCCCAATACTGATCGAATTGTTGTTAATGCAGTTGAATGCAAATGAATATAAATTGATGCATATGAATGCACAAGTGCGTGAAATGAGGAATTTGTTTATCCTGCCTGCATATAGAATGTTTGAAAATAAATTTTCAAAAAGAAGCCCCAGTGTAATGGGGGAGAGAGAATAAAAAAATAGAACAACCAAAAGAAGAATGTCATGAGAAAAGTTGATGATTTTATTGATGCCTTAAAAGGGATGACAACTTGAAAAGGGAAAACAACTAGGACTATATCGTCCTGACAAAAATATATATGACAAAATGAGAAGGCATTGGCATTGTCATTCTTCTGAGTGATCTGGGAAAAGCTTGGTCAGGACTAATGGATGTTCTTCTTCTCTGCCTTCGACAAAGATGTTCTTATCAATGTAATCTTGCACAATGTTTTTGAAGACAAAACAGCGATCAGTGGCATGCCCTACTGCCCGATGGAATTTGCAGAACTGGTTCGCGAATCTTCCCATGATGGGGGGAGGATTCGTGACTTTTGGGAGCCTGACTAATCCCTTAATCAACATGTATTCAAGGACTTCATCGAGTGGCTCATCTATAGGAGTGAAATCTCGATCACCGCTCCAGTTTCCGCGCTTTGGTTTTCCTTGATTTTTTTCCTTTTGCTGAGGGCTGGATTGAAAAGGTCTATCCTGGATTCTAGAATACTTTCCTTTCAGATCTTTAGACTCTTCTAACTTGCTTTGACTACCTCTGTTTTTGTTGTTGATGGGTTTAGAACTGGTTGCCCTGTTGTGGTCTCCAATGATGCTCATAGGGATGGTGATGGATGCCTCTTCTTTAACAGGAACTTTTCCGAGATTGGCTTCAGCTTGCTCGGATAATATCTCAATCATCATTCTTTTGAACAAACGATATATAGCGGGATCAATCTCCTCCTTGATGGTCTGAGATCCCTCTTTGACAGACTTTATAGAATCCATTTCTCACTCACTGTCTGTAACTAATGTGCTCAAGTAGCTCGGTCTTTGATCTCGTCTGGATCACACAACTATGCCAATGCCCTCTGCAGAACCACGTGGGATGTTTAGCATGATGGGAAAAAGAATTTTGAAACCAACACTCTTGAGAGAAAAACAAATGATGGGATTGGAAGGACATGACAAAAAAATTTGGATAAAATTTGGAAGATATATTGGAAGATATGGAAAAGTTTTTGAAGATATAAGCAAAATTTGAAATTTCAAAAATTTGCAGGCAGGATTGGAATAAGACTGAAAGTTCGAGATCCAGTAGAACGAGAGAATAGAAAATCACCTGGAGTTTTGAAAGAAATTGGATATTTGGAAAAATCATCCAGGGTTTGAAAAAAAAAAAAATCTCGTAAAAAAAATAAGGATATCTTGAAAAAGGCCTAATGAGTTGGAAAACATTGGAAAATATAAAGAATTGAGGGAATAACACACAATCACATCCTGCACAAACATTTATGCACATTCAGCACTCCCTAAAAGGCTGACTCTAGATGCATCACTTTGAAAACAGCTGTAGGACCCTAATCCTAACTCTAAGTTCAGATCATCTTTGTCCAATCCAATTATGCCGATATACTCGAACCGAAATCCGAGGTACGTGGCATATAATTTCAACTCTGGTTCTAAGGTAAGGTTTTCCAACATCCTTGAGCGCCTACCGATATACTTTGGACTGTGGCCCGTGGTATGTGGTAGGGGGGTGTTAACCCAAATAGTTGGCCCAGTTGTGAGGCTCTGTCCCGAACTATGGTTCTGGAAGAGAGCCCAGCAACGTGAAGACCGGGTAATGATAGGTAATGGAGATTTTGAAAAATGATCACATGCAAGAAATAGAGGGCTCTAAGTCCTAGAGAGATAGATTTTTGAAAATCTTTGAAGAAGCATACATTGTTTGCATTCAGATCCTAAATTGAGGAGAGTTGTATTTAGACCTAAGTCTATGTGAGCATGAAAATATCTCCTCAATCTGGTCCTACCAAACCATGCCTAATCTATATGCAGTTAATGTCAGCTAGGTCAGAATCTAGGCTCCTAGGCTTGCATGATATCAGAAGTAAAAGTGCTGACATTTTGTGAACATAATTTCAATAATTGAACTAAGTCAAGCATAATTTTGACCAGACAAGGACAGGTCCCATCACGGTCGCCAAACCTGTTATCGTCGCGAAATTTTTCCCGTCTTCCCTCCCTTGCGGAAGAGAAAGAGGGAAACGCTTTCGCGATTCAAACTTGACCGGATTTTGGAAATTTGTTTTGAAATACTTGCCTCCGTTTTTGAAAATTGCACAGAGTTCATTTCTATAAAATTTTCTCTCTTTCTATTGTGGTTTGACGACCTCGCCTAGGTAACAAGGCATATTTTCGTTGTTTATTTCTCTTGCAAAAGGAATGACAACACAATTGTCATTATTATCACGATGACTTAATCCCTAGTAATGGGACATCTTTTCCAAATTGTCTACCATATTTTCAGCAAATATTGCTTCCAAAAACCAAGTCCTACAGAATCTAATCAGGCCTTTGCCCTGCAGAGAGCCACAAAGCAAGAGAGCATCTACAGCAAGAGAGCGTTTACAACATTTGATGGTGCAAACAAGATCAAGCAAAAAGACAATAGCACTGCAGTACTCGTCAGCCTCAGAAGAAGAGATGGGTTCCCCCTGATCCGAGAGGAGTCAAGAGCAGCAATAGGAAGACGATGGCATAGATGCTCAAATGTATGCCATGTTTTGTAAGATGATGAACAAAATGATGAACGAGCATCCCGGGACCAGCTCAGAAAGGAACCCATTCAGAGAGAAGTTCCATGGTCACAGGGGTAAGAAAGCTTCCAAAAGGCAGATCCAGCCAGAGGAAATCTCAGATAAATCAGACTCCACTGAAAATACTGATGAAGAATATGAGGTGCCTCCGGCATTTCAGAAACGTGGCCAAAGTAAAAGCCGCAGATCAAAGAGCAGAGAGGTAGAAGAGCCCTTGCAAGCACAGTTCAAGGAAATGGCCCGAGTTGTCAAGGATTTGCAAGCCCGCGACAAGGGCAAGAAAGTCTTCACCAGTGAGGACTTCTATGACGGCTTAGAAGGGGATGATGATCTGGAGAATCTCTCCCGTAAATTCATCAAGTTCGACGGTTCTGGCGACCCAAAAGCTCATCTCGCCACATTCTTCGCAGAATGCTCTCGGTTCAAAAGGGACAACAGAGCACTGTTTCTATGCTTCCCCCGCAGCTTGGAAGGAGTTGCAGCTAAGTGGTATGCTGAGCATATCAACCCAATCGAACTCAAGGAGTTCGACAAAGTTGTAAATCTGTTCATCGAACGCTTCTTGTTCAACACAGAAGCACTGCCTACATTGAGCCACCTCTGCAATCTCAGGCAGAATGAGAATGAAAAAGCACGAGACTTCATTCACAGATGGAGATCGGCCTGCAACAAAATGAGAGATCCTATCTCGGAAAGGCACGCCCTGTCCTTAATCCTCAACAACTTTTCGCAGCCGTTAAGAGGATTGATCTCCACAGCACCATCCAGGATCTTCATTGAGCTGACTGAACGAGCCGAATGGCTCAAACTAAGTGTGGAAAATGGAGTCTATGAAGGCTTCACCTTTTTCAAGAACAACTCCCAAGGTGAGCAGAAGAAGAAAGCTCACTTCACTTATTCTGCCGGCAACAACAACAAAGGCCGAAATCAGCGCAAAGGGCAGAAGAAAGATTACTATTACGGCACAGGCAGTTCAAACAACAAGGATCAGAAAGCAAAGCCTGCCCCTCAATACAGCAAGCCTCCTCAGCAGGATCAAGGGTCGAAGCTGCGCGAGAAAGCTAAGCATGAAGGATGGAGTTACGATAGAAAGTTTACTCCTCTTGACCAAACACTCAAGGATGTGCTCGAGTATATGCTGTCAAAAGAAATAGTTAAGTTGCCCAGATTGGCTGATCCCCCTGTGCCCATGGGGAAATGGAAAGACCAGTTCTGCAAGTTCCACAGGACAGTGGGACACAACACTGAGAACTGCTTTGTTCTCAAAAACATTATACAAGATCTTATTGAAAAAAATCTTCTAGTGGAAGGAGAAGATGAAGAGAAAATGAATATTCTCAATCAGCCCTTTCCTCCACACACCACAGCAGTAGTGTCGGCACAGCCATTCTTACCGCATGAGCACATCAAGCCGTGTTCTGCACAAGATCTACAAGTTCAGCATCAGGTGTCAGTTCTACGACAAGCAGCTCCTGATTCTAAGAAGATGGACTTAATCTCAACATTCGGCAAGATGAAAGTTTCGGAAGCACCTATAAAGTCAGCCCCCAAGTCAAAGGGAACTCCTGACTTCTTCAAGCAAATCATCAAACCCAGGCCGGAGAGTTCAAGTCAGAAGCCTCTGACCGCTCTATCCAATGTTTCCATTTTTGACTTGGCCAAGAATTCTAGCAAGCACCAACGAGTACTGGAGGATTTACTCAGGAAAATCAAAGTTAAGCCCAGTACCACTCCTGAAGACATGGCACAGATTGTGAACTCTGCCATGACAAATGCGCCGATCACCTTCTCGGATGAAGACCTTCCAAAGCCTCATTCATTTCATAATAATGCCTTGTACATTGTCGTTCGAGTTAGAGGAATGACAGTACCACATGTGCTGGTCGATGGAGGCAGTAGCCTCAATATTTGTCCCGAGATGACCTCAAAAGCATTAGGGATCAAGGATGAAGAATATATTCCAGATCCCATCACAATCTATGGGTTTGACAACCATGGTCAAACGGCAAAGGGCAAGATATTTCTGGAGATATTCATCAACTATTCAGTGCATTCCGTCCTCTTCCATGTGGTCAATGTGCCGCCAACCTACAACCTGTTGCTCGGGAGAACATGGATTCATAATGCAAATGTAGTGCCTTCTACCCTCCATCAATGCGTGAAATGGTCAAAAGGTGGAATGATTACCACAATACTGGGAGAAGATCTAGAAGAAAGGCTCCCGCAGCCCATGATTCCCCGACCGTCATTCACGACGGATATTCCCAGCATCAGGGAAAGTGAAGAATTCAGTTACGGGGAGAATCGAGAAATACTCCAAGCATCATCAGAACTATCTCTGCACACCGTAGCCATGACCCGATGGAGAGGTCCGCAATTCTTCAAGGTGGGAGGTCGGATCAACTACAGTACCATTAAGGACCACCCGTTGTTTCCACAATTCATGAAGTCAAGAAAGGGATTTGAGTTGCTCCTGAAGCACGGTTATCAACCCTTCAAGGGACTTGGCAAGAACGAAGATGGCCGCATAGAGCCAGTGATCCAGAAGCATCGTCCCCACAGGGCAGGACTGGGGTTCTCCGGAGGAAGCTCGTCAAAGAAGACTGTTTTTGTCAAAGGGGCACATTAAAGACCATTTGTTATTTTCTATTCTTTCAAAATAAATGTCTCATTTTATCAATGTCTTTGATCAATCAATAAAATTCCAAATTTCTTTGTCTATCCGGATGCCATCTGTCTCCTTTCCTCCTATCTCTTCATTATAATTTTAATACCATTTTATGCATAAGTTCTCTTCAAATGATTGCTTATCTTACGGTGGGCAATTTTATCTGAACCAAATTTCTTATCCAAAATTTCAGAATGACTTCTCGGACAATCAAGAAGCTTGTTCTCAATCCCAAGGCTTTTCAGAAATCGGCAGCAATTCACAGAGTCAAAGCAAGCACAGAAAAGGACAAGATTTCAAAGCAGCCAGATGATTGTGCAGAATATGATCAGTCTCTTCAAGAATTACCAGAGTTCGCCGCAGTTCATAAGCAGGACGAACCATCTGCTCTAGTACAAGATCCGACTGAAGATGTCAATATCGGTTTAAAGGAAAATCCTAAAATTCTCCAGATCAGAACCAGTTTGAGTCCAGAAGAGAAGGAAAGGCTCATTAAATTTCTCAAGCAACATGAGGAAGTGTTCGCATGGACATATGAAGATATGTCGGGCTTAGACCCAAAATTAGTCGAACACTGTAACGCCCCGGATTTCCAAAACAAAGCTAAGTTAAAATTTTCATGAATTTCTTTTTTTTTCTTTGCAGCGGAACTTAGAAAAGCTTTTAGCAGCGGAATCAGACGATAATGAGTCGTCAGTTTTAGAAAACTCCGAGCACGTTGCAGGTATGTGGCCAAGCAACTCATTGACCACCAAAGTGTTCCATTTTATCGAAAACATATGTTTATTACAACACTACTGCTTAGAAAAGCAGTGAAGGTTCAATAAAAAGGAAGCAGTACAACTATGTCTAGAGAAACCCTGGAACTTGATGCCGCCTTGCTCCGCATATCGCTACGCAGGTTCAACACCTGAAATCCCCATTAAACGGGGTCAGAACCACTGATGGTCTGGTAAGTAGGCAAACACCTATCTATTCAACTCAAGTAAATGCATAGACCACTCGGGGTCGCAGTTCGTAATACGACGCTCAAGCCTCCATGACTTAGCGTATATCACACAAGCCTCATCAGGGCTATGAGTTGAACATCCACGCAAGTCGTCATGACTTTGCATAAGCCTCTTCAGGGCTGTGAGTTAGAATAACCTCTCAAGTCTCTACGACTTAGCCTTGACTTCCTCAGAGTCACGACTGGATGTCTAGCTCAAGCCTTTATGCTTGGCACATCCGTATCCTACGAATCTAAGGACAGCTCTTCGAGCTTCACTTAGTCGTACGGATATCGATGGGGTTCTTTCCCAATCGGTCCAGTAGTATACCGACCATGACACCTTCACAAAGGTTATGCAGAACTGACTCAACAACGTCATCCACTCATACATTCAAAGTAGCGCTGTACCTAAGCTAATGCTTTGTTTCGATAATTGCACCTCCCCCTGGGCTTAGGGGACTCATATCTGGGCAACAACGCGACGATCTGGGGGTTGATTATTCTATGTATTTTAGATACCTCAGAGGCCTGTTGACCCCATCCCCCTAGTAGGACGGTATAACATACCGGAAGAGATCCTTACTAGGTATCCGAATGCATTCTGCTACTGCAGTAGTTGGGTTCAATCCTTAGATATTTAAGGATAACCACGACCTCCATACCTCTGAGTGACGAAGGCCATCAATGAACTCTATCAGGTTCGGGTGAAATATATGTCACTCAAGGCTGCGCCATCACCGTCTTCCTCGGTGAGAAATTCTGAAAGGGGCCTGCCGGTCTTACAATTACTTGACGAACATTGCATGCCTATAGGGCAGCCTTTGAGAAGTATGTACCCGACCCCAATCAACCACACGGTTTTCACCGTGGAACAAAGGTTTTATTCATATGCATGCTTAACTCTGCTCTCGGCACTTCGGCCTTGACGAGCACTTCACCTCTTTTGGTGGACACAACACACTCCGGCTCAGCGGCCCTTACGAGTCTGGTTGTCTGATAATTCTCAATGAGCATGCACATGACTCGATCTCTACGGATCGGCTACTCGGCGTATTTTTACGCAACGAGCTCAGGACCTCGTCAAGGCGCTACCACTACTTTGGCGCAACGGCTCTTACAAGTATGATGCCCTTGCAGGTGTCAGGGAGACGAGTCATTCTGACATCGTTCCAACAAAGGACATCATTGTGCCACTTAACTGGTTTTGGCAGCTCTTCTGCCAACCATTCTGTCAACACCTTCTCTGCTCTACCGGCAGTGGTGCGACGAACCTTTCTATATTGTAGAAGGCGTTTCATAACTGGGTAGCACTTCTGCTACGTTCTTTCTGAGTCATTCTTAGCTCCTTCAGGAATTTCAGCAGCACTTCCTCTCTTTTACGGAGAAAGCGTGCGTTTCTTTTATCCATTTCAGCGGCATCTCCCCTCTTTGGTGGGAAATCGCTACGCTTAACTCGGGAAATGGATGTGCACCGTTGTGCGTACTTTGCATCCATCAAGGTTGCAGGAACCTTGGGCCATAGCCAGGCCATACGTAATTGATTTAGTCTTTACGTAAAGAGCATTTTGCCAAAAACCGAAGCCTTTCCAATAGGGGCTTCATTCGTCAAGCAGAATCTTGAACGAGGAGCGGTAAGGGAATCGCATGGGCGATTTTGGAGTTGATCTCCGTTTGAACGCTCACTTACGCGCCATATATGTAATATAAGCAGAAGCCTGTGCTTTATACAGCGGCGGCGTAAAGGAAATGCATATACTATTGTTCAGGGTGTGTAACTGAACGAAATATTCTACATATATAACAAAACAGGAGCCTTGGCATCGTTCGACGCGACGGCGTAAGTAAATACATTGCAGAAAGCAGGAGCCTTGGCATCGTTCGACGCGACGGCGTAAGTAAATGCATAATCGGAAGTGCAGTAATCGGAAGTACAGAAAGCAGGGAGCCTTGGCATCATACGACGCGACGGCAAAGGTAAATTACATGGCCTGTGCGATATAAGACGCGTCGGCAGTATCAGCAGATATACACCTAGATCTGTATCCAACGATAGTTACGAGGCGAGCGAGTGAACACCGAAGTGTCCTAGAGGGCTCAACCAAGAACTAGGGTGAGATACTATTTCAGAAAGTATATGCTATATACAAACAATCAAATACTTGAGAGAGATGGTTTAATGAAGCGAACTTACTTCAAATCGTGGAAGAAACGACTCTGGGTTGCTTCTTTGGCTTTGAGCCTTCCTTCAAGAGGTCAGACTAAGTCAGATGAAGCTGACTTAGTTGAGAAAGAGGTAGAGTAGGTCAAGCTACTCAACCTAAGTGGTTTGAACCAAACTGGGTTCGGTCCAAGTCAACCGGGTTCAGCAGGTTCGAACTCAACCCAAGTAGGCTAAGTTTGGGTTCAGAAATCCAAACCAAAAGTTGGACTAAAAAGGACTTTGACTTTGACTTCTAACCCAACTAGGTTCAAGTCAAGTCAACTGGGTTTGAGCTAGGTCAGGTGGGTTCAGACCTAGGTCAGGTTGGTTAGGACCAGGTCAGGCAGGCTCAGGCTAAGTCAGGCAGGCTCAGACCAGGTCAGGTGGGCTCAGGTGGGCTAGGCTAGGTAGGGGAGGTTTGGAAAAGGAGGAGAGAGAGAGGGCTAGACGATTTTTCAAAGGAGGGGGGCTCCTCTATTTATAGATTCTGAAACTTGAGCCCCAAGTTTCAGAATTTCCATTTTAGTCCATAGCTTTTTCAGAAATTCCTTTTGATCTTATCCATCTGACTGTTTGATCTTATCCATCTGACTGTTTGATCTTATCCATCTGAGATATTTCCATGAGATATTTTCGTGGGTCCCACCAGATATTTTCTGAAGAATATTTATGTGGGTCCCACCAACATTTTCGTGGGTCCCGCAAAAAAGTTGAGTTTTCGGCATTTTTTCCGAAAAATTCTGAGTAGGCCATTATCTTTGTATTTATGCAACTAAGAAAGTTGGCTCGCAGGAATCTCTTGATTTCGAGCAGAGAGGAAGTTATGATCTCCAGAGCGTTTGAGCATATATTCGTGAAGATACGAATATCCTAAGTATATCTGGGTCGCAGGAATCGGTTCGATTCGCTTTACGGTAAAAATGCTATTTTTCACTGAAGAATGCCTCAGGAATTTATTCAGAGTTATCTGAAAAATTGCGGGTCTTACATCATTACCCCCTTAAAGGAATTTCGTCCGCGAAATTCAGTTAAGAGTACTAAGTGCGTAACTCGGGATATTTCTCCCATATGTTAGATTCATAATGTTGTTCACTTAGTTCAACATCGTATTTATTCCAATCATTACCTCATATCATGATTCCTGATCAATGAGGTATGTTTCTCATATCTGAGTTCAAATTATGCTACAACCACGATAGTTTGTTGAATCAATGTTCTTCCAACCGGCTATTTAACATAGCCATCTTGTGTAACTATTTCATACACACAGATCATTCTTCTAGAGATTAACCATATTGGAATAAGTCCCCTGTCAGACTACCTGGTATTGGAAACGTACCTCCTCACAGGTTCGCCTTCGTCAGACTTACCTGATATTGGATCAGTACACCCTCACAGAATCATACTAACCAAGCTATTGGTTTTGGAACATATACACTCACACGGAGCTGTATACCCTCACAGGCTCGCTCTGGCTAGACGATCTGATCTTGAATATGTAAAACCTCACAGGACTCTCTTCTTGGGAACAATTCCTCGATGGTTTATTTTATTAAGTGACTTTTATCGTTCTAATTACGCAAACTTAATTTCTCAATCATGGGGTCTATAGTCATCAATCTTTGGGCATAAGCACTTAAGATTTTATTTTGACAAATCCAAAATTTCTTTAGAGAGCAAGGATACATATCGATCCAGATGACCGTACACAAGGTCATAAGCCACTTGTCTCAAGCATTTATTGGATCTTGTCTTTCAATCGCTTTTTACCCATTACAACTCTATCTATCAAGGTATCCAGATTCCTTGATATGGTCATCATTCGTGAGTTGTTCGGCTGTCACCGCATAGACACGACCTGCCACAGGTTTCTGCTCTATTCTGGATAGTGGCAGTCGTTGTTGTTGTATTTGTTGAGAGGGTCCTCCAGATCCCATATTTCTTCGTTGAAGATCTGAGGCCTTCTTGCGGCATTCGCTTACACGATGCCCTGGTTTGCCGCAATACAGGCAACCTCCCGTATCGCGAGGACAAACCCCTCTGGGATGATCTGAGCTACACCTTGGGCATCGAAAATTAGACTGTTGGTAGAGCTGATTGGCTTCTACCATCTGTAATGGCCACTCGGCCGGTGGAGTAAAGTTGTTGTCTTGAAAATTCCTCTTATAAAAAGGTGGTCGTGAGTCCTGGCCACCTGGTAACGTCCTCTTATTGTTCCGACCATTAACTATGGGTCTCTTTGCTATAATCACCTTAGATCGCGCCCAATCCTCGCTAATCTTTGAAGATGCTGCTACAGCAGCTTGAAAAGTCGAGGGCATACTTGTTATTACACGAGATCGCAACCCTTCTTGCAATCCATTTATATATTTATCGGCCCTTTCTTGGTCAGTATCGAATAACGTGGAGCAATATCGTTCAAGGTTTTGAAATTTAGTGGTATAGTCCATCAGACTCATAACACCTTGCTCCAATTCCAGAAACTCCATCTTCTTCTTATTTCTGGAGTGTATCGGAAAGTAATTATCCAAGAAAGTTCTCCGAAAATCATCCCAAGGGATGACTTCAAGCTGAGAGAACTGGATTATCTTAGTGGTATCCCACCACTTTTGTGCATTATCCTTCAGCCTATATGTGCCGAAGTTAGTCTTTCTATCCTCTGGTACTCCCAATACCAGGAATGCACGCTCCGTCTCCTCGATCCAGCTTTCTGCGAGCTCTGGATCGGCACTACCAACGAAAACAGGTGGGTCGAGTTTGAGGAACTTTTCATAAGTCACTCCTCCCAGATTCTCATTGCGAGGTGGGGCTGGTGCTTGCCTTGATTCATGAATGGCAGACACAAGCCTGTTGAGTGTTTCCAGCAGGAAGCCCTGTGTATGGGACTCCTCACTCGGCATGGTTCTCCTCGTCCTAGGAGCCATTTTATCTATTCACACAAATACACCCAAATCAGAGAAAGTATAAAATTTATACTTACAGTGCGATACCGCAAACACGACGGATCTTGAACCAGGTTTCTCAGACTCATGCTCTGATACCAATTCTGTAACGCCCCGGATTTCCAAAACAAAGCTAAGTTAAAATTTTCATGAATTTCTTTTTTTTTTCTTTGCAGCGGAACTTAGAAAAGCTTTTAGCAGCGGAATCAGACGATAATGAGTCGTCAGTTTTAGAAAACTCCGAGCACGTTGCAGGTATGTGGCCAAGCAACTCATTGACCACCAAAGTGTTCCATTTTATCGAAAACATATGTTTATTACAACACTACTGCTTAGAAAAGCAGTGAAGGTTCAATAAAAAGGAAGCAGTACAACTATGTCTAAAGAAACCCTGGAACTTGATGCCGCCTTGCTCCGCATATCGCTACGCAGGTTCAACACCTGAAATCCCCATTAAACGGGGTCAGAACCACTGATGGTCTAGTAAGTAGGCAAACACCTATCTATTCAACTCAAGTAAATGCATAGACCACTCAGGGTCGCAGTTCGTAATACGACGCTCAAGCCTCCATGACTTAGCGTATATCACACAAGCCTCATCAGGGCTATGAGTTGAACATCCACGCAAGTCGTCATGACTTCGCATAAGCCTCTTCAGGGCTGTGAGTTAGAATAACCTCTCAAGTCTCTACGACTTAGCCTTGACTTCCTCAGAGTCACGACTGGATGTCTAGCTCAAGCCTTTATGCTTGGCACATCCGTATCCTACGAATCTAAGGACAGCTCTTCGAGCTTCACTTAGTCGTACGGATATCGATGGGGTTCTTTCCCAATCGGTCCAGTAGTATACCGACCATGACACCTTCACAAAGGTTATGCAGGACTGACTCAACAACGTCATCCACTCATACATTCAAAGTAGCGCTGTACCTAAGCTAATGCTTTGTTTCGATAATTGCACCTCCCCCTGGGCTTAGGGGACTCATATCTGGGCGACAACGCGACGATCTGGGGGTTGATTATTCTATGTATTTTAGATACCCCAGAGGCCTGTTGACCCCATCCCCCTAGTAGGACGGTACAACATACCGGAAGAGATCCTTACTAGGTATCCGAATGCATTCTGCTACTGCAGTAGTTGGGTTCAATCCTTAGATATTTAAGGATAACCACGACCTCCATACCTCTGAGTGACGAAGGCCATCAATGAACTCTATCAGGTTCGGGTGAAATATATGTCACTCAAGGCTGCGCCATCACCGTCTTCCTCGGTGAGAAATTCTGAAAGGGGCCTGCCGGTCTTACAATTACTTGACGAACATTGCATGCCTATAGAGCAGCCTTTGAGAAGTATGTACCCGACCCCAATCAACCACACGGTTTTCACCGTGGAACAAAGGTTTTATTCATATGCATGCTTAACTCTGCTCTCGGCACTTCGGCCTTGACGAGCACTTCACCTCTTTTGGTGGACACAACACACTCCGGCTCAGCGGCCCTTACGAGTCTGGTTGTCTGATAATTCTCAATGAGCATGCACATGACTCGATCTCTACGGATCGGCTACTCGGCGTATTTTTACGCAACGAGCTCAGGACCTCGTCAAGGCGCTACCACTACTTTGGCGCAACGGCTCTTACAAGTATGATGCCCTTGCAGGTGTCAGGGAGACGAGTCATTCTGACATCGTTCCAACAAAGGACATCATTGTGCTACTTAACTGGTTTTGGCAGCTCTTCTGCCAACCATTCTGTCAACACCTTCTCTGCTCTACCGGCAGTGGTGCGACGAACCTTTCTATATTGTAGAAGGCGTTTCATAACTGGGTAGCACTTCTGCTACGTTCTTTCTGAGCCATTCTTAGCTCCTTCAGGAATTTCAGCAGCACTTCCTCTCTTTTACGGAGAAAGCGTGCGTTTCTTTTATCCATTTCAGCGGCATCTCCCCTCTTTGGTGGGAAATCGCTACGCTTAACTCGGGAAATGGATGCGCACCGTTGTGCGTACTTTGCATCCATCAAGGTTGCAGGAACCTTGGGCCATAGCCAGGCCATACGTAATTGATTTAGTCTTTACGTAAAGAGCATTTTGCCAAAAACCGAAGCCTTTCCAATAGGGGCTTCATTCGTCAAGCAGAATCTTGAACGAGGAGCGGTAAGGGAATCGCATGGGCGATTTTGGAGTTGATCTCCGTTTGAACGCTCACTTACGCGCCATATATGTAATATAAGCAGAAGCCTGTGCTTTATACAGCGGCGGCGTAAAGGAAATGCATATACTATTGTTCAGGGTGTGTAACTGAACGAAATATTCTATATATATAACAAAACAGGAGCCTTGGCATCGTTCGACGCGACGGCGTAAGTAAATACATTGCAGAAAGCAGGAGCCTTGGCATCGTTCGACGCGACGGCGTAAGTAAATGCATAATCGGAAGTGCAGTAATCGGAAGTACAGAAAGCAGGGAGCCTTGGCATCATACGACGCGACGGCAAAGGTAAATTACATGGCCTGTGCGATATAAGACGCGTCGGCAGTATCAACAGATATACACCTAGATCTGTATCCAACGATAGTTACGAGGCGAGCGAGTGAACACCGAAGTGTCCTAGAGGGCTCAACCAAGAACTAGGGTGAGATACTATTTCAGAAAGTATATGCTATATACAAACAATCAAATACTTGAGAGAGATGGTTTAATGAAGCGAACTTACTTCAAATCGTGGAAGAAACGACTCTGGGTTGCTTCTTTGGCTTTGAGCCTTCCTTCAAGAGGTCAGACTAAGTCAGATGAAGCTGACTTAGTTGAGAAAGAGGTAGAGTAGGTCAAGCTACTCAACCTAAGTGGTTTGAACCAAACTGGGTTCGGTCCAAGTCAACCGGGTTCAGCAGGTTCGAACTCAACCCAAGTAGGCTAAGTCTGGGTTCAGAAATCCAAACCAAAAGTTGGACTAAAAAGGACTTTGACTTTGACTTCCAACCCAACTAGGTTCAAGTCAAGTCAACTGGGTTTGAGCTAGGTCAGGTTGGTTAGGACCAGGTCAGGCAGGCTCAGGCTAAGTCAGGCAGGCTCAGACCAGGTCAGGTGGGCTCAGGTGGGCTAGGCTAGGTAGGGGAGGTTTGGAAAAGGAGGAGAGAGAGAGGGCTAGACGATTTTTCAAAGGAGGGGGGCTCCTCTATTTATAGATTCTGAAACTTGAGCCCCAAGTTTCAGAATTTCCATTTTAGTCCATAGCTTTTTCAGAAATTCCTTTTGATCTTATCCATCTGACTGTTTGATCTTATCCATCTGACTGTTTGATCTTATCCATCTGAGATATTTCCATGAGATATTTTCGTGGGTCCCACCAGATATTTTCTGAAGAATATTTATGTGGGTCCCACCAACATTTTCGTGGGTCCCGCAAAAAAGTTGAGTTTTCGGCATTTTTTCTGAAAAATTCTGAGTAGGCCATTATCTTCGTATTTATGCAACTAAGAAAGTTGGCTCGCAGGAATCTCTTGATTTCGAGCAGAGAGGAAGTTATGATCTCCAGAGCGTTTGAGCATATATTCGTGAAGATACGAATATCCTAAGTATATCTGGGTCGCAGGAATCGGTTCGATTCGCTTTACGGTAAAAATGCTATTTTTCACTGAAGAATGCCTCAGGAATTTATTCAGAGTTATCTGAAAAATTGCGGGTCTTACAAACACCGTCTCGTCTTGAAGCCAGATGCTAAGTCAGTCAAACAGAAGCTGAGAAAAATGGATCCTAGAATAGAACAACAAGTCAAAGAAGGACTTGAAGATCTACTCAAAGCAGGATTTATTTGAGCTATTGACTACCCGGATTGGTTAGCCAATATCGTCGTTGTCCCGAAGAAAAGCGGCAAAGTAAGGATCTGCATAGACTTCAGAGACCTCAATAAGGCAACTCTGAAGGATGACTATCCGCTTTCAAGCATCGATCTTCTATTAGACAGCACAGTCGGTCATGCTATGTTCTCTTTCATGGATGGATATTCCGACTACAATCAGATTAAGTTAGCCGCCCGCGACCAATCAAAAACTTCCTTCACTACGCCTTGGGGCACTTTTTGTTATACTGTTATGCCTTTTGGGCTCAAGAATGCCGGAGCAACATATCAAAGGGCAATGGCCATTATCTTTCATGATCAGATGCGCAAAATCATAGATGCGTATGTTGACGATATCCTCGTAAAGTTTAAAGAGGGAGAGGATCACCTTGAAGCCCTTGAGCAAGTCTTTAAGCGACTCATCCTTTATAAGTTAAGGCTTAACCCGCAAAAATGTGTTTTTGGAGTCGAATTAGGCAAACTATTGGGTTTTCTGGTCAGCAAAAAGGGAATTGAAGTTGACCCAGCCAAAGCAAAGGCTATCATTGATATGCCACCCCCAACAAACCTCAAAGAATTGCGTAGCCTTCAAGGACGTATGCAATCAATCCGGCGATTTATTTCCAACTTGGCAATGAGATGCGAACCTTTCAACAACTTGCTCAGAAAAGGAGTGAAGTTTGAATGGGGACCAGAGTGTCAGCAATCGTTCGATCAAATCAAGAAGTATCTTCTCAATCCTCCTATCTTGAAGCCGCCTGAATTGGGAAAACCTCTTTTATTATACATCTCAATCAATCAAGTTGCATGCGGCGGATTCTTGGCGCAATACAAAGAAGGCAGCTTGATAGAGCATGCCATCTATTATGTGAGTAAGACTTTCATAGACTATGAAAAGAGATACTCTCAAATAGAGAAGACCTGCCTAGCTCTGGTATGGATGTGTCAGAAGCTAAGACACTATCTGCTAGCATCTGAAGTCAAAATCTTGTCCAAACTCAATCCTCTCAAATATATCTTGGAGCAACCTTTTCTAAGCGGACGGGTCGCAAAATGGCAAGTCTTACTGATGTAGTATGACTTAGAATATGTCTCGCAGCAATCAATCAAAGGTCAAGCAATTGCAGATCAATTGGCAGATTTTCCTTTGGCAGAAGAGGTAAAAGCCGAAGATGACTTCCCTGATGAGCAAATTTGCAATGTCCAACAATCTCCTGTCTGGAATTTATTTTTTGATGGTTCAAAGAACATGGCCGGAATAGGCATCAGAATCCTATTAATCACTCCTGAGAAGGAGATGATTCTATTTTCTCTCAAGTTAGATTTTCAATGTACCCACAATATGGCCGAATATGAAGCCCTGATTCAAGGTCTGAAGATTCTACTAGACTTCAATGTTAAGAGAGTGCATGCCTATGGCGACTCATTACTTGTTGTCAATCAAGTTCGAGCTGAATGGCAAGTCAAAGATCAGAAGCTATTTCTCTATCAGAAAATTGTTTCAGCTCTTGTCAGCAAGTTTGAAGAATTTCAGTTATTCCATATCAAGAGAGATTTTAATCAAGTGGCCGATAGTCTAGCCAGTTTAGGCTCCATTATGGCATTCAAGAATGGAGAATCTTGTCGCTCTTTTGAAATTGGCAGACTTGACCAACCTGCTTTCCTTCCAGCGGAGCAAGTAAACCAGGCTGAGCAAAAGAAGAAGCCTTGGTATTACAATATCAAAACTTTCATAGAAACTGGCAAATTTCCCCCAGAACTCTCAAAGAAAGAGCAACGAGCAATCCAGCGTATGTCCACTCGATACTTCATTCTGGCAAACATCCTCTATCGCCATGGATTCAGTTCAGAGTATTCCAGATGTTTAGATGAAGACGAAGCCAAAGAAGTCGTGCGAGAAGCACACGAAGGCATCTGTGGTGGCCATGTCGGCTACCAAACCCTTGTCAAACAGATCATCAGAGCATGTTACTACTGGAAGACTATGCAACAAGACTGTTATCATTATGTGAAGAAGTGTGCAATGTCAGATACACGCACCTTCCATCCATGCTCCGGCAACATATTTACAATCTGTTGTTTCTCCATGGCCATTTTCTATGTGGGCCTTCGATGTCGTAGGTCCCATCACTCCTTCAGCTTCAAATGGCTACAAATACTTCCTTGCCGCAACAGAATACTTCACCAAGTGGGTAGAAGCTATCACTCTTCGCACCGTAGAAGGACGACACGTAGTCTCTTTCATTCACAAGAACATTCTTTGCCGTTTCAGCATCCCGCATGACATCGTGTCAGATAATGGCAGTCATTTCAAGAATGAAAAGATGAAGACATTCTGCTCAAAATTCAAGATCCACCACCATTTTTCCGCTCCATATTATCCTCAAGGGAATGGTCAGGCAGAGGCCACCAATAAGATTCTAATTCGTATCTTGGAGCGAACTGTGGAAACAGGGCGTGACTGGCATGAGAAGATCCACGATGCACTATGGGCCTACCGGACCACCATTCGTACACCAACGAATGCTACTCCATCAGAATTGGTCTATGGAACAGAAGTAGTATTGCCGCTACATGTTCAGAAGCCCGCTTTGAAATTTGCTTCACTTCTGCAATTACCTCTTGATCAATACCACCAGCAGCGACTGATACAGTTAGACTTGCTCGACGAGAGAAGGCTAAAAGCAGCAGAACATGCTCAATCCTATCGTCAGAGAGTAGCCAGACAATATGCGAAGTCTATCATCGAAAGAAGATTCAAAGTCAATGATTTAGTACTTCGATCCACAGCTTATCTCAAGCATCGTCCCGGCGGCAAATGGTCGCCAAATTGGGAAGGTCCCTATGTTGTCAAAGAATCATTACCCCGCAACTCATATCGGCTCATCAATGCCGATGGGATAGAATTGCCAGATCCTATTAATGCTCGTCACTTGAAAAAGTTTTATACTTAAAACATTTATTCTCCTCTTGTAATCCTTCCTATTTTCTTTCAATGATCCAACTGTCTTTCCCAGTTACACTGGGGCATTTTTAAAATTTTATTCTGTATGCAGGCAGGATAAACAAATTCCTCATTTCATGCACTTGTGTATTCATATGCATCAATTCATATTCATTTGCATTCAACTGCATTTACAACAATCCGGTCGGTATTGGGATTTCAACAAACAGTATCATCACAATTCCTAATGATTCAAAATGGAAAGATAATCGCCAATACTGAACCAAAACCCAGCGCTCGAACTGGTATCATTCCAAAATCCAGTGTTCAAACTGGTACATTTTCAAAATCCCAACTTTTTGGAAAACCGAGTTCCAACTCGGGTTTTTATTCAAATCATTTTCTTTTGTTGATCCGGGTTCCGACTTGAGATCTCTCTACATTACTCGAGCTCAGATACGAGCTCTTCATTTTCTTTTGTTGATCCGGGTTCCGACTCGAGATCTCATTATGCATTCAAGCTCAGATTCGAGCTCTTCATTTTCTCTTGTTGATCCGGGTTCCGACTCGAGATCTCTTTGTTTACTCGAGCCTTGACTCGAGCTCTTTATTTTCTTTTGTTGATCCGGGTTCCGACTCGAGATCTCTTTATTTACTCGAGCCTTGACTCGAGCTCTTCATTTTCTCTTGTTGATCCGGGTTCCGACTCGAGATCTCTTTATTTACTCGAGCCTTGACTCGAGCTCTTTATTTTCTTTTGTTGATCCGGGTTCCGACTCGAGATCTCTTTATTTACTCGAGCCTTGACTCGAGCTCTTTATTCTCTTCTGTTGATTCGGGTTCCGACTCGTGATCTCATTACCTTACTCGAGCCTTGACTCGAGCTCTTTATTTCCTTTTGTTGATCCGGGTTCCGACTCGAGATCTCTTTATTCATTCGAGTTCAGATTCGAGCTTGTCATTCTCTTCTGTTGATCCGGGTTCCGACTCGAGATCTCTTTATCTTATCCAAGCTCTAATTCAAGCACTTCATTTTCCTTTGTTGATCCGGGTTCCGACTCGTGATCTCATTATCTTATTTGAGCTCTGATTCGAGCCTTCCATTTTTCTTTGTTGATCCGAGTTCCGACTCGTGATCTCTCTACATCATTCGAGCTCAGATTCGAGCTCTTCATTTTCTTCTGTTGATCCGGGTCCCGACTCGTGATCTCTGTATTTTATTCGAGCTTTGACTCGAACTCATTATTCTCCTTTGTTGATCTAAGTCATTTTGATCCTCAGGGTCTGTCAATTTCTCAAATTTGATATTTTGCCCTCTAAATTCCTATTTAAATCTTTTGATCAATTAATTTCCAATTTTCGACCTTCGGGTAAAGCAATTCTCCAATTCCGACCTCTGGGTCACCCAATTTCCAATTCTCAATTTCAATTACCAATTTCCAAATTTCGACCTTCGGGTCACTCAATTCTCAATTTCAACCTTCGGGTCACTCAACTTCTCAATTTCCGACCTTCGGGTCACTCAATTTCCAAATTTCGACCTTCAGGTCACTCAATTCTCAATTTCGACCTTC
The DNA here is from genome assembly GCF_984573655.1 of Nuphar pumila. Taxonomy (NCBI): domain Eukaryota; kingdom Viridiplantae; phylum Streptophyta; class Magnoliopsida; order Nymphaeales; family Nymphaeaceae; genus Nuphar; species Nuphar pumila. The sequence goes on along the minus strand of NC_143254.1, from coordinate 84,830,808 downwards.
GGGTCACTCAATTTCCAAATTTCGACCTTCAGGTCACTCAATTCTCAATTTCGACCTTCGAGTCACACAATTTCGACCTTTCGGTCAACCAATTCTCAATTTCGATCGCCAGGTCATCCAATTTCAACCTTCGGGTCATTCAATTTCCAACAATCAATTTTCCAATTCCAATTTCGACCTTTGGGTCAATCAATCTCAATATCCAATTTCAATCATTTCCTCTTGCAAGAGACCCTTTTTAGGGAGAGTTCGAGGGAGCTCGTTCTTTTCGCATGCTATCCAATTCGTTCACTTAGCCCCTTTTCAGGGAGAGTTTGAAGGGACTCGCGTCTTTGTGAACCGTTTGCAAAACAATTTCCAATTTCACACAAGGAACCCTTTTAAAGGGAGAGGCTCGACGGAGACTCGCTTTTCTTGTGACCCCCCAATTTCATACTAGGCCATTTTCGTCATGAAGGACCCTCTTTGCAGGGAGAGTGTGATGGACTCATTCCTTTCATGACCCAATTTTCAGACCTCACTATTATCAGCCCCCTTTCCATAAGAGAAGCCTAATATTAGGGAGCTTTGACGAAAGCTCAATTTCTCTTCGAAAGTTCGTTTTGCAAACACCTCCTCTTCAGGGAAGAGAGGAGTATTTTTCATTTCCCATTTAGGTAAGGGCTAAGGCTGAGTCTCGCTTTTTGGGGAAAAAGAGAGGAGAATTTTCGTCACGGATGTGTTGAGCCGGACTTTAAATGCTCCCTTTCACCAAGGACTTCGAGAAAATTTTGTCAATCTATCAATTATTTGTTGATCTCAGAATCTTTATTGCACCAATCTTTATTTTAGTTTACCTTCAGCATTACTTCCAAAAGAGTGAAGCTTTTGCGAAAAGAGATTCAAACTTCAAATTCTTTCTATTGGCCAACCAAAAGGATGAAAGATAAATCCTCGATATGGCCAGAAAAGAAGATTCAATGTTATCGAAAAGCCATAGATGATTGATATTGATCGCAGTCAATGGCACATTTTTAAAGACTATTCTTGTAAAGACGAGGCAGTGGAAATATCCTGAGTGCTAGGAAAAGAGAGCATTTACCCAAGCCCTGTCCCCTCAAAATCACCTAAGCTGCAATTAAATATCCACAAAAGGGATCTCTCACTTGTCGTCAAGATGAAGGCGAATTAAGCTGGTAGACCCCCGGGGCCAAAGAAGATTTGAAACATCTCCAAGATGACGGAGTTTCTGACGGATCCTTCCAAGGAAAGTCCAAAGCACTGTCGAGATGAAGGCAGATGCAATGAACCTCTCGACAATCCCTAAAAGATATTTAATTTCAGCTATCATCCAAAGATCTCAAAACCCATCACCCAAGAAGGATCGAAACATCTCCAAGATGAAGGAGTTTTGTAAACACCCCAAATTTTCACCCTCATCTAGTGTTTGTCCATTTCATATGTCATTGCATATCATTGCATGAATTCGACATACCATTTCATTGCATCGCATAGCATTGCATGACATTGTATCTCATTTTTGAGATTCAGCACTCCTATTTCAAAACATTCAATCCAGATTTGAATTTTAAAGCTTTTATTTCAAAATCAATTTCAAAACCTGGGTTTTTATTCAATACTCTATCATTTTCCAACCCCAGGACTTTATATTTCGAGATATTTTCTCAAGGAAACAATCTGGATTCATTTCAAATTCAAATTTTAATCGATTTCAATTCACAGATGAGACCCATTGAGGTGGTGTCGCTTCTGAATCCCTCTATTCATCAAATTTCTCAAAGTTTTGAAAGCTTCAGTCCGATCAGGACTTTGTGTTAGAGTCCTAATCCGGTCAGGAGTCTGTTTTATTTCCATTTTCAGTCTTTTTCGATTATTGTCAAAATTTAGGTCATTTTACAGAGTCTAGTTAGTTCAAAACTCTATTTTAGAGTTCGGTCGAGTTAGGAGTCTAACCCTGACTGTGTTTTCTGACTTATTTCATCATTTCTTGATAAAATCTTTCAAAAATGTTTACATTTGAATTCTAAAATTTAAAATCTCAGAGTCCTAAGAGTTCAGGACTCTAACTCAGAGTTCCAGTTCGCTTGAGACCCTATTTTCAGAAATCTTGAAGTTCAAATATCGATTTTAACCCCTTTTCAAAGCCATTTTCAGTGTTTATTTCAAAATTCTTCAAAATTCGATGTGGGCCCACTCAGTTGGCACCATATCCAGAGGAGTTCTGACTTGGTTAGAACCCTATGCTATTTCAAAAATTCTAATTTTAAGATTGCTTTTGAAAATCCTTTTGAAAACTCCTTCAATTTCAAGTTTTAAAATCGCTTTTTGAAAAAAAAACTCAAGTAGGGCCCACTCGGGGTGGCGCCATATTCGAGTCAGTCAGGGCTAGACTAGGGTTAGTTGATGTCTTGGTTAATGTTAGAGGTTTAGAAGAGTCAAAACCATTTTGAAAAACTCATTTTGAAAGTTAGTTTTTAAAACTAGTGTTTTTAAAGGTTTTTAAAGGTTTTTAAAGGTGTTTTAAAAACCAAATGTAGAAAATGCCAAGTGGCATTACATTTGGGGATTTTTTAGGAAAGTCTAGGGGTTAATTAGGCATTAGTTTAGATAATTTAGGCTAGGGGTAGTTAGGTCTTTCCACCCAAAAATCGCCCCCCCCTTTAGAAGAGTCCATTTTTTTTAAAAAAACATTTGATTTTTAACCTAAATTTTTCTTATAAATAGAAGGCCATAGGGGGTCGATTTTTCCAACTTGCTCTCCTTGGGATTCTTGGAGCTTCTCTCTCCTCTCCAGCCCTTCCTCCATTGCTGCAACTCCAAGGTAAATAATTTCTTCAATTTTTAATATTTTATTTAGTGTTTTTAATGATTTAAACCTAGATCTAGGCTTGGATACCCCTCCTTATGGAAGATCAATCATGGTTTAACCTCAAGAACCATCAAAAATCAGCAAGAACGATCCAAGAAGGTGATCTAACCCTGTTTTATGTGATTTACAGGGATTTTAATCCATTAGAATTGATTTTAATATGATTCTTTACATTATTAACCAATAAAATATATGATTTACCCTTTTAATGGGTTAAATCTATGTTTTAAAGGTGATATCAAATTCCAGCCATTGATTCCCTGTTTTTATTTTATTTTCATGGTTTATTCATGTTTGTTTTACGTTCTATAGCATAAAAATAATTTGTATCTATTGTTTTATGGTTTATTTTATTGATTTACATTAGTTAATGCATGGTTTTTCAAGTTTCTTAAATTTCTGTGTGTTTTAGGTTTAGAACAGTAAAGATAATGTTATTTCGGATTGAAGTGCTCATTGTTTATTTCTGATTTTTTTATATGTGATGAATGCATGAGTTATTGAGTTACTGTAGAAAAATCAGAGGTTTTGGATCTCGGTAACTTTGTCAAAAAAATCAGACATCAAACCGGGTTTTTAAAGCTTTAAAATCATGGTTAAAATCAAGAAGGTAACTTGCTGTGATGATATTTCTCTCATCTTATATCTGATTTTAGATCTGTAAAGTGCTATGGATTCACATTGAGTAGATCTGTCTGATGTAAAATTTTTGGATTTTTTTATCACTGTTTAGTATTTTTCCCCTTTCAGAGAATCTGTTTTTTAAATTTAAAACTCGTTAGGGTTTACCAAAACCCTAATCAGACTTGTGTTAGTCATAAATCCCAAACCACAGATCCGATTCATGATCTGTAAAAAATGAGTATTATTATTTTTCTGTCTACTATTCACCACTAAAATTTCAGAGATTTTTGTTTAGGATTTCTATTTATGTCTGTATTTTCAATTTGAAGTAGCCGTTTTAATCCCTGTTAAAAGTGATATATTTTAGCTCAGATTGCCGGAAGGGTTTCTCCCTAACCGAAGATGCTTTTTCCATTCTGTAAATTGGGAAATCTCTGCTTTTCTTCCTAGTTTGTCTCTGTAAAATTTCATAAATTTTCATGAAAGATTGACCCCTGATTCGGGTCTAACTCTGAAACTGGTTGGTGAACTAGGTCAAAAATAGCATATTTTTAGGGTTTGATGCAATTTTTGGGTTAATTTAATGTCAAAAAAATATTTTTATAATTCTAATTCAAAATTAGGGTTATAACAAGTGTAGGTATCAAATTTGATGAATTTTAGAATCTGATTGATGGCTGAATTAAGCAAATTGCAAAACAGGGTTCCTGAAAGATCCAAAAATACTGCCAAAATCACAGTTTTTGTGATATTCTTGGATTTTCGTGCATAAGCATATATTTTTAGGGTTTTATCATGTTCATAATCATATTAGGATACTTTAGGTTAAATTTGATGTTCATTTGATTTCATTTAGTGCATAAAACCTAAGTTTTACCAAAATATTTTCTAAAAACCCTGATTTCAAGGCCATAGTCTTGCTATCAGGGGCAATTTGGTCATTTGACCTAAATTTCGAAATCCCTAACCCTAATTTTCATATTTTTAATCATGTCATATCATATTTAGTTTGATTTATCTTCATTTGAATTTCAAAACTTGCATTTTATCCAAATATCTTTCTAAAAAACCCTAATTTCAAGGCCATAGTCTTGTTATTAGGGGTATTTTGGTCATTTGGACCCCAATTTCGAAATTTCATATCTTATCTTCCTTATTTATTCCATTTTATTTCATACTTTATCATTTTTATTTAAGGGAATCAAGGAAAAGGCTTATATCTAGCAAAATCCAGTAATTTCTAGATATTACTGGATAAATCTAGAAAAGCCAACATATTTTCATTAACCAAGTTTTCTAGTTTTGCAGGTACATTGAAGACTTTATTTTTCATGTATTTAAATTTCAATAGTGATGTAATTTGTAATTAAACTTTGGAATAAGAATTTACATTTCCTGCTTAGCTTAGGTTGCATTGCATATAGTTTATTTTTATAATTTTAATGTGTGATGGATGATGATTCATGCATATTTTTACAAATTCACCATGGTCTACACGAATGGCACATACACTAGCTTCTATGAAGTTTATAAACTTGGTGGAATTTGTATTTATGGCCATAGTCAGAATACGAATGATACTCAGATTTATAATCTTCACATTAGCCACATTCAGCCTACACTCTTAGGCTAACTTCAAAAATGCGCTGCATTTCTCAAAAATACAAAAAGTATTTCTCAATTCCTCAAATCCATATTCATTCATTTCATGCATTTGCCAATTCCAATTCAAATCTCAATTCAAAGTTCATTTCCTCAAAATCTCCCAAGTCTTATAGCAAAATCGATTTTCCCAAAAGCATTGAATTTCAAAGAATATTTCAAGTGTTTCTCAAGTTCATAAACTCAATTTTCCAAAGTTATGCAGTCAATTTCAAAGTTTGAAGTTAGAATTTTTCTAAGTCTTATTCAAAAGAATATGGATTTGCCAATGATATTTCAAGTATTTCCCAAGTTCCAAATTCAAATTTTCTAAGTTAGAATTTCAATTTCCAAGTTTGAATTCAGAGAAACCAAGTCTCTCAGAATCGATTTTCACCAAATGTCAAGGATTCCTCAAAATCGATTTTATTTCTCTCAGGAGTATATTTCAAATCCCAATTCATGATTTTCCATGTGATACCTATTCTAAATATTTCAATCATTCAAAGCAAACATCATGTTTTCAAATGTGCATTTTCTGAAAATTCATAGCACATGCCTGATTCTATGTGCATTTAGAAATTAGAATATGATTTAGACAAGTTGAATAGAGTAGAGCATAAGATTGATCCTTGGTTCAATTATCCCTGTTAAAGGTGGCAAGAACGGTTGAACCTCGTACCGACAGGCGAGTCCCATTCTTCGAAATTATCCTGCATTTTAAAAACGGAGGCGAGTTATTTTCAAAATCTTTTTCAAAGGTCAGTTTGATTTGCAAAAGTAAAAATTTTGCGATGATAACAAGTTTGTAACGTACCCTTCCCAAAAGAGAGAAAGAGAGGAAAATGAAAAAGAGAAAAACATCTCTAAAATGAAGGAGAATGTAGCCAAAACCCAAAAGAGAGCCAAAAGAGTGCAGAAAGATTATCATGAGAGAAGCTCCCAAGATATCAAACTGCCAAATTTATCAAGAATTCTCTTTAAATTTGTGAAATTCTATTATCAATACTCTTTCATCAATTGCTTTCATAATATCAAATTCTCTTTCCTGCTCATATCAAGGAAATTGATAGCTTCCTTGAAGAAGGTCAATTGCAAGCAATTTGGATGCTAAATCTCGATTCTACGAAGTGAACCTTGTTTGGAGGTAATACTTTTGGTAGAAGAGAAAGAATATCTTTGCAACAATGTGCAACATTTTCAAAAATTTTGAATCAACAATAAAATTTTGAATATTTTGACAATATTTTCTAGCTATCCTGACGTGAAGTGAGAGCTTGATATCCGTCTTCGATACATCCTGATACCAATTTTAAATCCCTCTTAAGGACTTGATTCCCTCCCTTCTTTGAGAGCATGAACTCTCAGATCTGCACACTTCCCTGTGTCCCCACTGTCCCACCATAGACAGTCCCATTTCGGTTCGAGGTCGAACCACCAACCATTTCTCGCAAAAGGCAATTTCAAAAGCTAATTTTAGTCTCAGCAATGAGACGCCCAATATCAATCCCTTTTCAAGCTTTAGGGACTCCATTTTCCTTTCTTTTGCAAAACCCCTGTCGGATTTACTGTGCAAAATCCGAAGGTTCCATCATGGTCTCTTCCTTCGAGGATTCCATTTCATTTTCCGCCCGATCAGGATAAGGGTACAAACCTGAGCCTCCTTTGATGAGGTATTCCATTTTCCGCCCGATCAGGATAAGGGTACAAACTTGAGCCTCCTTTGATGAGGTATTCCATTTTCCGCCCGATCAGGATAAGGGTACAAACCTGAGCCTCCTTTGATGAGGTATTCCATTTTCCGCCCGATCAGGATAAGGGTACAAACCTGAGCCTCCTTTGATGAGGTATTCCATTTTCCGCCCGATCAGGATAAGGGTACAAACCTGAGCCTCCTTTGATGAGGTATTCCATTTTCCGCCCAATCAGGATAAGGGTACAAACCTGAGCCTCCTTTGAAGAGGTATTCCATTTTCCACCCGATCAGGATAAGGGTATAAACCTGAGCCTCATTCAAAGAGGTATTTCATTTTCCGCCCGATCAGGTTAAGGGTACAAACCTGAGTCTCGTTTCGATGAGATATTCCATTCCCCAATCAGGTTAAGGGTTAAAACCTGAGCTTCGTTCCAGGCGAGGTATTTCTGTCCCATCCAGGCTAAGGGCATAAAACCTGAATTTCACTCTCACAGAGTGAATCTTTCCTCTTCATTCTCCATTTCATATCTACCATGATCACCGGGCTAATATCTCTATACCCAGTCAGATCCTTCTAACTGGGGCATTTTTTTATATATAGCCCAAATTTGGTGTGTTTTTCTTTGCCACTAAGCTCGGCCATGAGCCGGCTTAGTAGCAAAGAGGGGCATCTGTAAACACCCCAAATTTTCACTCACCTCTCCGACATTTTCACCAAACACCATCACTCAGCCTCTGAAATCGCCAGAGGGCAAAATGGTCATTTTCTGAGCTCAGAACTTGCAAAAGCCCAAATTTCATATGTAACTCTCAAAATTTCACTATTTCAGCTCAGATGTTCAAAATTTTATTCCTGACAGGAGACGAGAATCCCCAAAGCCCGGTTCAGGATTGCATTTCATAAGACATGGCATTGCATATCATTGCATGAACATTTCATATCACTGCACTGCACAGCATGTCATTTCGAGGTCCAAAACTCTCGATTTCAAAATTTTCAATCCAAATTAGAATTTCAACTCTTTTCAAAATTGATTTCAAAACCCTGGGTCTTGAAAATTATCAATTCTTCTCATTTTACCCCCAGGGCTCTGAATTTCAAAATATTTCCTCAGGAAAATGATCTAGATAGTTTTCAATATGGATTTTAGCCACTTCAACTCAGATTTTGCCCTTTTGTCAATAATTTCAAATATCTTCTTTTTACAAAATCGCCCTACAGGGGCCAACCATTTCCAAAAATTTCTATTTTACCAATTAGTCCAGATTTCATGAAAATTCCAAAAAGAGGTTGTTGTCTTGTTTTCAATAAAGAAGCAATGTGGGACCCACACTTAGGTGGTGTCACACAGGCTTTTCTTTTGAAAAATTTGAATTTTTGAAAAACCCAAAAATATAGGAGCCTTGTCCCCTGGATTGGCGCCACTTGTCTTTTCTCTCTCCTCCCATTTATCTACCAAGTGTCAGTGTGGGGCTACCTTAAGAAGCCGCCACATGTCATTAGACCCCCCTCTTCATTCCATGCCATGTGTCAGCATCCACCATCTCCACCCTGCGCCATGTGTCATTCCAAAGATCACCAGGAGATGCCAAGTGTCATAGGTTGTCCTGTTCAGAAAAAGTAGGCTTGTCTCCTCTGAGGTGGCGCCATTTGAAGTGTGTCTCCTGCAGCGGACACATGGCAATCTCTCATTTCCTCAGAAAAAGCAAATGCCATGTGTCATTCTCTACTCTTCTCAGAAAAAGTAGATGCCACGTGTCATTTCCTGCTTTCTTCAGAAAAAACTGGAATTCAAATATTCAAATCTCTCCAAAGGTGGCGCAAATCCAGCACTTCACCTTTTCTATTTTGTCTGAGATGGTGCCACATGGCTTGGGCCTCCTTCTCTTTCCTCTGCCACATGTCAATCTCTGCTTCTTTCAGAAAAAGCAGGATGACACATGTCTTTCCCCTACTTTTCTCAAAAAAGTAGATGACACATGTCAACTCCAGCTTCCTTCAGAAAAAGTAGAAGACACATGTCACTCTTGGCTTTCTTCAGAAAAAGCAACTATTCAAAAATTTTCAGACAAGAGTTAGGTGGCGCAAATCCTGAGTTCTGCTTTTTCCAGATGGTCTAGGAGGGCGCCACATGTTATTTGCTCCTTCCTCTTGCCATATGGCACTGTAGGAACCCCTCTGAGGTGGCGCCACATGTCCACTCCCCATTCCTTCAGGGCCAGCCACCATTTAAATTTCAAACTTCCCCCTGAGGTGGCGCCATTTGAGAAGACCCCTCCAGACAGTTGACACTTGTCAAAAGCCTAGTCATCCTGAAGGACTGCCACATGTCCATTCTCCATTCCTCCAAGGCCAACCTCCATTTGAAATTCAAATTCCCCTCTGAGGTGGCGCCATTTGAGAAGGCCTCTCCAGACAGCTGACACTTGTCTGCCACGTGTCCAGACCTCCCTGCATCAGAAAAAGTAGAAAGCCCCCCCCTCTGAGGTGGCGCATTTTGATTCTTCCAGTCTTGTTCTTCTGCCACATGGTAGTGTGGAACCCCCCTAAGGTGGCGCCACATGTCAGCCTCTCCTTTCCTGCAGAAAAGTAGAATTTGAATTCCTCTGAGGTGGCACAGTCTGCTTCCTCCACTCCTGTCCTTCTGACACATGGCAAGAGCCTCCAGAGATGGCGCCACATGGCATGCTCCTATTGTTTCCAGCTTTACACCTCAAATCACCTTTTGAGGTGGCGCCAATCCAGAGTCCCACTTGGCTTCAAAATTTTATTTTTTGTTTTATTTTTAATAAAAGTAGCCACATGAGGTGGTGCCACCTGAGGACTCCCTGCAAAAGCCAAATTCGAATCTCAAACCCCCAGATAGCACCCTCTGAGATGGCGCCACATGGAGGGCTCAGATTGAGCCTATTTGAAATTCAAATTTTTTCAGAAAATCTATAAAAACAAGGCTCCACGCCCAGCCTGGGAGACCATCATTTTTTGGGGGACCATCTTTTGAGAACTCCTGTTGGACTTGAAAATTCGCCCTAGCCTTCTTGAGAACCCAATTTTGAACTTTGGAATTCACGCCCCCTTTGGCTCAGTGGAGAAGGTGCAGTGGGTCGATCTTGGTGAATCATCCATCGGAGGACGAACTAAGCTCGTGATAGCCGTCCCTTTCAAGAGCTTCAACGCTGCCTAACGAAGCAAGGTACACCTCTTTTCCCCTTGATTTTATATCATAATTTGATTCGGGAGTCGTTTGAAGAAAGAGCTCATCCGAGAGATGGATTGAGCTATTCTCATGAAACGGCATATATAAAAATACATGATTATGCTTCCTTGATGATTTTAGCATTCATGCATTTAGCTAGATTTAATTTGCATTTTATTTCGTTTATTTAGCACATTTCATGAATTAATTAGGATTAATTTAGCATTTATTTCAATTCTGCTCATTTTCAGTAGTTCTTTGTTTTTGTCAGTCAGTCCGCATGTCATTTCATGCACTTATTTTTTATTAAAAATTCCAAAAAAATCACGGAATGCGCCCTTAGGTGTCCCTAGAATTGTGCCAAAAATTCGAAAGCATTTGAATTCGTTTACTGTGGTAAACGTTCAAAAAGGTGAGTCAGGTTTTATTACCCGGGATGCATTTCAAAATTTCATTTCCGACTTGTAAAATCGAGATCTCCCTCATGAGAGATCCGATTTTCAATCCGAAAGATGTTCTCGGGAGGATGTCTAGTTTTTAACCTGATTTTCTTAGATTTTTCTGATTTTTATTATGTCTGACAAAAAATCTGAGAGTTCGGGACACGTGTCAGAGCCTGATTTGGGCCTCTGAGATTTTGGATCGACTTAAGGCTATGGGTTCTCTTTGTGTGTTGCTTTAAATCCAAAACTGTAAAAAGTGAAAGTTATGTCCGAGGTGTCCTTTGTTTTCATCTGAAAGCTTGTGATTTTTAGAACTGCTGTGATACCTGTTTCGGATTTTTCTTGTCAGTTCTCTGTTTGGTCACATTTGTCTGTTCTGTCGATTTAGGAACACAGAGTTATATTTTTATCTATGTTTCTGTTGATCAAATGCCAAAGTCATGAACATAAAAGTTGTCCATGTAGGTGTCTTGAGTAGCTCTGTTAAATATCATAAATTTTCATGGTTGTTTTCTATTTTTTTAGCATTTTACATCAGATTAGGGTGATTTTTACCTCTGTCAGAACTAAATCCCTGTTACTGAACTCACCATGGCTCAAATCCTGAGGCTGTACAAACCAAAAATGTTCCATTTCGGGTCCTTTAGCAGTCTGCAAAATATCATAAGTTTTCATGGTGTAAATCTTGCATTATCATATTAAGCATGACATTTGGTTCAGATCCATAGGCAAAATCCATCATTTTAGGATTTCCTTTAAATTTTAGCATTTAAATCATATCATTTCATGATTTTTAGCATTCTAGGCTGTTTATCAGAGTAAGTATATGCTTCATACCGAATTTGGTGCAATTTGGAATCCATTTGAGGTTCGGTTTAGCCATAATATCAAAACAGGGTCCCGCAGGACCCAGATCCAAGCGAAAAACAAGCAAAATTCGTTATTTTGGATAAATTGCAAAATGTAAAATTCTGATTTTACAGTCTTAATGTGTTTAGCAGCATGTCATCATGTCTCTTACTGCATTTCATCATCATTTGATTCAATTTGAATTTCAAAATCTCAATTTTATCAAAATTTCCTTCAAAAACCCTGATTTTAAAGGTATAACTTTAATTTTAGGGGTATTTTGGTCATTTTAACCCCAATTCCGAATTTCAAACTATTTTCCACCGAATTTCCTGCATTTAAATCATTTCAAATATCAAAGAAGCATGAAAATAGGGTTTATATCCAATTAAGTCCAATAATTTCATAATATTATTGGAAAATCTTGGAAAAACCCACATATTTGAGCTAACCCCATTTCAAGTTTGGCAGGGACATTCAAAAAAAGGAGCTGAAGTCTGCAAATTTCCATTTATTTCATTTACTTAGTGATGTAATAATGTAAATTTTGGAATAAGATTTTAATTTCCTGCTTAGACTAGGATGCATATCATATAGTTTAAATTTATGCAATATCCTGCTTATATGACTCATGCATTTTTATTTCAAAAGCACTATGGATGCTCACGAATGGCACGTGCACCAACTCTTAGGGAGTTGATGGACTCGGTGGAATCCATATTTACGGCCCTAGTCGGAATATGGACGAGACCCAGATCCATCATCTTTCTACTAGTCACATTGAGCCTACACTCTTAGGATATCTTAAAAATGCACATCATATTTCCAATATTTTCAAAGTATTGTGCATTAAATCAATTAAACTCTGAACATATTCATGGCCATAGTCAGAATATGTGAAGGATTTATTTTGACTTAATACACATTTTTCCAACAAATTTCTTAGAAAATCTTTCAAAGTGCATTCATACATTCATATCATTTGCATCATGAAATCATTGGTTTTCCCATGATTTTCTTAAGAAAACTTCATTCTCAAAGAAATCGATTTCTCAAGAAACTCTGAGTATTTTCCAAAATCGGTTTTCCCAAGTCAAGTTTTCACAGTTTCCATGGAAACCAGTCTCTCAAGAAACTTCTAAGTCGGATTTCCAAAATCAAAGTTTTCCCTCGATTTTCCTTGGAAAATGTTATTTTCTTAAGATCTTCAAAAAGAATTTTCCAATCTTCCTCAAGAATCAAAAATCGATTTTCAAGTATTTCAAGGGTAAGATTCCCATGATTTCAATTTCCTAAGTATGAATTTTCTTCTCCAATGAGTTTTCCTATAAATTTTTCATCATTTTCCTAAGAAAATTCTCAAAGTCCGAGTTTTCCCGAAAAGTGTTTCCTTTTTCAAAATTGTTCACCTTTTTCTCAAGAATCACTTCTATTTTCCCAGGATTTTCAACTATTCATGATTTTCCCACACCTTTATGAACTTTCTCGTGATTTCAAAACCCCTTTTATCTGAGTTTCCTGAGAAATTGACTTTCACCTTTTTTCCTGAGAAATATCTTTCAACTCCAAATATTTTCCAAGCATACTTTATATTTCCAACTTCCATTTTCCAAAATCTCATAGCACATCCTGAATTCTCTGTGCATTTAGGATAGAACACAATTTTGATGATTTAACTAAGTCAAGCACAATTTTGGTCCTTGGTTCGATTACCCCTGTTAAAGGCGGCAGGAACGGTCGAACCTAGTACCGACAGGTCGAGCCCCATCCCATGGATTTTCCCACAATTTTCAAAACGGAGGCGAGTATTTCAAAACAATTTCCAAAATCCGGTCAAGTTTGAAGCGCGAAAGCATTTCCCTCTCTCTCTTCCGCAAGGAAGGGAAGACGGGAAAAATTTTGCGACGAAAACAGGTTTGGCGACCGTGATGGGACCTGTCCTTGTCTGGTCAAAATTATGCTTGACTTAGTTCAATTATTGAAATTATGTTCACAAAATGTCAGCACTTTTACTTCTGATATCATGCAAGCCTAGGAGCCTAGATTCTGACCTAGCTGACATTAACTGCATATAGATTAGGCATGGTTTGGTAGGACCAGATTGAGGAGATATTTTCATGCTCACATAGACTTAGGTCTAAATACAACTCTCCTCAATTTAGGATCTGAATGCAAACAATGTATGCTTCTTCAAAGATTTTCAAAAATCTATCTCTCTAGGACTTAGAGCCCTCTATTTCTTGCATGTGATCACTTTTCAAAATCTCCATTACCTATCATTACCCGGTCTTCACGTTGCTGGGCTCTCTTCCAGAACCATAGTTCGGGACAGAGCCTCACAACTGGGCCAACTATTTGGGTTAACACCCCCCTACCACGTACCGCGGGCCACAGTCCGAAATATATCGGTAGGCGCTCAAGGATGTTGGAAAACCTTACCTTAGAACCGAAGTTGAAATTATATGCCACGTACCTCGGATTTCGGTTCGGATATATCGGCATAATTGGATTGGACAAAGATGATCTGAACTTAGAGTTAGGATTAGGGTCCTACAGTTGTTTTCAAAGTGATGCATCTAGAGTCAGCCTTTTAGGGAGTGCTGAATGTGCATAAATGTTTGTGCAGGATGTGATTGTGTGTTATTCCCTCAATTCTTTATATTTTCCAATGTTTTCCAACTCATTAGGCCTTTTTCAAGATATCCTTATTTTTTTCACGAGATTTTTTTTTTTTCAAACCCTGGATGATTTTTCCAAATATCCCATTTCTTTCAAAACTCCAGGTGATTTTCTATTCTCCCGTTCTACTGTATCTCGAACTTCCAGCCTTATTCCAATCCTGCCTGCAAATTTTTGAAATTTCAAATTTTGCTTATATCTTCAAAAACTTTTCCATATCTTCCAGTATATCTTCCAAATTTTATCCAAAATTTTTGACATGTCCTTCCAATCCCATCATTTGTTCTTTCCTCAAGAGTGTCGCTTTCAAAATTCTTTTTCCCATCATGCTAAACATCCCATGTTGTTCTGCAGAGGGCATTGGCATAGTTGTGTGATCCAGACGAGATCAAAGACCGCGCTACTTCAGCACATTAGTTACAGATAGTGAGTAAGAAATGGATTCCATAAAGTCTGTCAAAGAGGGAGCTCAGACCATCAAGGAGGAGATTGATCCCGCTATATACCGGTTGTTCAAAAGAATGATGATTGAGATATTATCCGAGCACGCTAAAGCCAATTTTGGAAAAGTTCCTGTTAAAGAAGAGGCATCCATCACCATCCCTATGAGCATCATTGGAGACCACAACAGTGCAACCAGTGCTAAACCCAGCAACAACAAAAACAGAGGCAGTCAAAGCAGCAAGTTAGAAGAGTCTAAAGATCTGAAAGGAAAGTATTCTAGAATCCAGAATAGACCTTTTCAATCCAGCCCTCAGCAAAAGGAAAAAAATCAAGAAAAACCAAAGCGCGGAAACTGGAGCGGCGATCGAGATTTCACTCCTATAGACAAGCCACTCGACGAAGTCCTTGAATACATGTTGATTAAGGGATTAGTGAAGCTCCCAAAGGCCACAACTCCTCCCACCATCATGGGAAGGTTCAAGAATCAGTTTTGCAAGTTTCATCGAGCAATGGGGCACGATACTGAACGCTGCTTTGTTCTAAAAAATATTATAGAGGACTACATCGATAAAGAGCTTTTGGTGTCAGAAGAAAGAGAGGGACGAGTTGCAGTCCTGACTAAGCCTTTCCTAGATCACTCGAAAGAATGACAATGTCAATGCCAATGCCTTCTCATTTTGTCATATTTATTTTTGTCAGGACGATATAGTCCTAGTGGTTTTCCTTTTTCAAGTTGTCATCCCTTTTTAAGGCATCAATAAAATCATCAACTTTTCTCGTTTAATTATGACATTCTTCTTTTGGTTGTTCTATTTTTGTTATTATTCTCTCTCCCCCATTACACTGGGGCATCTTTTTGAAAATTTGTTTTCAAACGTTCTGTATGCAGGCAGGATCAAATAAAATCCCTCACCATTCATTTGCACTTTATTTGCATTTCATGTGCATGTGCATTTCATTTGCACTAATTATGCATCCAATTTCCATTCTCCTTCAAGTTAAGGGATAAACCTGAATCATTTTCCATGATTTTCCAATTTCTATTCATATCCCCGTTCAGGATAAGGGGTTAATCCTGAAAATCAGACCACATACATTTGAATATGATGGTCTTTTTCATTGCAAGTCTATTAATCCAGTCCTCGAACTGGCCATTCTCAAAATTTTCAATCCAGTTCCCGCACTGACAATTTGCAAAATTTTGATCCCCTAACCGGGTTCTCCACTGAAGTTCTGAATTCCGATCCAAGCTCCTTTTCCTTCAAACTCCAACTTTCAAGTTGGTCCATATCTTTCTTTTGTTGATCCGAGTTCCGACTCGTGATCTCTATACCTTGTTCGAGCTCAGATTTGAGCTCTCTATTTTTCTTTTGTTGATCCGAGTTCCGACTCGTGATCTCTCTACCTTATTCTAGCTCTGATTCGAGCTCTTCATTTTCTTTTGTTGATTCGGGTTCCGACTCGAGATCTCTTTATTCATTTGAGCTCAGATGCGAGTTCTTCATTTTCCTTTATTAATCCGGGTTCCGACTCGAGATCTCTTTATTCATTCAAGCTCATATTCGAGCTTGTCATTTTCTTTTGTTGATCCGGGTTCCAACTCGAGATCTCTTTATTCATTCGAGCTCAAATTCGAGCTCTTTATTTTCTTTTGTTGATCCGGGTTCCGACTCGAGATCTCTTTATTCATTCAAGCTCAGATTCGAGCTCTTTATTTTCTTTTGTTGATCCGGGTTCCGACTCGAGATCTCTTTATTCATTCGAGCTCAGATTCGAGCTCTTCATTTTCCTTTGTTGATCCGGGTTCCGACTCACGATCTCTCTACATCATTCGAGTTCTTCATTTTCTTCTGTTGATCCGGGTTCCGACTCGAGATCTCTTTATTCATTTGAGCTCAGATGCGAGTTCTTCATTTTCTTTTGTTGATCCGGGTTCCGACTCGAGATCTCTTTATTCATTCAAGCTCAGATTCGAGCTTGTCATTTTCTTTTGTTGATCCGGGTTCCGACTCGAGATCTCTTTATTCATTCGAGCTCAGATTCGAGCTCTTCATTTTCCTTTGTTGATCTAGGTTCCGACTCGCGATCTCTCTACATCATTCGAGTTCTTCATTTTCTTCTGTTGATCCGGGTTCCGACTCGAGATCTCTTTATTCATTTGAGCTCAGATGCGAGTTCTTCATTTTCTTTTGTTGATTCGGGTTCCGACTCGAGATCTCTTTATTCATTCGAGCTCAGATTCGAGCTCTTTATTTTCCTTTGTTGATCCGGGTTCCGACTCGAGATCTCTCTATTCATTTGAGCTCAGATTCGAGCTCTTCATTTCTTTTGTTGGTCCGGATTTCGACTCGAGATCTCCTTACTCGAGCCTTGACTCGAGCTTTTCATTTTCTTTTGTTTATCCGGGTTCCGACTCGAGATCTCTTTATTCATTCGAGCTCAGATTTGAGCTTGTCATTCTCTTTTGTTGATCCGGGTTCCGACTCGAGATCTCTTTATTCATTCGAGCTCAGATTCGAGCTTGTCATTCTCTTTTGTTGATCCGGGTTCCGACTCGTGATCTCATTACTTTACTCGAGCCCTGACTCGAGTTCTTTATTTTCTTTTGTTGATCCGGGTTCCGACTTGAGATCTCTTTATTCATTCGAGCTCAGATTCGAGCTTGTCATTCTCTTTTGTTGATCCGGGTTTCGACTCGTGATCTCATTACCTTACTCGAGCCCTGACTCGAGTTCTTTATTTTCTTTTGTTGGTCCGGGTTCCGACTCGAGATCTCTTTATCTTATCCAAGCTCTAATTCAAGCACTTCATTTTCCTTTGTTGATCCGGGTTCCGACTCGTGATCTCATTATCTTATTTGAGCTTTGATTCGAGCCTTCCATTTTTCTTTGTTGATCCGAGTTCCGACTCATGATCTCATTACCTTACTCGAGCTCAAATTCGAGCTCTTCATTTTCTTTTGTTGATCTGAGTTCCGACTCGTGATCTCTCTACTTTATTCGAGCTTTGACTCGAACTCATCATTCTCCTTTGTTGATTCAAGTCATTTCCAATCATCAGGGTCTGTCAATTGCTCAAAGTTGATATTTTGCCCTTCAAATTCCAATCTTCAAATCAGGCAATCCTCCAATTTCGACCTTCGGGTCACCCAAATTCCGATTCTCAGTTTCAATTACCAATTTCCAATTTTCGACCTTCGAGTCACTCGAGTTCCAATTTTCGACCTTCGGGTCAATCAATTTCTAAATTTTCGACCTTCGGGTCACTCAATTCACAATTCTGACCTTTTGGTCAACCAATTCTCAATTTCGACCGCCAGGCCATCCAATTTCGACCTTCGGGTCAATCAATTTCCAACAACCAATTTTCCAATTTCCAATTTCGACCTTTGGGTCAATCAATCTCAATATCCAATTTCAATCATTTTCTCTTGCGAGAGACCCTTTTTAGGGAGAGTTCGAGGGAGCTCGTTCTTTTCGCATGCTATCCAATTCGTTCACTTAGCCCCTTTTCAAGGAGAGTTTGAAGGGACTCGCGCCTTTGTGAACCGTTTGCAAAACAATTTCCAATTTCACACAAGGAACCCTTTTAAAGGGAGAGGCTCGACGGAGACTCGCTTTCCTTGTGACCCCCCAATTTCATACTAGGCCATTTTCGTCATGAAGGACCCTCTTTGCAGGGAGAGTGTGATGGACTCGTTCCTTTCATGACCCAATTTTCAAACCTCACTATTATCGGCCCCCTTTCTATAAGAGAAGCCTAATATTAGGGAGCTTTGACGAAAGCTCAATTTCTCTTCGAAAGTTCGTTTTGCAAACACCTCCTCTTCAGGGAAGAGAGGAGTATTTCCCATTTCCCATTCAGGTAAGGGCTAAGCCTGAGTCTCTCTTTTTGGAGAAAAAGAGAGGAGAATTTTCGTCACGGATGTGTTGAGCCGGACTTCAAATACTCACTTTCACCAATGATTTCAAGAAAATTTTGTCAATCTATCAATTAATTGTTGATTTCAGAATCTTTATTGCACTAATCTCAATTTACCTTTAGCATTACTTCCAAAAGAGTGAAGTTTTTGCGAAAAGAGATTTAAAATTCGAATTCTTTCTATTGGCCAACCAAAAGGATGAAGGATAAATCCTTGATATGGCCAGAAAAGAAGATTCAATGTTATTGAAAAGCCATAGATGATTGATATTGATCGCAGTCAATGGCACATCTTTAAAGGTTATTCTCGCAAAAATGAGGCAGTGGAAATATCCTGAGTGCTAGGAAAAGAGAGCATTTACCCAAGCCCTATCTCCTCAAAATCACCTAAGCTGTACAAAATCCAGGTATATCATCCTGAAAAAAAAACCCCGAAAATGAGAACAATATAAAAATGTAGTCATCAACAATATAGGTTAATAAAACATGTTTAAGTGTACAACATACAACGGTAAATTCTGGTGTTCGTCCATAGTATATTGCTTCAATATACTTCATTACAAAAATGCCACAATCGATGCCATTATTTTGAAAAGGAGCATCATCTGCGACATGAAGCCTCCACGGGCCAATGTCGACACCCAACATGTTTTTGAAAAATCCAACCTGTGGTTTATGCAAAAGCAAGTAAATTTTGAGCCACGGTACAAGATACAATAATCTTAAAGATAGAAACTTACCAAATGCACAATGTCACAGTCTATACCAATGTCATAGTTCAAGGAGTTGTATAGCCATATTTTTTGTTCTCGTACATCCAACATGTATAAGACCCAATGCTTTTTCGATTGTCACAATGTGGGAATCAATATCTGCAAATCGATTATAAAATATCTTAAAAAATGAATATGAAAATGCGTACTGATACCATAAAAATCGATGTTAAGAATCAACATCTAAATCAATATTAAGAATCAAACCAATATCTTAAATCGATATTAGGAAATAGCATAGAATCAAAACATCTTAAATCGCTATGAAAATTCCTATTGATAGCTTAAAAATAGATATTAAGAATCATTATAGAAATCAATATTAAGAATCAAAACAATATCTTAAATCTCTATTAAGAATTAACATAGAAATCGATATTAAGATTTAGAGCAATATCTTAAATCGATTTAGAAATTCATATTGATATCTTAAAAATCGATATTAAGAATCAAAACAATATCCTAAATCAATATTAAGAATCAACATAGAAATCAATATTAAAAATGAGAACAATATCTTAAATCGATATTTAGAATCAGCATAGACATCGATATTAAAAATCAAAACAATATCTTAAATCGATATTAAGAATCTAAACAATATCTTAAAAATCGATATTAGAATCAGCATAGAAATCAATATTAAAAATCAAAACAATATCTTAAATCGATATGCAAATTTTTATTGATAGCTTAAAAATCGATATTAAGAATCAAAACAAGATCTTAAATAGATTTAACATCTTACAAATTGATATGGTCACAAACCTTTTCACTTGAACAAAAGTCTGCCATTTGGTCATCGTCACCCCAATATTATATTCCGTCTAGAAATCCAGCCGCGTATGACATTCGACGGATAATACTCTGTTGAACGGAACAGTAATAATAGTAAGTTTAAAACACAAAGGTATATTAGTAAATAAAATGACAAAATAAACATATAAGATAACTGATATACCATAAAATAAGGGGTGACGACGCAGACCGACATGGTTCTTCCCTTTCTTTGAATATACATGACAAAATTGTGTATAGTCTGTTTACAACAAATGTGCATTTGTTAATATACATACCCATGCCATACGTTAATGTATAACTGATAGTGGTTTCATACGTACAAAATTACTGATAGTTTGTCTTTCTGCAAATTCATCTCGCATCCGGTCGATGTTCTCTTCGAGCACTTTGTTGAGTTTTCTGGCACCTTGTTTTGTAGATACTACACTGAAATTAGCTGAATAATCAGTAAAATAACTGTAGCATTATATTCAGTAAATGAACTGTAAACAATGTAAAAAAGATGAAGCAGGTTATAGAAATCGAAGGTACCCTTTTTTGCGAATGTTCGACTGAATCGTAGCATCCTTCTTTGGCATCGATACAGCTTGCGCTTAGAAGGAGGTTAGAGGAAACATTGGTTTTTTTGTTTATTGCTCACGAAGCAGGTTATAGAAAAGGCTCATTTTCTTTAAATGAAACGTCGCATGTTCCATGCTATTAAAGGAAACATCTTGTGTGCCTTGCGGAACACAACGATTCATTCATTTATTGTTCACGTCGTTTCACACCTACCAGTTTTCAAAAATCACACAAAAGAATATTAATAAATAAATAAATTACATTGCGCATTATTTAAAAGATGTTGTTTCATTTGCTAGTATCATCAACACGATATTAGTACGTGTAAATGAATGACACGTAGCATAACATCAGTAGCGTGTCAGATCCTAAACCCTATACTAATGTTATGTAACATTTTTTGCAACTAAAGGAATCACTATATATAATAAACTCAAAACTAGTAATCGCTATACGATTTAGCAAACGTGAGTACAAATTGTGGTAATTGCATAATCGCTATACATATTAATCGCTAAACTAAGTAATCGCTATCACAGAAAATACTATAAATAATAAACCCTAAACCAGTAATCGCTATACGATTTAGCAAACGTAAGTACAAATAATGGTATCTTCATAATCGCTATACTGAGTAATCAACATATTAAGTAATCGCTATCATAAGAAACACTAAAAGTAATAAACCCTAAGCTAGTAATCGCTATACAATTTAGCAAACATAAGTACAAATCGTGATAACTTCCTAAACACTCTTGACTATAATCGCTATACCTATTAATCGCTAAACTAAGTAATAACTATCACAGGAAACGCTATAAATAATAAACCCTAAACCAGTAATTGTTATGCGATTTAGCAAACGTAAGTACAAATAATGGTATCTTCATAATCGCTATACTGAGTAATCGACATATTAAATAATCACTATCAAAAGAAACACTAAAAGTAATAAATCCTAAGCTAGTAATCGCTATACGATTTAGCAAACGTAAGTACAAATCGTGATAACTTCCTAAACACTATACATATTAAGCGCTATACAGAGTAATTGCTATCACAGGAATCACGATACATAATAAACCCGAAGCTAGTAATCGCTATACGTAAGCACAAATCATGAAAGAGTTATATAATTACAAACCTAAGTTTATGTAGTCTTGTCGATTTTTCAGTGGCACTTTTGTGTTACACTTATTAAGAAAAGAATTATATAATTACAACAAAGAATGTCAAAATTACAACATAGAATTATCGGGATACACAAATCACATATGTTTATTCATTTGCGCTTGACGACTCAAATGGATATAGAAATCGTCTCTTTCTTGGACATGGTGGAGTCTCTTTATTCGGTAGCCTCTTCATTCCCTTGATCTTATAAAACCCACTGGTAATCATCTTAACCAGCGACCCAATTTGTTTACTCAAATTCTGCACGTCCTTCTCCAGCATCTCTAACCTTTGGTCAGACGATACCTTCTCCTATGGGATCTGTGTTTGCTCCTTTTCGTGTACTGCAACAAATGGAATCATAGTATCCGCCAAATGGACACGATGGACGTTACATCTATGCTGGAGGATGACACGCTTGGGGACAAGAGTGACCTCACTTTCAGGTTGCTTCTCTTCAATCTGTCGATTTCCATGCATGGGTTGCCAATATTGTTTGAAATAGTTGGGGTCATATTGTCATTCTTTATAATCATATGGTATGGCACGAACACCTCCTTTATTCCAGCTATCCAATTGTTTCCTGAAGCATTTGTGCCAATTCACGTTTGTGGCCCTACCACTATTCATCTTCCTTTTCAATGCCACAGGCAATTTTGGTATCGACTGTCTCAAGCCAGCTTGTAGGAGTACTCAACTACCATGTTGTATTTCGGCTTCATATTTGCTAAAGAGCCAAATATCGCAGATAGACAGTCTCGCAGCCTTGGTAACAACCTCATCGTCCTTATCATCTCCATCCCCATAAGGTCTCCACACAACCTGTATATTCGAGATTGTGGTTTAGATATAGACATAATTATTCATGCAAAATGCTAAATGCGATAATAATTTGTATTAAAGAAGACAAAATGCTAAATGTGATTATTAGTTAAGAATACTAAACATTACAACAATTTACTGTAATGAAAGTGAGATGCAAATGTGATAACAAGTTGTACTAAGAAAAATGATATGCTGAATGCGATGATTACTTGAGAATGCTAAACATTACAATAATTTATGGTAATAAAAGTTAAATACAAAGGCGATGACAATTTGTACTAAAGAAGACAAAATCCTAAAGCGATGATTACTTAAGAATGCTAAACATTAAAATAATTTACGCTAGAGTTAGATACAAATGCGATAACGATTTTTAATAAGGAAAACAAATTTCTAAAGCGGTGATTACTTAAGAATGCTAAACCATATAACGATTTACGCTAATGAAAGTTAGATGCAAAGGAGATAATGATTTGTACTAATGAAGACAAAATCATAAAGCGATGATTACTTAAGAATGCTAAACATTACAACAATTTTAAACCATTTACCTTATTTAATTGCAGCTTATCTAAAATAAATTAAGCATTTTCGTACTTGACATTTATTGAAGCCCATGCGCCGATCATGGGAAAACCACAAACTGCAGGGCCACATTGAGGACCCAAGGCGACAATATGCTCCCAAGTCCAGGCCTACAAAAATAATATATTAATATGACTACAACCTTCAACGAGCTTAGTCCACAAGCACTAAATATATAATAAATAAATACCTAAACAAATGGCCAAAACCCCCAGACAGTTTTCATACCCCTACTCACACGGTAAAGTTGATTGTACAAGTGTGCGAGCATAACAGTACCCTATACCCAGTTGTTGACTTCATCTAAGTCTTCTAGGAACTGCAGCCACAAGTAACTTATTCTCGAACCAGAACAATTAGAAAATAAAGTTAGTCCAAAAAAATAAAGAAGGAAGTCGCGCAACTCTTGGTCAACTGCTTCAGATGCACATGCAGCGGACCGGCCTTCCCATTTATTACGGAAAAAATAAACTTTCATCGATGAGGAATTGCCTCCACCAGAAATACACTCACGTCATTTCTCCATCGACATTCTTAGAAGGGCCGTGCAATTGTCCCTTGGGTTATAGTTTGAATCCCGTGTTAGGACAACACTTCCATGTCACTTAAGACCCATAATTCGTGCCACATCTTCTAGGGTCATGGTCATCTCAAAACCCCCAAACTGGAACGTGTTCGTCTTATGGTTTCACTTATTGACTGAGTGGGTCATGGTGTTCCAGCAATTTTTAAAATAATGTTGGTCCAGAAGGCCGCCAAAGTGCATCTTTCGTAATCGGTTCTGATATTCACTCAGCTTTGTGAACCACGACAGAACTACAGGCCACTGACACCGCTTTCTCAGCTTTTCACCTGCTGCTCTGCTTCTCTTATGATTGTCCTATAACACAAAATATCAAATCACAATTAATCGCTATACATAGTAATCGCTATCGCAGTAATCACTATCACATTAATCGTTATCGCAGTAATCGCTATACAGAGTAATCGCTATACAGAGTAATCGCTATATATAGTAATTGCTATACAAAGAAATCACTATTCATAGTAATCGCTATACATAATAATACCTACAACAATACACTGTGACATGCAGTAGCAATTAACGTACCTTTGTCACACTTTTATTCTCTTCATCCCCTTCCTTCCCCTACTTTTGTACTTCTTCCTTCCTTCCGTCCTTCGCGACCATCGTATGCTTTTTCCTTTCTTTTTTATTCTCTTCCTTATCCTGCTTCTTCCTTTCTCTTTCCTTCTCTTCCTCATCATCCTTCTCCTTCGTTTGTTTTTCCTTCTCTTCCTTGTCCGCCTTCTCCTTCCTTTGTCTTTCCTTCTCTTCCTTGTCTTCCTTCTCCTTCCTTTGTTTTTTCCTCTCTTCTTCATCCTCCTTCTTTTTCCTTTGTCTTTCCTTCTCTTCATTGTCAGCCTTCTCCTTCTCCTTCCTTTGTTTTTCCTTCCCTTCCTCATCACGATGCTTCTTCCTTTGCCTTTCCTCTTCCATCTTCATTATTTGGATTTCCTTCTCTTCCTCCTCCTCCTTCTTCAATTGACTTTCCCTCTCCTCCTTATTCTTTTTTTGCCTTTCCCTCTCCTCCGCCTTCTTCTTCATTTGCCTTATCATCTTTCGCTGTGCTAAATACTCCTTGATCATCTTTTGGCTTTCCTTCTCTTCCTCCTCCTTCTTTAATTGCCTTTCCCTCTTCTCCTCCTCTTCCTACTTCTTCCTTTGTCTTTCCTTTTCTTCCTCATCCTCCTTCTCCTTCCTTTGCTTTTCCCTCTCATCCTCCTCTTTCTTTTGCCTTCGCTTCTCCTCTTCCTCCTTATTCTTCCTTTGCTTTTTACTCTCCTCCTTCTTCTTCTTATTCTTCCTTTGCTTTTTCCTCTCCTCCTTCTCCTCCTTTTGCCTTCGCTTCTCTTCCTCCTCCTTATTATTTCTTTGATTTTCTCTATCCTCCACCTCCTCCTTCCTTTGCCTTGGTTTCCTTTGCTTTTTTTCATTATCCTCCTCATTCCTTTCATTTTGCTTCTCTTCATCATCCTTCTTCTTCTTTTTCATCGTTGGATTACCATCTTCAATATCTGATGGATTAGGCTTCGCTCTATACTCTACCAGAAATTGCTCTCTTTCTTTATCATTCTCAATCTTCATTATTCTATAGTACGTTTCTACTTGCTCATACAAAGCATACTCTTGGACGATTTTGTCAAGAGTTTTCCCCGATGACGACAAAACATTTCTTCTCTTAGGAATGTAAGCCATTGGTAACCTGCACAACACAAAAACTTACCGAGACGGTAAAAGGTGCTCTAGCGAAAGAAGATGAAGCGTTAGAATTTTTGTGGAATGTTTAAGGAGAAATATTGTGAAGAACTCCTTTTATAGCCGAGGAGTTTAATGCTTATGGGACCTGCCAAAGTTTTTTTGTCGGTTCACATTTTTGGTGGTTCACATCATATAATAAAAAATTTTATAATGACGTCATTGTCGGCCACAAAGATCTGTCTTTGTTACAAAAATATTATCATAGTATAATGCAATCGGATGATCAAATATCATACAAATCGATATGAAAATTACTGTTGATAGCTTATAAATCGATATACAGAATCAGGATATAAATCAATATTTAAAATCAAGTCAATATCTTAAATCAATATTAAGAATCAAAACAATATCTTAAATCAATATAGAAATTCCTATTGATATCTTAAAAATTGATATTTGGAATCAAAACATTGTCTTAAAACGATATTATGAATCAAAACAATATCTTAAATCGATATTAAGAATCAGCAAAGAAATTGATATTAAGATTCAGAACAATATCTTAAATTGATTTAGAAATTTGTGTTAATATATTTAAAATCGATATTTAGAATCAGAACAATATCTTAAATCGATATTAGGAATCAAAACAACATCTTAAATAGATATGTAAATTCCTATTGATATCTTAACAATCGATATTTATAATCAAAACAGTATCTTAAATTGATATTAAGAATAAAATAATATCTTAAATCCATATTAAGAATCAGCATAGAAATCAATATTAAGATTCAAAATAATATCTTAAATCGATTTGAAAATTCGTATTGATATCTTAAAAATTGATATTTAAAATCAAAACAATATCTTAAATCGATATTAATAATCAAAACAATATCTTAAATTGATATACAGAATCACGACAGAAATCGATATTACGAATCAAAACAATATCTTAAATCGATATTAAGAATATTATGCTGAATTGTCGTATCGATGATTAATATATTATGCGATATGTATATCGATGTGTAAGATATTAGGTGTTTTCCAGTATCAATTTTTAAGATGTTATACCATGTATAATGACATCCATGTCTACCACAACTGGATGGAAATCACAATTGGCATGAGTACAAATCACGATACAATTACATGGATAAATTGTTGTCTCAACTAGCCTTCAAATTTACACATCGTTATACACATCGTTTAGGGTTTAGGGTTTAGGTATAATGTTTAGGATTTAGGTTTAGGGTTTAGGGTTTAGGGCTTAGTGTTAGGGTTTAGTAAGATATGACACAATTTGTAAATCCCTTTCTTTATCATTCTCAATTCTATTTATATACATCATAAATCAGTGCTGCTTTAAATCTATAAATCATAAACCATTAAATATATAAATCGTTGTTGCTTTAAATGTATAAACGATTTGTACGTATAAAGACTATGAACTATCGCGATTTGCTACATCATGATTTGTACAACCTAAACACGAAACCCATCAAATAATCAAACTAAATACCTTTGAATATCCTATTGTGATTTGCCTTTACGGGCTTTGTCTAAGTGATTTGCTTGATACCGATTGTCCTTTCGTGAATTAATTTTATGAGCTTTGTATATGTGAATATGTCCAACCGCGATTTATAAAATGACTGATTCATAAAAGGCAGAAAGGAAAATACAATAAACAAATTGACATGATGTTTAGGCATAGTAAACTATAAATCGAGTTGACTTCAACAATACATTACAACCACATTCATTTACAAAATATAAGAGTGTTGCACATTTTTTGCTTCTCATGCAAATATCCTCAGCTGAACATTCTTTGCTTTCAGAGTGTTGCACATTCTTTGTTTTCAAAGATCCTCCAATGTTATCACTCCTGGCACAGAGTTCATATTCCATCTAGCAAGAACTCTAGAGAGAGATATATGTGATCGGCATATAGAATCGCTTTGCAACAGAAAATGAGCACACTCTTGAGAATATACTTCACAAACTTCAACTCAGGCACTCACCGCTAGAAGAAACCGATTCTATGTACATATTTGTCATAAAGTATATCAAAGGTAAGCAGATATTTTTCCAACTACGAATTATGGTTTGCGAACAATGAAGGGTCTAATAGTAGGAATAGATCAAATAGATGACCATCAACATCACCCCCTGTCTATCATGCAGAATATTTATGCTTACTCTGGTATGACGACAACAATTGAAGATGATTATGGTCGTTATATTTTGCGTAAGCTTGGATATACTTCATGACAAATACACCATAGTCATATGTGTCATGAATATATCAATGTATACACTGAAGATAACAACCATAATTATCATCGAAGATTACACAGATCTTTTCTCACGGCGTGAAACAACTATGTTATCAGCATCAAAACCCATCTATCAAGCACAGGTAGAAGAAACGCAGAAGAACAAAGAAGAAAGAAAAATACGAGGGAGAAGAAGAAGAAGAAGAATGCAGAGGAGAAAAAAGAAGAAGAAGAAGTTGCGCTGTCGCAGAAAAGAGGAAGAGAGGTTAAATAGATTAGGGTTTTTGACATGGACAATAGGTCGGGTTGAGTCGGGTAAGGTTTTATATAGTATAGGGTTTTACACAAATCTATATTAGGGTTTTACATAGAATAGGGTTTTACGCACGTGTACACAAATCGACACGACGTTTAGACTTTGTAAAGTATAAATCGATTTACAACTTGATAATTATTAAAAAGTTATAAATCACTATCACTGTTATATAGAAGAAGTGTTTTATCATGATCTGTACAGCAACATACATTAAATTAAAGTTGCAAATCGTTATCACTATTTTATAGAAGTGTTCTATCAAAATCTGTATAACAACGGACCTAAATTGAAAATGATTTGTCCTATCGCGATTTGCATTTATGAGCTTTGTCTATGTGATGGATATCCTATCACGATTTACTTTTACGAGCGTTTTCTACGTGAATGATATGTCGTATCACGATTTACCTAATGATTGATTCATAAAAGGCGGAAAGGAAATAACTATAAACAAATCAACACAATGTTTAGACTTACTAAAGAACAAATCAACACAATGTTTAGGGTTTAGGATTTAGGGTTTAGGGGTTCAGAGTTATGGTTTAGGTTTTAGGGTTTAAGATTAAGGGTTTATTAATTTATTAAGGGTTTAGGGTTTAGCATTAGGGTTTAGTAAGATATTAAGGGTTTAAGGCTTAGGTTTAGGGTTTAGGTTTAGGGTTTAGGTTAAGTTATAGTAACAAATTGACACGATGTTTAGACTTAAAAAAGTACAAATCGATTTACAATTTGATAACTATCACGATTTACTTTTACGAGCGTTTTCTACTTGAACGATATGTTGTATAGCGATTTACTTGATACCGATTCATAAAAGGTGAAAAGGAAAAATAATAAACAAATCAACACGATGTTTAGACTTACTAAATAACAAATCAATGCGATGTTTTGGGTTTGGGGTTTAAGATTTTGGGTTTAGGGTTTAGGGTTTAGGGTTTAGGGTTTATGTTGTAGGGATTGGGGTTTAGGGTTTATGATTTAGGGTATAGGGTTTAGGGTTTAGGGTTTAAAGGTTTAGGGCTTAGGGTTTATGTTGTAGGGATTGGGGTTTAGGGTTTATGATTTAGGGTTTAGGTTTTTGGGTTTAGGGTTTAGGGTTTAGGGTTTAGGGTTAGGGTTTAGGGTTTAGTAATATATTAAGGGTTTAGGGTTTAGCGTTTAGAGTTTAGGGTTTATGTTGTAGGGATTGGGGTTTAGGTTTTATGATTTAGGGTTTAGGGTTTAGGGTTTCGGGAAAAGGGTTTAGGGTTTAGGGTTTCGGGTTTAGGGGTTATGGTTTAGGGCTAGGGTTTAGGGTTTAGGGTTTAGGGGTTGTGGTTTAGGGTTAGTGTTTAGGGTTTAGGGTTTAAGGCTTAGGGTTTAGTAATATATTAAGAGTTTAGTGTTTGTCGTTAGGGTTTAGTAAGATATATAGGGTTTAGGGTTTAGGATTTAGGGTTTAGGTTTAGGGTTAAATATTTGTAGTATGTAATTGAAACCTGTGCGTGAGGAATAACAATTATAGCGACATGAGGTGGCCATTGGCGTGTTCAAATCATTGCTCATTTAGCGATTTCTATGGAAATCGCTTTAAAGCTTCGTACCTATAATTAAATAGTTGTCACGTGAATCGCTATCATCAACAATTAGAAATCGTTATTACATCAAATGTATAAATCATTCTTGATTTAAACATACAAATTGTTGCTTCAAACTTACAAATCGATATATAAATCGCTCCCTTCATAAGTACATATCGTTGTAACGTTTGGGCTTCAACAGTAAACCTCGTTGTACGATTTAGCAAACTTGAGTACAAATCTTGGTAACTTTATATATCATAAATTGCTACTGAGTTAAATATATAAATTGTTGCTGCTTTGAATGTATAAATCATAAATCATATCGATTTGGCTTTGTTACCAAAATATGTCATTCATTTATAAAAGAAACATCGTTTTATATCCCGCTCATTGTCAAAAATCGATATGCCTTGTGAGACTTGTATTTCGGTTGACGATTTATGAGATTTACGCAATGACATCTATGTCGGCCATAACGATTTGCCTTTGTATAAAAAATATTGGAATAGTATAACGCAAATCGCGATTGTAGTAATATACTATCGATTTGAGAGATACTATTTTGTTTGTTAATATCGATTTGTAAGCTATTATGCTAAATTTTTGTATCGATTTGTAATATATTATGCGATATGTATATCAAGTTTTCATTCTCCTCCTCCTTCTTCCTTTGCTTTTCCTTCTCTTCATCATCCTTATTCTTCTTCATCTTTAGTTCTTCCTCATCCTTCTTCGTTTGCTTTTCATCTTCAATATCTGATGGATCAGGCTCCGCGATTTGTATTTATGATTTATGAAGTTACCACGATTGTTGTTGTCCAGGGTTTGTGAGGCATAACAATACTTACGTTTATCGTATCGATTTGTAATATGAATAAGCGATTATGCTGAATTATCGTATCGATTTGTAGTGTATTATGTGACATGTACATCGATTTGTGTGTTCAAATCGTTGCTCAGTTAGCAATTTCTATTAAAATCATTGTAAATAGATATTATGTATTTGCTAGTGTCAATTATTATGATATTTGTTGTATGAATCACATCAAAACATGGTAATACTATAAATCATTACTTTTATTGGCATGATAAATAATAACTCGAAGATCATTACACATAATTAAATCACCTTTTTTTTGGTAGGGTCAACCCATTTTTTGTAAAGATCTTCAATTATTTTTCTTCAATGAGTATGTACAACCATTATGAATGAGCTTGTTTGCTTGCAAAGGATATATGAGATCTAACCCCTGATACAGAGTTGTCAGAACTTCTGCAGAAGAACATGAAGCTACCAGTTGTAGAGTATACTTTTGAATCTGCTCTTGTTGATTTAATATCTGATAGATCATCAGTTGCACGACAAAGGGTGGTCCGACAACAGACGACGGTAAAAGGTACTTCGGCAACAGACAACGGCAAAGGGTGCTCTCGCGGCAGCAGACGATGACAAATGGTGTTCCTCCGGAGGTGTAAGGGTGATCCAGAACGGAGAGGGCGACATATTTCGAGGTTGAGACTCTTCAAGCAGAGGTGTTTACTGCTTAGGGCGAAAACAAAAGGTTATCCTTCATTTTCTGACTGAAGGACATTTTGGTATATTACTCGAAACGTCGTTTTATGGTGCTAATGGCAGGAAAGGATACTTAAGTCTTTGCAAACGCACCGGACTTTGATGCTAAGTAATGCAAACACACACGAAAAAATGAGCCCCACGTGCTTACATACGTGGCGCTCATTCAGACTTGAGAACACGCACCTGCGTGTTCCAGGGGGTGGCGGGGAACATATAACCTACTTCGTGCCCGAAGCTAGCACCATGGGTTTGGTGACATGACCATCTGAACGGGTTTCTTGTTATATCGATCGAGCATGCTTGGATTAGAAGCAATCCTAATTCCCATGTAGTAATTAAACTTTCATATTAAAAAATAAGAGTACGTTGCAGAGGACCCCCAACTTAAAGAGTTATATTCCATTTAACCGGTTCTTTTTTCGTTCTTCACATTTGAATATGTGTTTATCATTAGGGATGCACACAAGCTGAGTTTGAGCCGAGCCCGGGCTGTTTGAACTAGGCTCGCTTCGCAATGCCCCTGTCAACAGCATTGTCAGGGCTTGACTTGGTTCCGACCTCAAGCTGAGCCAAGCTTAGCCATTGTTCCAAAATGCAATTTATGGGAGAAGGTGGTCTTCGATCCCCAACCTCTCCAAAAACTACCCAAATGACCCACTGTTGAGGTAGACCATGTATTTCATTAATTGTGACCCATAAATAAACCAACCTCTCCAAAAACTACTCAAATGACCCACTGTTGAGGTAGAACATGTATTTCATTAATTGTGACCCATAAATAAACTTACATATATTAAAAATTCCATAGATTATCGTACAACAAAAGCAATATAAGGCACTGGATCAAACTGAGCACCGCCCACATAAATGAATAACCCCTAACCCAGTAGGGAAACAACAATGTTATTGTTTTATTTTGCAAACAAGCTTTATATATACATTATACGAGCTTAATCGAGTTCAGCGACTTGATCAAGCTCGACTCCTTTAAGCACGCCAAGCCTGAACTTATATTCCAGATTGGCTCATTTATATTCATGGACGATCTAGAGCCGCGCTCAAGCTTGCTCGGCTCATTGTGCATCCTTATTTATCATAGCTACCAGGAAACAAAATGAACACAAGTGAAAAGTGAAGTGGAAGCGAAGACAGTGTTAAAAAGCAATATACAGTTAACTGATTATGCAAGCATGTGAAAAATAAAAAGAGAATACATAAAAAGCAATATGAAACACGACCCATATGCATGCTTGTAAGAAAAAAAAGTTATAATTTTCAAATATGAAAAGCATAGAAACTGAAGAAAAAGAAAGTGAGAAGTGATCAGAACCAAGAAAACTTTGAGAGAATTAATTTAAGAAATGAAAAGGAGGCAGACTTCCCACTAAAGTTAATAATGTTTCCCATATTTTCGAAGTGAGTCGCCCAAAGCTTTCTATCTTTTGCAAAACCTAAGAGTTTCTATCTTTTGAAGCGAGTCTCCCAAAGCAAGTTTTCAAATTTTGCAAGAATCCTTTTCTTAAGGAGCGAGCTTCAGTAACTATGGTGCTTATGTTCTTCTTTACCTTTGTGGCAAAAATAAAATAATTTTATATTTTTGTTAAAAGCAATAATGACTCCACGTATTGTATTTTAATTTTATAGATTTGATCTGCATGTTCTATTTGGTGAGGGTCGAGTCGATCCTCGATTAGTGTTTGCTACCCTCGTGGCCAAAGGAGGTAAATAATTTTTAGCTTTTTAATGTATTTTACTTGTTAGACCCTCCGAATGTAATCTACATGTTTGGCATAGTAGAAAATTGGTGCTTGGATAACGTTATTTCATCCTATATACGTAAGATTTGCGAAGGATTGAACAGTGAGTCAACCATCTACAATGTACCAAATTTTCAACTTCTATTAAATTGTACTTTTACCTAAAAAAAATGAACACAAGTCAATTCCTACTACTTTGATCATTTGCTACTACTTTGGTCATTGACCATGGAACACATCAACCAAGTTATATTTTATCAATAAAAGGTTCCTTACCCACAAGGATACCAAATACTTTTCCTCGTTCAAGCAGATCTCGCTTTCATGGCAAAAAGTCAAACTGATTTGTCAAAATGCTTTAAGTATCTGTATAAAGGATATAAAATGGCCATCACATTCAAGACTGTCAACTTAATTTTAAAGGAAAA
Organism: Nuphar pumila; assembly: GCF_984573655.1. Taxonomy (NCBI): domain Eukaryota; kingdom Viridiplantae; phylum Streptophyta; class Magnoliopsida; order Nymphaeales; family Nymphaeaceae; genus Nuphar; species Nuphar pumila. The sequence continues at coordinate 84,797,537 of NC_143254.1, read as the reverse complement.
CTGAATAAATTTGATATGGTAAAAGGACTACTTTATTATTATTTTTAGAAGGCTAGCTGGATTTAGACTGACCCCTTTCCAGAACATCATTAGCCCCATGTGGCAGAGGTATTCGATCCTGGGCCTTCAGCTTGACACAAGACACCGCTTGCCACATGGGTTACCACCTCGGTGACGATCTTGACAAAATATGTGGCTGTGTGAGCGATGTATGAGGCTGCATATTATGTAAACACATTATGTAAATTTGAAAATTTTATGGTATTCAAAAACTTTGGACTATTGAACAAAATAAAATGGGTATTTTACTTTATTTTTTATGATGAGGAACCGTTTTCAAGAACCGAATCACTTCAATACAGAATGCAGTTGAAGACAATCCAACCTAGCTAGCCATTGAATTAAGAAGTTTCGACTTCCACAAAATAAAACTCCACAGAAGACAAATATGATTACAAAAAAAAAAATAGAAGAATACAGAACAAGGGGCATGCTTCCTCTTATGTAAGACAGATATCAACATGCTCTGCACCAAAAGGCTAAAATTATTAAAAACAGTTCGTATCCATTCTTTCGTGGAAACACTCTGATCCAACTTTTTTTCACCTAACAGATCATTCTTAGGAGAAAACAGAGGAACCAGCGTGAGCCACAATGCTATCACAGATCCAGTGCCTGGTCTTGGTCAATAAGCATCATGAGCCCAATGACAGGACAACTGCTGAGATCTATATTTGTCATGTAAGGACAAGGGAGAAGGTATAATGGGAATGAATCTCATGTATTTGTAATCAAACATCATAACAAGTAAATATCATCCACAGTGAACGTCCACTCCAAAATTCAATGGTTGAACATTCACGACATTTTTATTTTTTGATATTTGAATGCAGCATGAATTGTCTGTACAGTAAATATAAAGGCAGGCAGAATTGATACAACCACCAACAATTCTAAGTGCTGCAAACTACCATATTCAAAGGTCAGCAAATAGATGATATATTCTTGAATCTACCATGATGAGCCTTTTGGGGGTAAAACTGCTGTTGCAGCAGACAAGCAACTAAACCCAATGACATTTAACCAGTGCCAAGATTTTTGCAGTATTGTCAGCTTGTTGCCCTTGACCTTGAGATACATGTGATTGGCAAGAACAAAGGTGAGAGGGAATGTGCTAAATGTACCTGTAAGACTCGTAAAATCGCCAAGAAAGGGCAACAGAGCAGCTACAAATGTATTCACTGCCAGCGAGCCCCCTCTAACAACTACAAATGAATATTAAATCTGCGATAATCATACCAAGATATATGTGAAAAATTCTATAACACCTAAAATTATATCTAAAGCCCGAATTATAACTGAAATATGATGTCAATGTTCTACATGATATTATTGAAATAAACAGAAATTGGTAGATCTAAAGTCCAAATTATAAGCATGTCAATTCTCAAAAGAAAGCTTCAGAGTTCAAAATTGTGAGAATAAGAACAAGAAACTATTCAGATTGTTGTCGTCAATGATCAAATTTGACACTAAAAGTTGAATAAGAATTTTATGCAATATAAACCTGCAATTTTGATACTTACATAAACATGCAGCAGAAAATAGAAAAAACTTAAAGAAAATCTAGATTATAGGACAAGATAAGAAACCCCAAAATTTTTATCCTAACATAGTATAGGTGTGTAGCAATAGTAAAATGACACTTTTGATGTCATAATGCACCATTTTCTATACGTAGCAACTAAAATATAACCATGGTAATGTCCATATTTTACTTGTAACAGAATGCAAACAAGCTCAGTGCTTCAAGAAAACACTGGTTGACATTATTTGCACCCCATTCTACCAACAATTCAAGTAACCCCTGCATTGCTCTTGATGCAACTCCGGAAGCCCAACAAGGATCAATGGCACTAGAGAAAAGAGTAAGAGGAAAGCATGCAACATCAAAGGCCTCAGCAAAGTCCTTCCCTGTCAGTTGATCACCAGCCATATCTAAGGACTTGAATGCAGGCAGCTGCAGCTTTAGTTCAATAGCTGATCCATGATATAACCTGTTTTTGTTTCTAGAATTACTGTAATGAAAGCTAATACATTTTAGAGCCCATTCTGCAATTATTGAATGTTTATTTCAACAATATATGAGAGTTTGCTTGTGGTACTTATTGCTTGCCTTTGTGAGCAAGGGCAAGATAATTCCAGTATTATTTTACCAACATAAAATTCACACTATTCAACTATCAAGTTTAGGACCATGGAACTGCACAAAAAGGTGAGAACAGAGAGATGCTATGGCTCACTTCATGTGAGTTTCAAATCTGGTCCCAGGAAATTTTCCCACTCAGCAAAATACCTGTTTTCTACAAATACTTTAAAAAAATTTTATTGCAATGTACTACCAAACACATACAGTAATTCAGATATTCAAAACTTTAAAGTGGATTGTAAAACTTTACAGTAATTCACAAATAAATATGATCCAACAATGCTTAGATATAAAATGATATAATACAAACAAAAACAGAATGTTCTAAAACTAAAGATTAATCAGCAGTCCCAACAAAAAGTTGCAAATCAAGTAGGAAAAAGGAAAAAGGAAAAAGGAAAAGAACACGGTAACACAAACTGAGGATAACCAGACTTTCCCACTCACACTCAACATTAGCAGCAAAGATTTTGGATAGATGTGCAAACATAGACCACAAAATATTGCATATGGAATAACCTGCATATATACTCGACTGTTGCAATATAAGATTTTCAATGATGCCGGGATTGATTGCCAAATGTTGGAAAACATTGGGAACCACATGAATGCTTACTGTGGGCTTGGTACATGGACCACAATAAAGAAAAGATGCAGATCATGAAATCAACGACCAGAAGCTGTATATAAGAACATGAATAAACATATAGAGTTTATTATTTAGAACTTCCAGATTTCATAATTCAACAAGCATCCAATGTATGAATATATGTTTTCAGATGTTTCTCATCTGTCAATCTGTTAAAAAGAAGGTTTTAATATTTCAAGGCAATTAACCAGTGACTACTTAACCAGAACATAATTGATCTTTAAGTAGCTTCATATGCTCATAAATTGCATGATATGATATTATACAAAAGCAATCATGAAATGTTGGCAGTGCTTAAAGGACTCTTCTACACTGTACAAATAATCTGAATCCGCTTATGCTGATAGAGTGGACAGGTATAACATGCATAATCATATGGTCAATAGTTTCCCCGCATTTTTTCAGGCTCGAGACTATCATTGGTCGACATGCTAATGGCGGAATTAATTTTTTTATTTTCTTATTTTATAGCAGTTCATAATAAGATATGATATGAGAAGTGATCAACTAATACAAATGCAATCCTACAAATACAAACGCTATGATATGAAGTAAATTTACTAATGAGAAGCATTGTACAAGAAGCAAATACAAACTGTCTACTATAACAAAAGGAATATCAAAAATGATATACACAAGGAAGGTTTTGACATTTATCCACATCAAATAGAGTCCCTATAAATACATATATCTAATATAACCAGGTAAAAAATACAATGAAAAGTGCGAGACAAATAAAGATCATACAGCATTTCTTCGACTTTGGTGTTTTTCTACTCATCTCCGACCTTTTCACATATAAATTGTCTACTTTTTCTTCCAACAACTCTACACTTGACTTGAGATTTCAACATATGTGCATGTTGGATCCGGGTGTTAAAAGTAGCGGATGAAATGTAACTATTACTTTCTCCAGTATCATCCACCAACTCAATAAACTTGCATTTTATGCCGCACCCGTTTTCGCATCATAGTCTACACCCTAATGTTGTTACTTTTTTGCCGTATTCATACGGGATTATGCACCACAGTAGGAAAAAGCTACTATTTCTTGTTCCATTTTGCTTCAAATACTATACACTACCTACAATGTTTATAAGAAGGGGTTTAACAAGATATCTCCATAATCAATTCATCCATAAGCCAATGTAAAATTGCTCTATAAAAGTTATTATATGTTTATATAAAAAAACATAAGATAGACAAATAAAATAAGAGACAAATCAGGAAAGACAACTCAAACAATTCCCTTATCACGAGCAATCTCATCTGCAATTGCTTCTCTAATATTATGCATCTCCAATGCCTCCATTGGAGATACATCTACTTCGACCTCTCGTGTACATTGGTCTAGCTCCTCATTTATGTTGGGTACGACCTCATCGTTTTCATACTGGTTGAGCTACAAGTCTCCTAAGTCAGTCTTTCTAACGAAATTTTTTATTTGCCATAGTTGCGATAACAATCTGCTCCTACTTGTGATATGAGAATGAAACCATTTGTCGTAGAATTGAAAAACAGCTCTTCCACACCCCAAACGTGCATTCCATGCTATTTCGAAGGATGAATGGAGGTGATTGTAAACCTCTTTTTTTGTGGTCGAGGTCCATCTCCAATAATCCTGAAGATGATATTTAACCACTCTATATGGTGTTAAAAATGAGGGCGTGTTGAGATATCTAGAGTCAACAACGCAATATTTTCGTATAAAAAATAAGCAGTTATAAATTATAAGTGCACGTATAATATATGACAAATCACATATATTTGTATATTTATAAGACATAACCTCTTACTATGAGGGGACGTAGAAAATATATATTTCTGTGTATTGACTGCATTATTTAGAATCCGAGAATCATTCGTCGTTCCCTCCCACCTAGCTTGTGCAAATGTAAAATTTATGTTAAAGTCACTTGCTGCAAGAATATTTTGGGTGCATATCCCTTTCCCTCCTATATATGGAACCTGCTTATACACTGATATAATGGCATGCACGTGTGTACTGTCAAGTGCTCCGACATAATTCTAAAATATGTGAAATATACATAAATAAATCACAAATATTCAATCAAATCATGACGAGACAATCACATGTAAACTATAAAATAAGAACAAAAAATTACCTAAAAATATGACATATATTTTATTGACTTAGAAATATAACTAGGTATCTCTTCGAATGATGGTGGGATAATCATATTCCTAGACAAAGTCATCATTGCATTCAACACATTAGTAAAGTGCCAATTAATGGTTTCTCCTAAATAACTCAACATGTACAGTCTTTTCCTCTCATTGTGAGTTACAGTGACTAGAAATATAAATAATTATTCCTCTACCCCAACTTCTCTACTATCATACAAGAAGTCATTATTTATAAAATATTTGCATAGTCTCTTTCTCATGTGAATGGTATCACAAGCAAGTCTCCAATGGGCCTCGAGTATATGATGCACATGATGGATACCACGAATGAACGAGTTTTGCATATGCTCTTTTATCATATAATTTAAAAAATAAGTTATTGTAAAACCCATTGATGAAACTAGTAACAATTTTTCTTCAAACCTCTCATCATCTAATGTTTCCTCATATGAATCCATAATCACCTACTATAATTAATGCCATAAGTCCATTCATACAAATAATAAATGTTCTCCAATGGGCCTCGAGTATATGATGCACATGATGGATACCACGAATGAACGAGTTTTGCATAGGCTCTTTTATCATATAATTTAAAAAATAAGTTATTGTAAAACCCATTGATGAAACTACTAACAAATTTTCTTCAAACCTCTCATCATCTAATGTTTTCTCATATGAATCCATAATCACCTACTATAATTAATACCATAAGTCCATTCATATAAATAATAAATGTATACTTATATGATATAATTATTAAATATCTATAAAGCATATAGAAGACAGAAGACAAATATCAATGTTCTTGCAACCACACAGCTAAACATACACAAACCATAAGATAATATGATAAAATAGACTATCAAAGCTATTACATGTCTATAAATCAATGATCGTGAAGAGTCACGAATCAAACTATCAAAGCATCAAAGTATTAAAGTATCAAAGTGTCAAAGTTATAACAAACACAAACCATAAAAGTATCAAAGTTATTATAAGCGCATGAGTCGTGTATCAAGGGTTGTCATATTCATCCTTTAACCATATAAGCCTACTTTCATTACCTTGAAGTGTCAAGAATACTTCAACTTTCTTCTTGTTACTAAGGAGTCTATAGCCAAATACGTGAAGAGCATTGTGTCTCTCCAAACCCTCCATCATCTTCAGAAGCTTGATTGCTTGACCTATAAAACCAAACTTTATATTACTTCGTCTATCAATGATCGGCTCATACATTTTGTTTTGGATGTCAATCATCTGATTTGCATTAGACCTCCTCCCCCAACGTGTATTGTTCTCAACATCATCTAAATTTGATACCTCCACGGACTCCCTAAATGTCATGTAGGTAGCACACTAGTGAGCGTCGGCAACATCCTCCTCCTCGAGCTCATTAAATATTAGGTTTGCACGAGTGTTGCTTTCAGTAGCAGGAACTTCATATAAGGTTGAGATATCTTCACCCATAGCAGTTGTCTTCCAAATAAGAATATCACATTATTAGGAAATGCAAGTCCTCTTAGCTTAAATTTATCGTCATTTTTAAACTTCTACAAAACATAAAATGCATATATATAAAAAATGAGCTCAAAATTCAAGACTTTTTATCCATAAAAAGAAATATGTTTCAAGTATACCTTTGTAAACTCAATCCAAAATTTAGCTGACAGTGTATATATGTGGGATGTGGTTCCAACCCAAACCAGTTTGTTTAGAAATATACATCTATGCTTTCCAATCATTTTTTACATTATCTAAGCAATTCTTTAACTTGAATATGTAAGCAAAGTGAGTTGATTGAGCAAATTTATTCTTCACAATCACTCAAGCCTCCTTACTCAAGTGTGTTCCTGGTCTATTGCCTTTCTAAACCTCATCTACACAGATTTCGACTAAAGAAGTCATCCCAATATGTTGTTCTTGATTATTCTTGTTATCCATATCCTAATACACATATTAAGAATTAAGGACTCAAAGGCATTTGAAATAAGTTTTGAAGATTATAGAAACCAACAAGCCATCTGTGCCAACTTTGTGATCAAGTTGAATAAAATATGCTTGTAGATTCATAATACAATCAAAGGTACCCAATAAACCCTAATTTAGGTTAGGTACGCAAAGCAAAAAGATGAGATTTTATCTCTGAAGACTAAAAAACCTTTGGAGTAGAAGAAATAAACTGCCCTGAGAGGCCGAGACCCTAGCTCTCTAGAGAGTTCGGGCTATTTCCTCAACGCCTCCTCTCACACTACCCACAAGTTGCTGGGACTCCGATTATGAGAAAACCAGAACGAGTGTTAGGTGTGGAGAGAGAAAGAGAAAGAATGAAGCCCACCCAGCCACTCACAGTTGTGTCGATGAGAGAGGGATTGGCGAAGAGGATGAATGACCTGCGATGCCAAACGTGATGTGAGATAAACCCTAATGACTCTGTCTTATATGTGACATATGGTAATTATCGGATTCAGCTTGGACAACAATGTCCAAGCCAGTCCTTCCAGCTCCATCCCGATGATGGAGAAAGCGTGTCTCTCGCTCCTTCCTAAGGGAAGAAGCAATTTTCTCCTTCAAGAAATGTAGCCTTACACTTGGGGCTTCTAGGTTGGAAGGCTTTTTATTTAACGCTTCCAAATGCTTTCTCATCTAGAAAACCTGGGTTCAGAAAGGGCGCCAAGTGTGACCTAAGACTACCACTACATGCTTTAGTTTAGTCTTTGATGGAGACGTTCTCTACTGAGAATTTTCTCCAAAGACTAGGTAAAGATTTTTTTATATCGCGTGTTTACATTCTCCACAAGGACAAGACTTAGTCCTTCAAATTGAAGAGGGCCACATTTTATATGGATCCTCTCCTCTCCCCTTTTTGAAAGAATCTCTCTCTCTACAATGTCTCACCTCCTCATCTTCCTTCTCCTGGCCTTGATCCCTTCCTCAAGTGCCAGCACCTTCAATTTTACCTACCGATTTAACACCCCCAATATAACCTAAGAAGGCAATGCCAGCGAAGCTTGAGACGCCATCGAGCTCACCATCAACCAAGCGAACAGCGACCGCAAGAGTAGTCATGGCCGGGCCATCTACAACAATCCCATCAGGCTCTACGACAAGGCCTCGGGATTCGTTGCCGACTTCACCACCCACTTCACCTTCATCATCAATGGCCTCAACGATCCGAACAACGGCGACGGTCTCGCCTTCTTCCTCGCCCCCGTGGGCTCGACCCTTCCCGTAAACTCCTCGGGCGGACATCTCGGCCTCTTCAATGAGACCACAAACGGTTCCCCCACCAGCCAAATCGTAGCCGTCGAGTTGGATACCTTCCAAAACTGGTATGATCCCAGCGGAAACCACATGGGGATCAACGTCAACTCCTTGAACTCCACCGTTTACACCAATTGGAGTTGGGACAGCGCACGAAATTTGGAAGGTGATGCGCGGGTCTGGTACAACTCCACAACCGGGACGCTTTTCGCGCGCTTGACATACTGGAACGGCTCCAAGGAATCGAACCTCTCCCTACCCATCAACCTCACCACGGTCCTCTCGGAGCAAGTTGTCGTGGGCTTCTCAGAAGCGACTGGGCTGTCCACCGAGCTCCACACGATCTCGACGTGGAATTTCACGTCGACCCTCCCGAAGCGAAGCAGGTTATATGTTCCCCAAACAGGGCATCTCATGCTCGGAGGTCCCAAAAAGCACCACGTATTTAAACCTGTGTGTCTCGTATCCTATGTTTGTCAACATTAATTAGCATTGTAGTTTGATGCAATTACAAAGACTTAAGTACCCTCTCCTCCATTGGTGCCAAAAAAAATAACGATTCTAGAAAATAAGTGATTGTAAGGACTTAAGTGCCCCGAAGATGATTATTTAAGACCCAATCTCTACACTGCAGGATTATACGATAAAGAAATCTCTCCTGGAGGAGGTCATGAACATCAACTCTCTCACTCTCTCTCTCCCTTCTCTTTCTGCTTCTGTGCACATCCAGCAGAAGATCCTACATTGTTCCATCAAGCACCGACTGACCTGCACATTGACTATTGTGGAGCCTGATTCAGAGTTTTTACCCTTACAAGAGGAGGGTTTGGGGGCTTCTTCCAGCGTGGGTAGCATCATTCAACTAAATGAGTTGTGGATCCTGATTCAGAGTTTTTACCCTTACAGGAGAGGGGTCTAAGGGCTCCTCCCAGCGTGGGTAGCATCATTCAACTTGATGAGTTGTGGAGCTTAATTCAGAGTTTTTGCCCTTATAGGAGGAGGGTTTGGGGGCTCCTCCCAGCGTGGATAGCATCGTTCAACTTGATTCGTTGTGGAGAATGATTCAGAGTTTTTGCCCTTACAGGAGGAGGGTTTGGGGGCTCCTCCTAGCGTGGGTAGCATCGTTCAACTTGATTCATTGTGGAGCCTAATTTAGAAATTTTGCCTTTACAGGAGGGGGGGCCGCGCCCCCCGGACCAAATTTTTTTAGGGCATTGTATAAATTTTTTTTTTAGTTGCACAATCTATAACACAAAATAATAGGGGTCTGGTTTTTAGTTAAAATGGAGAATGAAATGACAATAGAAATCACTGAAAATTTATAAGAATAAACTAGACTCAATAACGAAGACACCATTTTTTACGGATTTGGAATATGACCTCCGATTAGGGAGATATGGCCCTGACAAGTTGATCCTAATTTAGGTAACGATTTACAGCGATTTGCTTACTGAATAACGCTACAAATCGCTATAGTGATTTGCGGAAGACACTACAAATCGCTATAGTGAGATCCAACAACACTATAAATCACTGTGGGGCTCGTTGGAGACCTAAAAACACTATAAATCGCTATAGTGATTTGCGAAAGACACTACAAATCATTGTTGGAAGACTGGATAACACTATAAATCGTTGTGAGACTCGTTGGAGACCCGAAAACACTATAAATCGTTGTAGAAAGGCCCGACAATGCTACAAATCGCTGTTGAAAGACCGGACAACACCATAAATCGCTGTGGGGCTTGTTGGAGACCCGACAACACTAAAAATCATTATAGGGGAGTCATTGAAAAAATCGTGGAAAAGAAATAAAAAAAGAAAATTAAAAAATTATACAAGGCTTCAAAAAAATTTGGTCCGGGGGGCGCTTTCCCCCCGCCAGGGGCGGCCCCCCCTAAACCCCCACCCGCTGACCGCGCAGCGGGACCCACGTCGGGGGAGAGCCCCCGGACCCCCCTCCTGTAAGGGCAAAAACTCTAAATCAAGCTCCACAACGAATCAAGTTGAACGATGCTACAGTCAGTGTGCAGGTCAGTCGGTGTTTGATGGAACAATGTAGGATCGTTTGCTGGATGTGCACAGAAGTAGAAAGAGAAGGGAGAGTGAGTGAGAGTGAGAGGGTTGATGTTCATGGCCTTCTTTAGGAGAAACTCTTTGCCTCCCTCGATTTCTTCTCTAGAGAGAGAGAGAGAGAGAGAGGGTTTTACAGTGTTTTACGGAGAAGGAAGAAGAAGAAGATGACGATGAAAAGTTTAAACAGACAGTTTTGATGGTTCAGGTTCGTTTCGCCGGATGACCATCGGATCGCCGGCTCACCATCGGATCGTCGACTTACCATCGTTTTGCCGGATCACCATCGGATCGTCGGCTAAGGTTCGTTTCGCTGTGTAGACTTTGAAGAGTCAACATCATCCTCGACTTTTTGGATGAAGGACATGTTTGTCCTTTTTTTGAACTGTTTGTTTTCCTTTTTTTGAATGAAGAACATTTTTGTCATTTTCTCAAACCGCTATTTTATGACAAAAATAACAAGAAAGGGTACTTAAGTCTTTGCAACCGAACCAGACTCCAATGCTAAGTGATGTCTACATACACGGGTGCTTATATACATGGTGCTTTTTGGGACCCCCGAACACAGACGTCGGATTCAATGAATCATCGGGGGTGAACATACACCACCCTCTCCTCCCGAAGCTAGCACCATGGGTTCGGTGACATGACCATCTAAACAGGTTTCTTGTTATATCGATCGAGCATGTTTGGATTTCAAGCAATCCTAATTCCCATGTTGTAATTAAACTTTCATATTAGAAAATAAGAGTACGTTGCAGAGGACCCCCAACTTAAAGAGTTATATTACATTTAACAGGTTCTTTTTTCGTTCTTCACATTTGAATACGTGTTTATCATTAGGGATACGCACGAGCTGAGTTTGAGCAATGCCCGGGCTGTTTGAACTCGGCTCGCTTCACAATGCCCCTGTCAACAGCATTGTCAGGGCTTGACTTGGTTCCGACCTCAAGCCGAGCCAAGCTTAGCCATTGTTCCAAAATGTAATTTAATGGGAGAAGGTGGTCTTCGATCCCCAACCTCTCCAAAAACTACCCAAATGACCCACTGTGAGGTAGAACTTGTATTTCATTAATTGTGACCCATAAATAAATCAACCTCTCCAAAAACTACTCAAATGACCCACTGTTGAGGTAGAACATGTATTTCATTAATTGTGACCCATAAATAACTTACATATATTAAAAATTCCATAGATTATCGTACAACAAAAACAATATAAGGCACTGGATTCAAACTGAGCACCGTCCACATAAATGAATAACCCCTAACCCAGTAGGGAAACAACAATGTTATTGTTTTATTTTGCAAACAAGCTTTATATATACATTATACGAGCTTAATCGAGTTTAGCGACTTGATCAAGCTTGACTCCTTTAAGCACACCAAGCCTGAACTTATATTCCGGCTTGGCTCGTTTATATTCATGGACGATCTAGAGCCGCGCTCAAGCTAAAGGCACCTTAGTGGGCCTGTCACCCAACGAACCCCAGGTGATGACACGACACCCAAGTCCTTAGAGAGCCCACTAGTTAAAGGCACCATCCCACCTGGTGAGAGTCAAACATGGAACAAAAAAATGATCAGCACCTTCTCCCCAAGCTTGGTGCCACTGGGACAACTCGGGTGGGCATAAAATAGGCATTTTAACAATGCTCCAACATGAGACAAAAGAAGAGAACATATCTTTGGTGAATATAACGAGTTTAGCAAAAGTAATAAAACTATTATTCAATTTAACAAAACAGTTTTTTTTTTCATAAAATTAAGATGGGACAACCACCTTCAAGATCAGACCAAGTCGTGCTGGCTAAGTCTACCCTTCTGAGGAACAATTTTTCGATGGTGTAAACCTGTGGTGCACCCCTTTGCCCTTAAAGAATCGTTAGGCTCGCACGGAGCAATGTCTATGCCTTGCCCCTTTGCCCTCATTAATGCAAAGGGTTCAATACTTTTGATAATGGAACCTTGACTACCCGTCTATAAGACCCCCTCCACTGCACCAGAAGTCTTGGAATAAGAGTGGCCATCGGGACGGGCTGGGCCAGCCCGATCCAGACCCTATTAGGGCCCAAGAAGCCCCATTGAATCATTGGACTGCTGAAATCCTTGGGTTGGGCTTGGCCAGACATTATTGGGGCTCACATAAAGATGGAGGGTGATCTGGTGCTTAATGCCCAAATATTTGTGCAATCATATTGCACCTGATCTTTGCCCGCATAGAAAAAACAACTCTCTCTCTCATTGTAGGCAAATCATTATAGGACAAAGAGATCCGGTCAGGCTGACATGACACTGTATTTGTATTTGGCTTTTAAAGAGTGGGCCCCGATTTGGATACGAGTCTGATTTTAAATCTTATCATGATGTTTTGGATCTGATTAGAATGTGAATGCTAGCAACACAAGCAAATGGGTTGGATATACCAACGGGGATCCGCTTGTCTGGTAGGAGCAGCTAGTGCACGCCAGCTTGTGTTAGGACGTTGCAAGTTCAAAACCTAATGGTATAGTTGTATAACTGGTAGGGGCCTAACTAACCCCCCTTTCAAAAAAAACAAGGGTTGGATATGGATCGGAACAGGCATGGCCTGATTCCAGAACCTTTTTGAAAAGTGGGTCTATGCAGATCCTGTAATGAAATTTCCATCCGGCTGAGATCCGAGCATTTTTGGAAATAGACCCACAAAAAAACATGTAATTTTTTTTTTGTTTTTTATTCAAAAAGATAAAATGGATTGGATTAATCCCAATGTTGACTTGGATTTTACCCTATACGAATATCCAGTTTTGATTCAGATCCAAAGAGATCTCACTGCAATTCTTTTGGATAGGTCCAACTATCCATTTGCACCCCTACTTAGTGGGATCATATGCAAAGTGCTCAGATCTCAGACCTGGTTATGATATAGATCCAACCCACATTATCAGATATGAATAACCCATATCAATTTTTGGTCGAATTTGGACCAAATATGATGTGTCTAGTTGGACCCAAAATCAAACCAAGTAAATAAATATGTTAAGAATTGTGTCCTGCAGGCTGTGTCTTGCCCGACCCGTTTTACTTATTCAATCTATTTGACCCAATTTCAGCAAACTTATTAACCCAAGGTGCTTGACTATTTTTGAATATGGGATTATATTATGATATTTGTGCCTGATCTGGATCGGATATTAGGCACACTCTTTGAAATTCAGATCGTGTTGGTCAAGCTTTGCCGGACACCTATTATTGCCTTGGTTAGGATTGTAACTGGGTTGGGTATACCCAACACGTCTCGATGTCCCAAACCAATTATACCCGAAGCAAACCAATATTGGTGGACCTATGGGTTTGGGTCAAGTCCAAAATATAGACCCATAGTGAACATTGGGTCGGTTATTGGGTATTATAAATGAAGATCTGAATCTGAACAGGCTCGACCCCATTATGTACCCAGACCCAAATGGTTCTCCATATTTTAAAACTGAACCAACCCGAACTCGCTTTGTAATCAAACTGATCATACAACCAAACCTGAAACGACCCGTACCCAACCCGTCTATATACATGAACTGACACATACCCGAACTCGCTTTGTACTCAAACTGATCATACACCCAAACCCGAAATGACCTGTACCCAACCCCACTATATAGCTGAACTGACTCATACCCGAACTTGCTTTGTACCCAAACTGATCATACACCCAAACCCGAAAGGACCATTACCCAACCGGACTATATACCTGAACTGACTCATACCCGAACCCGCTTCATACTCGATCCATCTGAAAGTTTTTAATTGATAAATGATATATATATGTTCAATTAACCATTAAAAACTGTTGATAAACTTGGAAGTAATATGGATTGCCTTTTAGTAATCCGAACTTTAATTCATTTTTTCGTATATTTCCTGTTGGCCTTTTGTCGTGGAAATTGTATTGAAATGAACCCAGAATAATACTAAAGAAATCATTAAATGTGATTCATTATGATATATCTGTTTTTTTTTATCAACTTAAAATGTTTGGTTGGCATGTATATATTCCTTTTATATTCAGATTTTGATTTTATTTGGAATAATTATTAAGCTTCTATTTTGTTAGCATATAATCTTCTCAATAAACAGTTGATTTCATTAATTTACATATTGTTTTATTGACCGGACAGTTGATATCATTAATTTACATATTGTTTTATTGATGGATAATTAAGTCTAGAATACCTATCATATCAATACCCCAACCCATTGATACCCAAACCATTAATACCCAAACCCGTTAACCTGTATGGGTTTGCTTTTTACCGACCCAGAACCAAACTCAACCCGAATCAAAATTGGTTTACTAAAGACCTGACCCAATGTATACCCGAACCCGTTAACCCATATGAGTCCAGTTTCTAGCGGTAACTGGACCTTAATTAAATTGGGTTTGTGTTTTGGTCATACTTTTAATTAGTCTCGATTTAGAATCGGGTTAGATAAGACCTGACACTACAAGAAAACTGTGACGTAGCGACGGATATTAACGACGGATTTTTTCTGTCGCAACTTTGCGTCAGATTAGCGAGGGAATCTAGTCTGTCGCTAAGATTTGCAATATTGATAGATATAGCGACGAAAGGTTTTCGTCGCTCAATCCATCGCTAAGTAGCGACCGTTTAGCGATGGTACATTTTTGTCTCAAGAAACGCGATGATTGGCGACGGATTGGGCGACGAAAGATTTCTGTCGTTACCTAGCGACGACGTCAGCGACATAAACATTCCATCGCTAACTGCTCCTGTAAATTTATGATGGCTTGGCGACAAAATTATTCCGTCGCTAATTTTTGCGTAAATCCCTAACTAAAGCCCTCTGTCGCTCGATTCCTTCCTCCGCCGCCTGACCCATCGCCTCGCCGCCCAACGCCTTACTCCGTCGGCCGGCGCATTCCCCGGCCCGTCACCCCTCGTTTCACCCAGCCCGACGCCTTCCTCCGCCGCCCCTTCTCACTCCCCGGCCCGTTGCATCCCGCCCATCGCATGTAATTTTTTTTTTCCCAACAGGGGGGTCGCCCCCCCCGCGTGCCCCTTCTATTTTGTTTTTGGCAGGGGGGTCACCTGTCGCACCCCGCCCGCCGCAGGTAAATTTTTTTTCCCCAACAAGGGGGTCACCCCCTACCGCGTTCTATTTTTTTTGGCAGGGGGTCGCCCCCTGTCGCGTTCGTTTTATTTTTTTCGGCAGGGGGGTTGCCCCCTGCCCCTTCTATTTTTTTTTTCGGCAGGGGGGTCGCTCGTCGCACCCCGCCTGCCCCTTTTATTTTTTTTTCGGCAGAGGAGTCACCCCCTGTCGCGTTCTATTTTTTTCGGCAGGGGGGCGTCCCCTGCCGCGTTCGTTTTATTTTTTCCGGCAGGGGGGTCGCCCCCCGCCCCTTCTATTTTTTTTCGGCAAGTGGGTCGCCCCCTGTCGCGTTCTATTTTTTTTCGGCTAGGGGTCATCCCCTGCCACGTTCGTTTTATTTTTTTGGGCAGGGGGGTCGCCCCCCT
Organism: Nuphar pumila; assembly: GCF_984573655.1. Lineage (NCBI taxonomy): Eukaryota > Viridiplantae > Streptophyta > Magnoliopsida > Nymphaeales > Nymphaeaceae > Nuphar > Nuphar pumila. The sequence continues at coordinate 84,781,678 of NC_143254.1, read as the reverse complement.
GCCCCTTCTATTTTTTTTCCGGCAGGGGGGTCGCCCGTCGCACCCCGCCTGCCCCTTCTATTTTTTTTTCGACAAGGAGGTCGTCCCATGCCCCATTCTATTTTTTTCGGCAGGGGGTCGTCCCCTGCCGCATTTGTTTTATTTTTTCCGGCAGGGGGTCTCCCCCTGCCGCATTTGGTTTTTTCCGACAGGGGGGCGACCCCATACCGCATTCTATTTTTTCCGACAGAGGGTCGCCCCTTGCCACATTTTGTTTTTTCCGACAGGGGGTCGACCCTCTTGCCTCGTTTGTTTTTTTTTGGCAGGGGGGCGACCCCTGCCGCGTTTTGTTTTTCCCGGCAGGAGGTGTGGACCCCCTGCCTCGTTTTATTCGGGCAGGGGTCGACCCCCTTGCCTCGTTGTTTTATGGGAGCAGGGGGTCGCCCTCCTGCCACTTTTTTTTTCTGGCTGGGGAGCGACCCCCTGCCTCATTTTTTTATTCGGGCAGATGGTCGCCCCCGTGCCTCATTTTTTTTTGGAGGGGAGTCGCCCCCCTGCCTTATTTTTTTATTCGAGCAGAGGGTCACCCCCGTGCATCTTTTTTTTTCGACAGGGGGGCGACCCCTACCTCGTTTGTTTTTTTCGGTAGAGGTCGCTCTCATACCTCAGTTTTTTATTCGGTAGGGGGACACCCTCCTGCCGTTTTTTTATTCGGGCAGGGGGTTGCCCCCCAACCCCCTGCTTTTCCGGCAGGAGGGAGACCTTGCTTCAGTTTTTTTTTTCCGGCAGGTGGTGACTTCATTTTAACACAGTGTCTCTTGCAGATTTCTCAACGGAACCCGCTTGTGCCCCGCCACCCATGGTAAGTAAGTGACAAAAACAATGCAAATCAGGTAAATACCCGTGGTGAGTAAGTGATGCAAGCACATCACATGTTATTTAATTTATTGGATGCAACACTTTACTGTTCACACACTCACTTAGTTGTTGATATCTAGGACTGCTTTGTTGGCGTTTGGAGATCATGCTGAGCATGGTTTTAATGTATGAGAATAGAAGTGTTCTTATTTTTGGAGTACGGATTACATGCTAGGCATGGTAGTAGTTAGCGGGATATTGAAGTGTATTTGCTTCAGGTACATGTTTGACATTTGTTTGATATGAATGATTTCGATGTATTGCAATGTTTGATGTGATTGTATCCATGCTTGCATGTAGTTACTTTTAATTTGATTATGACTTTCATGTTAAATTATATAATGAAAGCATGCTTCAAATGAATGTATCATGTCATGAATAGTTTGCACATGAAAATATTAAGTTATCAATGCATGCATCATAATTCTTGTGATTGTATGACATCATATATTGCATGATAAATTTGATATTTTCTTCATCATAGCATTCTGATGGTTCTCTTTTAACTGGTTAGGATACTATTTGTAACATCATACGAAAAAATGACTGCAAATCGTGAATGAATATACCGTAGGATAGTTGACAATGAGTTATCACATGAATATATAAATGATGTTGAAAGTTTTATTGAATTTGCAACGGCAAGTGTCAGTCCAGTGGATCCCCCAGGTCGGATTAGGTGTCCCTGCAAGATTTGTAAGAATAATCGATTTGTAGAACCTCATGGGGTTAGACATCACCTATACATGAAGGGTTTTGTGAGTGATTATTAGAATTGAACATTTCATGGAGAAGAATTTAGAAACAATTTTGATGCACGGGTGAATGTGGTGCACTATAATCCATATATGAATTTGATATTTAATGTCGCAAGAACAGAATTGGGTTCTGCTATGAGTCCTAGTGATGTAAGAACTGCAGTAGATGAAGAATCACCAAACGATGCAGCTAGTAGATTTTATGATTTACTTAAAGATGCTGATGAGCCACTTTGGAACGGTTGCGAAAGTCACACTATCTTGTCTGCAGTTCTTCAACTAATGAATTTGAAGTCCGAGTATAATTTGAGTCATTCATGTTTTGACCGTTTGTGCATGATTATGAAGAGTATGTTGCCCAAAGATGAGAAATTGCCACAAAATTTCTATTGTGCGAAAGTTATGATCAACGCTCTAGGTATAGGGTATAAAAAGATTAATGCTTATCCAAATCACTGCATGTTGTATTTCAAGGATCAGGAAAACAACATATCATGCCCATCATGTAGGCATCCTCAGTTGCAAGGTGAAGTCCAAACTATACCCTGAGTATGATCAGTTACAGGAAGACAAGTTAGTTGAAGACAGTGATTACTATCAATCAGATGATATCTATGACTTCTCTTATGGTCACGATGTTGCACATGATATGCATGTCATATCTCCATTGGTCGATGAAATATTCATAGAAGAATGTGATCCAAATGATATATCAAGTGGATGGGCAAACAATGAAGAAGAAGAAGAAGAAGAATATGTAAGTCAAACAAGTGATGAGGAAAAATTCTTAAGCTAGTGAGCAAAATCTTGTAATACAAACCTCTATTTGAATGTATTGCAATACTCGATGTGAATGATTTGAATTATTTGAATGTATTATAATACTTGATGCAAATGAATGAGTTGTATTGCAATACTTGATGTTCTTATATTTGAATTATTTGAATGTATTGTAATACTTGATGCAAATGAATAAGTTGTATTGCAATACTTGATGTTCTTATATTTGAATTATTTGAATGTATTGTAATACTTGATGCGAATGATTTGAATGTATTGCAATACTTGATGTGAATGATTTGAATGTATTGCAATGATGTGAATGATTTGCAAGTATTCCAATGATTTGAATTATTTGAATATATTGTAATACTTGATGTGAATTATTTGAATGTATTGCATGGCATTTTTTATTTGTTAGAATATGGTTTGTGGAAGTTACAATGGTTGTTCATCTAGTGGTAGCCAGGCTCAACCTTCATCTTCATGGGGCTCCTTTAATAGGTATATCATTTAACTAATTGGAGGCTTGATTAGTTGAAATGTGCATTCTGAGAATTTCTAACATATTTTTTTACAGATGATGTTTCGCCTGTACATGACCCACCTACACCAGTTGATCATACAAGTCAGGAGCCAACACAGGATGCAAAGTCTTCTCAGTCTGGTACAAGAAGACTCATTCGAATAGTGTATATCGATAATCGACCGTAAGTATTTCATTTTCACTTATTGCATATCTTATAAATATTTTATATTGATATTTATTGTGTACCAATTCATGTGCAGCAAAAGGTTTGAGCCACAAGAAGTAGTACGCAAGATTAGGAATTCACTTGTTCAACATCTACCAGGACCGGTCGCTCAATGGAAAAAGTATCCAAAAGAGGTGATAGACAGATTGTAGTCCTCATTCATGGTATACAGTTGTTTGTCATAGTTAATGTGTTTTAGATTTAATTTTTTTGTATAGTCATGTCTACCAACCAAGGTTGTTAAATGCGATGAGGCGAAGCGAGGTGTTTGGCATGTTATGAAGCGATGCGTAAGCCTCGAGGCGTTGAAGTGTAAGCTTCATGATCAAGAGAGTAGGTCTCAATTCAAAGAGTCTGGTGGTGGCCCCTTATAATTTGAGTCCTTGTAAAATATCTTTTGTACTTTTCTTCGTGAACAAAGTTGTCACATAAACAGGAAAAAAATGCTTGATCTTAGTCTATTTGTAATTGTGTGATTTGCCTGAAAAATCAATGCATCATGTTATTTGATAATGGTTATCTGGACTATGATTGGTTTAACGTCACCAGCAGTCTATAAGCAATTTCTCTTGTTGGGTGGTTGACTGGTTGGGTTGAAAACTTGAAATTGAGGTCGTGACTGAATCACGAGATGCACCTGAGCGGGGACAGACCGCTCCATGCCCACGCGCTATCCTGGGTTGATACACACTGTGCGCAGCCGGTTCAGACGGGACAAATTGCGTCCCATATAATGCATTACAACACATTAGAGTGGAACACACCAGTCGCACCACCAGGGTCGCGACTGGTGAGTACCAGACAAACACCGCATGTTCAGAACGCACAATGTTTGTCCTGTGTATCAAACACCACCTGAACTTGCTATCTTTGTCTATTGGGAGTTCATATGGCTATGAGCACTTTGATCATGACTAAAGTCCCCCCCCCCTTGCAGGAAACCTCGTCAGAGGGTATCGCTCTGCTTCCCGACAGATCTTTGCAGGTTACGGCAACGGTCAGAAGAACTTAGTCCGTTAAACTCGCCGGAAGCTTTTGCTTTTTTCCCGGCGAGTAAATCCAATTTCAGGCCACAAAGAGAAGAAATTCCACCGTAAATCTCGCCGGAATATCCTCCTCTGCTCACTGTGTAATTGTTTTCGGTTTTAGCCACAGATCGAAGGAGGCAGCAACGCTTCAGGTACTGAGTGTGCGCCTCAGTACCTTGAGCATGCGCCTCGCCTGTGAGGCGTACGCTTCAAGTACTAAGGTGTACGCCTCTCACAACATTGCTACTAACTTTCTGAAAATATATATAGGCTTCGAATCGCTTCGCGACTACAGTGGAGGAACATTATGCAAGGAAGGTGTGGCAGAGGGTGAGTGTCAGTCGATTTGCAAACATGTTGCACAATATGAAGACTGCAGCAAAAAAAGCATCTGGCGGAATAGATAATCCACTACCGTGGAAGGGCCATGACCCTATTACTATCAAGAGAGATTATTGGGAGGGAATGTACGACAAGTGGGCGGGGGATGCATTTCGAAATCGCTCTGTGAAGGCTGCACAAAATTGACCGAAAATGCCCAAAGCTCATCTACACACAGGTGAATCAAAGACTTTTGGGAGCCACCTGAAAAAAATGGTAACTCGTCAATATATATTATCAATTTTATAAATATTATTGCAAACCTGTTAACTAAATCTTTTATCATTTAACTTCACAGGAAGCAAAAAAAGGAGGCATTGTACCATATAAGGATGTATTTGTTGAAACACATAAACGGAAGACCACGGGAGACTTCGTATCAGAGAAGGCGAGAATGACAATGATATGTATTTATTCTATTAATAATCATTGTAATATACAAGTTATCATAAACATTGTAATTCTTAATTATTAATGCATATTGTAAACATTATTTTGTAGGAGGCATATGAGCAACAAATGATAGAGCGATATGACGATGACTCTACTCAACATCCATCATTTGATCCTGTAGCATGAGTGACTGCAGCAGGTGAACCCAAAAAGGGTCGTGTGTTCAGGTTTGGGAGTAATATGAACACCTCACCTGTTGTTGCTTCCTCCAGTCACGGCTCACAGACTTCTTCCGTCGTATAAGCTCCAAGCATCCTATTTTTTTCGGTGATGATGTACGCCAGATCGTTAAGGACATAATGCGTGACTACTTCTATGAAACCATCACCGACGTTCTCCGAGCTGAGTTTAACAATTTTTTGCTGAACAGGGGAACTTCGATTGCAGGTGCCCCTCAGGTATAAAAGTTTCATGTGATATATTGCATGTCGTTAGATTTCATATAACTTTGATTGCCTTAACTTAGGTGCATTGAATATAATTTATTTCAGTATAATATGTTTACTGCCTTTGAACACATATACAGCACGAGCATGCTATAATCACATATTCAGTTTTTTGACTACCTTAGAACACATATGAGCATAATAGAATCACATATACAACTTTTTGCCTACCTTAGAGCACATATGAGCATGGTAGAATCACATATAGAGTTTTTCTGACTGCCTTAGAACACATATGAGCATGATATAATCACATATAGAGTTTTTTTACTGTCTTAGAACACATATCATTCATGATAGAATCACATATAAAGGTTTTTGCCTGCCTTAGAGCACATATGAGCATGATAGATCATATATAAAGTTTTTTTGACTGCCTTAAAACACATATGAGCGTGATATAATCACATATAGAGTTTTTTTACTGTCTTACAACACATATGAGCATGATAGAATCACATATAAAGTTTTTTGCTTGCCTTAGAGCACATATGAGCATGATAGAATTACATAATAAAGCTTTTTTGACTGCCTTCGAACACATATGAGCATGCTATAATCACATATTCAGTTTTTTGACTGCCTTAGAAGACATATGAGCATGATAGAATCACATATACAACTTTTTGCCTGCCTTAGAGCACATATGAGCATGCTAGAATCACATATAAAGTTTTTCTGACTGCCTTAGAACACATATGAGCATAATATAATCACATATAGAGTTTTTTTACTGCCTTAGAACACATATCATTCATGATAGAATCACATATAAAGTTTTTTGCCTGCCTTAGAGCACATATGAGCATGATAGAATCACATATAAAGTTTTTTTGACTGCCTTAGAACACATATGAGCATGCTATAATCACATATTCAGTTTTTTGACTGCCTTAGAATACATATGAGCATGATAGACTCACATATATATCTTTTTGCCTGCCTTAGAGCACATATGAGCATGGTAGAATCACATATAGAGTTTTTTTTACTGCTTGAGAACACATATGAGCATGTTATAATCACATATTCAGTTTTTTGACTGCCTTAGAACACATATGAGCATGATAGAATCACATATACAACTTTTTGCCTGCCTTAGAGCACATATGAGCATGGTAGAATCACATATAGAGTTTTTTTTACTGCTTGAGAACACATATGAGCATGTTATAATCACATATTCAGTTTTTTGACTGCCTTAGAACACATATGAGCATGATAGAATCACATATAGTGTAAAATTTATTTCAATATATTTTGTTTATCAATACTGACCTTTCTTTTCTTATGTAGGTTGCTGGCGATAATCAGCCTAGTGGAGCTGAAGGGACAGATCAAGGCAATGAACAAAAAGATGCACAAAATCTTGGCGATGATTAGATTAATGTGTTGAATTTGTTCTACTTTCTTTTTGTTTCGAAAATGTAAATGTTGAATTGTAAATAAATAGAACTTGCGCATTTTAATGTGGAATGATTAATTGTTTTAGTTTCCTTTTATATGTATTTTTATATGTACTTTTTTTTTATTCACAGGAAATATAAATTGTACATGAAATATAAATTGTAGCACAAGAATTTTTTTCTCGATATTTAATTTTCAAATATATATATTTTTAATTTTTTTCCTTGTTTGGGATGGATTAGAGATAGATATATCTGTCACTATTTATTATTACCGTTGAAGGTAGCGATAGATTTGTGATGGCTGTAAATTCATCGCCAAACCGAAGTCGCCGTTTAGTAACGACGACCTTGCGACGGAAGTTGTCATTCGTTATTCCGCCGCAACTTAGCGATGGAACTGGCGACAGATAGAGTATGTCGCTACTTAGCGACGAAACGGGCGACGGATATATGCCATCACTTATTAGCGTCAAAAAAATCATGATGGAAGATATCTGTCGCTACTCGGACGCTAATCCGTCGCTAATGTGGTTAGCGACGGATTAGCGACAGATTTAGGTCGTCGCTAGTGTGACTCGAACCCGTCTCAGTTACACTCCTAGCCATGAGGATGGGTTACACATAATTTTAAAAGCAAATATTTATAAAAGCATCTAACCACATGTATGGTTTCGATTAACCATAAAATAAATGATGTGTGGATTTGAAGTCTTGAATTACCAAATTTTCTAGGTATGAATCCAATTATAAAAATATTGTTGGGTGTCATTTAGTAGTAAATAGCTCAAAGTAAAATTATGTCCAAGGAGTTTAGGGTGAGGCAATCCCCTACTAAGTTTATTTTCTAAACAAAGTGCCTTGCCCAATGACACCTCAAGAGGTTTGTAATAGGGATGCAAGCATATCGGGAATAAGTGGATATCGGATCCAAATCCTACAGGCGAATTTTAGACACGGGTTCTTACAATATATAGGATCTGAATGTGCATTTCGGGTCAGATTCATATTTGCTTAGTTGGATTATTTTCAGATTTAGATCAGATTCTGATCACTTTTTTAATTCAGACCAAATTCAGATTCAGATCAAAATATGCTCCATTTCAACTTTTTACATGTAAAGAGTTTGCTTTTAGTGTTTGTTATCATATCACATACATTTAGGATCCAGATTCAGCCCTGCCACATTGCATAACATTTGCATCAGAGCTCATATTCAGATTCAGTATTGAGATTTGGTTCTGGAACAATCCAACACTGCAATGCATTCACACCCTTAGTTTTAAATCAAAAGACAACAGTAGGCAATTGATAAAAGCAAAAAATGACAATGCATCAAGAAATATATGAAAAAAACTTTTTTTTTTTTGCTTTTTCTTTATAATGGAAGAAGAGCTTGTTGGTGTAAAAGCAAATTACCCCTTTGCCCCCTGGCCCCTTGCACACTAGGGAACACGCCCAATTTCGAGGGAGGATCAGGTGCAATGTGATTCCACACTTTTTGTGTACCTGCTGTTCGGGCTACTTAAAAATCTCATCTGAACCTTGCTCCGAACCCTGCTCAGCGCGCATCAGTGACCCCACACTGAGATGCACTAGCTAAAGCCCGTAATGGAGCAGTTATTAAAGGGGATGGGTCTCTAAACAGTGCCCCTTTGGGACAAAGGGAAAGCCCCTACCTCGTTGCAGAAAGCCTCTCCAACGTTCTATGTTTGCAAAAAAAGGCTTACCCAGAAGGATTCACAGGGTGTTGATGCGGCGGCAAAGGAGTTGATGTGCGGTGCACGGCGGGCTGCTGAAACCGCATGGGCGAACCCGTGCGGGACACACTTGATAGGAACGGTCACCCGTGAGGCGCGCGGTGCGTGGGGGCGTGCAGTAGGGATGACCACGTGTGAGGCATGCAACATTGAGGTGCGCGGTACGTGGGGGCGTGCGGTAGAGAGCGCATGATGCAAGGGGGCTTGCACATCCGACCCATGCGTGGAGCACGCGATGCATTGAGTGTTGAAGGTGCGGCGAACCGGGACGCGTGCGGGTGAGCGGTGGAGTGACTCATGCGTTTGGTGCCAGGCGATAGTGCCTGAGGAATGCAGAGGTGGCGGTGAGGTGCGCGCTAGGGAGCATGGTGTTGTGCGGGATGCGGGAAGGCCTGCGTGAGGCCGGGATGAGCTGCAAGGAGTTGTGAGTGATGCGGGGAGGCTGGGAGAACCACACCCAAGCCCAAGACCCTTACAACAAATTTGCTGTGAAGGGGGTGCCGACCTAAGAGAGGAGGTCGGAGATGGTGATGAGACCGGTAGGTTCGATAGGGGGGAACAGAGCAGAGAGGAGGGAGAGGGAGAGAGAGAGAGAATAAAGGGGGAAAGCAAACCAAATTTTCATTTATAATCCAAAGCAAACTACAACAAGGGGCTTTATATGCCTTACATGGGGCGGTCCCCACAACTGGAGCGCCAAAGAGACAAAAAGATAAAAAGAAACCCTAACGGTTTCTGAATAAAGGACACCTACAGCTGTCGTCCCCTGGCACCAGGTCGTGTCCCAGGCTGGCCACTACCCCTACGATGCGCCTACCGCAGGGTAGTGGTGGTACTACAGGGCGAGCGTGGCATCCTACCATGCTGGAAGCTTCTAGAACCCAAAAGGACGGTCGTGGCCTCCTGTCACGCCAGGATGAAACTCGAAGCGCGCACCTCTAGCATGCAGTGTTACGTGGGCACATACCAACCCACCATGCTTCTGCCATGTGCTTGCCCTCAAGACAAGAATCCCAAATAGTTCCTCCAGAGCTCATTCTCCCAGACCCAACTCACTGTCTTGGTGCCTCTGCTGTCCCATTCGATCAAGTGCTTCTTTACCAATATTCCTTCTTTGCGTTGTAACCTTTTAGTCTTGAGGATCATTGTGGCTTTGGGGGCATCATCCTCTGGTGGAATCTCGATGACTGATGGTGGTGTTCTGAAAAAAGGCTTTAACCTTGAGACATGGAAAACTGGGCAGATTTTAACTTCTTGAGGCAACTCAAAAAGGTAGGCCACCTTGCCAATTCTTCTTGCAATATGGAACGACCCATAATACTTGGGGAGCAACTTCGTGTAGCGCTGGTCGAAAAGCGTTTTCTGATTTTTCTGAGCTCGTTTTAGCCAAACCCAATTACCTTCTTCAAAATTTCTATCGAGTCGCTCTTTATCGTAGATCCACTTCATCCATTGCTGAGCTTGCGTGATATTTCTCTTGAGAATGACTCTAATTTCATCGAGATTTCAGAGCTCGTGATCCATGTCTAGTGAATGGGCACTCCTATGCACGTAAGAGATAATGGAAGGCGGGGGTACCCATACAATGCTTCAAATGGAGTGATGCCGATGGCAGACTGAAAACTTGTGTTATATGCATATTCTGTCCACTGGAGATAGGCGGCCTATTGCGATGGTCGCTCGCTAGTAAAACACCGTAAGTATGTGGCAAGAATTCGGTTTACCACCTCCATTTGTCCGTCCGTTTGGGGGTAGTTGGACATGCTAAACCAGAGACAAGTCTCATTCCCTTGAAAATATTCCTCTCGTAGCTGATTCAGGAAGAGCGGGTCTCGATCACTCACTATGGTCTTGGGCAGTCCATATAATTTTACTACTTTCTCAAAAAATGCATCCAGTACTTTGTGTGTAGTGTAATTCTTTGGGAGGGTCACGAAGTGCACATATTTAGTGAAATGGTCGACGACGACGAAGATGGACTCCTTCTTTCAGGATAAGGGTAGGGCTTCAATAAAATCCATGGAGATATCTTGCCATGCTCCCTCTTGAATAGGCAAGGGTTGAAGCAACCCTAGGGGCTTGATCCGCTCATATTTTTTTGCTTGGCAAACTGGGCACTCTTTTATATAGGCCTAAATTTCTTGCTTCATCCCCTTCCAGAAAATTAATTTCTTGAGTTTTTCCAAAGTTTTTTAGATCCCCTGTGACCCGCTTTGAGAGTGTCATGACTCTCCTTCATGATCTCCTTGGTAAGATCGTTACCATTCGGAAGGTGGATCCTTTTCTTGTAGTAAAGAATGCCTCCTCTGACTTGGTAGTGGGAGTGAGCTTGGGGATCCTCATAGACCTCTTTAATTTTTGCCTGAATTTCACTATCTTCTTCTTGGGCCTTACAAATTTTGCTCCTTATACTACCAGTAACCATGGTGAGTGTGTGCAATTCTGGTGAGTCTTCAAACTTTCGGGAAAGAGCGTCAGATGCCTTATTCTCTAGTCCCTTCTTGTATTCTATGCTGAAATCATACCCCAAGATTTTTGATATCCACTTTTGTTGATTTGGGGTGGTGATTCTTTGTCCCAGTAGGAACTTGAGGTTTCTATGGTCTGTTCGCACAAGAAACTGCCTGCCCAAGAGGTAGGGTCACCATTTATCGATCGCCAACATGATGACGAGTATCTCCTTATCATAGGTAGACAAAATCTTGCTCCGATTGGGCATGAATTTGCTAAAAAATGTGATAGGGTGACCCTCTTGAGTTAGCACCGCTCCTATTCCTGATTCGCATGCAACACTTTAGAGAAATCGAGGATTGCTAGGATTGGGGCGAGGGTCATCGCTGCCTTCAACTACTCAAAAGACTTTGTGCTTCTTTCTACCCATTGAAAATTATTATTTTTCAGTAGACTGGTCAGGGGCTGTGCAAGGTTTTCATAGCCCCTTATGAATCTCCTGTAGTATCCGGTCAAGCCCAGGAAGCCGCAAAGTCCTTGAATGGTGTGTGGCAGAGGCCAATCTACCATGGCTTGAATCTTCTCTAGGCCAGCTCAAATTCTGCAGCCAGTCACGATGTGTCCCAAGTAGCTAAGCTCCTACTGGCCGAACAAGCATTTGGACCTCTTCGCATATAAGCGATTGCTCCTCAATAGGCCCAACACTTTTGTCACGTGTTCTAAGTGTTCTTCCCATGACCTAATGTAGATCAATATGTCATTAAAGAATACTAACACATGTTTCTTTAAGGTGCCCTGAAACTCGTCATTCATGATACCCTGGAATGTAGCCAGGGTATTGGTAAGCCCAAACGACATGACCAGAAATTCATAATGCACTTTGTGTGTTCGGAATGTCATCTTGGAGACGTCCTCCTCTTTCATCTGCACCTGATGGTAGTTGGATCTCAAATCCAGCTTTGTGAAATGCGTAGTGCCATGGAATTCATCCAGTAACTCTTGGAATAGGAAACTTATCTTTAATGGTGATATCATTCAACACATGATAGTTCACATAGAATCACCATCTACCATCTTTCTTTTTTACTAAGAGCACTGGTGATGAGTAGGGGTTTGTGCTCGGTAGAATGATCTTCTGGTCCACCATATCTTGCACTAGTTTTCTATCTCCCCATTCTGAGAATGGGCATATTGCTAAGGTCTTACCCATACGGGTCCGCTTCTCGGCTTTAGAGGAATTTGGTGATCTTGAGACCTAGTGGGGGATAATCTGCGAGGTTCTTCAAAGATGTCTGCAAAGTTTTTCAATACCTTTGCCAATTCCGACGAGACTACTTGGGGGAGGGGGGGGGGGTTCCTTCTCCTTGGTTGTGCCCATGGCCTCGGTAGTGAGGAGGTAGGCAGTGTGACTGCCTCGTAATAGCTTGAGGGCCGACATGGATTCAATGGCGGTGGCCGTGGGGGCCTTGACACCCGCCAATTTGATTTCTTTTCCCTAGTTCTTAAATTTCATTTCTATGATGAAAAAATCCTAAGCAACTTGCCCGAGCCCTTTCAACCACTGCATTCCCAAAACTACCTTTGCTTCTTTCATGAGAATCACATAGGGATCCACCACAAATCCACTATCTTGCATTCTCAATGGCACGTCTGTGCAGAACTCTCTATATTTGAGGTGAGAGCCGTCTCCCACCATCATATCGAACGTTGGGTGTTCCTTGAACTTGCAGCCTAACGACAACACCAAACTCTCACAAATGAAATTGTGAGTGCTTCTGGTGTCAATCAAGATGTCCACTTCATGGGAGCACACCTTATCATAAATTCTCATGGATTATGGGCTGGGCATGCTGGAGAGGGCATGGTAGGAGATTCCATGCATGGGGTCTCCATCATCTTCCTCATCTCCACCATTGTTTGATTCGATGGAGCTTCTTTCTTTATCCTCGTTGTCATCCCTCACCTGATAAATATGAAACTTCCACTACAAGAAAATACGTTGTTAGCGACGGACGTTAGCGATGGAATTTTTCTGTCGCTAGTTAGCGACGGATTAGCGAGCGATAAAAATCCGTCGCTATAATTAATGGATCTTATGAAAATAGCGACGGAAGATAGTCTGTCGCCTAGTCCGTTGCTAATTAGCGACGGATGTTGCGACGTACTGTTTTGTCATTACGATCGCACCATTTACCGACGACGTTAGTGACGGAATATAGTCCGTCCCTATTTAGCGACGGACTATCTTCCGTCGCTATTTTCGTAAATTTGATTTTACGTTGGCTTAGCGACGGAAGATAGTCCGTCGCTACGCCGTCGCTAACTTTCGAATAACCCTAATCCCAGGCAGCTTTTCCTTTTCTTCTTTCGCTGCTCCCGCCGTTCGCCGTTCGCCGCTCCCGCCGTTCGTCGTTCGTCGCTTCCGCTCCCGCCGTTCACCGGTCCCACCATCCGCCGGTCCCACCGTTCGCCGCCCGGAGAAAGGTAAAGGACGCCCCCATGCCATTTTCGGCAGGGGGTTAACCCCCGTTTTCACGCAGGGGGTTAACCCCCTGCCGTTTCCGGCAGGGGGTTAACCCCCTCCCAGTTCACGCAAGGGGTTAACCCCCTGCCGGAAAACGCAGGGGATTAACCCCCTGCGTCCCCTGCCGTTTCCGGCAGGGGTTAACCCCCTCCCGTTTCCGGCAGGGGGTTAACCCCCTTCCGGAAAATGGAGGGGGTTAACCCCCGCGTTTTCCGACAGGGGGTTAACCCCCGCGTTTTCCGGTAGGGGGTTAACCCCCTGCGTTTTTCGGTAGGGGGTCGACCCGTGCAGGGGGTCGACCCCGGCAGGGGGTCGACCCCGGCAGGGGGTTAACCACCTGCCGTAACAGGCTGGGGGTCGACCCACTGCCCGAACAGGGGGTCAGTTAACTCCCTACGTTCCATAAGGGGGTTAACCCCCTATGTTCCGTAAGGGGGTCGACCCCCTGCCGGAACAGCAGTGGAGTCGACCCCTTGCCAGAACAGTTTTTTTTTCGTGGTGACTTCATTTTAAAACAGTGTTTTTTTGTGCAGATTTTTCAACGGAACTCGCTTGTGCCCCGCCACCCGTGGTAAGTAAGTGACAAAAATAATGCAAATCGGGTAAATACCCGTGGTGAGTAAGTGATGCAAGCGCATTACATGTTATTTAATTTATTGAATGTAACACTTTATTGTTCACACACTCACTTAGTTGTTGATATCTAGGACTGCTTTGTTGGAGTTCGGAGATCATGCTGAGCATGATTTTAATATATGAATATGGAAGTGTTTTTATTTTTGGAGTACGGAGTCCATGCTAGGCATGGTAGTAGTTAGTGGGATATTGAAGTGTGTTTGCTGCAGGTACATGTTTGACATTTGTTTGATATGAATTATTTCGATGTATTGCAATGTTTGATGTGATTGTATCCATGTCTGCATATAGTTACTTTCAATTTGATTATGTCTTCCATGTGAAATTATATATTGAAAGCATGCTTCAAATGAATGTATCATGTCATGAATAGTTTGCACATAAAAGTATTAAGTTATCAATGCATGCATCATAATTCTTGTGATTGTATGACAACATATATTGCATGATAAATTTGATATTTTCTTCATCATAGCATTCTGATGGTTCTCTTTTAACTGGTTAGGATACTATTCGTAACATCATACGACAAAATGACTGCAAACCGTGAATGGATGTACCGTAGGATAGTGGACAATGAGTTATCGCATGAATATATGGATGGTGTTGACAGTTTTATTGAATTTGCAACGGAAAGTGTCAGTATAGTAGATCCCACGGGTCGGATTAGGTGTCCCTGCAAGATTTGTAAGAATAATCGATTTGTAGAACCTCATGGCGTTAGACATCACCTATACAGGAAGGGTTTTGTGAGTGATTATCAGAACTGGACGTTTCATGGAGAAGAATTTAGAAACGATTTTGATGCACGGGTGAATGTGGTGCACGATAATCCATATACGGATTTGATATTTGATGTCGCAGGAACAGAACTGGGTTCTGCTATGAGTTCTAGTGATGTAAGAACTGCCGTAGATGAAGAATCACCAAACGATGCAGCTAGTAGATTTTATGATTTACTTAGAGATGCTGATGAGCCACTTTGAAACGGTTGTGAGAGTCACACTATCTTGTTTGCAGTTCTTCAACTAATGAATTTGAAGTCCGAGTATAATTTGAGTCAATCATGTTTTGACCGTTTGTGCATGATTGTGAAGAGTATGTTGCCCAAAGATGAGAAATTGCCACAAAATTTATATCGTGCGAAAGTTATGGTCAACGCTCTAGGTATGGGTTACAAAAAGATTGATGCTTGTACAAATCACTGCATGTTGTATTTCAAGGAGCAGGAAAACAATATATCATGCCCGTCATGTGGGCATCCTCGGTTCAAGCCAAAGACAAGAGGCAATGGTAGCACGAGATCAAATGAAGTTTCATACAAGTCGCTCCGCTACTTTCCTATCACTTCTAGATTGCAGCGATTGTATATGTCTTCAAGGACAGCTAAACACATGAGATGGCATGCAAATAAAGTTCGACACGATGAAAACAAGATCACGCATCCTGTTGACGCTAAAGCTTGGTAGCACTTTGATCGTACTCATCAGAACTTCACAATGGAAGTGCGAAATGTTAGACTCGGTCTATGTACAGATGGATTTAATCCATTTGGGGGTAGATCAACTCCATACTCATGCTGGCCAGTATTTGTAACTCCATACAACCTTCCACCAAGCTTGTGTATGAAACGTCCAAATCTTTTCTTGTCTCTGTTGATCCCTGGTCCGACCTCACCTGGCCAAAATCTTGATGTATATTTAAGGCCATTGATTGATGAACTAAAAGTATTGTGGGATGACGGTGTTACCACGTATGATGCCCACAAAAAACAAAATTTCAACATGAAGGCCGCTGTTCTATGGACAATCAGTGACTTCCCTGCATATGGTATGCTATCTGGTTGGAGCACACATGAGAGGTTGGCTTGTCCGTACTGCATGGAGGATTCCAAATCTTTTAGATTGAGGCATGGAAGAAAGTCTTGCTGGTTTGAGTGCCATCGTCGATTTCTACCCAGCGATCATCCGTTCCGACGACAAAAGAATGCGTTTAAAGTAGGCACAACTGAAACAGAAGGTCCATCCTCAAGATTGTCTGGCATAGAGATTATAAGAAGATTGCGATACTTTTCAGATGTATTAACAGATGCCCGCAGTCCTACACCCTTCCGTGGATTTGGGAAGGATCACAATTAGACGAAGAAATCTATTTTTTGGGAACTACCGTATTGGCCAACCCTATTGATACGACATAATTTGGATGTGATGCATGTAGAGAAAAATGTGTTTGATAATGTGTTCAATACAGTAATGAATATTAAAGGAAAAACGAAGGATAATCCGAAGGCCCGTATGGATTTAAAATTAACAAGTAAAAGACCAGAATTGGAACTCAAAGAGTATAATGGCAACACTAAGTTACTTAATTGATCGTGATCATAATCATTGTTTATGTCTGTGCGTAGTAGATGATCCATTACTATGGAAGGGCCATGGCCCTATTACTATCAGGAGAGATTACTGGGATGAAATGTGCGATAAGTGGGCGGGAGATGCATTTAGAAATCGCTCTGCGAAGGCTGCACAAAATCGATCGAAGATGCCCGAAGCCCATCTACACACAGGTGGATCTAAGACATTTGGGAGTCACCTGAAGAAAATGGTAACTCATTAATATATAATATTAATTTTATAAGTATTCTTGCAAACTTGTGTACTAAATCTTTTGTCATTTAACTTCGCAGGAAGCAGAAAAAGGAGGCAGTGTACCATATAAGGATGTGTTTGTTGAAACACATAAACGGAAGACCACGGGAGTCTTCGTATCAGAGAAGGCGAGAACGACAACGGTATGTATTTATTCTATTAATAATCATTGCAATATATATGCAAGTTATCATAATGTTATCATTAATTATTAATGAATACTTTAAACATTATTTTGTAGGAGGCATATGAGCAACAGATGGTAGAGCGATATGGCGATGACGCTACTCAGCATCCATCATTTGATCCTACAGCATGGGTGACTGCAGCAGGTGAACCCAAAAAAGGTCGCGTGTTCGAGTTTGGGAGTAATATGAACACTTCACCAGTTATTGCTTCTTCCAGTTACGGCTCACCGACTTCTTGCGCCGACATAAGCTCCAAGCAGCAGACTATTTGTAAGACCCGCAATTTTTCAGAAAATATCTGAATAAAATTCATGAGGCAATTACCGATAAAAATGGCATTTCTTCTCTGAATGCGAAACGAATCAATTCCTGTGAGCCAGTTATACTTAGGATATTCGTCGAATCGCGAATATAGGCTCAAACACTCTGGAGGCCATAACTTCCTACCTGAATGAAATCAAAGGATTCCTGCGAGCCAATTTTCTTAGTTACGTCAATACGAAGGGAATGACGTACTCAGATTTTTTCGGAAAAAAATCGCCGAAAACCCGAAATTCTTGCGGGACCCACGAAAATATTGGTGGGACCCACAGAAATATTCCTCAGAAAATATCTGGTGGGACCCACAAAAATATCCCATGGAAATATCCAAGTGGGCCCCACTCCAAGGAACCTCTTGGAATTTCCGGAATAGCCAAGGGCAAAAAGGAGATTCTGAAACTTGGGGCCCAAGTTTCAGAATCTATAAATAAAGGAGCCCCCCTCTCTTTAAAAATCGCCAACCCCTCTCTCCTCCTTTCCCAAACCTCCCCTACCTAGCCTAGCCCACCTGAGCCCACCTGACCTGGTCTGAGCCTGCCTGACTTAGCCTGAGCCTGCTTGACCTGGTCTGAGCCTGCCTGACCTGGTCCTAACCCACCTGACCTAGGTCTGAACCTACTTGACCTAAGTCTGAACCCAGTTGACTTGACTTGAACCTGGTTTGGTTCAAAGTCAAAGTCCAAGTCCTTTTTCGTCCGAAGTTCGAAGTTGATCCCTTTTCGAAGTCGAGCCTCGTTCGAAGCGTTTGAAGCAATCGGAGTCGTTTCTTCCTCAAATTGAAGTAAGTTCGCTTCATTAAACCATCTCTCTCAAGTATTTGATTGTTTGTATATAGCATATACTTTCTGAAGTAATATCTTGCTTTAGTTCTTGGTTGAGCCCTCTAGGACACTTCGGTGTTCACGCGCTCGCCTCGTAACTATCGTCGGATATATATGTTCGAATACGCAGTATATGCGTTCTTCAAAATAGTATCTCACCCTA
Organism: Nuphar pumila; assembly: GCF_984573655.1. NCBI lineage: Eukaryota > Viridiplantae > Streptophyta > Magnoliopsida > Nymphaeales > Nymphaeaceae > Nuphar > Nuphar pumila. The sequence goes on along the minus strand of NC_143254.1, from coordinate 84,763,262 downwards.
GTTCTTGGTTGAGCCCTCTAGGACACTTCGGTGTTCACTCGCTCGCCTCGTAACTATCGTTGGATACAGATCTAGGTGTATATCTGCTGATACTGCCGACGCGTCTTATATCGCACAGGCCATGTAATTTACCTTTGCCGTCGCGTCGTATGATGCCAAGGCTCCCTGCTTTCTGTACTTCCGATTACTGCACTTCCGATTATGCATTTACTTACGTCGTCGCGTCCAACGATGCCAAGGCTCCTGCTTTCTGCAATGTATTTACTTACGCCGTCGCGTCGAACGATGCCAAGGCTCCTGTTTTGTTATATATGTAGAATATTTCGTTCAGTTACACACCCTGAACAATAGTATATGCATTTCCTTTACGCCGCCGCTGTATAAAGCACAGGCTTCTGCTTATATTACATATATGGCGCGTAAGTGAGCGTTCAAACGGAGATCAACTCCAAAATCGCCCATGCGATTCCCTTACCGCTCCTCGTTCAAGATTCTGCTTGACGAATGAAGCCCCTATTGGAAAGGCTTCGGTTTTTGGCAAAATGCTCTTTACGTAAAGACTAAATCAATTACGTATGGCCTGGCTATGGCCCAAGGTTCCTGCAACCTTGATGGATGCAAAGTACGCACAACGGTGCACATCCATTTCCCGAGTTAAGCGTAGCGATTTCCCACCAAAGAGGGGAGATGCCGCTGAAACGGATAAAAGAAACGCACGCTTTCTCCGTAAAAGAGAGGAAGTGCTGCTAAAATTCCTGAAGGAGCTAAGAATGGCTCAGAAAGAACGTAGCAGAAGTGCTACCCAGTTATGGAACGCCTTCTACAATGTAGAAAGGTTCGTCGCACCACTGCCGGTAGAGCAGAGAAGGTGTTGACAGAATGGTTGGCAGAAGAGCTGCCAAAACCAGTTAAGTGGCACAATGATGTCCTTTGTTGGAACGATGTCAGAATGACTCGTCTCCCTGACACCTGCAAGGGCATCATACTTGTAAGAGCCGTTGCGCCAAAGTAGTGGTAGCGCCTTGACGAGGTCCTGAGCTCGTTGCGTAAAAATACGCCGAGTAGCCGATCCGTAGAGATCGAGTCATGTGCATGCTCATTGAGAATTATCAGACAACCAGACTCGTAAGGGCCGCTGAGCCGGAGTGTGTTGTGTCCACCAAAAGAGGTGAAGTGCTCGTCAAGGCCGAAGTGCCGAGAGCAGAGTTAAGCATGCATATGAATAAAACCTTTGTTCCACGGTGAAAACCGTGTGGTTGATTGGGGTCGGGTACATACTTCTCAAAGGCTGCCCTATAGGCATGCAATGTTCGTCAAGTAATTGTAAGACCGGCAGGCCCCTTTCAGAATTTCTCACCGAGGAAGACGGTGATGGCGCAGCCTTGAGTGACATATATTTCACCCGAACCTGATAGAGTTCATTGATGGCCTTCGTCACTCAAAGGTATGGAGGTCGTGGTTATCCTTAAATATCTAAGGATTGAACCCAACTACTGCAGTAGCAGAATGCATTCGGATACCTAGTAAGGATCTCTTCCGGTATGTTGTACCTTCCTACTAGGGGGATGGGGTCAACAGGCCTCTGGGGTATCTAAAATACATAGAATAATCAACCCCCAGATCGTCGCGTTGTCGCCCAGATATGAGTCCCCTAAGCCCAGGGGGAGGTGCAATTATCGAAACAAAGCATTAGCTTAGGTACAACGCTACTTTGAATGTATGAGTGGATGACGTTGTTGAGTCAGTCCTGCATAACCTTTGTGAAGGTGTCATGGTCGGTATACTACTGGACCGATTGGGAAAGAACCCCATCGATATCCGTACGACTAAGTGAAGCTCGGAGAGCTGTCCTTAGATTCGTAGGATACGGATGTGCCAAGCATAAAGGCTTGAGCTAGACATACAGTCGTGACTCTGAGGAAGTCAAGGCTAAGTCGTAGAGACTTGAGAGGTTATTCTAACTCACAGCCCTGAAGAGGCTTATGCGAAGTCATGACGACTTGCGTGGATGTTCAACTCATAGCCCTGATGAGGCTTGTGCGATATACGCTAAGTCATGGAGGCTTGAGCGTCGTATTACGAACTGCGACCCTGAGTGGTCTATGCATTTACTTGAGTTGAATAGATAGGTGTTTGCCTACTTACCAGACCATCAGTGGTTCTGACCCCGTTTAATGGGGATTTCAGGTGTTGAACCTGCGTGGCGATATGCGGAGCAAGGCGGCATCAAGTTCCAGAGTTTCTCTAGACAGAGTTGTACTGCCTCCTTTTTATTGAACCTTCACTGCTTTTCTAAGCAGTAGTGTTGTAATAAACATGTGCTTTCGATAAAATGGAACACTTTGGTGGTCAATGAGTTGCTTGGCCACATACCTGCAACGTGCTCGGAGTTTTCTAAAACCGACGACTCATTATCGTCTTATTCCGCTGCTAAAAGCTTTTCTAAGTTCCGCTGCAAAGAAAAAAAAAAAAAAGAAATCCATGAAAATTTTAACTTAGCTTTGTTTTGAAAATCCGGGGCGTTACAGAATTGGTATCAGAGCAAGAGTCTGAGAAACCTGGTTCGAGATCCGACTTGTCCACTATATCGCACTGTAAGTATATTTTATACTTCTTGTTCTGATCTGGGTGCATCTTTGTATAGATGGCAACTCACGACTCCCGAGGATACTGCTATCGTTGCGGGATCATGCACGATGAGTGGGTATGCCCATATGAAGTCCAAGACTGTCAATATTGTGGCGAAGAAGGGCTTTCCGTCAACGAATGCCAAATGAAGCATACCGCCGATATGGGTCGGCGGGGATCGCTTGGTCTTAGGGATGAGACCTCGCATGTTAGTGGGCTACATTACTCCAGTAGAAGGAGTAGCCGTACTCCAGCAACTTCTGATGAACTATCATCTCTGGTAGGATTTGACTTGAACTTCCTTGAGGGATTTGGTCAATCGCAAGGCTATCAACAGGCATCATGTACGCCTAACTTGCACAGTTGGGAGGAGGGATGCAACAACTCCTTCTATAATCCCATTATGATTTCAGATTCCTCGAATCAAAGTACTATTATATGGGGAAACAGAGCGGCTACACCAACGCCGAGTCTGAATGGCCAGGAAGAGGGATACAACCTATATCATCCCGTTATGGTCTCGGATTCTCCGAGCCATGATGCCACTGAATGGGCAAGTGGACCGGCATCACTGATCTATCCACAAGAGTCGCTTGAGAGTGCGGAAGTGCCGCCCAAGCCAAAGCTAGTTGTGCCTGCACCAAGGCAATGTGGAAGTAAACGATACTTTGGGTTCTTTGGGTCAAGAAAGAAATCCAGTTCCTAGAAGAGACTGGTAGTGTTTTGGAGTCAATAGACTCATGTACCTAGTTTCTCAACGCCTAAAAGTCTGTCAGTGCGGCATGACGTTTTGTTTAAGGCGATGCTTGTGTAAATGTGATGTATATTAAGTAAATAAAACTTTGCTTCGATATATACATTGTGAAACTAAAACACGTTGTTTGTATGTGGTAGATAAATGGCTCCTACGACGAGGAGAACCATACCAAGCGAGGAGTCCCATACTCAAGGATTTCTGCTGGAAACACTCAACAATTTGGTTAGTGCCATTCGAGAAACAAGGCCAGAACCAGTCGCACCTCGAAGCGAAAACCTTGGTGGAATAACCTATGAAAAATTCCTCAAGCTCGATCCACCAGTCTTCGCCGGTAGAGCCGATCCTGAACTGGCAGAAAGTTGGGTCGAAGAGACCGAACGTGCCTTCCTGGTGCTGGGAGTACCAGAAGAAAAGAAGACCAACTTTGGCACGTACAGGCTGAAAGACAACGCACGGAAGTGGTGGGATACCACTAAGATTATCCAGTTCTCGGAAGTTGAAGTCATTCCTTGGACTGACTTCCGGAGAGCTTTCATGGATAATTACTTTCCATTACACTCCAGAAACAAGAAGAAGATGGAGTTTCTGGAATTGGAGCAGGGTGACATGAATCTGATTGACTATACCACCAAATTTCAAAATCTTGAACGGTACTGCTCCCGATTATTTGAGACCGACCAAGAAAGGGCCGACAAGTACATCAATGGACTGCGAGAAGGGCTAAGGTCACGGGTTATCACCAGCATGCCTCAAACGTTTCAAACGGCTGTGGCAGCAGCTTCAAAAATACAAGTGGATTGGGAGCGATCAAAAGTGATCATAGCAAAAAGGCCCATAGTTGATGGTGGGAACAAGAAGAGAATGTTTCCAAGTGGCCAGGGTTCACGACAACCCTTTCAGAAGAAAAGGTTCCAAGGTGAGAACAACACTCAACAAGTTGTAAGGCCAAGGCAGAACATGGCTCCAAACAACCTGCAGTCCAACCCAAACTGCCCAAAATGCCATGTTAATCACGCAAGAGGACCATGTCCACGTGACACAGGTGGATGCTTCTACTGTGGCAAAGTGGGCCACATTGCAAGACAATGCAGGAAGAAGCTTATTGATGAGCAGAGGAGGAATGCCGGATCTACCGGACCCTCTCAACAAGTACCACAACGAACACAAGTCCAACGACCCCCACCTAGAGTAGAACAAAGGCCTGCTGCAGGTCGTGTATACGCTGTAACGACTGAACAAGTCGAAACCGGTGACCTCATTGAAGGCACCGTACCTGTAAATGGACATGCAGCTTACGTCTTGTTTGATTGTGGTGCTACTCATACGTTTATCTCCGACGATTTCACCGAACAACTCCACGCCTCGGTGCAACCGATTGATAAAATGATCGAAGTATATAACCCGTTGGGTTCACGCACCAAATGTATCCGGTGTGTGAAAAATTTGGATATTGAGATAGCAGGGCAACACTTGCCTACTGACGCCATCCTGATCGATATGATACAGTACGATGTCATTCTGGGAATGAATTGGTTGGCTCAGAATAATGCCAAGATTCTGTGCCGCGAGGGCAGAGTGATTCTATCTCGACCCGGATTACCTAAGATGGAATACCGGTTATCCAAACCAGTTCCACAAAAAAGGCTCATATCAGCACTTAAGGTACAAAAATACCTTAGGAAGGGTTGTGTGGCCTTCCTGTTGAGTCTCTCGGTGGAAAAATCCAACGACCAACCCCTTGAGAGTTTGGAAGTAGTGCGGGAGTTTCCCGATCTGTTTCCTGAGGAATTGCCAGGACTTCCGCCACTTCGTGAGGTTGAATTTGGAATTCAATCCTTACCTGGAACAACGCCGATATCCAAAGCCCCTTATCGTATGACACCAGCTGAACTCAGTGAGTTGAAGTGTCAGTTGGAAGAACTGATGGAACAAGGGTTCATCCGACCAAGTATGTCACCATGGGGAGCCCCGGTACTATTTGTAAAGAAGAAGGATGGATCCCTTCGGTTATGCATCGATTATCGGATGCTTAACCAGGCAACCATTAAAAATAAGTACCCGTTGCCTCAGATTGAGGACTTATTCGATCAGCTCAGAACAGCGAGAGTGTTCTCCAAGATCGACCTCAGGTCTGGATACCATCAGCTCAGAGTTAAGGAGGAGGATATACCTAAGACTGCCTTCAGAACGAGATATGGCCATTATGAGTTCGTAGTAATGCCCTTCGGACTTACAAATGCGCCTGCTGTCTTTATGGACCTGATGAACCGAGTGCTCAAGCCATACTTAGACACTTTTGTCATCGTCTTCATTGATGACATTCTCGTGTATTCAGAGAATGAGGAACAACACAAGGAGCACTTGAGAATCGTCTTGAAAACCCTTCAAGATAATCAATTATATGCCAAGTTTTCAAAATGTGAATTCTGGCTAGACAAAGTAATGTTCCTTGGCCATGTGATCTCAAAAGATGGAATCGCAGTAGATCCTGCGAAGGTCGAAGCTGTGATAGACTGGAAGCAGCCAGAAAATATCACTGAGGTCCGCAGCTTCCTTGGACTTGCCGGATATTATCGGAAGTTCATACAGGACTTCTCCCGAATCGCCGTACCAATGACGAAATTACTGAAAAAGGGAGTCAAGTTTGAATGGACTGACCAGTGTAAGGAATGCTTTGAGGTTCTCAAACAGAGGCTTACCACTGCCCCTGTCCTTACCTTACCTTCTGGTTAGGGAGGCTTCGTTGCTTATACCGATGCCTCGGAAACAGGTCTGGGTTGTGTGTTGATGCAGCATGGCAAAGTAATCGCCTATGCATCACGACAGTTAAGAATTCATGAGAAAAACTATCCAACCCACGACTTGGAGCTTGCCGCGGTAGTGTTCGCGCTTAAAATCTGCCGACACTACCTGTATGGAGAGAAATTTGATGTCATGTCGGACCATAAAAGCCTAAAATACCTCTTTTCTCAAAAAGAACTCAATATGCGGCAACGACGATGGTTGGAATTCCTCAAAGACTATGAATTCACGCTTTCCTATCACCCTGGAAAAGCGAATGTTGTAGCAGATGCCCTTAGTCGCAAGACTGTTGGCACTCTGGCCAGCCTCACCGGACAATGGAAGCTGATGGAGGATTTTGTCAGTTGGAAGCCATTCCTGGCTGACCCAGGAAAGATTCGATTGTCATGTCTGACAATCCATATCGAGATCCTCGATCGCATTATAGCCGAACAGTTCAAGGACCCCCAGTACTTGGAATTAAAAGCTCGTGCCGAAAGAGATGACACTTTCTTCCATTTAAAAGAAGATGGAGGAATATGGATGGAAGAAAGGATTTGGGTCCCAAATAACCCTGAGCTAAGACAGGAAGTACTCCAGGAGGCTCATAACAGCAAATACACCATTCACCCTGGAGGTACGAAAATGTTTCGGGACTTACAGAGAAAGTACTGGTGGAGGGGTATGAAACGGGATGTGGCTACATTTGTCTAAAGGTGTTTAATCTGCCAGCAAGTAAAAATTGAGCATCAACAACCTGGTGGAAAAATGCAACGGATCGAGATTCCAGAATGGAAATGGGAGGGCATTACGATGGATTTCATCGTTGGATTGCCTCGGTCCAAGAGACAACATGACTCAATATGGGTGATCGTAGACAGACTCACCAAGTCTGCTCACTTCCTGCCAATCAACACTCGATACTCAACTGAACGATTGGCGGAGATCTACATTCGGGAAATCGTTAGACTCCATGGAGTGCCGATTTCGATCATATCCGATCGTGACCCGAAGTTCACCTCTCACTTTTGGGAGCAGCTTCAAAGAGCCCTGGGGACGAAACTCAAGTTCAGTACAGCATTCCATCCCCAAACAGATGGGCAATCAGAACGAACCATACAGACTCTCGAAGATATGCTAAGAGCCTGTATGCTAGAATGGAAAGGTGATTGGGATTCCCACCTAGCGTTGGCTGAATTTGCTTATAATAATAGCCACCACGCTAGCATTGGGATGGCACCGTATGAAGCCTTGTACGGGCGACCCTGTAGATCACCAATCCATTGGGGTGAAGTGGGTGAGCGAACCTTGGACTCGCCTATAGTGTTGCAGCATTATACTGAGCAGGTCCACATGATCAGGAAGAAGCTACTGACTGCTCAGAGTCGACAGAAGAGCTACGCTGATCAGCGGCGTAGGGAACTCACTTTTGCGGTTGGAGATAAGGTTTTTATCAAGGTCTCCCCAACCAAGAGTGTGTTTCGTTTCGGAAAGAAGGGGAAGCTCAGCCCCAGATTCGTTGGTCCCTTCGAGGTTTTGAGCCGGATAGGAGAGACCGCCTACAGAGTAGCATTGCCACCGCAGTATACACAGATACACAATGTATTTCATGTGTCAATGCTTAGAAAATACGTTCACGACCCTTCCCACGTCATCCAACATGAAGATATTGACATCCAGGAGGATATGACGGTGGAAGAAAGGCCAGTAGAGATCATGGACCGACGGGAGCAAGTGCTAAGGACAAAGGTCATTCCACTTGTCAAAGTAAGATGGCAACATCACGGAGTCGATGATTGCACTTGGGAGCCCGAATCGGATATGCGGGATAAATATCCTGAACTCTTCACCTTGTACTCTTAGCTGAATTTCGCGGACGAAATTCCTTTAAGGGGGTAATGATGTAAGACCCGCAATTTTTCAGAAAATATCTGAATAAAATTCATGAGGCAATTACCGGTAAAAATGGCATTTCTTCTCTGAATGCGAAACGAATCAATTCCTGCGAGCCAGTTATACTTAGGATATTCGTCGAATCGCGAATATAGGCTCAAACACTCTGGAGGCCATAACTTCCTACCTGAATGAAATCAAAGGATTCCTGCGAGCCAATTTTCTTAGTTACGTCAATACGAAGGGAATGGCGTACTCAGAATTTTTCGGAAAAAAATCGCCGAAAACCCGAAATTCTTGCGGGACCCACGAAAATATTGGTGGGACCCACAGAAATATTCCTCAGAAAATATCTGGTGGGACCCACAAAAATATCCCATGGAAATATCCAAGTGGGCCCCACTCCAAGGAACCTCTTGGAATTTCCGGAATAGCCAAGGGCAAAAAGGAGATTCTGAAACTTGGGGCCCAAGTTTCAGAATCTATAAATAAAGGAGCCCCCCTCTCTTTAAAAATCGCCAACCCCTCTCTCTCTCCTCCTTTCCCAAACCTCCCCTACCTAGCCTAGCCCACCTGAGCCCACCTGACCTGGTCTGAGCCTGCCTGACTTAGCCTGAGCCTGCTTGACCTGGTCTGAGCCTGCCTGACCTGGTCCTAACCCACCTGACCTAGGTCTGAACCTACTTGACCTAAGTCTGAACCCAGTTGACTTGACTTGAACCTGGTTTGGTTCAAAGTCAAAGTCCAAGTCCTTTTTCGTCCGAAGTTCGAAGTTGATCCCTTTTCGAAGTCGAGCCTCGTTCGAAGCGTTTGAAGCAATCGGAGTCGTTTCTTCCTCAAATTGAAGTAAGTTCGCTTCATTAAACCATCTCTCTCAAGTATTTGATTGTTTGTATATAGCATATACTTTCTGAAGTAGTATCTTGCTTTAGTTCTTGGTTGAGCCCTCTAGGACACTTCGGTGTTCACGCGCTCGCCTCGTAACTATCGTCGGATATATATGTTCGAATACGCAGTATATGCGTTCTTCAAAATAGTATCTCACCCTAGTTCTTGGTTGAGCCCTCTAGGACACTTCGGTGTTCACTCGCTCGCCTCGTAACTATCGTTGGATACAGATCTAGGTGTATATCTGCTGATACTGCCGACGCGTCTTATATCGCACAGGCCATGTAATTTACCTTTGCCGTCGCGTCGTATGATGCCAAGGCTCCCTGCTTTCTGTACTTCCGATTACTGCACTTCCGATTATGCATTTACTTACGTCGTCGCGTCCAACGATGCCAAGGCTCCTGCTTTCTGTAATGTATTTACTTACGCCGTCGCGTCGAACGATGCCAAGGCTCCTGTTTTGTTATATATGTAGAATATTTCGTTCAGTTACACACCCTGAACAATAGTATATGCATTTCCTTTACGCCGCCGCTGTATAAAGCACAAGCTTCTGCTTATATTACATATATGGCGCGTAAGTGAGCGTTCAAACGGAGATCAACTCCAAAATCGCCCATGCGATTCCCTTACCGCTCCTCGTACAAGATTCTGCTTGACGAATGAAGCCCCTATTGGAAAGGCTTCGCCTTTTGGCAAAATGCTCTTTACGTAAATACTAAATCAATTACGTATGGCCTGGCTATGACCCAAGGTTCCTGCAACCTTGATGGATGCAAAGTACGCACAACGGTGCGCATCCATTTCTCGAGTTAAGCGTAGCGATTTCCCACCAAAGAGGGGAGATGCCGCTGAAACGGATAAAAGAAACGCACGCTTTCTCCGTAAAAGAGAGGAAGTGCTGCTAAAATTCCTGAAGGAGCTAAGAATGGCTCAGAAAGAACGTAGCAGAAGTGCTACCCAGTTATGGAACGCCTTCTACAATGTAGAAAGGTTCGTCGCACCACTGCCGGTAGAGCAGAGAAGGTGTTGACAGAATGGTTGGCAGAAGAGCTGCCAAAACCAGTTAAGTGGCACAATGATGTCCTTTGTTGGAACGATGTCAGAATGACTCGTCTCCCTGACACCTGCAAGGGCATTATACTTGTAAGAGCCGTTGCGCCAAAGTAGTGGTAGCGCCTTGACGAGGTCCTGAGCTCGTTGCGTAAAAATACGCCGAGTAGCCGATCCGTAGAGATCGAGTCATGTGCATGCTCATTGAGAATTATCAGACAACCAGACTCGTAAGGGCCGCTGAGCCGGGGTGTGTTGTGTCCACCAAAAGAGGTGAAGTGCTCGTCAAGGCCGAAGTGCCGAGAGCAGAGTTAAGCATGCATATGAATAAAACCTTTGTTCCACGGTGAAAACCGTGTGGTTGATTGGGGTCGGGTACATACTTCTCAAAGGCTGCCCTATAGGCATGCAATGTTCGTCAAGTAATTGTAAGACCGGCAGGCCCCTTTCAGAATTTCTCACCGAGGAAGACGGTGATGGCGCAGCCTTGAGTGACATATATTTCACCCGAACCTGATAGAGTTCATTGATGGCCTTCGTCACTCAGAGGTATGGAGGTCGTGGTTATCCTTAAATATCTAAGGATTGAACCCAACTACTGCAGTAGCAGAATGCATTCGGATACCTAGTAAGGATCTCTTCCGGTATGTTGTACCGTCCTACTAGGGGGATGGGCTCAACAGGCCTCTGGGGTATCTAAAATACATAGAATAATCAACCCCCAGATCGTCGCGTTGTCGCCCAGATATGAGTCCCCTAAGCCCAGGGGGAGGTGCAATTATCGAAACAAAGCATTAGCTTAGGTACAGCGCTACTTTGAATGTATGAGTGGATGACGTTGTTGAGCCAGTCCTGCATAACCTTTGTGAAGGTGTCATGGTCGGTATACTACTGGACCGATTGGGAAAGAACCCCATCGATATCCGTACGACTAAGTGAAGCTCGGAGAGCTGTCCTTAGATTCGTAGGATACGGATGTGCCAAGCATAAAGGCTTGAGCTAGACATACAGTCGTGACTCTGAGGAAGTCAAGGCTAAGTCGTAGAGACTTGAGAGGTTATTCTAACTCACAGCCCTGAAGAGGCTTATGCGAAGTCATGACGACTTGCGTGGATGTTCAACTCATAGCCCTGATGAGGCTTGTGCGATATACGCTAAGTCATGGAGGCTTGAGCGTCGTATTACGAACTGCGACCCTGAGTGGTCTATGCATTTACTTGAGTTGAATAGATAGGTGTTTGCCTACTTACCAGACCATCAGTGGTTCTGACCCCGTTTAATGGGGATTTCAGGTGTTGAACCTGCGTGGCGATATGCGGAGCAAGGCGGCATCAAGTTCCAGAGTTTCTCTAGACAGAGTTGTACTGCCTCCTTTTTATTGAACCTTCACTGCTTTTCTAAGCAGTAGTGTTGTAATAAACATGTGCTTTCGATAAAATGGAACACTTTGGTGGTCAATGAGTTGCTTGGCCACATACCTGCAACGTGCTCGGAGTTTTCTAAAACCGACGACTCATTATCGTCTTATTCCGCTGCTAAAAGCTTTTCTAAGTTCCGCTGCAAAGAAAAAAAAAAAAAAAAATCCATGAAAATTTTAACTTAGCTTTGTTTTGAAAATCCGGGGCGTTACAGAATTGGTATCAGAGCAAGAGTCTGAGAAACCTGGTTCGAGATCCGACTTGTCCACTATATCGCACTGTAAGTATATTTTATACTTCTTGTTCTGATCTGGGTGCATCTTTGTATAGATGGCAACTCACGACTCCCGAGGATACTGCTATCGTTGCGGGATCATGCACGATGAGTGGGTATGCCCATATGAAGTCCAAGACTGTCAATATTGTGGCGAAGAAGGGCTTTCCGTCAACGAATGCCAAATGAAGCATACCGCCGATATGGGTCGGCGGGGATCGCTTGGTCTTAGGGATGAGACCTCGCATGTTAGTGGGCCACATTACTCCAGTAGAAGGAGTAGCCGTACTCCAGCAACTTCTGATGAACTATCATCTCTGGTAGGATTTGACTTGAACTTCCTTGAGGGATTTGGTCAATCGCAAGGCTATCAACAGGCATCATGTACGCCTAACTTGCACAGTTGGGAGGAGGGATGCAACAACTCCTTCTATAATCCCATTATGATTTCAGATTCCTCGAATCAAAGTACTATTATATGGGGAAACAGAGCGGCTACACCAACGCCGAGTCTGAATGGCCAGGAAGAGGGATACAACCTATATCATCCCGTTATGGTCTCGGATTCTCCGAGCCATGATGCCACTGAATGGGCAAGTGGACCGGCATCACTGATCTATCCACAAGAGTCGCTTGAGAGTGCGGAAGTGCCGCCCAAGCCAAAGCTAGTTGTGCCTGCACCAAGGCAATGTGGAAGTAAACGATACTTTGGGTTCTTTGGGTCAAGAAAGAAATCCAGTTCCTAGAAGAGACTGGTAGTGTTTTGGAGTCAATAGACTCATGTACCTAGTTTCTCAACGCCTAAAAGTCTGTCAGTGCGGCATGACGTTTTGTTTAAGGCGATGCTTGTGTAAATGTGATGTATATTAAGTAAATAAAACTTTGCTTCGATATATACATTGTGAAACTAAAACACGTTGTTTGTATGTGGTAGATAAATGGCTCCTACGACGAGGAGAACCATACCAAGCGAGGAGTCCCATACTCAAGGATTTCTGCTGGAAACACTCAACAATTTGGTTAGTGCCATTCGAGAAACAAGGCCAGAACCAGTCGCACCTCGAAGCGAAAACCTTGGTGGAATAACCTATGAAAAATTCCTCAAGCTCGATCCACCAGTCTTCGCCGGTAGAGCCGATCCTGAACTGGCAGAAAGTTGGGTCGAAGAGACCGAACGTGCCTTCCTGGTGCTGGGAGTACCAGAAGAAAAGAAGACCAACTTTGGCACGTACAGGCTGAAAGACAACGCACGGAAGTGGTGGGATACCACTAAGTTTATCCAGTTCTCGGAAGTTGAAGTCATTCCTTGGACTGACTTCCGGAGAGCTTTCATGGATAATTACTTTCCATTACACTCCAGAAACAAGAAGAAGATGGAGTTTCTGGAATTGGAGCAGGGTGACATGAATCTGATTGACTATACCACCAAATTTCAAAATCTTGAACGGTACTGCTCCCGATTATTTGAGACCGACCAAGAAAGGGCCGACAAGTACATCAATGGACTGCGAGAAGGGCTAAGGTCACGGGTTATCACCAGCATGCCCCAAACGTTTCAAACGGCTGTGGCAGCAGCTTCAAAAATACAAGTGGATTGGGAGCGATCAAAAGTGATCATAGCAAAAAGGCCCATAGTTGATGGTGGGAACAAGAAGAGAATGTTTCCAAGTGGCCAGGGTTCACGACAACCCTTTCAGAAGAAAAGGTTCCAAGGTGAGAACAACACTCAACAAGTTGTAAGGCCAAGGCAGAACATGGCTCCAAACAACCTGCAGTCCAACCCAAACTGCCCAAAATGCCATGTTAATCACGCAAGAGGACCATGTCCACGTGACACAGGTGGATGCTTCTACTGTGGCAAAGTGGGCCACATTGCAAGACAATGCAGGAAGAAGCTTATTGATGAGCAGAGGAGGAATGCCGGATCTACCGGACCCTCTCAACAAGTACCACAACGAACACAAGTCCAACGACCCCCACCTAGAGTAGAACAAAGGCCTGCTGCAGGTCGTGTATACGCTGTAACGACTGAACAAGTCGAAACCGGTGACCTCATTGAAGGCACCGTACCTGTAAATGGACATGCAGCTTACGTCTTGTTTGATTGTGGTGCTACTCATACGTTTATCTCCGACGATTTCACCGAACAACTCCACGCCTCGGTGCAACCGATTGATAAAATGATCGAAGTATATAACCCGTTGGGTTCACGCACCAAATGTATCCGGTGTGTGAAAAATTTGGATATTGAGATAGCAGGGCAACACTTGCCTACTGACGCCATCCTGATCGATATGATACAGTACGATGTCATTCTGGGAATGAATTGGTTGGCTCAGAATAATGCCAAGATTCTGTGCCGCGAGGGCAGAGTGATTCTATCTCGACCCGGATTACCTAAGATGGAATACCGGTTATCCAAACCAGTTCCACAAAAAAGGCTCATATCAGCACTTAAGGTACAAAAATACCTTAGGAAGGGTTGTGTGGCCTTCCTGTTGAGTCTCTCGGTGGAAAAATCCAACGACCAACCCCTTGAGAGTTTGGAAGTAGTGCGGGAGTTTCCCGATCTGTTTCCTGAGGAATTGCCAGGACTTCCGCCACTTCGTGAGGTTGAATTTGGAATTCAATCCTTACCTGGAACAACGCCGATATCCAAAGCCCCTTATCGTATGACACCAGCTGAACTCAGTGAGTTGAAGTGTCAGTTGGAAGAACTGATGGAACAAGGGTTCATCCGACCAAGTATGTCACCATGGGGAGCCCCGGTACTATTTGTAAAGAAGAAGGATGGATCCCTTCGGTTATGCATCGATTATCGGATGCTTAACCAGGCAACCATTAAAAATAAGTACCCGTTGCCTCGGATTGAGGACTTATTCGATCAGCTCAGAACAGCGAGAGTGTTCTCCAAGATCGACCTCAGGTCTGGATACCATCAGCTCAGAGTTAAGGAGGAGGATATACCTAAGACTGCCTTCAGAACGAGATATGGCCATTATGAGTTCGTAGTAATGCCCTTCGGACTTACAAATGCACCTGCTGTCTTTATGGACCTGATGAACCGAGTGCTCAAGCCATACTTAGACACTTTTGTCATCGTCTTCATTGATGACATTCTCGTGTATTCAGAGAATGAGGAACAACACAAGGAGCACTTGAGAATCGTCTTGAAAACCCTTCAAGATAATCAATTATATGCCAAGTTTTCAAAATGTGAATTCTGGCTAGACAAAGTAATGTTCCTTGGCCATGTGATCTCAAAAGATGGAATCGCAGTAGATCCTGCGAAGGTCGAAGCTGTGATAGACTGGAAGCAGCCAGAAAATATCACTGAGGTCCGCAGCTTCCTTGGACTTGCCGGATATTATCGGAAGTTCATACAGGACTTCTCCCGAATCGCCGTACCAATGACGAAATTACTGAAAAAGGGAGTCAAGTTTGAATGGACTGACCAGTGTAAGGAATGCTTTGAGGTTCTCAAACAGAGGCTTACCACTGCCCCTGTCCTTACCTTACCTTCTGGTCAGGGAGGCTTCGTTGCTTATACCGATGCCTCGGGAACAGGTCTGGGTTGTGTGTTGATGCAGCATGGCAAAGTAATCGCCTATGCATCACGACAGTTAAGAATTCATGAGAAAAACTATCCAACCCACGACTTGGAGCTTGCCGCGGTAGTGTTCGCGCTTAAAATCTGCCGACACTACCTGTATGGAGAGAAATTTGAGGTCATGTCGGACCATAAAAGCCTAAAATACCTCTTTTCTCAAAAAGAACTCAATATGCGGCAACGACGATGGTTGGAATTCCTCAAAGACTATGAATTCACGCTTTTCTATCACCCTGGAAAAGCGAATGTTGTAGCAGATGCCCTTAGTCGCAAGACTGTTGGCACTCTGGCCAGCCTCACCGGACAATGGAAGCTGATGGAGGATTTTGTCAGTTGGAAGCCATTCCTGGCTGACCCAGGAAAGATTCGATTGTCATGTCTGACAATCCATATCGAGATCCTCGATCGCATTATAGCCGAACAGTTCAAGGACCCTCAGTACTTGGAATTAAAAGCTCGTGCCGAAAGAGATGACACTTTCTTCCATTTAAAAGAAGATGGAGGAATATGGATGGAAGAAAGGATTTGGGTCCCAAATAACCCTGAGCTAAGACAGGAAGTACTCCAGGAGGCTCATAACAGCAAATACACCATTCACCCTGGAGGTACGAAAATGTTTCGGGACTTACAGAGAAAGTACTGGTGGAGGGGTATGAAACGGGATGTGGCTACATTTGTCTCAAGGTGTTTAATCTGCCAGCAAGTAAAAATTGAGCATCAACAACCTGGTGGAAAAATGCAACGGATCGAGATTCCAGAATGGAAATGGGAGGGCATTACGATGGATTTCATCGTTGGATTGCCTCGGTCCAAGAGACAACATGACTCAATATGGGTGATCGTAGACAGACTCACCAAGTCTGCTCACTTCCTGCCAATCAACACTCGATACTCAACTGAACGATTGGCGGAGATCTACATTCGGGAAATCGTTAGACTCCATGGAGTGCCGATTTCGATCATATCCGATCGTGACCCGAAGTTCACCTCTCACTTTTGGGAGCAGCTTCAAAGAGCCCTGGGGACGAAACTCAAGTTCAGTACAGCATTCCATCCCCAAACAGATGGGCAATCAGAACGAACCATACAGACTCTCGAAGATATGCTAAGAGCCTGTATGCTAGAATGGAAAGGTGATTGGGATTCCCACCTAGCGTTGGCTGAATTTGCTTATAATAATAGCCACCACGCTAGCATTGGGATGGCACCGTATGAAGCCTTGTACGGGCGACCCTGTAGATCACCAATCCATTGGGGTGAAGTGGGTGAGCGAACCTTGGACTCGCCTATAGTGTTGCAGCATTATACTGAGCAGGTCCACATGATCAGGAAGAAGCTACTGACTGCTCAGAGTCGACAGAAGAGCTACGCTGATCAGCGGCGTAGGGAACTCACTTTTGCGGTTGGAGATAAGGTTTTTATCAAGGTCTCCCCAACCAAGAGTGTGTTTCGTTTCGGAAAGAAGGGGAAGCTCAGCCCCAGATTCGTTGGTCCCTTCGAGGTTTTGAGCCGGATAGGAGAGACCGCCTACAGAGTAGCATTGCCACCGCAGTATACACAGATACACAATGTATTTCATGTGTCAATGCTTAGAAAATACGTTCACGACCCTTCCCACGTCATCCAACATGAAGATATTGACATCCAGGAGGATATGACGGTGGAAGAAAGGCCAGTAGAGATCATGGACCGACGGGAGCAAGTGCTAAGGACAAAGGTCATTTCACTTGTCAAAGTAAGATGGCAACATCACGGAGTCGATGATTGCACTTGGGAGCCCGAATCGGATATGCGGGATAAATATCCTGAACTCTTCACCTTGTACTCTTAGCTGAATTTCGCGGACGAAATTCCTTTAAGGGGGTAATGATGTAAGACCCGCAATTTTTCAGAAAATATCTGAATAAAATTCATGAGGCAATTACCGGTAAAAATGGCATTTCTTCTCTGAATGCGAAACGAATCAATTCCTGCGAGCCAGTTATACTTAGGATATTCGTCGAATCGCGAATATAGGCTCAAACACTCTGGAGGCCATAACTTCCTACCTGAATGAAATCAAAGGATTCCTGCGAGCCAATTTTCTTAGTTACGTCAATACGAAGGGAATGGCGTACTCAGAATTTTTCGGAAAAAAATCGCCGAAAACCCGAAATTCTTGCGGGACCCACGAAAATATTGGTGGGACCCACAGAAATATTCCTCAGAAAATATCTGGTGGGACCCACAAAAATATCCCATGGAAATATCCAAGTGGGCCCCACTCCAAGGAACCTCTTGGAATTTCCGGAATAGCCAAGGGCAAAAAGGAGATTCTGAAACTTGGGGCCCAAGTTTCAGAATCTATAAATAAAGGAGCCCCCCTCTCTTTAAAAATCGCCAACCCCTCTCTCTCTCCTCCTTTCCCAAACCTCCCCTACCTAGCCTAGCCCACCTGAGCCCACCTGACCTGGTCTGAGCCTGCCTGACTTAGCCTGAGCCTGCTTGACCTGGTCTGAGCCTGCCTGACCTGGTCCTAACCCACCTGACCTAGGTCTGAACCTACTTGACCTAAGTCTGAACCCAGTTGACTTGACTTGAACCTGGTTTGGTTCAAAGTCAAAGTCCAAGTCCTTTTTCGTCCGAAGTTCGAAGTTGATCCCTTTTCGAAGTCGAGCCTCGTTCGAAGCGTTTGAAGCAATCGGAGTCGTTTCTTCCTCAAATTGAAGTAAGTTCGCTTCATTAAACCATCTCTCTCAAGTATTTGATTGTTTGTATATAGCATATACTTTCTGAAGTAGTATCTTGCTTTAGTTCTTGGTTGAGCCCTCTAGGACACTTCGGTGTTCACGCGCTCGCCTCGTAACTATCGTCGGATATATATGTTCGAATACGCAGTATATGCGTTCTTCAAAATAGTATCTCACCCTAGTTCTTGGTTGAGCCCTCTAGGACACTTCGGTGTTCACTCGCTCGCCTCGTAACTATCGTTGGATACAGATCTAGGTGTATATCTGCTGATACTGCCGACGCGTCTTATATCGCACAGGCCATGTAATTTACCTTTGCCGTCGCGTCGTATGATGCCAAGGCTCCCTGCTTTCTGTACTTCCGATTACTGCACTTCCGATTATGCATTTACTTACGTCGTCGCGTCCAACGATGCCAAGGCTCCTGCTTTCTGCAATGTATTTACTTACGCCGTCGCGTCGAACGATGCCAAGGCTCCTGTTTTGTTATATATGTAGAATATTTCGTTCAGTTACACACCCTGAACAATAGTATATGCATTTCCTTTACGCCGCCGCTGTATAAAGCACAGGCTTCTGCTTATATTACATATATGGCGCGTAAGTGAGCGTTCAAACGGAGATCAACTCCAAAATCGCCCATGCGATTCCCTTACCGCTCCTCGTACAAGATTCTGCTTGACGAATGAAGCCCCTATTGGAAAGGCTTCGCCTTTTGGCAAAATGCTCTTTACGTAAATACTAAATCAATTACGTATGGCCTGGCTATGACCCAAGGTTCCTGCAACCTTGATGGATGCAAAGTACGCACAACGGTGCGCATCCATTTCTCGAGTTAAGCGTAGCGATTTCCCACCAAAGAGGGGAGATGCCGCTGAAACGGATAAAAGAAACGCACGCTTTCTCCGTAAAAGAGAGGAAGTGCTGCTAAAATTCCTGAAGGAGCTAAGAATGGCTCAGAAAGAACGTAGCAGAAGTGCTACCCAGTTATGGAACGCCTTCTACAATGTAGAAAGGTTCGTCGCACCACTGCCGGTAGAGCAGAGAAGGTGTTGACAGAATGGTTGGCAGAAGAGCTGCCAAAACCAGTTAAGTGGCACAATGATGTCCTTTGTTGGAACGATGTCAGAATGACTCGTCTCCCTGACACCTGCAAGGGCATCATACTTGTAAGAGCCGTTGCGCCAAAGTAGTGGTAGCGCCTTGACGAGGTCCTGAGCTCGTTGCGTAAAAATACGCCGAGTAGCCGATCCGTAGAGATCGAGTCATGTGCATGCTCATTGAGAATTATCAGACAACCAGACTCGTAAGGGCCGCTGAGCCGGAGTGTGTTGTGTCCACCAAAAGAGGTGAAGTGCTCGTCAAGGCCGAAGTGCCGAGAGCAGAGTTAAGCATGCATATGAATAAAACCTTTGTTCCACGGTGAAAACCGTGTGGTTGATTGGGGTCGGGTACATACTTCTCAAAGGCTGCCCTATAGGCATGCAATGTTCGTCAAGTAATTGTAAGACCGGCAGGCCCCTTTCAGAATTTCTCACCGAGGAAGACGGTGATGGCGCAGCCTTGAGTGACATATATTTCACCCGAACCTGATAGAGTTCATTGATGGCCTTCGTCACTCAGAGGTATGGAGGTCGTGGTTATCCTTAAATATCTAAGGATTGAACCCAACTACTGCAGTAGCAGAATGCATTCGGATACCTAGTAAGGATCTCTTCCGGTATGTTGTACCGTCCTACTAGGGGGATGGGCTCAACAGGCCTCTGGGGTATCTAAAATACATAGAATAATCAACCCCCAGATCGTCGCGTTGTCGCCCAGATATGAGTCCCCTAAGCCCAGGGGGAGGTGCAATTATCGAAACAAAGCATTAGCTTAGGTACAGCGCTACTTTGAATGTATGAGTGGATGACGTTGTTGAGTCAGTCCTGCATAACCTTTGTGAAGGTGTCATGGTCGGTATACTACTGGACCGATTGGGAAAGAACCCCATCGATATCCGTACGACTAAGTGAAGCTCGGAGAGCTGTCCTTAGATTCGTAGGATACGGATGTACCAAGCATAAAGGCTTGAGCTAGACATACAGTCGTGACTCTGAGGAAGTCAAGGCTAAGTCGTAGAGACTTGAGAGGTTATTCTAACTCACAGCCCTGAAGAGGCTTATGCGAAGTCATGACGACTTGCGTGGATGTTCAACTCATAGCCCTGATGAGGCTTGTGCGATATACGCTAAGTCATGGAGGCTTGAGCGTCGTATTACGAACTGCGACCCTGAGTGGTCTATGCATTTACTTGAGTTGAATAGATAGGTGTTTGCCTACTTACCAGACCATCAGTGGTTCTGACCCCGTTTAATGGGGATTTCAGGTGTTGAACCTGCGTGGCGATATGCGGAGCAAGGCGGCATCAAGTTCCAGAGTTTCTCTAGACAGAGTTGTACTGCCTCCTTTTTATTGAACCTTCACTGCTTTTCTAAGCAGTAGTGTTGTAATAAACATGTGCTTTCGATAAAATGGAACACTTTGGTGGTCAATGAGTTGCTTGGCCACATACCTGCAACGTGCTCGGAGTTTTCTAAAACCGACGACTCATTATCGTCTTATTCCGCTGCTAAAAGCTTTTCTAAGTTCCGCTGCAAAGAAAAAAAAAATCCATGAAAATTTTAACTTAGCTTTGTTTTGAAAATCCGGGGCGTTACACTATTCTTTCTGGTGATGATGTACGCCAGATCGTTACGAAATCACTGAATAACTACTTCCATGACATCGTCGCCTCCTTTCTCCGAAATGAGATCAAGGCTGCTGTTCTGGAAAGGGGATCTTCGATTCCAGGTCCCTCTCAGGTATAATCACATATTCAGTTTTTTGTCTGCCTTAGAACACATATGAGCATAATCGAATCACATATTTAGTTTTTTTATTGCCTTAGAGCACATATGAGCATGCTATAATCACATATTCAGTTTTTTGACTGCCTTAGAACACATATGAGCATGCTATAATAACATATAGAGTTTTTTTATTGCCTTAGAGCACATATGAGCATGCTATATGCACATATAAAGTTTTTTTGCCTGCCTTAGAACACATATGAGCATAATCGAATCACATATATAACTTTTTGCCTGCCTTAGCACACATATGAGCATGATAGAATCACATATAGAGTTTTTTGCCTGCCTTATAGCACATATGAGCATGCTATAATAACATATAGAGTTTTTTTATTGCCTTAGAGCACATATGAGCATGCTATAATCACATATAAAGTTTTTTTATTGCCTTAGAGCACATATGAGCATGCTATAATCACATATAAAGTTTTTTTATTGCCTTAGAGCACATATGAGCATGATAGAATCACATATAAAGTTTTTTTATTGCCTTAGAGCACATATGAACATGCTATAATCACATATAAAGTTTTTTTATTGCCTTAGAACACATATGAGCATGCTATAATAACATATAGAGTTTTTTTATTGCCTTAGAGCACATATGAGCATGCTATATGCACATATAAAGTTTTTTTGCCTGCCTTAGAACACATATGAGCATAATCGAATCACATATATAACTTTTTGCCTGCCTTAGCACACATATGAGCATGATAGAATCACATATAGAGTTTTTTGCCTGCCTTATAGCACATATGAGCATGCTATAATAACATATAGAGTTTTTTTATTGCCTTAGAGCACATATGAGCATGCTATAATCACATATAAAGTTTTTTTATTGCCTTAGAGCACATATGAGCATGCTATAATCACATATAAAGTTTTTTTATTGCCTTAGAGCACATATGAGCATGATAGAATCACATATAAAGTTTTTTTATTGCCTTAGAGCACATATGAACATGCTATAATCACATATAAAGTTTTTTTATTGCCTTAGAACACATATGAGCATGCTATAATAACATATAGAGTTTTTTTATTGCCTTAGAGCACATATGAGCATGCTATATGCACATATAAAGTTTTTTTGCCTGCCTTAGAACACATATGAGCATAATCGAATCACATATATAACTTTTTGCCTGCCTTAGCACACATATGAGCATGATAGAATCACATATAGAGTTTTTTACCTGCCTTAGAGCACATATGAGCATGCTATAATAACATATAGAGTTTTTTTATTGCCTTAGAGCACATATGAGCATTATATAATCACATATAAAGTTTTTTTATTGCCTTAGAGCACATATGAGCATGCTATAATCACATATAAAGTTTTTTTATTGCCTTAGAGCACATATGAGCATGATAGAATCACATATAAAGTTTTTTTATTGCCTTAGAGCACATATGAACATGCTATAATCACATATAAAGTTTTTTTATTGCCTTAGAACACATATGAGCATGCTATAATAACATATAGAGTTTTTTTATTGCCTTAGAGCACATATGAGCATGCTATATGCACATATAAAGTTTTTTTGCCTGCCTTAGAACACATATGAGCATAATCGAATCACATATATAACTTTTTGCCTGCCTTAGCACACATATGAGCATGATAGAATCACATATAGAGTTTTTTACCTGCCTTAGAGCACATATGAGCATGCTATAATAACATATAGAGTTTTTTTATTGCCATAGAGCATATATGAGCATGCTATAATCACATATAAAGTTTTTTTATTGCCTTAGAGCACATATGAGCATGCTATAATCACATATAAAGTTTTTTTATTGCCTTAGAGCACATATGAACATGCTATAATCACATATAAAGTTTTTTTATTGCCTTAGAACACATATGAGCAACAAGTTTCACCAGAATTCTGAACAATGTCTTTTTGTTTCAAATTTTATTTCGTCCAGTGGATAGCTCATAAGGCAATACTAGTTGTATATTCTGATTCCTCAGCTCGAGCACTATCAAATAGAGTATTCACACGTCAAAATCGAAGTCGAATTGACTTTCGAAAGTGAATTTAAAGTTAAGCGCTATCTTGATGCGTGCATATCGCCGGCCAAACTTTTCAAGTTCTGCGTTCCAGCATAAGTTGCATACAGCCGAGCTGTTTGCTGCTAAAATCTAAGTGTTATAGTTGATTTTAACAAGATCAAATTTGTTGAACGTCATTAAGTCTGTCAAACATCGGCGTGAGAGTAGAGGCTTGACCAGACACTACTTGCATTTTGGTGCCATTACTGCAACATTTGCAAATGCAGTCTGGTCATGTGATGCGCAATAGACCTGCATACGCCATGACCTCTGATCTTGTGCATCAAACACCATATTAGCAAGACATTCAATGCATTCATGTGCATTCCAGTTGGTTGCATATCTGGTGCATCCTTATCTTGCAACACGCAGCCTTGCATCTTAGCTTCTATGTTCTGCAACATCAATAGATTTCAGTCTGTGTACTTTCAAGACTCAGTGTGAACGCAATCACTGGAGTTACTGCATGTTTTGAAGTATGCTGAATCCACAACCTTGCTGCCGAGCAACGCACACTCGTAGCTCAGGTTGTTGCATTGTTGTTCGCCTATGCACAATTTGCATGAGATCTGTAATAATTGCCACTACACAGTACAATTGCAAACTTGCGCCCTGCTACAAAAAATTGCACAGAATTTCTATGACTGTTGTGGGTTATCATTCGTGCATATCCATAGCACTGCATTCACAAATGTGCAGCGTGAGGAGGAATCACTTCAATTGCTGAACAATATTGGAGTGGGCAACACATTGAGTGTTGAAGGTGCGGCGAACCGGGGGGCGCGAGGGTGAGCGGTAGAGTGACTCACGTGTTTGGTGTCAGGGGACAGTGCCTGAGGTGGTGGTGAAGCGTGTGCTGGGGCACATGGTGTTGTGCAGGATGCGGGAAGGCCTGTGTGAGGCTGGGATGAGCTGCAGGGAGTTGTGAGTGATGCGGGGAGGCTATGAGAACCAAGCCCAAGCCCAAGCCCAAACCCAAGACCCTTACAGTAAATTTGTTGTGAAGGGGGTGCCGACCCAAGAGAGGAGGCCAGATGGTGACAAGACCGGTACCTCTGGCAGGTGGAAACATAGCAGAGAGGAGCAAGAGGGAGAGAGAGAGAACAAAGGGGGAAAGCAAACCAATTTTTCATTCATAATCCAAAGCAAACTACAACAAGGGGCTTTATAGGCCTTACATGGGGCGGTCCCCATAGCTGGGGCGTCAAAGAGACAAAAAGATAAAAAGAAACCCTAATGATTTCTGAACAAAGTATGCCTACACTTGTCGTACCTTGGCACCAGGTCGCGTGCCAGGCTGGCTACGACCCCTGTGATGCGGCCGCCGTAGGGTACTGACGGTACTATCAGACAGGCGTGGCCTTCTGCCACGCCTAGAAGCTTCTAGAACCCAAAAGTATGGGCGTGGCCTCCTGCCATGCCAAGATGAAACTCGAAGCCCGTGCCTCTAGCGCACGATGTTACGTGGGCACGTATTACTAGGGAGCATGCCCAATTTTGAGGGAGGATCAGGTGCAATGTGATTCCACACTTTTTGTGTGCTGCTGCACCTAATCATTCACGAGTCTTTGGGATACAACCTGATAGTTGCAGGGCTCAGATGGTTTGTGCTTAGGTGTAGCAACACACTTAAAATGTGCAGTCAGGTTGCACCTGACCTCAATTCACCAACTTCAGCCACATAGCAAGAGATGCCGGCGGCAGGTTTAAAAACAATGATATCCCTTCAACTTTGTGATATTTACCAATTGCCTATGTATAATGAGTGGAACCCTAGTGGGGCAGAGCTGGAAAATGAGCCAAGCAACTCGCCGTTCAGCGTTGTTTGGTTCAAGAATTGAGCTTGGCAAGCCGAGCTCTGAGCCAGCTAGTTTAGGTAAATGCGTTGGGCACCAACATGGCAAGCTCAACTCTTATAGGCTTGTTATATATACTAAATAATCAGCCCACCTATGTGGCTGAGCCTATAAGATATAACTCAAATGGTAAAAAAAGTTTGAAATAATATATATTTATAAAAATTAAACAGAAAAATAATGAAAATCATAAACATATCGATAAATTTAAAACATTATAAAATCTTTACATTTGATGACCATTAGAGAGAGACTCAGACAACAGTTATAAACATTAATTAATTTATAAAAATTACAATGTGCCATGTAAGTAACCCTTATTTTTTTTTATGAAAACTCCCTACAAATTTTTCATTACATTTTCAACCTACATGGCAAGAATGTTAATTAATAAAATGTTATAAAGCATCTATTTTTTTGCACGTTGTTTATGCTTTTATATATATATATATATATATATATATATATATATATATATAGAGAGAGAGAGAGAGAGAGAGAGAGAGAGAGAGAATAATAATCCAATGAAAGAAACCATCAGCGACATAACATTGGTTGGCCTCTTGTTAAAACCCTTGAGGTCCCACCTCACCATCATGGAGTAGACCCAGCTTTGACCCTGCGACAAGGGATAACACTCATGGGTTTCAAAGTTGTGAAGTCCATCAACTTGGTGACATTTATAAGTCGCTCCTACTAGATGAGCAGAGTCTTTGTGAGTGCACGTGTGTATATATATATAGAACCTGTTTAGGTTTAACATTAGATGAATTCAACTTTATAAAAATGACACAATTTTAAAATAATGATATGGTTTAAAATGCAAGGCTATATTTCTGGGCATTATAAGTGTTTTGAACGTGGAGGAAATTGAAAAGTTACAAGCCAAGCCTGAACACGGGGTGTGCCCTTAAAAGAGCCAAGCCCAGACATCTCGATTTCGGCTCTTTCTGCTCATTTACCAGCGTTACTTGTGGGCACTGGGCAGTACATGAATAAGTTCGTGTAGAGGCTAACTGTGCAAAATTTTCAACCTTCGTTACCGGAGCAAAAGAGTTTGGGGTGAAATGAGTTTGCTGGACAGTTATGTCGCCCAGAGATCTCAGGCTCGAATTCCATGGGGGTTCCCCCAACTTAAAAACAGAAAGAGCTCCTCATATATGTCAAAGGAGCATGCTATTTTTGGCTACATGTCCCCAGTTACCCGAGTGGACAAGAACTCACACGCTGGCATGGACACCTACACATGTAGATGTTATTTTAATATTTTAATACGTTTTGAATACTAGTTCAATAAAATTTATACATTTTAAAATATTCAGAAATCAAAAAATATTTTTTATTTATTAAAATTTTAAAAATTCTATGTCCCAGTGTCTTATAAAGTTTTCAAGCTCGAGAGAGTCAAAAACCCATTGCATGTCGTACCGTAACCCCAACTTCGAAAATAAGAGTTATATTACATTTAACCGGTTCATTTTTCATTCCTCAAATTTGAATCATACGTGTTTAACATAGTTACGACTTAACAAAATGGACGCAAGAAGCGATAAGTGAAGTGGAAGCGAGACTATGTTAAAAAGCAGTATGAAGCGGGAAGCGGCATAAGTGATTAGGTACGAAAAATAAAATTAAAGAGAATACATTGAAAGCAATATAAAGCATGAGGGTACGATCAATATGCAAGCTTGTCATAAAAAAACATGATAATTTTCAAATATGAAAAACATAGAAATTGAGGGGAAAGCAAGTGAGAAGTGATAAGAAGCAAGAGGAAAATGTTAAGAAAGCTAAAGAGAGAAGCAGACTTCTCACTAAATTTAATCATGTTTCCCATATTTTGGAAGTGAGTGTTCCAAACCTTTCTCTTTTGTGAAAGCGAGGATTTTTCCACTTCCAGAGCGAGCTTTTGGGGAAGCGAGTTTTCCTATGTTGCAAGAAGCTTCCAGCAACCATGGTGCTTATATTCTTCTTTACCTTTGTTCAAAAAGTAAAATAATTTTATATTTTTGTTAAAAGCAATAATGACTCCCGGTATTGTAGTTTGATATTATAGATTTGATCTACATATTTCATTTAGTGACGACCCTTGATTAGTGTTTACTACCCTTGTGGGTAAGGCACTCTTTAATAAAAAGTAATAACTTTTTTTAACTTTTTAATGTATTTTGCTTATCAGACCTTCCAAATGTAATCTAGATGGTTGGCATAGTAGAAAACTGGTGCTTGGTTAATGTTGTTTTATCATATATATATATATATATATATATATATATATATATATATATATATATATATATATATATATATATATATATATATATATATATATAAAAGATTTGCCAAGGATTGAACAATTAATCATCTAGAATATACCAAATTTTCAACTTTTATAAAATTGTACTTTTACATAAAAAAATGATAGCAAAGTCAATTCCTACTACTTTGATCATTTTTTTGAAAGGTATAACTTGCCATAATCACATGCTTCAAAACAAGTTTCCTATTAATTGGACCTTCGACCCGGGTCTTAATTGATGTTTTTATTTCTCACCATACCTGGGCCCTATAGTGTTTGGTCCTAGTAAACCCGACCTGTTGACACCCCTAATTATCAGTGTAACGGGGCTCTTGGGCACGGAGCAACATTATTTAAGGGTGGCAATCAGTTTTACACCTCCTCTCATGGAAGGTAGGTGATGATACGAGGATTAAATTATGGTCTGATCAATGGCTAGAGCAACCTCTTATCCAGGACATGCCGATTTCAAACTATATTGCAGTCTCTTCCATGCTTGACAGTTAGATTGCCTCGTTGCAGGCTGTGTCATTCTTAGGTTCGGGTCAAGATCATCTTGTTTGGAAGCACACCCCCATCGACTAGTATCACACGTTCATCTATTTGGCAGGCCTTACGACCTAAATATCCACTGCTTCCTTGGTGCAAAGGGGAGGGTGGTGTATGTTCGCCCCCGATGATTCACTGAATCCCACGTCTGTGTTCGGGGGGTCGAATGAGCGCCACGTATTTACGCACATGGGGCTCGTATTCCCGTGTATGTTGACATAACTTTGCATCGGACTCTAGTGTTGTTGCAAAGACTTAATCACCCTTACTTGCTTTTCTTGCCCTGAAATGATGGTTTGAGGAAATGACAAAAATATCCTTCATTCAAAAGTTGGGAAACTAGGGTTCGAGAAAAGGACAAAAAAGTCCTCCATCCAGAAAGTTTGATGTTAACTATTTAAAGTGGAGACGTTCCATATTCATTAAACTTCTGCGCCATCTGCTGTAACAGTAGCTCCCATTATCAACCCAAACTTTGCCTTCGTCTCCAGTTGAGGTTTCCGCCTTGTTTTTTATCCTATTTTACAACACATTGTCGCCTTCTCGTGCCTGCCTTGTGTTACAAAACATTCTCGTGTCTTCTCTTCATTTTTGCTGTCGTTAGGCATTATGGAAGAAAGCAATGATGCACAAACATTCCAACCAGTGCCATTAAGGCGGCATGAGTAGCTTTCCATCTCATCATGCTATCGATGAAGAAGGCATGTCGTCTTGTCTGACATTAAGGCATTGTTTGGTTATTGCAGGTAGATCTTGTTCTTACGATAGTTGGAAACTTATCGATATTTGTAAGACATTGGGACCTGTTGACAAGAACGCTTGTTTACAAATGCTAGGAAGGGCCTCTACCCCATCAGGTATCCTACATTCACTCATTATATGCATTGTATCTCAAACCGCTGTATTAGTAACATGCTCCCATTTTTGTGAGATATATTTTTGTTAGTTAATATCGATTTGTTTGCTATTATGCTCAATTTCTTCCGTATCGATTTGTAATTTATTGTGCGATATATTTATCGACCTTTTAGATATTATGGTTTTGTATTGTCGAGTTGTAAGTTATTATGCTGAACTGCCATATCGATTTTCAATATATTGTTCGATATGTATATCGATTTGTAAGATATTATATGTTTTGTAATATGTATTTCTAAGATATTTGTAAACAGACTTTGAAAACGTGTGCGTGCAGAAACACATCGTTACACGCATGGGGGGGCGATTTTCGCATTCATATCACTACTCTGTTAGCGATTTCTATTGAACTCGCTTTACAGCCTCGTGGATATAATGAGAGTGTTATCGTCAACACACATGTACGACATGTGTCTTTTATTGGCATGGTAAGTGACAACTCGATGCTCAGTATAAGCAAATATCAAACCGCACTTTCTTTGATACTGTCATTCATTAAATCGTTGCTTTGACTTGCTTAACCTTATCGGTATCCATTGTGATATGCATCCTGATTAAATCATAGTAAACGTATGCGCTTGCTAACGCAAATTGATATATTGCTTACAAAACATTCCACTGTCTTCTCTTCTTTTTCGTTGTTGTTAGGCATTATGGAAGAAAGCAATGATGCACAAACATTCCAACCAGTGCCATTAAGGCGGCGTGAGTAGCTTTCCATCTCATCATGCTATCAATGAGGAAGGCATGTCGTCTTGTCTGACATTAAGGCATTGTTTGGTTATTGCAGGTAGATCTTGTTCTTACGATGGTTGGAAACTTATCGATATTTGTAAGACGCTAGGACCTGTTGACAAGAATGCTTATTTACAAATGCTAGGAAGGGCCTCTACCCCATCAGGTATCCTACATTCACTCATTATATTCATTGTATCTCAAACCGCTGTATTAGTAACATACTCCCGTTTTTGTGAGATATATTTTTGTTAGTTAATATCGATTTGTTTGTTATTTTGCTGCCAACACAAATTGATATATTGCTTAAAACATTGTTGAGCTTATCATCAGGTTGTAATAAAGATGATGCAGCTCAATCAATTGAAAGATCTAGAGAATTGAACATCTATACTAATGACGCAACCGAAGAATTGAACATCTGCACTAATGATACACATGAAAAGAAGGGTGCAAGCATTAGAACCACTCTTGACTTGAATGTTTCAGTAGAAGAAATGCAATTCAATAATGAGGTAGATTACCATGACAGTACACATAATGAAAGTGTAGGCATCGGGAATGTACATGAAAGTACACTTGACTTGAATGTTCCAGTAGAAGAAATGCAATTCAATAATGAGGTAGATTTTGATGTTAGTACACATAATAAAAGTGTAGGAATTGAGAATGTACATGGAATTACACTTGAATCTGTTCTTGTAGAATGAATGCAGTTTAATAATGAGGAAGTTGCATATAAATTTTACAATGATTATGCCTTAAAAGTTGGCTTCAGTGTGAGAAGGTTTTCTTGGTCAAAAAATGCATAGGGTGTCTTGGTTAGAAAGACATATGTTTGTTCCAAGCAAGGTTGGAAGAAATCAATGGGAAATCCAACAAGGAGCATGCCAGAATCAAGATGTGGATGTCAAGCGAGAATGGTTTTGAGAAGACATCCGAATGAAAAATTTGTAGTTCGTACTTTAATCAGTGATCATAATCATGATTTATCTGCATCATTTATGACTCCTATGCTAAGGTCACATCGTAAAGTAACTGTAGTGCATGCTGTAATGGCTGAAATAGCCGATAGCGTCGGCATTGCACCAAAGAAGACATACAATTTGTTTACCCACATAGATGGTGGTCACGATAATGTATCATTCACACCTTTGGATCTAAGAAACCACTTGAGAAGGAAGAGGACAGATAACATGAAGAATGGAGAAATATGTTCTTTGGTTGATTACTTACAGAATAAATCAAGCAATGAACATGGTTTCTTTAGTGCAATGCAAGTGGATAAAGATGGATATGCTGTGAATATGTTTTGGGCGGATTCAAAGTTAAGAGTAGATTATGAATGCTTCAATGATGTGCTTGTATTTGATACTACTGTAAAGATTAATACTGAACAGTGGCCATTTGTGCAGTTTGTCGGAGTGAACCATCACGCACAAAGTTGTATATTAGGCGAGGCGTTTTTGTATGACCAGACCAAGGAAAGCTTTGAGTGGTTGTTCAGAGTATTTACACAGGCAATGAACAGGAAGCAACCTGAAGCTGTACTTACAGATAGTGATCACGCAATTGCGGCTGCAGTGCTTTATGTGTGGCCAGATGCACATCATCGCCTATGTTTGTGGCATATCTTTCAAAATGCAGCAAAGAACATAGAACACATATTTAATCAGAAGACAGGGTTTGACAAAAAGTTTACAAGGTGTGCACTTCATAGCGTGGACGAGGTCGCCTTTATGTCAGATTGAGAAGAAATGATTAAGACATACGACCTTAAAGACTGTCTTTGGTTACAAAATTTATATGCAGAAAAAGAGAAGTGGGCATTGGCATATGGAAGACAATACTTTTGTGCAGGTATGATAAGCACACGAAGAGCTGAATCTATGCATGCCATGCAGAAGAAAACCCTGTATTCATGTTTAACAATGTTTCATTTCATGGAACAATATGAATTATTTGTAGACGGTTTAAGACAGAATGAGCTTGAACAAGATGTGAAATGCTTCAATACACGACCTCTAACTTTTGGCATTAAAATATTGATGCGACCTGCAGCTCTGTATACACTAACTGTATTTGAATGGATCAAGAAAGATGTGTTACATGTCATGAATTGCAAAATAGAAGGACTTGTGCAAACCGAGAATATACACAACTACCATATTTTATGGCAGGGCGAAAAGCATGACGAAAGGCAAGAAGCATATGTCACGTACAATGTTGACAACAGGAGAGTTGAATGTTCGTGCAAAATGTATGAATTCAAAGGTATTTTATACTGTCATGCATTAAAGGCACTCAATCAAGAGAAGATACAAGAAATACCTGAGTCTTACGTAATGCGAAGATGGAAGAGACGTGCAAAGATTGAAATGCTTGTTATGGACAATGTGAGTAAATCTGGTGTTGACGAGAAGTGCCACATAGCCTCCCGTTACCAACAACTGTGTAGGTAATTTATGCATGTTGCTGATTTGGCAGCGAGAAGTGAAAAAGGCTATGTATCCGCGAGAAAAGCTTCAATGGAGTTACTTGAAAACGTGGAGTTAATTCACCTTAAGTTCGTTGCAGCGAATGAATACCAGTCGAAGATAATGGGATCGAACAACATAGGTGAAAATCATGTTTCGCTTGACACTCCTGAGAAGTTGCACCGAAGCGTAAACATTATCTTCAATAAGTCAGTAGTGAACGTTGTTGATTATGATGGACATATTTATAAAGCGAAGGGTATCAAAAGAAAACCTGCCTCTGATCGTAGTCGTCAGAGGGCAAAGGGTGCACTAGAATTGGTTGGCAAGAAAAGGACTAAGAAACAACCAACCCGTAATAAAAAACAACAAAGCCCTTCGAATGAACAGGTATGCAAGACATTATATTGCTTCCCATTACGTGAAGCTTGTCAATATCTAACTCGTGTAATGTCCAACATGCAGCAATACCCTATAGAAGTAACACCAAACGTTGAAACTTTCATTCCTCCCAACCAGATTTCTGGCAATGACAGCTTCAGTTTTACAAGTCTTTTGGTATGTAATGAATGTTGGGAGGAGGTTTGCATTTCTTGTGAAACTTAATGCAGTGTCTTATATTTTCTATTTCATGATAGGCTCTGATGCATTCGACAGATAGGTATGGGACACAAGAATCTCGTGTGGGATATTAATTTAGTTGTCATGCCTCTTTGCATGACCCGATTTCCACATTGTCGGATTTGTTAAGAGTTTATAGTGATTTGTCAGTGACGACTTGCGGTACGTGGTTGGATTTGCTTAAATCGATAGATAGCGATTTGTGGCTTCTGTAGGAAGTCGATTCATGACATCACTGAATGGCGATTTGCGGTTATCGTTGAATAGCGATTTGTGGCATCGCAGCATAGTGATTTGCGGGTATTGTTGGAATGTCAATCCAAGCGGGGTGAAAAGGGTTGTTCCAGTAAGCTTTTTTGGGCCATTGATCATGGTTGCGATTCATTTTATGATCTGAGTAAGCTTTCACCTGCGTTTTTCAGGTAGGTGGTTGCACAATGTTGGACTTGTGTAATGATAATAAAAGGAAAGCATTTTATGATCTGAGTTTTTTGGTTGATTTAAACAATTTCTTTATTTATTGAATTGCGATTTATATCCAATAAATAGAATATGTCCCAACATAGCTGCCGATCTACTTCCAAGATAGTGTCATGTTCGCAAGCTATGAGTGCCCTTCTTTTTCTTTGTACTTGTTTTTCTTGACAAATTTTTTATAGTGCACGTTCGCCCATCGTAACTAATAATCGTTTAAGCCCTTATCGACAAGAAAAATCACTGGGGTCTACATGATAAATCGCCTTAAAGTATAAACATCTTGTAAAATAGATTATTATTTTATTTATCGTCATTTGCGCTTTACAAGTATTTTGGTATGTAATCAATGTTGGGAGGAGGTTTGCATTTCTTGTGAAACTTAATGCAGTGTCTTATATTTTCTATTTAAATGTTGAGAGGAGGTTTGTGCTTTACAAGTATTCCGATTTACACAATGATTAAAGCGCAAATGACGATAAATAAAGAAGGGCACTCATAACTTGTGAACATGACACTATCTTGGAAGTAGATTGGCAGCTATGTTGGGAAACATTCTATTTATTGGATGTAAATCGTAATTCAATAAATAAAGAACTTGTTTGAATTAACCAAAAAACTCAGATCATAAAATGATTTCTTTTTATTATCATTACACAAGTCCAATATAGTGCAACTACCTACCTGAACAACGCAGGTGAAAGCTTACTCAGATCATAAAATGAATCACAACCTTGATCAATGGCCCAAAAAAGCTTACTTGAACAACCCTTCTCAACCCGCTTGGATTGACATTCCAATAATACTCGCAAATCACTATGCTGCGATGCCACAAATTGCCATTCAGTGATGTCATGAATCGACTGCCTGCAGAAGCCACAAATTGCTATCCAGTGATGCTCATAATGTTCAGTCCGGCTCACAGCACAAACTATCCAGCAATGGCAACAAATCGCTATGCTGCTGACAGCACAAATCACTTTCCCACGATAACCACAACTTTCTATGCAGCGAATACGAAGTTCCAAGCGACAACCACAAATCAAAGCTTACACTTCTTCGGCGCCATGTTTGGACGAAGAGAGATCAACCATGGAACGTCCATGGGTCAAAGATGGAATTCTGGTCAATTTACCAACTTTAGTTGGTAAAGCTATGACGTACCATCATATTGCCTTTTGAAATCATTATTGTTATTGTTTGACAATGTTCTCGCTATATAGTATAAATAAAAGGCTAATCACTATGTCTTTTCTCTTCCTCCATTCATTTCTTAGGAGGTAAGTAAACGTCTTCATCTATTAAAGGGGGAGCTTTGTTCGCTTTAACAGTGGAAGTGCAAGTGTAAGTGGTACTCCACAATTTCTCACAATTGCTTTGGAGTTCTTAATGTGAGATCTTTCAGATCCCTCTGTGGTTATATTTTTGGGTGCTTCTTTTCTTCTCTTGGAGATTCAACTTCTTTTTCTTGTTAGAATTGCTAGAAGAAATTAATGGGTGTGCCATCCTTCTACTGGTGGCTTGTTGACAAGTATCTAAAGATGTTTGTGGCTGCTAAAGAGGAGAGGCCAACAAAGGATGAAAATGGAGTTGAGTTCATAGACACAGCCAGACCAAACCCCAACGGAATTGAGTTTGATAATCTTTATCTTGACATGAATGGGATCATACACCCTTGCTTCCACCTCGACGAGGTCTAGTCCACTCTTTCTTT
The DNA here is from genome assembly GCF_984573655.1 of Nuphar pumila. NCBI lineage: Eukaryota > Viridiplantae > Streptophyta > Magnoliopsida > Nymphaeales > Nymphaeaceae > Nuphar > Nuphar pumila. Next base: position 84,728,617 of record NC_143254.1, on the reverse strand, counting down.
CTCGGCTCTTTTCATTTTATATTATTAAACTTTTGATTGTTTTGCATCCCAAAATATCTTAGCCCATGGATTCAGTTGCAAGTGCTATTTTGGTGAGTGCAATTTGTTATCTTAGGGAGTTATTAGCTATTTTTACAGCAACCAAAATGTTAATTGGTAGGGCAGGTTTTGCTATTTCGGTTGTTGTTCTCTTTAGCTTTAGCGATAGTAGTGAGCTACTACAAACGAAGCACATATGAAGTTTTCTGCATTTCTACGTTTTTTTTTTTTGTAAGAACTTTCATTTCTGTGTTGCTTCTCTAGTTTTATTGCTTATTTTACCAAGTGAATTCAATATATTCGTTGTTGGTAATATAACTATTATACCCATGCCTGGTCGTATTGCTCCCATCGTCCTCTTCTTTGGCGCCATGCCTGGACAAAGATATCGATGCCACCTTTGCAACGCAACTACGGAATCGACGTCGTCAGTCAAATATAAAGGAAACGTCCTTTAACATGCCGTCCTTTTTCGAAAACCGTCCGTAAATTAAATGATTGTGTTTTAAATAAATAAAAATACGTCTTTTCACATGCCGCCCTTTTTCGATAACTGCCCGCAAATTAAATGATACCCGCAAATCACTATGTTGCGATGCCACAAATCACTATTCAACGATAACCACAAATCACCATAATTGTTTTTCATTTTAATCCATCACTTATAAGACCCAATGCTTTTAAGATTGCTAGAGTGTAAGAATCAATATATGCAAATCGATCGCACCAATGGTGTTAGGACTGTTTTGCTGTAAGCTTGCATTCGAGGATTGTTTACTTAATTTTGCACTAGACAAAAGGTCTCCATAATTATTAACGTTATCTCAGTAAGGTAGGCCTTCTTGAAATCCAGTGGACTATGGCAATTATTCCTCTTCTCCTTCCTCTTTTTCTTCGTCTCTATTGATCGAGTTCATACGACCACCTTATCCAATCGATGTACTACTTACACGCCTCACATGTTCCATAGTACTCTACGAGGAAAGGGAAATAGGTCCTCAATAGGCTGTCCTAGTAAGGAACGAAACGTTTGTTGTTTACAAATCGCAATACACATATGCGTTTTGTACGGACAACAAAGGATGTATCGTAAAAAATTTTATTTATCGTACATTATTCATTGATCACGATGGTTGAGCAGTAGATCTTTTGGCTCTCATAAATAGCCGCACAAGTACTGGACGATGTGATTATCTTCTACTTCGTGAACCAACAACCGACAAACGGACGGTTCCTTTATAAACCTGGAGTTCCTCCCTCGAACATGTAACCAGCTACATAGAAAATTGTGGTCGGTGAGGCAGACAAAGACAGCTACACGACCAACAATGGCGAATCATGCGTATATTGTCTACACATCATCTCCATTTTCATCAAAATCCGTCTCTTTCATGTCGTTTTTGCGATTTGTGTTGTGTACTCTAAAATGTAATTTCAATATCGTTCATTGCAATGTCCTTATTCATTTCAGTAGAATATCCACCGACGAAGTTGGGCGAAAACTTAGTCAATCACTCCTGGAAGACATAAAACAAATGCACAATGAATTCACACAATGCAACATGATCAATAATTTTGTTCGTATGAAACAAGTAGGAGTTGTCTATATACGTAAGCTATGTGTACGTACGTTAACAACGCCATATTTGCTGCAAACAGACTATATCCGATTTCGTCAGTTATATTAAAAGCAACGCACCAAGCAAGACTATAAGCATCGTCAGTCCGTATTTCATGGTATATCGGATGTATTTTATGTTGCTTTTGGTTATTGATTTAGTCCAGTTGATTCGTATGTTAACATTGCTGTTAACAATGTTTTGGTTTGCAGACTATCTTACGTTGTTTGCCATACTCTAGTGGTTTTAAAGACGGCCTACCTTATTGGGTTGACGGTAATCATTGCAGAGACCTTTTGTCAAGTGAAAAAGTAAGTAAACAAACCTAGAGTGCAAGGTTACAGCATAACTGTGCTAACAACATTTTTACGATCCATTTGCAGATATTGATTCCTACACTCTGGCAATCTGAAAAGCATTGGGTCTTATACGTGATGGATTTACACGAAAAACAACTATGGTGTTACAATTCGTTGGAAGTTGACAGTGGTTTACGGCTTGACATTTCCCATCTCGTAAGATTTCATCTATATGAGTATCGTGTCGTGTACTGGGGTCATGAATTTACTTTCGACCGCATTTTTCTCAGATCGGTTTCATCAAAGCCATTTTGGGAGTCGATGTTAGCGAGTGAATCTATCGCACGACATACCATGCTTCTTTACAAAATAATGGCTTTGATTGCGGCGTATTTGTAATGAAGTACATTGAAGCGATATACAATGGTGCAGAACCCTGTTTCGACTCTGTATGCCATTTCTTGGCCTCTGTTATTGGGGATTAAATGCATGTCTATGGGTTCCACATTACAATTTGTTTTTGCAGGTTGATATACCTGGATTCCGCGAAGAACTCTGTAAAAAATTGACGTCCTTTCTAATTGTAGAGGAGAAACTAACGGAGCCGCCACGAGGATCTAAAAGGCAACGACCAACGGTGCCCACCACGCAAGAGTAATTTCATGTTTGTCTATTTCAAGTAGATTTTAGAGATGGTACAACCAACTTGTGTGTAATCTATAATATGTCGAACGAATATTAGAAGCCGTTGTTGCCTGCATGAATCGCAATCCTTTTTTGCGGTTTGTATTTATAGTGTCTCAGCAAAAGAGCGATTCCTGATCAGCAAACAAATCTTACTGCTATTGACCTTTATCACGGGCGCATATCTTACAACAAAATGTATATGTTCGCCCAAAAAACAATAATACTCAACAACGATAATGAACGGTTGTTGTTCTGAAATCTCAATATTCTTCATCGTCATTTAATGCAAATCACAAGGAAAACATAGGATTTATATGGTAAGCATGCACAAATAATGAAAGCTTGTAATTGATAAAAGATGTGTGCTCAGCCCGCATGATTGACAGTCGTAGAATTAGATTGCGATGTATGCAATGAACAAAGGCTTCTAATGTTCGGAATGATAGTAGTCAACATCGATATGAAATGTTTGATGTTTAAACTCTGCTTTTTTGCTGACACGCACAGAATGAAAATCGTAGAAGAGATTCGAGGTGAATGCTGTGAACAAGAGCCATTAATGTCACTTTCGTAATTAGAAATAGTACACAACGATAAGACATGTTTGATGTTAAAAAATGGTGGTCTAACGTCATCGTCATTGCTACTACCATGAAATCTTGTGTAAGAATTTGAATTTTTTTTGAATTTTAAACGACGTTTCCTTTAATTATGATATTACAAACATATGAAAAAAGTGTACACGGATACCTCAACTGTGTCAAAGCCGCCTGTACACTCGATTCAAGAACAAGTCATTTTATGCAGGAATTGTCGGTTTGTCGATTTCTTATTCGCGAAGCAAAGTAGAACACATCCTTAACCTGTGTGATGTGTCATACAAATATTAATGAAACGTCCTATCACCCTCCGTCAGTTTTCAAATAAATACGACAGTTTTAATAAACAAAGAGCAAATCTCAAATAAAATACACTCCGCATTAATGAAATTAAACAATGTTATGTCAGAGGGCTATTCTCAAAACGTGGAGCGTTGTTTGGCTAATCAGTGTGGAGCTCTACTGAGTGGAAAATGCATCGAGTGTAAGAACGTGCAGTATGCATCAGCTTGATCGGTGAGGTGCGGTAGTAGCATGGCATGCGATATACAACAATATCGTCATTAGTGCATCGTTGTATGGCGGCACAGACGTGGAGCGTTGTTTGGCTAAGCAGTGCGGTAAGGAGGATCATTGCGCTGCATGGGCTTATTGAGGGAAAATTAGCCCGTGACATTTGTAATGTTCAAATTATATTTCAACGGAGACAGATTTACAAAATTTGTAGTCTTATAAAATTTGCCTACCGGAAGTCCTTCTCCTACATATCTCCAGTCTATCACTCTCTCTGTCTCTGTCTCTCCGATTGTGTTGATATCAGAAACCAGACGATTCAAATTCCGGCGAGATGAACCCCCGTCACCGGAACGACCGCTCGTCTCAAACCTCCTCCTTGCGAAGGAGAGGAAGAGGACGCGATGGAGCTCCTGCTGACCACCCTCAGCATGCCGACCGCGTCCCTCGCCATGCAGACCCGCCTCCTCCCTCCCAGCACCACCCCATCCCTCCGCCAACCCATGCTCCCTCGCCACCGCTGACGACCGCTCCTCACCAGCCTGCGACTGCAATCGATATGTTTTACATTACATATTTTGTCTGTCGTTCTTTTTAAACTCAATCAAATTTCGACATATTTCCTCGCGTACTTCCGGTATATCTTCCTGCAACAAAATATGTAATGTGAAACCAATATATAACAAGAATCCCCAATAACAGCGGATACAAAGCACATACAACGTCGAAAAAAGGTTCTTCTCCTTTGTATATTGCTTCAATATGCTTCATTACGAATATGCCACAATCGACCCCATTACTTTGTATAGGAGCATTGTCAGCACAGAGCAACATCCACTCGACAATGTCGACACCTACAAAGTCGTTTAGGAATCCTGCCTGTGATAAAGGGATAATACAGTACAGTCCGGTCCACCTCAAATAGCTATGATTCACCTATGGGCAGAAGCTTACCAAATGCATAGCGTCACGCTCTACACCACTGTGGCAGTCCAATGAGTTGTAGCACCATAGTTGTTTTTCCTGTAAATTCATCTCGTATAAGACCCAATGTTCGGGATTTTGGCAGAGTGTAGGAAGTAAAATCTGCGAATCGATATAATAATTTATAAATTCAAAGACATATCATGATGGGGATGTTAGGACTAAACCTTGGAGAAGAGGTTTGTTCACTTACCTTTTCAAAATTTGAAAAGTCTACGCACTCATCATCGTTGTTCCAACAAGGTAGTGCATCTACGAATCCACTGGTGTATGGCTTTCGTCGGACGTACATCTGTTGCATAAAATGGTAAAGTTTAACCACCACGAAACGTAAGTCATAAAAGCAAATCAAATAATAGCAGACCAGACATACCATGAAATAAGGGGTGATGATGCATACTGTATTGCTCGTTGCGTTGCTTTGAATATAATTAACAAAATCACACATTGTCTGGTTGCAAAAATTTACGAACTTCAAAACATACACACTGATGACCATCTGCATACGTACAAAATTATTGATAGTGTTCTCGTCTGCAAATTCATCTTGCATCTGCTCGATGTCATCTCCGAACTCGTTAGGGCGTTGCCGTCCACCCTTGTCTGTGGATGTTGCACTGAGTGCACCATGAGTGTTGTATTCAGAGTTCGACATTGAAATTATTTTCTACAGTAAACAACACAAGTCAAAATACGACATGAAAAGGCAAATGTTCACTAAACAGGTCAAGAGGTTCAAAAAATATATGCCTTAAGCGCTAGTGCTGGTACTGTGGATGTGGTTGTCTTCTTCTTCGGCGTCGTGCCTGATCGTATTGCTCCCATCGTCCTCTCCTTTGGCGGCATGCGTGGTCGTATTACTCTCATCATCCTCTTCTTCGGCGCCATGCCTGGTCGTATTGCTCTTATTGTCCTCTTCTTCGGCGCCATGCCTAGACGAATATATTGATGCCACCTTTGCAATGCAGCTACGAAATCGACGTCGTCAGTCAAATATAAAGGAAACGTCCTTTAACATACTGCCCTTTTTTGAAAATCGCCCGCAAATTAAATGATTGCGTTTTAAATAATTAAAAAACTGTCATTTCACATGCTGCCCTTTTTCGAAAACCACCCGCAAATTAAATGATTGCGTTTTAAATAATTAAAAAATCGTCATTTCGCATGCCGCCTTTTTTCGAAAGCCACCTGCAAATTAAATGATTTCATTTTAAATAATTAAAAAACCGCCGTTTTGACTTCATATTATACAATAGTTGAGTGGGAGATTGACCCGACCCGAACAAACCCATTTTCCAGGTACGAATAATCTTTGACGATTATTGTATTGATTATCATATATGGATACATCGATAAATTCATGCCACATACTTTCCTTATCGGTTTTTTAACAACAAACGTTCATTATCGCTTTATACTAGTATCATTTAACACCGTCTACAAAGGCTGATTATTACAAGCCAATGCCATTTGCATTGTTGAACTCATGAATTACAATCCTATTTTGCGGTTTGCATTGAAGGTGTCCCTGCAAGTAAGCGATTTCTGACCGAGAACCATATCGTACCGATTTTGGCTGGCCAGCATTATATTGCGCGATTTCAATTTACTTCATCCGTAGCGATTTCTGAGCATCAAACTTTTCTTATCGCTATTGACTGTTATCATTTACGACGTCAGAACTCGTTCAATTATTGTTCACGGCATACATCACAAATCTTTTTTGTGATTTTCTATCGAAGCGGAGACACATACAGCGATTGTTGAGCAGAAATGCTTATACAATTATAAAGAATTAAACAGACATCTATTTTCGATTAAAGTTTATTTATTTACGAGATCCACAGATGAAACATGTCTGTTAGATGTAATAATAAAGAATTAAACAATAAAAGAATGTCATGTTACGACAATTAATTATACAATTACAACAAATACCTATCGTGATAAAAAAGAATACATAGGGTTTATTCCGTGGCACTTGACGAATCAGTTGAAATATCATAGACTTGTCTCTCTCTTTTTATTGGTGGACTGTCTATCCTGGGCGGCCTCTTGGTTGCCTCCAGCTTACTAAAAAAACTAGTCATCATCTCTACCACTGAGTTCAATTGTATACCCATATTGCTTACTTCTGTCCTTAATTTCTTATTCTCCCTCTCCATAAGTTCGAACCTTGCGGCAGAGACAATGTTCTCTTTTGTAGCAAGTGTTCGCTCTTCATCTCAATTTGTTACTGAAATAATCGTTGTAACCGAAGAAAGACAACGTTTTCGTTGTAGAGGCTGCGCTGCAACATGAGAGGGGGCAGTTGGGAGGCATGGGTTCACAATTTTATTAATCTTCAGATTTTGCCGCATTGGTTCCCAATACCTTTCAAAATAGAAAGGATCAAATTGTCCTCATTTATCTTCATACGATACGGCACAGACACCACCTGAGTTCCAAATTAATAATTTGTCCCTGTAGTGATCGCCCCAATTCACGTTCCTGCCCCCACCACTATTCATCTTCCTTCTCACTTCCAAAGGCTGATTTGGGATAGACTGCCCCAAGCCAGATTGTAGGAGAACTCGACTACCATGCTGCAACTCGGCTTCATAATTGCAAAACAACCACAAATCGCGGTCAAACAATCTTGCAGCATCTGCAACAACGTCTTGGTCATCGTTCTCTCCATCTCCATAAGGTCTCCACAAAACCTGTAAATTGGTAATTCTATTTAATAACGAGTGACAAATATATTACAATTTACTTAAGCATGATATGACGACAACGATATGTACTACGGAAGACAATCCTGCAGCGATGATTACTTAAGAATGCTAAACATTACAATGATTTATAATACTCAATGATAAACGCTGACACGATTATAAACAATTTTAGAACGTTTACCTCATTTAGTTGCAGCCCATCTAAAATGGACTTAGCATTATAAACTGAGACGCTTATTCTAGCCCAGCGACCGATCTTTGAAAAACCACAAATCGCAGGGTCACAACGTGGACGCAATGGGATAATATGTTCCCACGCCCAAGCCTAACAAAAACAATATTATTAGTAACACTACAACCTTCAATGAGATTAGTCTACAATTACTAAGTATGTAATCAACAAATACCTGAACAAATGGCCAAAATCCCCCAACTGTTTTCGTACCCTTACTCGCACGGTAGAGTTGACTATACAAGTGTGCGAGCATAGCGGCACCTCAGGCATAGTTGTTGACTTCGTCTAAGTCTGCCAGGTACTGCAGCCACATGGAACTTATTCTCGAACCAGAACAATCGAAAAATAATGTAAGACCAAAAAAATAAAGAAGGAAGCCGCGCAACTCTTGGTCAGCTGTTTCAGATGCACAAGTAGCGGAGTGACCTTTCCATTTATTACGAAAAAATGAGACTTTCATTGATGTGGACTTGATTCCAACAGAAATACATTGACTCCATTCGTCCATCGACATTCCTAAAAAGGCCGTGCCTTTTTCCCTTGCGTTATAGTTTGAATGTCGTAATAGGACAGCACTGCCATCGCACTTAAGGCAAGTGATCATCGCCACATCTTCTAGAGTCATGGTGATCTCAAAAGAATCAAACTAGAATGTGTTCGTCTTATCATTCTACTTATTTACCAGGTGGGTCATGGTATTCCAGCAAGTTTCAAAATATTGCTGGTCCAAAAGGCCACCGAAGTGCATATTTCGTAATCGGTCCTTCTGATATGCACTCAGTTGACCATACCACAACAGAACTACAGGCCATTGACACTGACCTTCAAGCTTTTCACCTGGTGCTCTACTTCTCCTGTGACCTCCCTGTAACACAAAATAACATATTATTCATACCAATTGTAAATTAGTTCCATTTGTACTTATAAATAATATTCTACTAATTGATATAAATAATATTGGTTGCACACAAACTATCACAGTAATCGCTATACATATTAATACCTAACATAGTAATCGCTATACCAAAATCGATAAACATATTATTAAATCTTCAAAGACTGGACAAACTTATTTACCTTGGTCGCTCTTTTCTCTTGTTATCCCTCCAACCTCGGCCTTTCAGGTTGGTCCACTGCCTCCCACTGCCTTTCCCTTTCATTCTCTTCCGGCTTCAGCCTCTCCTTCCTTTCTCTCTCCTTTTTCACGCCCTCCTTCTCCTTCCTTTCTCTCTCCTTCTTTTTCTCATCCTCCTTCGCCTTCTTTTTCTTCTCCTCCTTCTCCTTCCTTTCTCTCTCCTTTTTCTCCTACTCCTCCTTCCGTCGTCTTTCTTTCTCTTCCAAATATTGTTTTCTTCTTTCCTGCACTTTCTCCTGCTTCTTCCTTTCTCTTTCCTTTTCTTCCTCCTGCTCCTCCTTCTGCCGCCTTTCTTTCTCTTCCAAGTCTTGTTTCCTTCTTTCCTGCACTTCCTCCTCCTGCTTCTTCCTTTCTCTTTCCTTTTCTTCCTCCTCCTCCTTCTCTTTCCTTTCTCTCTCCTGTTTCTCGTCCTCCTCCTTCCGCCGCCTTTCTTTCTCTTCCAAATATTGTTTCTTTCTTTTCTGCACTTCCTCCTCCTGCTTCTTCCTTTCTCTTTCCTTTTTTTCTCCTCCTCCTTCTCCTTCCGCCGCCTTTCTTTCTCTTTCAAGTCTTGTTTCCTTCTTTCCCGCACTTCCTCCTCTTGCTTCTTCCTTTCTCTTTCCTTTTCTTCCTCCTCCTCCTTCTTCCTTTCTCTTTCCTTTTGTTCCTCCTCCTCCTTCTCCTTCCGTTGCCTTTCCTTCTTTTGCTCATCCTCCTTCTCCTGTCTTTGCATTTCCTTACCTTCCTCAAACTCCTTCTCCCTCCTTCGCCTTTCCTTTTCTTCCTCATCCTGAGGCTTATTCTGTTCCTTCTTTTCCTCCTCCTTATTCATTTGCCTTCGCCTCTCCTCTGCCTCGTCCAGTAGCTTTACCCTGTTTTGCATTGCTTTAAGCTCCAACAACATTTTCTCTGTTTCCGTCTTAGCATACTCCTTTAGCTTGTTCAAGTCTCTTTCCCTCTCCTCCTCATTCTTTTTTTGCCTTTCCCTCTGCTCTGCATTCTTCCTATACCTTCTCTTTATATTTTCCTCCTTATTTCTTTGTTTTGACTTCTCTTCGTCATCCTTCTTCTGCATCTTTAGTTCTTCAGCATTCTTCCTTTCGTCCGCAACCTCGATATCTGATGGATAATCCTCCGCATAATACAATTCCAAGGCTTTCGCCCTGTCTTCATCGTTCTCAATCTTCAGTATATTTTGGTACCTCTCAAAAACCTTAGATAGATGAGACTGGCGGATCACTTCTCTAATACACAAACCATAGAACGACAAGGCATCTCTTGTCTGATGAGCCGCAGACATTGCTAACCTACACAACACATTAAACGATCATCATGATTAGAAATCGTCGGAATATTTGGGTTCATAAGTACACATCGTTGTAAGATTTATCAAACTTACAAATCGTTGTATAAGAAGCAACCTTCAAATTGAATATTTTAACTGTAGAGTAAGCAACAGTAACAACTAATACGCAACAGAAGGTGGCAACGATGCTGCGACTGCGCGTAAGACGGAAACGGATGCTCTGGCGGTAGCGGAACAAAGGTAAGGATGCTACGACGACAACATATGAAAGCAAAGTATGCTCCGATAGAGTTTTCTGCTTAGGGCGAGAATGGATTGTTTTGAACTATTTAAATCCTACAACATACAACTTGCTACATACGCAAACTTTGCGGAACATTTTGGCGCGATAACGATGGAGGGCAGTTTTTTCCTTTTCACGAACCGCCGATTCAGTTTTCTAGATGGAGGGCATTTATATCCGTTCGAGGAAGAGGAAGAGAATGGCGGTAAAGGGTACTTAAGTCTTTGCGACGGCACCAAATTACGATGCAATATGATGTGGACACACATGGGGATACATGCCGGTCTGCATCTTATACGTGGCACTCTTTGGGAACACCCGAACATGAGATGGAGTACCAGCCCTGTTCGGGGGGGGGGGGACATATAACCTGCCTTGGGTGCAAAGCATTGTGGAGCCCTCTTATCACCCCTGCTATATTTGGACTATTTATTTTGCACTCGCGAACTGTCTTCTTACGCATGATCGGCTACAGCATACAGGGATCCCTCTGGCTAACCGCTGCGTTCTTTGCGAGAGTACGGAGTAGTCCATTCAGTACCTGTTCATTTTATGCTCAGTTAGTGATAATATTTGGAAAATGATTTCAACTTATTTTGGAATCAAATGCATGTTGGGGAACCTGGGACCTGCGCACAACAAAAAAACAGAAAAGGCGGTGTACCTGAAGAAGCCATTGAGAACCGGCAACGGCTGATGGTTGGCACTGGTGGCTGGAACAGGGTGAGCTTCGTTCTTCAGCCGAATTGCAGCCCTCTAATGAGCACAGGCTCCTTCAGCAATTGATGAGTAGGATCCCTCTTCCTTCTTTAGTTGAAAAACTCAGAAAAGGTATTTTTCTTTCCTTAACCCTTTTCTGCATTTTCCCCTCATACAGGTTTCTCATTGACACCCGTTTATATAGCCTGTAGCAGGGGGATCGGTTAGCGTAATTGTTCCCTCCCTAATCTTTCGTATGTTTATCGGAAGAAACAAAAAAGGGAAAAGTTACCAAATTGTGGGTAACTCCACGATGTGTGGCTTATCCCAACATTCTCCCACTTGTTCCATTGATAAACTAGTAAATTTTATGGGAATTGCTTGATAAATAAATTGGCCTTTAAAAATCTATTCTACATATCCTTAGTTAAATCTCTAATCCTTATGAGATTAACAATAACTATAATGAGAATCAATAAATTGTATGTGATCATTTTATTCATATACATGTCAAAATAAAGAGTTTAACAAACCCATCCTCAATATATGTTCGGAATATAATCCCAGTGCTAGCCCTTTAGTAAGAGGATCAACAATCATCTCTTTGGTACCAATATTAATAATATGCACTAGATGATTCTCTGTCCTTTCTTTAACAATGAAGTACTTTAATTTTATATGCTTACATGACGTAGTACTTTTATTATTATTCGAAAAAGACACTGCAACTTCATTATCATAGTAGACCTTCAGTGACTTCTCGATGGAATCGATCATCTTTAACTATGATATGAAGTTCTTCAACCATATGGCTTGCGAAGTAGTCTCGTACAATGCTATGAATTCTGCCTCCATGGTGTGAGCAACAATTGTCGTCTGCTTCCCACTCCTCCAAGAGATCGCTCTCCCAACAAGTAAGAAGACATACCCACTAGTAGACTTTCTACTATCAAGGCATCCTCCTAAGTCTGCATCTGAGTAGCCAGTGACCTCGGGACGATCAACTTTATGATACGTCAATATATAGTCTTTTGTCCCTTGCAAATATCGCAAGACTTTTTTAGCAACCCTCCAATGAGATATGTCTGGATTAGACTAGAATTTACCAAGCATCCCTACTGCGAAGGAAATATCTGGACATGAACAAGTCTATGTGTACTGCAAGCTGCCAACAACTGATGCATATGGATAAGTACTCATCTGTGTTTTGTCAACTTCGTTCTGTGGACAATCCTTTAGGCTTAATTTGTCACCTTTTGATTTGGGTGATGTACCAGGAGAACAATTCTCCATCCCATATTGCTTTAATACCTTATTTATGTAGAATCTTTTGGAGAGGCCTAGAAAACCTTTTGCTCTGTCTCGACGAATCTCAATGCCAAGTACATAAGCAGCCTCACCCATATCTTTCATATCAAAATGTGATGCAAGAAACTGTTTTGTCTCTGAAAGTAACTTTATATCATTGGTTGCCAGCAAAATGTCATCCACATATAACATCAATATAATGGACTTACTCTCACTTTCCTTAAGGTATATACATTGATCAATAATATTTTCTGTAAACCCGAAAGTCACAATGACTTTAAAAAATTTAATATATCATTGCCGGGAGGCCTATTTAAGTCCATATATTGATTTGTTAAGCTTGCAAACAAAACAATTATCTTCAGAGAAACCAAGAGGTTGTTCTATGTATACCTTTTCATTCAGATCCCCATTGGGAAACATTGTTTTTACATCCATCTGATGTAGCTCTAAGTCATAATGAGCTACGAGGGCCAAAATTATCCTCATTGACTCCTTAGTTGAGATAAGAGAAAATGTCTTATTATAGTCAATACCCTCCATCTGGGTGAACCCTTTAATAACCAATCTTGCTTTATGTCTCTCTATGTTACCTTTGGAGTCCTTTTTGGTCTTAAAGACCCATTTACACTTTACGGGTTTTACTCCCTTAGGTAACTCGATAAGATTTTACACTTGATTCTTAGTCATAGAGTCCAACTCTTCTTTCATGGCTTTTATCCAGTGTAAAGATTGTTTGCTTTCAATAGCTTCCATAAAAGTCATTGGGTCATCATCTATATCTATGAAATCATCAGGCTCCTAAAGATACACCACATAATCAAGATATATGACAAATTTTCTAACTCTTGTGGATCTCCAAATAGGTCATTTTTCAGGCTCAGATTGAACCTATTTATTCTGTTCGTGCTCTTCTGCATTGTCTACAATAGGTTCACTTTGGATTTATGCATCAACAACCGAGTGATCAACCACATCATTATTAGGAATAACAATATGGTATCTTTTGGTATTTTTCTTAATAGATAATAAAACTAGATCTTGTATTTTCTCAAAACCAAGGTTCTGAAGTGCACTTAATCCAACTGAACCATCTTTAAGGACTTTTGCTTTATCCGTTTCAATAATTTGTGGTGAGTGAGATGGGCAATAAAACCTGTATCCTTTTGATCTTTCTAGATAACCAATAAAATATTCACTGGTTGTTCTTGGATCAAAAACTTTAATATGGGGGTTGTACAACTTAGCCTCTACAGGACATCCCCATATGTGCATATAAGACAGTGATGATTTTCTACCTGTCCACAACTTGTAGGAAGTTTTAGGCACAGATTTCGTAGGAACCTTATTCAAAATATGCACAACAGTCCTTAAGGCTTCACCCCACAACTTCATGGGAAATGTTGAATAATTCAACATAGCCCTGAGCATTTCTTTAAGCGTACAATTTCTCCTTTTAGCTACACCATTCTGGTAGGCACTATCAGGCATGGTATATTGAGGCACAATACCTTTCTCTTTGAGAAATCATGCTAATGGTTCTTCCCTTTGCCCCATCTTAGTAAACCTACCATAATATTCACACCCTCTATCAGACCTGACTATCTTAATAACTTTATCGGTTTGTTTCTCTACTTCTTTCTTAAATTTCTTAAATATCTGAAAAAATGTTAGATTTTTCAAAAATCAAGTAGAGATACATATACCGTGAATAGTCATCAATAAAGGTGACAAAATATTTTTTGCCTGTGTAATAGGGGGTAAACGGTCCACATACATCTGTATGGACTATCTCCAATATCTTACTACTACATTTGACAGCCTCTTCATATGTGTTAGTATGCTTAGCCTTTATGCAATCAACACACTGGTTATTGTCAGTAAAATCCAGATATTTCAAGATCCCTTCATTTACAAGTCTCTTTATTCTCTTTTCAGAGATATGACCCAACCTTCAATGCCAAACCATGTAGGATTTATCATTAATCGTGCTATGTTTATTCCCAACCAATGTGTATTAAGAAGTCAAAGACTCCTGAGTTTGGATCTTCATGTTTAATTTGTACAAACCATTATAAACTAATGTAGAACCAATTTTAATTGAATTTCTGTATATAAATAACTTGGAGTTTTCAAATTTAAAATAATATCCAAATTTATCCAATCTTGAAATTGAAATCAAGATTTTACTATATGATGGAACATAAAAGACATCATGAAGATCCAAAACTATGCATGTATCTAAAGTGATCTTGCAGGTCACAGCACCCTTCACATGCGAACACATCTTGTTCTCCGAATAGATGCTCTTCTTATGTATTGTTGGTTCCCTTCTATTCAGGAATGATTGTAGACAGTTAGAAATATAAACAATAGCATCAGAGTCAATCAACCAACTATTTTCAAGAATTTGTAATAAATTACATTCATGAGAAACAAATGACAAATTACTTATCTTTTGTAACAATTTCTTGTACTTATGCAATCCGCCTTCTTGTGTCTCTTCTTCTTGCAAAAGAAGCACTTTATGGGAGCAGAATCAGGTTGCTTGCTCTGAGATGTCTTATCTCATGCTGACTTCTTCCTAACATTTTTCTTGAATGCATTCTTCTTTGGTCCTACTTTGGAGCCATGAGAAGCTATATGTGTACTTTGCACATTCTTTTCGTTCAATCTCTCTTCTTCTTCGACACACTTGGACATAAGTTTATTGAATGTCTATTCATCATTATGTGTGTTGTAAGAGATTTTAAAAGATTCATACTCCAAAGGTAAGGACGCCAGAATCAAATGCAGTAGGAATGAGTCAGAAATGGTCAACTTCATGTCATTCAGCTGAGACGTTGTGTTCCTCATTTCCAAAATGTGCTGGCGAATATTACCCCCTCCAAAATATTTCATAGTTATAAGCATTGACATTAGGGTACTAGCTCTAGCCTTCTTTGAACTAACAAACTGTGCCTCAATGGCACTCAGAAATTCCCTTACTGTCCTGCATTGTGGGATAGCACTGCGAATATTCTTAGCCACCTTAGATTTTAAAAGCAATAGGCTAAGCCTATTCGAGCGCTCCCACTTCTCAAAGGCAATCTTTTGATCAACAGTAATTTGATCAGTCAGGACAACGAGTTCATCTATCTTTAGGGTCAGATCTAAATACATATACCCTAATGTAAATAGAACAGATTCTTTCTAATTACTTAAGTTAGATCCATCAATAAATGGTATAGAACTTGAGCTATCTAAAATCACAAAACTAAAAATTGCATGACAAAAGACATGTATCAAAGAAAGTATATACGAGACAAACCTGATGGAAAAAGTAATAAATAAAAGGCCCTAAATATGCTTATTTCTGGGCGAGTGTAGGGGGTCATCGGAGTCCTACTTTGGTAAGAGCTCCAACACATGTAATCATTACGCCTACCGACCATAGTTGGTAAAACTGAGGCTCATATAAAGCTAGACCATCAACACATGGTACCTTTGGATACACATATGCAATGTATCTAAAGACATTTGCCTCATTTTACCCTACCTAAATTCCAAACACGATAAAACTACCTTTGGGTCGTTTATTATTTCGTGAATCTAAATACAACAATAATACTGGCTAAATTTATATGATAGTACAAAAATTTGACAACATACATGTATTCAGTCACTTTGGTGACATGAATTCACTAAGTCATATAGCTATCCTTATCGAGGTGTGCTCGCGATCATCGGTGTCGGGTGCCAAAACACGAGCATAAGGGAGGGAGGAGAGCTGCAGCGGGCGTGGCTGCCGGAGTCAGGGGGCGACGGGCGACAGAGAAGAAATGGGGTGGGCGATGGGCAGCGGAGATGAAACATAAAAGAGAAACAAAGGGGTTCAAATGAGGGATTTATGGGAGAATTAGCGATGGATTAGCGATGGCCAAATTTTGTCGCTAAGTCATCGTTATTTGGCGATGAGGTAGCGACAGAATAGTTCTGTCGCTAATTCGTCACTAAGTTATGACGGATATAAAGACAAAATAAATTCCATCGCTAATTAGCGATGGATTACCGACATAATATTTTTTGTCGCTAAAACCACAAATAAATGATATTTTAGCAATGAATATCTTTCTCTCGCTAATCCATCGCCAATTTGCAATGAATTTTTTCTGTGGTAAAGTTCTGTCGCTAATTAGCATTTTTCTTGTAGTGTGATGACAATGTTAAACATTCATTTATGCATACATAATTACAAATAAATGCATGAATAATAACAAAAATTCAAGCCTAAATGGGTAAAACCCTGGGTTTTCAAGCAGGAACCGGTCTGAAAACACTCTAAACCGGTCTGAAACAACCCCAAACTGGTCATCCAAGGGTGCGAACCGGTTCTGAACCTTATGAACCGGTGTCAAGTATGAACAAAAGTTCATAAAAAACCTATAACCGTATGCCAAAATCCTTGTATCTTCTTATATTTATGAAAATAGGGTCTTAGCATCTTGGAACCGGTGAGAAACTGAAAGAAACCAGTCAAAAATGGCTCTGAACTGGTCCCAAAAAGGGTCAAATCAGTCTCTGATCCGGTTTAGGCCAAATAGTACCTGAACCCTTATTGGATCCGGGTGTGATCTAATTATAACTGGATTCGAGTCTGACCCAATTACCAACCAGATCCAGGTCTGATCCGGTTATAACTGAATCCAGGTCTGACCCGGGTATAACTGGATCCAGTTCTGACCCGGTAATTACTGGATCCGGGTCAGACCCAGAATGAACCAGATCTGGGTCTGACTCATTATTAATTGGATCTGGGTCAGACCCGATAATTACTGGATCCGACCCAAAATAAACTAGATCTGGGTCTGACCTGGTACTAACCAGATCCGGGTCAGACATGGTATTAACCGGATCTGGGTCCGACCCGGTATTAACCGGATCTGAGTCTGACCCGATATTAACCGGATCTGGGTCTGACTTGGTATTAACCGGATATGGGTCCGACCTGGTTTTATTTAGATCCGGGTATGACCCGGTATTAACCAGATCAGACCCATACCCGAACTCGATCCAGTTCCTGCGTTAAAATCAGAAAAAACAGAAAACTCGAGGGTTTTTGTTTGCAAACACAGTAAAATTGAAAGAGGGTTTACCCTCTCAGCTTGCCGATGACCAATGTCGCCTGTCGGCGACCCATGTCGCCTGTCGGCGACCCATGTCGCCTGTCGGTGACCCATGTCGCCTGTCGGTGACCCACATCGTCGGCCGATTCACGATAGAGAAAAGGCACCGACCCCGACGACCTCCAGCGACGTATTCACCCGACAGAAGAGGGGAAGCCAAAAAGGAGATTTCACCGCCCTGGATGCCGCATGATGCTGGACGGACCACAACGGCCGGTGAAGGCTGCCTCTTCCCGATGATGCATCCACAACATCCTGCAGACAATGGTGAGAAAACCCCACTACCCGACGGCAGATGAAACAGGGAAAAGGGGGTTTTAAAACCCTTATGTTGTGTGTCGTTGGACGGATGTCAGCAATCCAACGAAAGCAACCCCCCCTTTTGGTGACAATCTGCGGCTGCCCCCGGCGACGGCTGAAGCTTCTGCAACCTGACGGCCACTAGTAAAAACCTGATCTTTTTTTTTTTACTCTGCCACCCCACGACGACAATCGTCGTCTACCGGTGACACCATGGCGACTGCCAGCAATGTCGCCCCACGGTGACTCCGCTCTGTCGAAAAACACTGTCGCCCCATGGCGACGGTCACCAAAAAAATGCCAACGCCCACGCAGCGGAGACATGGCGTGGGCCCATAACCCAATGTTGGGGAACCTGGGACCTGCACACAACAAAAAAACAGAGAAGGAGGTGCACCTGAAGAAGCCATTGAGGACCAGCAATGACTGATGGTTGGCGCTAGTGGCTGGAAGAGGGTGGGCTTCGCTCCTTAGCGGGATTGCAGCCCTCCAATGAGCGCAGGCTCCTTTAGCAATCAGTGAGCAGGATCCCTCTTCCCTCTTTAGTTGAAAAACTCAGAAAAGGTATTTTTCTTTCCTTAACCCTTTTCTGCGTTTTTTTTCTCATACGGGTTTCTCATTGACACCCGTTTATATAGCCTATAGCAGGGGATCGGTTAGCATAACCGTTCCCTCCATAGTTAAACGTATGTTTATCGAAAGGAACACAAAAGGAAAAAGTTACCAAATTGTGGGTAACTGCCACGATGTGTGGCTTATCCCAACAACTCACTCCTCGTAGACTCCTTGGTAATGAATTTCTTTTTTTCTTGAGAGAGAATAATTTATTAAGAACACTAAAGTTGATGATGAATTTCAGTGGTGGGAGAAATCAGAAGATTCAATTCAAGTGGTGGTATAAGTGCTAGATATCGAACTTCCATACGGTGGTCTCAAGAATTTGTGGGGGGTAGGCTTGCTACTCGTTTGATACATATGTGGAGTCGTTTTCACGTCGTTCCCGGCCCCAGATTCCTGGCCTCATACAGAGACATGTGTATACAGTTGTCTTCTGCTAGTAATGGGAAGCTCATCAGATTGGCCTATATGCTGTTTGGGCTCACCCCGACGTAATTGTTCAAGCTGGTGCAGCTTGTTAAAAAAAAAATCGACCTTTTGCTTCCTGAGTTGCAATTCTTGGACGATTTGCGTAATGGTAGACGTCATGTGGGCAGCGAGCTCCCAAGCAATGTAATAGCTAATGTGGCATTGCGGGAGCTTCGGCGAAGGATCAGCTTCGAATGGCCTAAAACCAATGAATCATTTATGCTTACATTTTCAGTTTATATGTAAAGTGCATGTGAGTGACATCCCTATGCATCTATTCTATTCTATTCTATTCTATTCTGATTTATGAAATTCTAATTATTTTTTCTTAAAAAAAAACAAAAATCTTGAACGATTTGCTCGTCCTCATGCCCCTGCCCCCTGTTCAAACCGCAGTTACGTCTAACAACCGTATGATAGCTTGTCACACAGCAGTTTTGGAGGGTCGACGTCATTTTGGTAACTGATTTCTTCGTATTCATGCCATGCAGTCATTTCTGTTTCCCACTAAGCTCAATCCGTATTAAAATGTCTGCCTCTTGTTGAATGGGGTTGATAACCTGGTGAGCGGATCACTTGGAGGGATAAGCCTTCCTTGTGGTCTGATTGATGTGCATTGCCTCTCTCTCTCTCTCTCTCTCTCTCTCTCTCTCTCTCTCTATATATATATATATATATATATATATATATATATATATATATATATATATATATATATATATCCCTTGTTTGGCCTGTTTGTGACTATTTTCCCTTATTGATAAGGAAGGGGACCAACTCCCAGCGTTCTTATCTAAAAAAATAAATAAATTACATGGTCTCCCTCCCACTCGTGCATGGATACGTGGATAAGCATCTTGTTACTAATTATATATGAACGGATGAGATTGTCCCTCTCATGCATCATGTATGGAAAAGGGCCCCACTCTATCTCTCTATAGAACTATATTTTAACTCTATGAAAAGTATTTTGGCAAGGCATATCTGCATCTGGGCGATCTTTAGGAAAACGTGATGAAGATATGTTCGAGAAAGGAATATCAGCGAACCCGAACAAGCCAACCTAGCTCACTCCACTGTAAGCCAAAACATTATTTTTGGGACTTTATATAATCTATTTTGGAGAAACTAAATAGTATTTTTGCCTCAAAACCATTTTTTGAGAATCTAGATAGTATTTAGGAATTTAAAGAATATTTGTAGCAAAAAATTCTGACATTTTTTTTCTAGATTAACTTTGTAGATCCAAATCTAATTCTAGTAGCATGTTAGGATCCATTTAGATTACTAAAGGGTGTACTGAGTATTTGAGTAGATTTTTGTTTTGGGTTTAGATATGTCAATGTTTGGATGTCCTTGCATTTCCAAAAATAGCTGTTGAGAACCAAGATAGTTCATTGGACCCCCTAAAAAACTGCTGGAACTGAACCCTTTTGATTGGGACAACGGGGTGGCTTCCCTAATTCCCAAAGAAAGGAGAACGTTGAAACCCTTCTCCCTTGGCTGCTTATACCTCTCCCAAAAACGTGAAGAAAAAAAAACTTTTGCTGATGTGAAAATAATTAAACTTCCATTGACAAAGGTGTGTGCACTACTGTCACGAACTCGGCGAGACATAGACCATTGCATGGTTTGTTTGGATTCTGGAGGTCGCTTGGACATGTTCCTTCCTCTTGGCTAGTGTTTGAAGCCGGAGCTAAGCTCCTTGTGCTGTTTTTTTGTCCACTTTAATTGTTATGTTAGATTACGTTTTTGTTTGAAACTATTTAATAAAAATCCTGATTTTTTTAATGATTAAAAGAATGGACTATTAGTATTTATGAGATTGTTGGGGCGTGAAATCTGATAAAGTGTTGTTGAGAGTTAATCTGCTCCAGAATCGCTGAATGAGTGAGCATGTTATGCATCCACGTCCATCACCATGCATGATGGAGCAGACCCATAGATGTATGCATGATAGAATTACGAATAAAGGAAAATGCACAATGCAAAAGAATATACGTGGTTCGGTTCGTCAGAACCTACATCCACGACAGAAACCTCTCTCACTCTCTGTGTGTTTTATTCATCATCATGCTGCAAAATAAATAAATAAAGAGAGAGGGTAAAAACGTTATCAATTACAAGAATTAGGGAAGGACTTTTGTTTTGCCTTTTTCTTAGGATCTGGATAAGGAAAGTTGATGAGACCAAACCGTTTCCTGTGATTTTGATTAGCAGCTTCCTTATCGTCCTTGATTTTGTGCAATTTATTGCCAGCCTGGTACTTATCTAGATGATCTGAATTTCTTGGATTTCCTTTGTTGATACTCCCCATCAAACGAAGCTGACTACATATGCTGAGTTTGTTTCTCAAACTAAAAAATTGTGTCTTTCACAAAGGCTTGGTAAATATGTCAGCTAATGTAACAATCTTGGTGATAAGACTTTCACAGGCCACCATTTCTCAAACATAGTGAAAATCAATTTGAATGTACTTGGAGCGGCTATGAAAAACTGGATTCACCATCATATGAAGAGTACTTAGATTCTCACAGTGTAAAATAGGAGCATGAGGAACTCTTATGTCGATATTTCGAAGAATACTCAAAAGTCATGTAAGTTCAACCATTGTAAAAGCCATAGATCGATATTCGGCTTCAACACTAAATCAGGTTACTGTACTTTGTTTCTTGGCACTCCAATATATGCAATTGGCTCTAAGAAATGTGTAATATCCAGATGTAGATCATCTGGAGAATTGACATCCATCTCAATCAACATATGAAAAAACATAATGATCTAAGGAACTTTGAGATAATATGCGAAGGCTAAAATCCATGGTCCCTTTGACATATTGAAGAATGCGCTTGACAACTTAAAAATTTTCTTCAGTCGGTTCATGCATAAACTGACTCACAAAATTAATGCAAAAAGATAACTCTGGACTTGTGATAGTCAAGTACTGGAGTGTTATCAAAAATTTTGTCTACGTTATCCTGAGTCCACTCCATTTTGGTTGTCATGGGAGTATTCATAGGCTTGCAATCAAGCATTTGATCCCTTTCAAGAATATCTTGAGCATATTCGGTTTGACATAAAAGAAGCCCTTCATGAGTATAAATAACTTCCATTTCAAGAAAAAAATGAAGTCTTCTCATGTCCTTGACTGGAAATTCAAGCTTCAATTGCTTTATGAATTTGTTCATAAGCTCAGAACTACTCCCCGTGAGTATCATGTCATTCACATATATAAGAAGGATGAGACATTCTTCATGCAAATGATATATAAACATAGATGGATCTAAAAAACTACCTTGAAAACCATACTGAAGTAAGAAGTCTCTTAACCATTCAAACCATGCTCGGGATGCTTGTTTGAGGCCATATAGGGCCTTCCTTAGTTTACAAACATGAGTGGGAAATTTTGGGTCTTCATAACCAGGTTGTTGTTGTATGTAAACAATCTCATGAAGTGACCCATGAAGAAAAACATTTTTTATATCAAGTTGGTGAATTTCCCATTTTCAAACAGTGGTCACAATAAGAATAATCCGGATACTAACAGATCTAATAATGGGAGAAAAAGTTTCTTTGAAATCAATACCTTCCACTTGAGTGAAACCACGAGCGACTAAACAAGCCTTAAGTCGATCAAGACTTTCATCATATTTGAGTTTGGATTTGAAAACCCATTTAGATCCAACTATATTCATAGTAGGGTCCCAAGGAATAAGATCTCAAGTCTTATTCGAATTGAGGGCTGCAATTTATTCATCCATAGCCATTTTCCAACCAGAGTGAAACATGACTTTGATGTTTTGGGGCTCTCTTGGAATGGACGCATAAATCATATGGATGTTGGCGTATTTTGGATTTGGTTTAAATATGCCGACCATTCTGCGAGTAATCATAGTCCGACCTTGAGAGGGCTCATTGTTATCATGATCATGATCTCTTCCATTGACTATTCCATCATCAATTTCAAAACTGTCAGTATGACTTTGATCTCCTCTCTTGAAGTTATTTTGAAATTTATATAATTCCCCATTGAGATGTTGAAGACTAGGAGGGTGCTCTTCATGATGAAAATGATTTTCAAATGTAGGAGAACCATCTCCATAGACATTCTTTTGAGGATCTTATAAAATTGAAGGAGATGAGAGGTCTTCCCTACGTATTTTAACCAATTTTTTTCAATCATTAAAGGAAGAAAAAGCATTGTCGACGATGTCATCTTTGTAAAGAGAGAAGGGATCTTTGAAAGGAAAATTGTTTTCATAAAAAACATGTATTGACATATAGATTCACCCGGTGCCATCATGATAGCATTTATGTCCTTTATATTGAGGATTGTATCCAATAAAAATACAAGGCAATGACTTGGGGTCGAACTTGTTATTAGCATACCCTTTCAAATAAGGAAAACAATGACATACTAAAACCCTCATGGTGGAATAATCGGGATTTTTACCATAAAGTTGAAAATATGGAGAATCCATATTAAGAGTAGTCGATGGAAGATGATTGATAAGAAATATTATTGTAGAAAAAGCTTCAACCCAAAAAAAAATTAGAATATTTACATGAAACATCATTGTCAAACCCAACTCTGTGATATTTCTATGTTTTCTTTCAGTCTTGCCATTTTGCTTAGAGGTTTTAGGACAAGAGATTTGCCTTGTTGTATCAAACCCTTCTAAATATAAAACCAGTTGGTTAATTACAAATTCTCCCTCACCATCACTTTGGAAAATTTTTATTTTTCTCTCAAACTGCCTTCCAACAAAATTGTTAAAATAAACAAAAACTTCAAAGAAATATGATTTGTGCTTCAAAGGATAGAGCCAAGTGAATCTGGTTTTATCATCAACAAAAATAGTATAATAGTGGTTGCGCTCACGAGATTCAATCGGTGCTGGCCACCAAATGTTTGTGTGAATTTTTTCAAATGGTTCCCTGCTTATTTCATCAGAGTCAAGAAAAGGTAATTTGCATGCCTTTCCCATTTGGCAGCTTAAACACATAGAATCATGTCCCTTGCAGGAAATAACATTAATAAAATGCTTATTTTTAAGATGAGCAATGACACTTATTTGAGGATGACCCAAATGCTCATGCCACTTATTTTCAGAAACATGCCTAAACCGAGAAAAAAAGAAAATTGCATGTTGTCCATCACCTGCGTCCATAGCATAGAGACCACCGTGCTCACTGCCTGTCACCATTATTTTGCTCGTCCTCCTATCTTTTAACACACAACCAGCTACAATGAATTCAAAAGTATAACGCAAATCATGAGTAAGTTGGTTTATGAAAATAAGGTTTTTCTTAAGACTGGGCACATAGAATACATTTTTCAAAGGAATTTTTTATGAAATATTGGCCTCTCCAACATGCATAATATGGATTTTTTCACCATTTTCAACAATAACAAAATCATTCCCATAATAAGGAGTCAAGTTCCTGAGTTTACCTGCATTTCCAGTCATGTGTGCAGTGGCTCTTGTGTTGGCAAACCATTCATCATCTTGACTTTCTTTCATTGTTAAGGCAGCAAGTGTGTGTTGAGCATCGTCAGCTTGGAACAAATGATTGAAGTGATTGGAACACTTCAAAGATGTGTGATTTTTCTTTTTGCAAATCTGACAATGTACAACATTTTCTTTTTCTTTTTCTTTTTCTTTTTTATGATTTTCACCATTTGGCTTTTATTCATAATTGTTGGCACCAGTATTACGACCTCCTTGAGCAAAACCCCAGCCTCTAGAATGAATTTGGTATTGGTATCCACCTTTTTTTTATTTTGGCTACGTTGAACATGGTAGGAAGCATGAGGTTTGTTGTTGGTTTCATACATCTTATTTCAAACTTCAAAGCTTTGAAGAAGAGTCACAATTTCCTTATAAAAAGGGACTGGAGGTTTTAGCATAGTGGTAACAAATGACTCATACCCTTGTCTGAGTCCTTGTAAAAACCAAAACCCTTTTTCTTTATCTTCAACAGGTTTTCCTATGGTGGTCAAATCATCAGAAATGACTTTAAATTTGTGGACATATTCATCAATGGAATTTGTTACTTTCTTATGCATAGTCATTATGTGAGTAAGGTGAAATTTTTTTTTTGTGACTCTTGTGCAAAAGCATCAACCAAGGTCGACCATAGTTCCTTTGAGGTCTCAAGCCCTACAACAAGACCCAACACGCTTTCTGAAAGTGTGTCGGTGATCCATCCTTTAAGCAACCGATCAAATCGAAACCAAGCAATAAATTATGAATTGACAATCTGTTTGGTAGGAGTATAACTATCGACAATCATGGCCGGTGGCATAGGCGTTTAATCATCAAGAAACCCTTGCATATCCTGACTTTCTATGAGGAACATCATTTGGGTCTTCTAAAGTAAAAAAATTGACTAACCTAACTTAATTGTAACAAAATTTGAAACATTCAAGGATGAGGGATAAGGACAAGTCGAACTCACAGCTAAACTAGATGCAGAAGCCATGACGAAAAGAAGAAGCAAACTCATAATACTTCACTTTAAAACCTTTGTCTGATAGCTATTATCATTGCAAAATTTTACTTTTGCAAGTCAAACTGACCTTTGAAAATAACTTGCCTCCATTTTAAAATGCAGGAAAATTCTGAGGAATGGGACTTGCCTGTCGGTACGAGGTTCAACCGTTCCTGGCACCATAACCAGAGGTAATCAAACTAAGGATCAATGATGTGCTTTACTTTGCTCAACTTGTCTAAATCAATGTTCTATTTCTAGATGCACAAAGAATCAGACATGTGCTATGATCTTTGGAAAATGCAAATTGAAAACATGATGTATGCTTCAAATATTTGAAAATACTTTGATAAAAGAGACACTTTGAAAATTGTGAACCACATTAGAAAATACTTTTGAAGAAAAGGAAAATCGATTTCTGAAGAAATCCTGATGTTTTGAGAAAATCAATTTCTGAAGAAGATTCAAATAACTCTGAGAAAATTGATTTCTCTGAACTAGAATTCTGAAATTGAGAAGTATTGGAACTTTGAAGAATCATGAATTGAACTTGGAAAGATTGAAAATTTCTGAAAAAACCAAGGGTTTTGCGAAAATTGATTTTGAGAAAAACTCAGGTGACTTTGAGAAAATCAATTTTTCTGAGATAGGATTTTGGAATTGATCAAAAAAATGGGCATGCGGCCCTATGAAAAACTATTCATGATGCAATCTAAACCTAGATGATGCATGAATGCAATTTGAAAAGATATTTTCTGAAGAATTTGATAGAAATCATTTGTAGAAAAGGATTTTTGTGCCTTATAGAATTCATATGAAATAGATTCGCCATATATCCCTGACTATGACCATGAATATGTTGTATTGAATATAGTTCATTTGATTCTAAAAGGGAAAAATACTTAGAAAACTTTAAAATATACAATGATTTCTGAAGATAGCTTAAGAGTGTAGGTTGTTTGTGGCTTAAAAGAAGATGATAAATCTGGATATTGTTCGTATTCTGACTATGGCCATAAATACGAACTCAATCGAGTTTATTAACTTCTTAGAAGCGAGTTCATGTGTCATTTGTATAAACCATTGTGAATTTGAATATGCATGAATCATCATCCATCACACATTAACATTATTGAAAAATACACTATATACAATACAACCCTATAGTAAGCAGGAAATTAAATTCTTATTTCAATTTTTTTATAATTTACATCAATAATAAATTAAAATAAAGAAAATGCAGTCTTGAGTGTTCCTGCAAAACTAGCATACTTGTTAGTAAAGATATGTTGACTTTTTCTGGATTTATCCAATAATATCTGAAATTGAGGGATTTATCCGGATATAAGTCTTTTTCCATGCTTCCCTGAAATAAACATAATAAAGGATAATGCAAAATAAAAAATATAATAAAAATAAACAACTTTAAATTTTGAAATTTTGATAAAATGACTAAAATACCCTTGAAAATTAACCTTTATTACAAAATAGGGTTGAAAACAGGGTTTCTCAAAAAATATTTTGGTAAAAAGTTTAATCCATGGATCAAACAAATTCAAAATAATGCAAAATCAGGTGAAGGGCACCCTGATATAATTATGAATATGATCAAACCCTAAAAATATAAAACTTTTCATAAAAAATACGAAATATTATAAGAAAAACAAGTTTTGGTCGTGTTTCGCTTGAATCAGAACTCCACGGGCATCTTATTTTTATGATTTAACCAAATAATGCATCAATTGAATTCTAAAATTCATGAAAATTGACATGGATACATTTAATAACCCTAAAATTAAAATGAAATTAAAAAATTATTTTTTTGACGTTATTTTTATACAAAAATTTTAAAAAAACATAAAAATATGTGATTTTGCCTTCAAGCATGTACCTATCACAGTATCAGACCCAAATCAGGCATCAAACAGTAATAAAAGACTGTAAAATTTCACGTGGAAAAACTAGATATCTGAACAAAAATAATCTTTTTTACAGATTAAAAAAATCATCAACGGTTAGGGAGATATCATTCCGGCAATATACGCTTGATTTCGGCGAATGTGTAACGGCTCCAGAAAAGATAGTTCTAATTTCGGTTCAAATAAAAATAACATACAAAGTTCAAAAATTATCAAAATCACATTGATAAAACTAGACATGTTGTTGAATATGTGTCTTTTTACAGATCAGGAAAAACAATCTTCGGTTAGGGAGATACGATCCGTGTAAGTTGACCCAGAGCTTAAACAATGTATAACGATCTCTGAGAAATAGATTCTGATTTTTGATAAAATAAAAATAGCAAACGACCATGAAAAAATCTGAAAATTTCATAAAATATACTAGAAATCCTGATGAACCCACTTCTTTTTATGGATCATCGATCGAATCTCCGATGAGAGAGATATCACCTCGACAAGCCGTCCTTGATTCCATATAGCATTTTCACAGTGCAGGAATCAGAGTTCGGTTTCTCATTTTTTTAGCAGAGTTGTAGAACTCAAAATAATTCAATTTTTTTATGAAAACTCACTGACATACGCATGATTCAACCCTAAAAAAATCAGATTTTATTGACAGAAAAATGCACATGAAGTAACATCATTTGTGCATGGCCAAAATCAAGGTACATATATTATTGATAAAACACTTGAATAATGCTAACCTAAGCTTGTAAAATCATAAAAAAACTTGTAAATAACCTAATGAATTATGATTTGATGCTTGAATAAGTAAAACAACATGGATATGATGAAACAAACAAAAAAAATCAGGGAAATATGGTCACATATTTGATTTAGCCATTAAAAGAGGGAGTCAACCTAGAAAAAGGTCGAACCTCGATCTTTTCTGGGCGTTTTAACGTAATAAGCACATTACCAATGAATCTAAGGGATTAAAATCATAAAAAAAATCATGTATAATTGGTGGATCATATTTTTGGCACCTTCACATGATTTCTTAAGGGAAAAGAACAAAAAAAATCCAAACAAGAGGGATGGCAATGGCTAAAATACTTAGAACAAATATTAAACTTAATAAAAATATGAAATAGAATAAATAAAAACTTACCTTAGGGCTGTTGCAACAATGGAGGACCTGCTAGATGAGGAGGCTGAAGAAGGAGAGAGATGGAGCAAGAAAAAAGAGAGGGAGTTATGAGGGTCGACCTCCCTAGAGGTCCCCTTTTATGGAATTTAATTAGGGAGAGTCTCACCTAAGTGAGACTCTCCTTAATTGATTTAGATAAAGGAGAGGGAGAGGAGGTCGACCCTTCCTCCTTGGAGAGTCCCAATGGCTCTCAAAAGGATGATGTGGCACCTCTAAAAAAAATAAAAAATAATTTTTTTTGCCAAGTGGCGCCACCTAGGTGGGTCCACTTGTTTTTCGAAATATATATAAAAAGACTTGAAAATAAGGGGCAATTTTCTAAGAGGAGTTTCAACCTTGAAAGACTCTACTTAATTAGTCTTAATTAAACCTAACTAAGACTCCTAATGGGTTAATATAAATCTCAAATGTGGTGCCACCTATGCGGGCCCCATTTGGTTTTTAAAGCTTTATTTACAAGTTAAAACCAAGGTTTAAAATGCTAAGGTAAAAATGGAATTTAAAAGTCGATTTTAACTTTTTCAAAGTTCTAACTTGAGTAAAACACTGACTAAACCTAAACTAACCTAAAAACTTTCAAATATGGCGCTACCTAGTGTGGGCCCCACTTGTTTTTCCAAAAACGATATTGAAAATAAAGGTTTTCAACAGAAGTTAAAAATGAAAGATGTGTTTGAAATTGAAAGTTTTAAATCAACTAGAGTCTTAAACGAATTGAAACTCTCTCAGATATGGCACCAATTGTGTGGGCCTATATTTGAGTTGTTAAAAAGGTTAAAATAAAGGTTAAAAAAAGCTTTTTTTTTAAAACAGATGAAAATAAAAATAAAGAATAAATTCAAGAAAATTAGAGTCCTGAACCGACTGAAACTCCTGACTAGAGTCCTGAAATTTTGAAACTCTTAAATTTTGGTTTTTGAAAGACAAACGAAGAGGTTTTGAAAGATTTTCTCAAAGATTAGAGAAAATAAACAAAAAGACGAAATCAGGGTTAGAGTCCTAAACAACTGGGACTCTAGAGTAGAGTCCTAAAATTTTGAAACTCTACAATAAAGTCCTAGAATTTTGAAATTTAATTTTTTGAAAGATAAATGAAGAAGTTTTTGACAAACTTTCTTGAAAATAAAGTCAGAGTTAGAGTCCTAATCCGACTGAAACTCCAGGATAGAGTCCTAGTCTGACTGAAACTCTAAAATTTTGGCCAAAATGAAAGAAATAGGCAAGAGGTAAGGCTACCTCTGATTTAAAACCAAAATGAAATTTTGAAAAGGGTTTAAAAAGGCGAAAAGATAGAGTCCTAAATCAACTAAAACTCTGAAATTTGAGAAATGAAGGAAATGATTCAGAAGTGACACCACTTAGATGGGTCTCATCCGAGAATTGAGACAAGTTAAAAAATAAGTTTAAAACAAATCCAGATCGCTTTATAAGGAAAATATAAAGGAATATAAGATCCTGGGGGTTGATAAATGGTGAATATCGATCTAAAACCTAGGTTTTTTAAATTGATTTAGAAAGAAGGTTTTAAAACTTGAATCTAGATTGGAGATTTTGAAAAACAAGAGTACTGGATCTCGAGAATGACATGCAATGCCATGTAATGCAATAAAATGATATGAAATAACAAGAAATGATACAAAATGGTATGAAATGAGATGCAAAATGCAAACCCTAGATGAGGGATTTGAAGTCCCAGATCCCTAGCAGAGATAAGGAATTGAACATTCCTGTTCGAGGATAAAAATTGAGGTTTAAACATCAGACCCGATATTGGATTCGATCTAAATATAAATTAGGTCTCAGATATAACTAAAATTTTTAGGAAAGAAATTGATTTGAGCTCATATTAGCAATTATATCAGCTAGGGGAATGATAAAAATGAAGTTTCAGATGAAAATGATCCAAGAAATGATTTTGCCCTTGCAGGGTATGGAGTGACATTGAAAATGAGGTTTGAATGGGTTTCGACTGGTTTAAACTGAATCTTAGGGTTTCTGAACTTAGAGGAACTAAAATGACATTGACTCGATGGAACTCTTATGCTGCATGATCAAGAAATAATACAATTCTCAGAGAAATGGTGAAAATGCACACTTGAGTGAAATGGACCATGGAAATGCGCTGGGTTTAAGCTGGAACAAAGATCAGTAATACTAAGATGGACTAATTTTAAAGCTCAAACACTAGCTTAACTGACAAGGGTTAGCTTAATTTCAGCTGAAATGAGCTAAAATGAGCTAAAGTGGACTCCTAGACTAAGGGAAATGGAATTGAACTGGATATGAGCCACTTGAACTCTTGGTGAGCTCAAGCTAGACTCAGAAGGATAGAGTCAATTGAGATTAACTTATACAAAGATAATTGGCTACAATTCGAGCTGGAATTGAGCTTATTTCTTGAGAAATGAACCAATTTTAGCTAAAATGTTCAGAAATAAACATGATTCGCTTATCGTGAGCTCAGGTGAGCTAGAAATGACTGACATTCTAACTGTTCTGAACTTGAAAATGAGCTTGACTGGATCTAATTGTCAGGGATCTAAGGTTGCCTAAGGGTAAAATGGTAATTTTTTTGACAAAAGGGGTGAAACGACACCTAAACTGGACAGACTTAGGGCTAGATTCATAAGAGGACTAACATCTGCTGAAAAGGAGTGTATGAGGATGAATGAGGAAAATTTGGGGTGTTTACAATAGCATAAAGGAAAATTCACAATACAAAAAAATATATGTGGTTTGGTTCGTCAGAACCTACATCCATGGGAGGAATCTCTCTCACTCTATGTGTGTTTTATTCATCATCATGCTGAAGAATAAATACATGAAGAGAGAGGGTAAAAATGTTATCAATTACAAGGATTAGGGAAGGCCTTTTGTTTTGCCTTTTTTTTAGGATATGGATAAGGAAAGCTGATGAGACCAAACTGTTTCCTATGATTTTGATTAGCAGCTTCCTTATCGTCCCTGATTTTGTGCAATTTGTTGCCAACCTTGTACTTATCTAGAGGATCTGGACTTTATGGATTTCCTTTGTTGATAACAAAGAGTATCCATCCATGAGGAGAACATGGTTACTCAGTTTTTTAGAGAAAAATATGCTTTGAAATCTTGACCATGAGAGTGGTCAAAAAACCATAAATGAAAGAAAGGGTGAGGGATTTGAAGAGGGTGGACAAGAGCTCTTGACCATTTCTATAAGATATTAAAGTCAACATAAGAAATGGCAAGAACCAATGTTATCGACCCATATGCATCGTATCGGCAGAATTTCGATACGATTCACGATCGATTCAACTATTTATTAATAAATATAAAAAATACAAAAATAGTTTTTAAATATTATTTTAATCTATTTTAATGGTTTTAACACATGTCACGTTATGATTGACACATAATCATTTTTTTATCTATTTTTAACCGATATAGAACGATTTAGCTGAATCTGCAAACCAACAATTCAGGGTTGATACTGCTACTGAGAACATTGGGAAAACACTATTTTGGCATGACCTATGGTTGCAGGACCAAATCCTTATGTTCAGTTTTCCGGCTTTGTATTGAGATAGTTCATGTTGGTTGAGGATGCATGGTCTTAGGAGAATGCTTGGGATACAGTATTGTAGAGACAACCATTCGAACAAGCTTTGCGACAATGGATCACCTTCATGCATATGTTACAACAACTCTCATTGGGGATGAAACCCGACTCCATTGGTTGGAGGTTCTCCAAGGTATCTTTACTACAACGTCCCTATATAGAGCTCTATGCATCCCAACAATGCTTATATTGCCAAAAAAAATACTATGGGGGGGTGTAACCCTTAAACGCCTTCATAATGGGTTGGTTGATACTGCTGGAAAAGGTTCCTACAGAAACACATCTCAAGAAGCAAGGGATTCATATAGCAAGCCATTGTTCCCAGCGTTGCATTTGGGAAGCATGACATTCCTACCTTTCTTGGGAATGCCCATTCATTAGGAACCTGTATGAAAATGTAACACTTTGATCTCGGACCTCATGAGTTCGAGTACGGTTGGTATTACTTCCCAGAGGGAAAGCATACAAAGAAAACATGGCTAAATTTTTTTTTCTTTTTTCAATAACTCACTTTCTTTCACAATGTTCATCATTTATAACAAAAGAAATCACCAATACATAAATATTTAATGACAAGAAAATTAAAAGCTACCAAGTGCTCTGCTGAAGTAGAAGTAGTCGGTCACGTCCTGCCTGTACTAGTGTGCCTGGAATCTACAATTGTAATTATACAAGGGGTGAGTGTACAACCCAGTAAAAAATAATTATAAACAAATAAACACTTTAACTTACAACTGTAGTGGACTCTAAGCCCCTAGTCTGGGTTTAGTTTTCGACACACCACATAAGTTTATATGTTTTAATTATCTCTCATTAACTCTCTCAAACACTCTGTCACACCAAACTAACCCTAGGTCGGTTATACCGGTCATAGTCGTCTATAGGCGTAGTAACTCACGTAGAACACCCCAATTCTACATGTTGGTCAGACAATGAACCTTGCACTCCTTGTGATCTCCGGAGCACCAGGCACTGCAGTGAAACAAAAAGGGGACCCTACTGGTAGCTAGCCGGAAGGTGAGGCTCAATCTCAATCTCAGCATACTTCATGCTATATCCTAACTATGATGATTTTCAATCATCCATGGTCTTCTAGAATCCCAAACACTGTGTGAGTATAACCCTA
This sequence comes from Nuphar pumila, assembly GCF_984573655.1. Classification (NCBI taxonomy): domain Eukaryota; kingdom Viridiplantae; phylum Streptophyta; class Magnoliopsida; order Nymphaeales; family Nymphaeaceae; genus Nuphar; species Nuphar pumila. The sequence goes on along the minus strand of NC_143254.1, from coordinate 84,695,334 downwards.
AGTCATATATTAAGTTTATCACACTGAACCACAATATCAATGTCATATTTCACTCATTCTCTCACAAGTGATATCGTGAAATGATCATGATGGATCTCACTTTTCAATCTCAGGATAACATTAGGGTTCACACTTATCTCATACTAAGCATGCAATGATGTAGTCTCTATATCATTAAATCACCGACAACCCGCTCTCTATGGTAGTTGCACTCTGGCTGCGAACCAGGTAGCTCTTACCATAGGTCGCCACTTTTGAGATTTAAAGGGTTATGTATGCTAATCTCAATATAACCATTCACATGACATGAATAGAATAAAGAGACTCAAGTCTAATCATAATATCATCATGATGCATGTTATTAGCAATTTATCAGACATATATGCTATCATAAAATAATCTTTTTCTTATATGCATGACATATCATGACTAACATGTATATGTAATTATCTCACAATTTCATGCATGATAATTTTAGACACATCATGCTCACACTCAAGAGCCATCTTTCTAATCATGTTGGCTCACATCATTACAATAACATGCAATGCAAAAAGGGTTTATTCACAACTAAAATTACTTGTAATATCTTTTACCTCGAATACAAATGTTGGGCTCTAATCAAAATTGAGTTTTAAGATGCTCTAACATTAGGATCTGATCATTATACATCATATTCACATTAATACACATAAGCTCTTATATTTTAATAAAATTACCAAAATACTCTTCTTGAAATGACTCATCAGACCTCAATTTGTGTGCCCTTGTTTTAACTAAAACTAGAGAACATAGAGATTTTCCTCAACGATATGAGTCCAACGCACCAAACTTCACTTAATTCTGAGTTCGGAGTTCAAAGTTATGCCTATTTTACCAAAACATATCTTGGGTACAAACAAGAGTATTTTGGTCATTTTGATAATTATTCTCAAAATTCAAAAATTATTCATAATTTACATCTAGATCCATTTATGATCTCAATTCAAAACTGTTTGAGTAGATCCAGACCCATTTTTAATTTGAATCCAAAACTAATCCACCCAGTTATGAGTTAGATCTGGATCCAGCTTTGAGATGGATACAAAACTGTCAAATTAGATCCAAACTTAGTTCTGATCTGAATCCAAAACTGATCCACTCAGTTGGATCCAAATCCAGTTTTGATATAGTTCTAGAACAATCAGACATGATCCAGACCCAGATCTCTCTGGATCTAGTTCCATTTGGTTCGATACAGATTGACTGGATCAAGAATCTGTTTAATCCATATCAGACTGTATCTGTATTGAGAATCGAGACCTAGTTAGACCTGACTCGATTCGGTTCACACCTAGACCGGTTTGGTCCAACTGAGTCAAACAGGTTCGATTTAGTCCACACCGACTCAGAACTGAACTGATTCGCTCTGAACCAGTTTGACCTAAATTTTTTTAACTCACTTAGTTCGGTCTGGGTCACACCCAGACCGACAGGTTCAGTCTGGGTCACACCCAGACCGACAGGCTTAGTCTAGGTCACGCCCAGATCGATCAGGTTCTTTTTTTTTAAAGAAAACATGCAAAAGGGGCATAGAGCCCCTTTTGTCTTCTCAGACGTAGAGAGGCCAACCTCTCTATCTTCCCACCCTGTGACAGAAGGGTTGGCCACCGCTGCCAGTCGGCCGACCCTCTCTCTCTCTCTCTCTCTCTCTCCATCGTAGTGCCCTCTTATTTTTTTTTTGCTTCTTTGCAACTCGCCGATAGCCATGGCTGCCAACCCTCTTTTAGATCAAAAAAAAAAAAAGAAAGAAGGAAAAGAAGATGAAACCTTACCTGGAGTTGTCGGTCGTCCGGTAAGTCTCCTAATTTTTTTTCTCTTACCTTCCATGCTTTTCTCTCTCTTTGTCGCTCACTTGATGCGTGATGGAGGGGCTCCGCGAGCGCTTTTAAAGCCCTCACAGAGGGTGAGTGGGATGAGGATAACCGCACCCCCTCCTGCGGATTGTGTGGTGTGTGGTTTATCCTCATCCCCTCGGAGGCAGTTCTTCCAAATGGTTCCTTTAATTGCAAGCAGATTAATTTTTTGTAATAATGTTGATTTCAATTACTTTAATTGCAAGTAGATTAATTGTTTGTAGTAGTAGATCTTCTATAAACCTATTGGGGGTTGACATCATGGAGGAAGAAAATTTAGCTTGACATATACGAAGAGGAGGAAAAGATTCCATGAAGCACTTTTTTTGTGTGCCAACTTCACCTTTTAATTGAATAAAAACTCTCTTTTGAGTAAGTGTAATAATGAACCTAGATTTTCATGGCTTATATATATATATATATATATATATATATATATATATATATATATATATAGAGAGAGAGAGAGAGAGAGAGAGAGAGAGAGAGAGAGAGAGAGAGAGAGAGAGAGAGAGGTTGTCAACTTGGTCAAAGATGGGTGTGAATGCACTTCAACCAAGTCAAGATAAGGTGCAATCACATGGCCCAACACATTAAGCACCTGATTGAGGCCTTGGGCCCCACAACTGACAGGCCCTGTCCCCACGATAGAGGAGGGTATTTAGGGTATGTTTGATGGCTTGTCCAGGGTTGGACGAAATGAACAAAAAAATGGAACAGAACATTGGTTATGTTCGTTCTGTAATAACTGTTCTAAGTCCAATGTTTGTTTGGACCGTACTCAAATGCTATGCTCTAAATATCCATTGTTTGATGACGATGTACCGACAACTTGGACAGTCATGGATAATGGGTCAAATTACTTCATTTTGGATCGTATGACCTGATTCGTCCACCATTTTACATGTTTTAACAAGTTTATTATGGTTTTTTGCCCGAATATTGATCCAATTATGCAATTATATTTAAAATCATATTTTTTTATCCTAAATATGGATTTGGAATTGAATTTTTGCCCCGAATATGGATCTCTAATGAAATGTTTGCCCCAAATATAGATTTTTGCTCTGAATATGGATCTGAAATTGGATTTTTGCCTTGAATATGGATCTCAAATTGGATTTTTGCCTCAAATATAGATCTCGAATTAGATTTTTGCCCTGAATATAGATTTTTGTTTTGGATATGGATCTCAAATTAGATTACAGTCTCAAATATAGATCTTGAATTGGATTTTTGCTTCGAATATGGATTTTGAATTTGATATTTGCAGCAAATATAGATATCTAATTGGATTTTGACCCGGATATGGATTATCAACCAATATATTCAAGTCAAAGTGGATCTTGGTTATGGTTGGCAGAGCGCATGCTAAACAAGTTCTAAGAGTGGTTTATCATATGGTTTCAAAAGATGGACTTAAGATTCTCGTCACTACCTGGATTGGGGGTTTCAAAAAACATATTGATTGCATTGTTAGTTATGCTTTCATTATCAAAATATGTCTTAGTCAACTCCTTTTCCAACCAGGTCATTTTACATGTTTTAACAAGTTTATTATGTATTTTTGCCTTCAATATCAAATTGGATCGAAATACATAACATAAAAAACATTTAAAATCTAAAAATCTGGGATTGGATCTAAAAACTAAAGAATGTTTCATTCATGACAGATAACAACAAAAACATTATTTTAGTTTATTATAGCGCCTCCCTTCCCATCATCACCATCTTCGACATGTAACTGAATAACATAAATTTATCAAGAAAAATGTACAAATTTAATATTGAATTCACAATTGTTGTGCAACCATGCCAGCAATAAGAAAAAAAAAACTTGTATTACAATGGTACCCTCACTCTGCAGTTTTGAAAGTATAATTTCTATTGTACTATCTCACTAACACTTCCAATTATCATAATGATTCTATCTGTTCTTGAAAAATATTCATTGTTACGGGACAACTGAACACGAGTTCCAGATTGTAAATGCAACTCGAAGATTGTTGAACCACCTTTTCCAATGACGAATCCGCTACATTTGACACAAGAAACCTGAAACTCGCGGGCTTCTCCTTCTCATCTAATAAACATGCTCACATTAGTACAAAATAGATTGTTCTCATAAGATGATGCAGGTCATCACATGCATCACATGTCAACAACAAAGAAAAGATAAATACATAAAAAATAAATAAACAAGTAATTTGAAAAATGACATTTAATGATTCAAATAGCTTGAGAAAAAAGAACTCAAAAAAACCTACTGTGCTGAGTGGGTGTTGGGCTCACAGAAAAGACTGGCATTTAATGATTCAAATAGCTTGAGTCTAAAACAGTTGTGCAAGATTCTTAGTTTTTTACTCATACATCATAAACTAAATTACAGTAACTTACCGTCATTTTCTATGAAAATCAAGTACAATGAATTCCACAACATACTACTGGAAGAACAAGTGTGTTGTCTAACAATAAAACCATACTTTATGCATGAGCCAATGTAGGTTTTTATATCCAGTGGAAGGGCATGATACATACTCCTGCAAAGACAAAAATGAGCCAATGTAGGTTTTTATATCCAGTGGAAGGGCATGATACATACTCCTGCAAAGACAAAAAGATTTTTTTATAGTCAGCAATTCCCAATAAAAGGAAGGAGAAAGTTAAACATACCTGTGCATGTTCAACCATTTTCAACCATTTGCATGCAACACACAGAAACATATAATACAATTTATGTTGTTGTTCCCATGTCCTAGTTGCATAGAGCGTACCATGCCAAGTATGTCTGTGTTGTGTCCTGTATGCGTCATTGTGGCACAGGTACACAGGCATAACTACACAAGCAAAAACATCACATGTGCACATGTATGCAAAAGAGAGTTCTTTCTCATACCACTGTTTCTATCTGCATATCCATTACCTATATATCTCAACAATTGACTTTGTATATGATTTTAAGCGAACCCCTTTGATGGAACTAAATGCTACAATACCAATGCTTAGATTTTACTAATCTCTCAAATTGGTTTTTCAGGCTCACAAATATGGCTAACTGTCTATTCTGACCTATGGTTTATTGACATTTGACTGTGATGCTGAAAAAATCACTATAAAGGAAGCACAATTTGCCTACATGTATAACAAAAATTAACTTGATATATGATTTGAGTATCAGTTCATCAAAGCTGCATTTCAAGATTTCACTAGTGTAAACATCTATTCATTAGCAACATATTTTGCCTTTATTATAATGTCCTGACTTGAACAAAGCGTGCTGAATGAGCTTGTTGTTACAATAGGTATAGACAAAGTAAATATACACATCACCTGTTCAGCGGTTGGCAGAGGCCAGAGGGGCAAATATTTCAGGTTTCACTGGTATGGCTAGCCACTAGAGAAACATGCCGTGCCATCATATTCTGGCAATCATAGGTGACAGATAGTGTAAGTAATCTAAGGTAGTCATACTAAAGGGCATTGCTATATAAGCTGAAAAAGGGACACACAACAAACTTGATACTAAAAAATACAATTTTCTTGGAAGTGAGCATTGCTATGTTTTGAATCTTCTTCTGTTCTCTTTGGTAATTCGGAGACATCTTATTGAGAGTTGAAAAAGAAAAAAAGTTTGTCTGCTCCTTTCTTCACAATTGATTTTTTTCTCATCGCAAGATGTTTTGAAAGGTCTGCACTTTATATCCATATGTATGTATAGAGATGACAATAGATGTGCTGGCAAACTGATATAAAAGCTGCTTGTTAAAATTTCAAATTTTGCATCCAATTCTTTCTTTCAATACTAAATAATTATTGCGAGTGTTCATCTCTGGAGATGAAGCCGACGACGGGAGACGACGAAGGAGGGGATTTCTTTTGATTCTGTTTCTTGCTTGTTTTCAATGAAAGGTTTGGTTGGTTTACTGATTCATCTTTATTTTCTAGGGTATGATTGTGCTAGGCAGGGCTGATGAGATTGTTATATGTGATCTTTTCCCCCTTTTGTTTGATTAGTTGGAACCAAACACGGGAATGGTGAGAGAGTTTATTCGTTGCATTGATATCGTGGAGTGAGATCCTTTACCTCTTTTGAGTTAAATAACGTTCATTTATTTTTTAGTAGCATTGCATGCAAAAGATGAAATGATAGAAGCTGGATTTGGTGTCTATAGGATGGACATACTGCTGCGTGTAGGAACTGATTTGCTTTGGTTTGTGGGAATGCGATGCGGGTTTTCTTGTTGGAGTAATAAGGATTTAGATGGAAAGTGTAAACAATGAATATGCTGATAAGGTTCGTCCTACTGGTGGAAATAAGCGTGTCTTCCTATATAGGCGTATGGAGATCATTGATTGGAAGTTATGCCATGAACTTCTGAGGTTTGAATGGATTTTAATGCGGTTGGTACCTTTATCTTGTATTTTGCAGTGGATAACAGGATCAGTCAATTGGGTTGTAAGAACAGAGATGATGCATGCTACATGTTTATCTCTTGGGTTACACAGTGGGTAGCAGAGGTAGGGGATTATGCTGGAGCACCAGATACTGAAGTACATTCCCTACGAGAAGGAGAGAATTAAGTGAATGGTAAATGTTCACACATAGGCTTTGCCTTGTGTTGCAGGCACATACAATTGTGTTGGAAGGGCAAGCATATGAGTGGGCTCCCTCGGTGTGGGAATGTATAAAAAGAGGCATGATTTTGGGAAAGCTTCTAGAGAAGGGACTCGAAGCATGTTTTTTAAGCACCGCAAAAAGTGAAGTGGTCTTCTAGAAGTTTTTTGGGAAGGATTAGAGTTGAGTACTCAAATGTCTGTTGGGAACATGGTAAATGAATTTGCTTTATTATGAGTTGGAAACATTCTGTTGGAGTATATCTTGTGATTTGCAGATTGTGTGATTAAGGTTCTGTTCAGAAGTAACAATAGAACGGTGTTGCTACAGTTTGATGAGGAGTTGGAACCGCAAGAATCGTCAAGATTAGAAACATAATTTGTATGTGTATACTTCATCCATGTTTGTTTAGCTTTCTCATTTGGACTGCCCTCTTCAATAAATCTTTCGATTTAGGTTTCTCTTTTAGTGGTTATCGATTTTTCCCTGCGACAATTTAACTCTTTTTTTCCTTTTAAAAACATAAACCATGATTTTCATATTAGGGACTAGTGGTGGAAGCTATCAGTTTACACTTTTTTCACTAAATATATGCTTGCAACTATCTTTGGTCTATCACTTTAGAATCTTTTAACGTACTGATTAAGAGTCTTCGGACATTCTAGTCCCTTCACATTACCAGATTTAGGTGGAACTTCCTGCTTAGATCATGGCAACCATCATCATGGTCGTAGATCACAAGTTAACACTACTGGGTTATGTTTGAATCAATGTCCACTTAGATCATGGTGTGCACAAAACCCCATGTGCAAGATATTGTAGTATGAACAAAATAGACGTGCAGTTTGGGGGTACAATTAGTTCAAGATTTTTATTCCCAACAGATGCAAAATAAACACAACCAGAGAACCCTGAGACTGTGCCAAAGTATACTTGACAAGTTTAAATTTCATTGCATATCAAATTCCAGGTGCAGTTTCTGTAAATGTGCCATATATCTTGGAATATTTATGTATTGCTTTTTCCTACTAACTTTTTGTTGAAAGTGGCATAGTCTGGTGTCTGATCTGATCATTGGTTACATCAAAGGATTTAACTGCTCCAAGGTATCAGAATGTTGATTATTGGTAACCAGCTTGAGATGTCAAGTTAGAGGCAGACTTTCTCTATGAATGTTTATTCCATACAAAGAGTAGGTAGCCTTTTAAACCCTGATAAACATCAAAGTTATCCACGGCCACATGCTTGGGTGGGCTTGACAAGAAGATCTGTATCTGAATGACAAGGACTCTTAACCTATCCATGGTTGTGCTGAATGTTCATACCGACCCTTAAATGCTGACCTAAGGCCATAAAGCATTCTTTGAACAAAGGACATAATTAGATTCTGTGTATAAAGTAGGTGGAGTTCTTATATATACCTAAATCACAAGACTATATCACTATATCATCGACGTATAGTTTTCTATGCTGCATGGACATGAGTGCGGATACAGGGTACGAATAGGAACTTTTAAAAAGGCCTATCTAACCAAGTTATAAATGGAGTAGAATGGACTTATTAAAAAGGTCAGATGCTAGTTTTTTCGCTTAGTCGATTTGCTTAGAATTTACTGCAAAAGAGGTTAAAAATCATTCTCCTTGGGAAAAGGAGCCACCGGGTCAGACTTGTGACTACCATTCTTAGGGATATGGACCTTTACCTTCTTGGGTGTGAAAATGATTACAAGAATTTTCTCTTGTTTGCTAGAATGTGAGAAAAAAAATGCTGTCCTGAGGATGATTCTCTCAAAAACTTGAGAAAGTGATTCACTTGAATGTGCTTGCATTGCCCTTAATGTTACAGTAGAAGGTATTCATTTTCATGATCCCTAATGATTCTTTATTGATACATGATCCAATTAGATAAATGTTCGTACATGGCAAAGTTTTTTCAAATACCAATCTAGTAAAAATCAAAATGTATTTGAATCTGGTATCCATCTGAAACCTGTCACTATTATACCGGTATATCAGTTTGGGTTTGGGTGCTAATTGAGTCAGATGTTATAAGGGATTGTCAAAGACTAAAACCAAGCTTGAGTCCAAGCTGAGATCTGATAATGCCCATCTGGTTAGGTCAGATTTGGTTAGACCTTGAGCTGAACCAGTCCTGGGTCACACTATTAGCTTTGTTCAAATTAAGGACAATGCAATCATGGGTTCAGAACTTATTTTTTGCCACCAAAGGAAAAATGATCATCATCTCTTGAGCTGGTTGTCTCTCTAATTTTTTTGGATTGGAGTTCAGGTTTAGATTTTTTTATGAAAAGCATGGCGTCCTCATTTTTCTACCGATTGAATTTTATCAATAAGAATAATGGAAAATGAGATATAACATAAGATGGAAAACTTGTCATTGATTTATGTTTGAATGTTGAGTGACTATGGACTATGGAAGTCCTGAGTAGAAGTGAACCAGATTAATGTCGATTGAAAAATTAAAATGTTGACTGTCTCTCTTCTTCTGTTGAATAACACATTTTGTATTCACAAATTGCTTTGTTGGTCAAAGATGAAGGGATTTGCATTTGCTTCAATCGGGTTTTGTATATCTATGATTTTTCATTTTTACCTATAAATTGATCTAAACTGCAGAACCAGTTTAATACATTCAAAGTTCAAAGAGCAACTACTGCAGTTTGTATGGTAACTAGCTGATCAAAATGAACCACATCATCTCGAGAATTGGTCAAGGCTCAAGCATTATTGTGCATCAATACTGATGTCCCTCATCTTCATTAGATTGAAGAATGGCGAGTTGTCTGCAATATTGTGGATGACCTTATTGACACTGAAGAGCAAAAACATTATAAAGATTGATTTTTTCGGTAAGTATATTGATATGTTTTGAATTGATGCATACAATCTGATAATTTCATGTGTTTGTGTGTTTTGCTGATGAAATGTTTTCCCTCGTCCTTCTTTTGTGGAGTTAGCCTGGTTATGTGGAGATGTTTCATCCTGTTTCTCCTTTTGCTTTTCCCTTTCCAAAAAGTCATGTTGGTTTAGCATTTGAAGAGGTTGATGGTGAAGTGAACTTTACTGGTGCACGTCTTCAGATTTTTAGTTGTAGTAAGATGTCTTCTGGGATGGTTATCTAAATGTTATGTTTGCTCTCTCTCAGCCTGTTGGAAATTCAAGATGTAGTGTGGTCAACATGTTATGTTGATAAATGCTTATACTATAACGGAAATACATATTTTAATCTTGTGGATGCATAACTGCTTGCTGAGAATGCATTCTTGTGAGATTATAGTTATGAACAATCTCCAGTGATGAATAATTGAAAACACAGGCATACGACCGAGAGATGCATGCAAAGCACCAACTGCCTGTCACATGCATGTCAGGCTACCATCTTGCTGTCTCAAAGGCAAATTGAAAAAAATGGATTTTGCTGATTTAACCTGTTAATATGGACGAGGTTGGCTGCGTGGTTGCTTTTGTAATGAAATGGTAGGCTCACACGAATGCACTTGAATCTCTCAAAAGGAAGTATCTAAAAGATATTTTAGACAAGACAGGGTATAATTGGAAAAACATAAAATAAATAACACACTTTATTTATGAGAACAAAATGCTTAAAAAGCATTTACAAGTTATAATATACATAAGGGGATGCACCCCTATTTATTCAAGAGGATTAAGGAGAGCTCATAAGGAGCTCTCTCTCCCTAGTCGTTGGATAGAATTCTAGCTGTTGAACTAGTTTCAACAGCTAGAGAGTTGGTTAAGTTCCAATCGAAACTTGACCAAACTAGATGTATATAGTTCTAATAGAACTAAATACTAAAAACAAAAAGAAAATAAAGAAAATAAAAAATATAAATACAAAATTATATAATAATAATATTATTATTATATATTATTATTATATATGTGCTTTTTACATTTTAATACTCTCCCTTAAACTTACGGTACAATAAGCGAAAGTGAAATCTAGGAGCTGCGAGAGGTTTGGTGAAGAATTCTACTAATTGGTATTCTGACGTAACATATAGCAGATCAATGATTCTATGCAAGTACTCATTTCTGACATAGTGACAATCCATTTCAATGTGTTTAGTGCATTCATGGAAAGTCCGATTGCTTGCAATATAGATTGCACTCTTGTTGTCACAGCACATTCATGAGGCTTGTGTTGCTTCAGCTCCCATATCAGCAAGCAATCGTCTGAGCCAAACAACTTTCATTGTGGTTGCCATGACTGTATATTCAGCTTCAGTGGAGGAAAGAGAAACCTTTTGTTGCTTATTGTACCTCCATGATATTAGAGATTCACCTAAAAACATACAGAAACCAGTGATGGAGTGCCTATTATTAGAACCACATCCCCAGTCAGCATCAGTATAAGTAATTAAATCTAATAATGATGATGTAGACAAGAAGAGACCTTGTGAGAGAGAACTCTTTAAATATCTAATAATTCGTAAAACTGCTCCCATGTGAACAGAAGTGGGAGATGTTGAAACTGGCTAGCTGTGTGTACAACGTGTGCTATGTCTGGTCGAGTGATGGAGAGATAAGAAAATGCTCCAACAAGCTGTCTGAATGGAGTAGGATCATCAAGATGCTCTCCATCATCATTTTTCATTTTAACATTGACCACTTCTGGAGTGTCCACCTTCTTATCATCTGTAATGCTATACCTGGAAACAATATCAATAGCAAATTTAGATTGAGATATCAAATACCCACGAGAGAAATAAACAACTTCAATTCCTAAAAAATATCTCAATAATCCTAAGTCAAACATTTCAAAATGAGTTTCAAGAATAGTTTTGATATCAATAACTCCTTGTTTGTTGCGTTCGGTGATGATCATATCATCCACATAAAGAAGAAGCATGATGATATTTGTATCAGATTTCTTAATAAACAAGGCAATGCCAGTTAAACAAGAATGAAATCCAATATTAGTTATAACATGACTAAATCTGTCATACCAGGCTTTTGAGGCCTGTTTGAGGCCATAAAGGGTCTTTTCAAGACGAAGAGTTTTGCCCGGATGATTTGCTTGATAAGAGTTTGATAGCCGACGTGACCACTGCAAATGCCTTCATGTGCCTCTCACATAATTTCTTTGGCTTCTTCTTCGTCCAGACATCTGGAATACTTGGAACTGAATCTACGACGATAGAAGACATCAACGAGAATAAAATATTGGGCAGACACGCGCCAAATCGCTCATTACTCTTGCTAGTGATATTCTGAGAGGAGATAGATGTCTTCTCCTTGATGGGAGCCTTTCTGAGACTGTCTTCAGCTTGCTCAGACATTATCCTAATCATCATTTTCTTGAATATCTGATATGCAGCAGGATCAATGTCATCCTTATCATTCGGACTCTATCTTCTGGCAGATCTTGGAGAATCCATTTCTTCTTGCCTGCTTCTAAAATCACTGATGCACTGACATAGTGGTGTCTTCTTGCTTGATCTGATCTGAACCACTTGGGAATACTGATGCTCTCTACAGAATGAAATGGATGATTAAATTTCGATGATGAAGATTCAGGATAGAAATGAATATAGGAAAAATATTTGATGAGAATTTGGTAGATAATTGGAAGAACATCCCATTACTAGGGATTGAGTCATCACTGGGATTACGACAATCACGTTGTCATTCTTTGTGAAGAGAACGAATAACTGCAAATATGCCCTGTCACCTAGGCGAGGTTGTCAAACCATGATAGAATGAAAATTGAAGGATTTTTTTTATTGAAGGAAAAATATGATTGCATCAATAATAGACTTGAGAAAGAGGGAGCATATATACAGTCTGCCACCAGTCGTAATGATCAGCAGAGACACGAGGACCGGGGAAAAGAGTGAGAATGATGATAGAATCCCAGCCATATCTGGCAGAATGGTATGTTCCGGACCACTGTGCTGATGCAAGGTCGAACTCTGGCACGACTCCTGATAGCAGCCGCATCTCTATGCGCTTCTGTCTCTAAGAAAACACACCGCTCTGGATGATAATAAGCGCAGAAGAATGGACCAAGCGGCTTGAATCTCTTGCCATATGCATAGGTGTATTTGGGAGGTGATAATTCTCGATCAAAATAGTCTCATACTACTTCTTCTTCCTGCAGATAATCGATCAGGAATCGGTACCGTGCAACTGGAAAGAGCTTTTTGCCATTATATCTAAACGAACTAGCTTTGGTCGGTACATGCTGAAGGAACCAAGACTGAAGAGCATAGATACATCCCTCGACTAAGATGGACTCTCCAAGTGTGAAGCGGGTCAGTCCTCTGTATAGAAAAGCAAGCGCGGCCATGGCTATCGAAAGACGGCTGGTCTGTCGACTTCTCCATTTCCTTAGAAGCTGAACTATTCTGACATCCACATAGTTTTGTCCGTCTGGAAAGAAAGCAAGTCCCACAGTGCACAAAACCATCGCATGCTGAATTCTCTCTCGATCTGTTCTGGACAGCGAGCTGACTTCTGCGAATTCTCCATACTGTCGGTAGATCTCGATCAGGCTCACGTACTCATTCCCGTTTTCTTCAATCAGTGGCCAAGACTTGCGCCCTGTCATGCGAGCTACGACATCTTTGGGGTCCAGACCCTTGACATTGATCAGAAACTGCTGCTCTAACGGATCTCCAGGCTGACCGGCTCAGGCAGTCCCATAATCTCTGAAAACTCATCCATCAGTAGTGTCATCTCGCCCCACGGAAACCAGAACGTGCAGGTATGCGGATTTCATCTTTCTACCAGCGCATGTATCGGATTGTCGTTGACTGTCAACTTTCACACTGCAGATGCCAGTTCCAACTCGCAATCGCTCAAGTGGTCCAGAAACATACGAGAGAAGTTTTTGAACCAGACATAGTACCACCGGGGGAAGAAGGGTCCGGTGCTGAGAGCTCGATGCTCAGGAATACTTTGTCACACCTCGTAGAGATGTGACCCTCAGGAAAAACAGAATCGAGCTGACTGGATGCCATTGGACTGAAAGACAAAAAGACTGGAATTAGACTTTGGAAAAATATAAGAATTTTGAAAATTGCAGGCAGGATAAAATAAAAAGCTGGAAATTCAAAGTCCAGAGGAACGAAAGAATGGAAAATCACCTGGAGTTTTGAAGAAAAGGTGGATAATTTGGAAAAATCATCCAGGGTTTTTGAGAAAAAAGGAGATATTTCACAAAAGATGGAAAATGAGGTATTTTGGAAAATTGTTCGATATTTTGAAAAAATTGGGAAAAATATGAGAAAATAAGGCGAAAATGAATATCATACATTCAATTACAAACAATTATGCACATACAACAATCCCTAAGAAGCCAACTCTAAATGCATTGATTTTGAAAGAGCTTTAGGACACTAATCCTGACTCTAGGCTCAGATCAACTGTGTCCAATCCAGTTATGCCGATATACTCGAGCTGAGGCTCGATGTACGTGGCATAAAAAAATCATCTCCGGTTCTAGGCTTGTGTTTTCCCAACATCCTTGAGCGCCTGCCGATATACGTTGGACTATGGCCCTTGGTACGTAGCAGGGGGGGCGTTAGCCTAAATAAGTGGCCCAGTTGTGAGGCTCTGTCCCAAACTATGGTTCTGGAAAAGAGCCCAGCAACGTGAAGACCGGGTAGATATAGGTGGGGTGGTTTTTGAAAATATGAGCATATGCAGGCAAACAGAGGGCTCCAAGTCCTAAAGAGATAGAATTTTGAAAATTTTTGAAGAAGCAAACATTGTTTTCATACAAGTCCTAGATTGAGGAGTGTTGTATTTCAGACCTAAGTCTATGTGAGCATGCATAATTCTCCTCAATATGGTCCTACCAAACCATGCCTAATCTATATGCAATCCATGTCAGCTGGGTTCAAGTCTAGGCTCCTAGGTTCACATGATATCAGGAATTAAAGCTGACATTTCATAGAATATAATTTTGATAATTGAGCTAAGTTAAAGCACATAATTGATCAGGCGAAGACAAGTCCCATCTCGGTCGCCAAACCTGTTATCATCGCTAATTTTTTTCCCTCCCTTGCGAGAAAGAAATGAATTTCGCGAGTCAAACTCGACCAAAGTTTTGAAATTGATTTTGAAAATTACTCGCCTCCGTTTTAAAAATTTGTGGGAAAATTCCGTGGAATGGGATCCGCCTGTCGGTACGAGGTTCAACCGTTCCTGGCGCCTTTACCAGGGGTGATTGAACCAAGGATCACTTATGTGCTTTAACTTGACTCAAATATCTAAATTATGCTTTATTTTTCCTAGAATGCATAAAGAATCAGGCTTGTGCTATGAAATTTTGAAAAAATGCAAGTTTGAGAAAATATGATGTTTGCTTTGGAAAATTGAAATATGTTTGAAAATTGATTGAAAAAGTATTTGAAAATTGAATTCCTGGGAAAATCATTGAATTTCATTGGAAATCAGAAATTTGCATTGTAAAGTGATTTCTCAGGAAAATTTGAACTTTGGAAAATCGATTTTTTGATTTAGATTGCTTTTCTGAGGAAATGGACTTGAGAATTCTGAGAAAATCTAAGAAATTCATTGGAAAATAACTTTTGAAATGAAAAATGGATTCTCAGGAAACTGGGTTCTCAGGAAAATGGGAAATCTGAGAAAATCGATCTTTTTGAAAACTTGAGACTTTGAAATTTGAGAATTTTAAAACATTGGAAAATCTTGGTTTGAACTTGGGAAATGCTTTGAAATCTCTTTTGAAAACTCAGGATTTTGAGAAAATCAGATCTTGAGAAAGACTTGGAAATTCTTGAGAAAACTGAATTTTCTGAAATTGAAATTGGAAAATGAATTTGAGAATAATGCAATTTGAATGATATGAATGAATGAATATGAATTTGAAAAGGGAATTTCAATTGAGGAATTGGGAAATCCTTTTAAAACTTTGAGAAATGTAGTGCATTTTGAAGTTAGCCTAAGTGTGTAGGCTGAATGTGGCTAATACGAAGATCATAAATCTTGGTTTTTTTTGTATTCTGACTATGGCCATAAATACGAATCCCACCGAGTTTATAAACTCCATAAGAGCTTGTGCACGTGTCATTCGTGTAAACCATAGTGAATTTGAAATAATGTGCATGAATCATACATCACATATTGGAATTTTGCAGAAATTAAACTATATGCAATGCAACCCTATTCTAAGCAGAAAAGTAACTCTTATTCTAAATATTACATTGATTTTTACATTGAATTGAAATAAAATAAATAAAAACTAAATTTTCTTCTTGAATGTTCCTGCAAAACTAGAAAACAAGGTTAGCACAAAAATGTAGGTTTTTCTGAATTTATCCGAAAATATGAGAAATTATCGGATATTATTCAGATATAAACCCAAATTCATACCCCCTTTGATATAAACATAATAAATAATGAATAAATTTTGAAAATAAACTTGGAAATTCGAAATTGGGGTCAAAATGACCAAAATACCCCTAATGACCTTAAAATCAAGGTTTTTTAAAAGAAATTTTGTAAATTTTGGAAATTTGAAAATCAAATGAAATAAATCAAACATAACATGATGAAATATGATGATATGCATGAAAATTTATGGAATTAGAAATTGAAATTTCGAAATTTAGGTCAAAATGACCAAAATACCCCTGATAACAAGACTATGGCCTTGAAACCAAGGTTTTCTGAAATAAATTTGGCAAAATTGAAAAATATGAAATGCAAATGAGATTGAAATTAACCCTAATATGATTCTACATGCTTATGTACATGATAAAAACACTAAAATGATGAAAATATCATAAAATATCAAATTTAACCTCATTTTCGCTTGATTTTCGCTTCTAAATTTAAAGATAAACTAACACATGGAGAAAATAAACTTGGAATTGATTCGAATTTAGCATGGACACTTAAAATAACCCTAAAAACAGAATGGAGCTCGAAAATCCATTTTTTTTGTATTTTTAAACATAGAAATTTAAATAAAAACTCTAAATTTTGTGATTTTTGCCTAAAATATTGATTCTAAAGGAGATTTAGGATATCAAACTTTCATAAAAATTTCCCAAATTTTATGGGGTGACAGAGGACAGTAAGTTAAGGATTTTTGCCTTTTACACTTTCTGGTTTTGACCTATGGTCGGAGCTGTACCACTCCGGCAAGTCGGATCGGAATCCGGCGACTCTAGTAAATGAAGGAAACAGACAGGTTTCGGTAGAAAATGTGGGAAAAATAGTAAACAGATGGAGAAAATACTGAAATTATGGGAAAATATCCCTGACAAACAGGGTAAAGTTTGATCTTTTGACACAATTGGGATTCGGGTTACGGTTTGGAAAAGGCCACACTGTTATCAGAGACCTAAATCTCTGGAATTTCTGGACATTGGAATCTGTTAGATAGAAAGCGAAAATCCGGGCAAAATATTGAAACAGATCCAAAAATTCTCAAATTTTGGGAAATGACAGGAAATTATGTTAAGAACAACTTTCATGTTGAAAGTTTTTGCAGAACGGTTACATATTGGATGGACTCGGTGCATTAGGGTCTGTCTATACCCTGACGAAGGAAAATCAAGATTTTCCTAAAGGTCTGGGAAATCCGATTTTTGACAGAGATCAAAACTGCCTGAAAATCCTCAAAATTTCCAGATCATAAGTAGATTCAATTACGAATCCACTGTGATTTTTTGAGGAAAAATAGAATCGTCCATGGAGGCGATCTTGGGTCGACAACCCTGCTAAATGGGAATCTGGAATTTCCAGAGGGTTTAAAACCCGGTCTGGAGTTTGGATTTATTAGATAGAGTTATTAAACTCAAATTGATCCGAATTTTTGCAGAGAAATGAATGATGAACATATACATCTATCATAAAAATTTTGAAATTTATAGATGAACAATTAAACATGAAACGAAGGCTGGACTGACGCTTAAAATCAAAACCTATAAACTAATAAGCAAATATTAAAGAAACTAATCAAAATACCTATAAAGCATTAAAATAATCTAAATATGAGGCCTATAATACGAAATTTACATGAATTCAATGATGAAACAAAAATAATCAGGAGGTACAATCTAAACTTAATTTTGGCTATGGTGATAGGGGATCCGATCCATCCATCGGAGGGATCCCATACTCCATGTAGCCTTAAGCAAGAAAGTAAGGGAAATAAAAAAAAGTAAAAAGATGAAGCTCTTACCTTGGGTTTGCTGGAATTGGCTGAAGGAAAGTGGATGTGGTGGAGATGATCCAAGGTTGAGGAAGTTGAGACGTCAAAGGCACCAAGGTGAGGATGGCTGGAAGTCAAGAAGGAGGTGCCGGCTGGAACGTGTGATGAAGGTAGTGGCTGCACTTGAAGTTGGTTGTGGCTGGTAGCAAGGGTGTGAAGGAGGCTTGCTGGAGATGGCTATGCTGTTGTGGAGGTGAAAGGAGTTGCGCCGGTTGCTGTAGCAAAAGGGAAGCGCAGCTGCTATTGAGGGCGATGAAGGCTGGCTGGACCGATGGTGAGGATGGTGGCTGGACCGGTGGTGGCGCTGGCTGGAACCCTTCTTATGGTGGCTGCTAGGTTGAAGTAGCAGTGGCTGCTGTAGAGAGGCTGGAAGAGGTGAACCGGCTGGAAGAGGTGAAGATGGTGGCTGGCTGCAAGCATGTAAGGGTGGCAATGGCTGCCTAGGCTGGTGTTCCCCTTTGGTGGTGCCAATGGTTGAAGGAGGAGCAGTGATGAAGCTGCTACTACAATGGAGAAGAAGGCTGGTTTGTGTGGTTGAAGGAGCTTTGGTGGAGCTGCTGCAATGAGGCCAAGAGAGAGAGAGAGAGAGAGAGAGAGAGAGAGAGAGAGAGAGAGAGAGAGAGAGAGAGAGAGAGAGAGAGAGAGAGAGAGATTGAATGGGCGTGAGATGAGATGGGGGCAGCCGTGTGTTTTTTTCTTCTTTGTTTTTTGGTTTTAAACTTAGGTTTTAATTGCCTTCTAACCTAGGTCTTAATGACCTAATGAAAAAGGAGATCCCCCCTTTACGTGAATGGGTTGGAGGTTGGGGAAAAAGAAAGAAAGAAGGAAGAGAAGAAGGAAAAGGGAAAGAAGAGGAAGAAGAAAAGGAAGAAAAAGAAAGAAAAGGGAAAAAGAAAGGAAAGAAAGAAAAGGAGGGAAAAAGGAAAAGGGAAAGAAAAATGAGGGAAAAAAATGGAAATTTGGGCTGGAGGCTTGGGCGACCACCTTGTGGGTCCCACCTTTCTAAAACGCAAAATAAATAAAAAAAACAAAAATGAACAAATGAAAAGAAAGTTCAAGAATCAGTTTTGCAAATTCCATCGGGCAGTGGGGCATGACATTGATCATTGTTTTGTCTTCAAAAATATTGTTCAAGATTGCATTGACAAGAGCCTCCTTGCTGAAGAAGAAGAAGAAGACGAGCTGGCCATCCTGACCAAGCCTTTCTCAGATCATTCAGAAAATTGACGATGCTAAAGTTTCCTGCTTTCTTTCTTTCGTTTTGCCAGTCACCTCGTAGGGGCAAGTCCGCCCAGTTTTTGCAACCTTTTTGTCGAGTGCTTATAAATATGCAGTCTTTTGTTATTAGTTCTGCTTATGAATAAAATATCAATTTTCTTCATCCAATACTTCTTTCTTTTGCCCCATTAGGGCACCTGTTTTCGTTTTAAAAGAATCTTTTGTGCCCATTCTTTTCAAGATGAGGGGCAATCCCAACATCATTCATGAGAGAAATGAAATTACCTATGAGGGTTTTTAAAAAATCGTGAAATTCTTGAAAATTTTCTACAAACATCTTCTTTATGATCACCCAAAAGTTTAATATTTCGGTTCAATCTTTTTCAAAAATCAACTATCGCGGTGATCTTCTTTTCTTAAATTGGTTTCGAACCGTTATCTTTAAAATCAACCTTTGTGTTGATTTTCTTTTCCAAAATTATTGTTAAACCAATTCATTTTCAAAATCAACCCTCATGATGATCTCTCTTCAAAATCAACCCTCGTGTTGATTCCCCTTTCAAAGGTCAGCTCTCACGCTGATTATTCCTCAAAATCAACCTCACAGTTGATTTTCTTCCCAAAATGATTTCTCACTTTCAAAATAACATTCTCCTTTTACTTTAAAGATCCCATGTGCAAACACTTTCTCACTTCTCATTTTGCTTTTATCATTTCAAAGGGATAATATAATTCAGTTTTCTTTCCTCGATTTTTAAGCATCAATAAAATTATTAAATTTGACAATATTTTGGCACAATTTTATTTGCGCCTCTTTCCTTTTCACCAAATGTCTCTTGTAAGGAACGGTCTTGAGGATGTCTCTCAATCAAGAAGCCTGTCACCTTATTCCTCGATTATCCTTCTCTGTATTCAAAATTTTCCTCCCTAGTTACACTGGGGCATTTTTTTGAAAAATCTATCTTTACCTCAAAACAATCCTGTATGCAGGCAGAATAAACCAATATCTCATTTTGCATGTATATGCACCCACTTGCATTAATTTTGCATTCATTTACATTTCATGTGCATTTGCATTTCATTTTGCATTAATTCTGCATCCATTTTCTTCTCCTTTAGGTTAAAGGATAAACCTGAATCATTTTCCATGATTTTCCAATTTCTATTCATATTCCCCTTCAGGTTAAGGGATAAACCTGAATCATTTTCCATGATTTTCCAATTTCTATTCATGTAAAGAATGAAATATGATTTTCAAAATTCAATTTCAAAATTCTTTAAATTCATTCATCATTTAGGATAGAACTGCATCATATTTTCAAAATTCCTTTTTAAAAAACTCCAAGTAATGTAAATATCTTCCTCAATCTATCTTCAATCCTTATCAAATCCGATTCATCCTTTCATTTTTTTTCAAAATTCTATTTTCAATCTCAAAGTTCAATTTAACCTTGAGATTTCAAATTCATTTTTTATATTCAAATTCAAATCAGATTTCAAAGTTCAAACTGACTTTGAAATTCCAAAATTCATGTTATATTAAAAACTCCAACTCAAAGTTCAATTTAACTTTGAGATTCCGGATTTCATTTTCTAAAAATTCAAGTCTCAAATTCAAAGTCCAATTTGACTTTGAAATTCATTTATATATTCAAGATTCTAAATTTCATTTTCCAAGTTCAATTTAAAACTTGGAAGTTCTTAATTCAATTTAACAACTCCAATTCTCCTTTAGGATCCAGGATTCAACATTCATATCGGATCTCAGACTTCAGATTTAAATCCATCTTAGGGTCCAGAGTTCAATTCCACTTTTGGCTCTCAGACTTCAGATCCAAATCTACTTTAGGATCCAAAATCCAATTCCACTTTTTGGATCTCAGACTTCAGATCCAAATCCATTTTAGGATCCAAAATCCAATTCCACTTTTGGATCTCAGACTTCAGATCCAAATCCATTTTAGGATCTAGAATCCAATTCCACTTTGGACCTCGGACTTCAGATCCAAACCCATTTTAGGATCCAGAATTCCATTCCGTCTTGGTTCTCAGATCCAATATCCATTTTAAATTTCAGATCCAATTTAGAGTTCAGATTCAAAGATCCAGACTTTGAATTATATCTTGGAATCTAGATTTCAAATCAAGTTCTATTTTCAATTCCAACTTTCAAAACCAATTCCATTTCACTTCCAGGTTTCAAATCTAAATCCACTTACAGATCATATCTGGATTTCTTAAATTCATTTCTATACCATTTGACTTTCTCAGATCCATTTTAAGATTCAAATCCAATATCACTTCGAAATTTCATCTTCTTCTTCTCCTAAATCCATGATTAAATTCAAAGTCCATTTCTGACTTTGAAACTTCATTTCTAAAGCTTCAAATCATTCTTTCTCAAAATCAAGATTCATTCTTCCAAACTCTGATTTACTTCAGACTTAGAACTTCTCTGATCTATCTCAAGTTCTAAAGTTAGATTCAATCATTTCTTCACTCCCTTATCAAGTTCGTCTCAGAATAACTTGGAAATTTTCAAAATATCTTTCAAAAAGAGCATACATCCTTCCATTGCACAAGCATAATTCTTTGTGCATTTATATCTTTTAGAGTTAGAATAAATTCTTAGATTATATTTAGGCAAAGCAAAAGGCATAGATTCGATCCTTGGTTCGATTACCCCTGGTAAAGGCACCAGGAACGGTCGAACCTCGTACCGACGAGCGAATCCCGTCTCTCAATTTTCTCGCAATGATTTTCAAAACGGAGGCGAGTTAAATTTCTAAATATTTTTCAAATCAAGGTCAAGTGAGACCGCGCAAAAGAGTTTCTCTTTCTCTTTTTTCTTTCTTTTCTCTTATCTTTCTCTTTTCTTTCTTTTATTTTCCTCCCTTCAAAAATGAGGAAAATAGAGGTTAGAAAAGGAAAAGAGAAGGAAGAGAGAGAAACCACAAGAGGAAAAATTTTGTGATGATCACAGTTTTGGCGACCGTGATGGGACACGTCTTCGTCCGGTTGAATCTATGCCTTTGCTTTGCTTAAATATTTTCTAAGTCTTTATTCTTCTATGTCAGCTACATTTTCATGCAAACCTTAGGAGCCTAGACTCTGTCCTAAGCTGACATTATTACATATAGGATCTAAGAATGGTTTGGTAGGACTATATAGAGGAGATTATTTCATGTTCACATTAGACTTAGGTCTTAAATACAACTCTCTTCAATTTTAGGGATTGAATGTAAAAAATGTATGCAAGTGTATGCTTCTATTCATTTAAATTCTATCTCTTTAGGACTTGCATTAGAGCCTTCTAGATTTATCTGCATGTTGATCATATTTTGAAAAACCTCCCTACCTATATTGTCCCGGTTTTCACGTTGCTGGGCTGTCTCACTGAACCATAGTTCGGGAAAGAGCCTCACAACTGGACCACTTATTTGGGTTCTCGCCCCCCTACCACGTACCTAAGGGCCATAATCCGAGGTATATCGGTAGGTGCTCAAGGATGTTGGGAAGCCCTTACCTTAGAACCGGAGAAATATCTTATATGCCACGTACTTCGAGCTTCGGCTTGAGTATATGGGCATACCTTGATTGGAATCAGATGATCTGAACCATAGAGTTAGGATTAAGGTCCTACAAGCTATTTCAAATATGGCATTTAGAGTCAGCCTTTAGGGAGTGCTGTGTGCGCATCCTTGTTTGTGCAGTTATGATTGTATAATATCTTCTTGTATGCTCCTGTATATATCAAAACCTTCCCTAAAAACCCTGGGTATACTATTCAAAACTTCCCTCTATTTTCAAAAACCCCGGGTGCATATCTTCCCTTTACCTACATTCTTTTCTCTTCTGTATGTCAAAAATTTTCTTAAAAACCCTGGAAAGTCTTTTTCTGAGTCCCTTGATCTTTCAAAATTTTCCAGGATTCATGTCTGTTCTCTGCTTTCATCAAAAGTCTATCCATAAGTCCTGCAGTCTATCTAATTTTCTCCTTCTCTTGCCTCAGTATCATTCCGATGACATCCGAATCTCCCGATGCTATCTTTTCCTGGGATCATATCTTCTGTCGAATAAGGGATGAAACCCCAGATCATCGAGTTATCCAGTCTCGTTCCTTCTTCCCTCGGTGGCATTATTTCTGGTTCGCCACTTTCTCGCATATGTTCGCGGACCACTTAGATGATTGTGGATTGGAGATGGCATCGGCAGTTGGCAAGCGAATCATCAACGGCAGTCTGATTCAAGCTATGGCAGAACGGTGGAATCCGCGTACCTGCACATTTTGGTTTCCATGGGGAGAGATGACTTTGTTAATGGATGAGTTCAGTGACATCATGGGGTTGCCAGAACCAGCTGGTCAGCCAGACGACTCGGTCGAGCAGCAATTCCTGATCAATGTCAAAGGGATAGATGTTCGAGAAACATTAGCCAGAGCTACAGGGAGCAGATCTTGGCCCCTCACGGAGATCAACGGAAGTCAGTACATCGACCTGTTCGGACTTTATCACAAGTATGGGGCCTACGAAGAAGTCGATACCTTGTCTCGAGCAGCTAAAGAAAGAATTCAGCATGCCATGGTCCTATGCACAGTGAGACTAGCATTCTTTCAGGATCAGAATTTCATCGATGTCAGAGTCGCCCAACTCTTTCGAAGATGGGGAAGCAAGCAGACCCGTCAGCTTTCGGTGTCCATGGCAGCTCTAGCCTTTCTCTACAGAGGCTTTGCTCGTTTCGCTCTCAGAGAAACCATTTTGGTGGAAGGATGCACGTATGCCTTGCAGTCATGGTTCATGTGACATGTGCCGTCAAATGCCAGTTCTTTCAGATTCAGCGGTAAGCAGCCAAAGTCAGCCATTCAGTGTCGAGCTTTGATCGAGAAACTGCATCAGGAGGAGATCATTTGGGACTTCTTCGACAGAAGAGAGACCATTATTCGATACACCTATGCTCGTGACAAGCGCTACAAATTGCTCGGCCCTTTCTTCTGCGTCGACTATCAGCCAGAGAGGTGTCTCCGACAGTTCTCGCAGCGGCAGATTCGTGTCAACACCCGTTTCTCGACGGGCCGCATGCCAGAGTTCGATCTACGGTCGGATCAGTGGTCTGGGGTATACCATGTCACCAAATATATTTGGGACTCTTTCATTCCTTTGTCTATATTTTCTGGTCCTAATGTATCACCAGAGTATCAAGAATGGTGGCAAACTGTCTGCCCACCTTTTCTTTGTATTTAAATTTTGTCATCAATGAAAATGCAAACTTTTGTTCCAATAAAGAGCTTTTCATGGCCAAATCTTATTTTGTTTTATATGGTTACAATCCTCGGGGACAACATCATCCCCAGTGATGAGACTTCTCCCTTATATTTTTTTCTTCGATTATCTCTCATCATGATAGACGACCCCGCCTAGGTCATAAGGCACATTTTCGTTGCCACAAAATGGTGACACAATTATTGCAAAATTTGTAATGACTCAATCCTGGTAATGGGATAACTTGTTGAAATCGTCTATCAATTCCTTCTTTCATGTCCTTTTTTTCAAAAGGTCGCTTTTTCAAAAATTACTCCAGGCTCTAACCATTCTTCTACCTTTATACAGAAATCATCTGGCATTGTCAAAATGGTGCAAACCAGAGCAGGAAAGGAAACTGCCCCTCAGCACAGCGACAACGAAGTCGAGGCAGTCAGCTCTCCTAAGTCAGTCAGAGGGCAGAATCAGAATCATACCGATGATATAGACCCCGCTATGTACAACCTGTTCAAAAGAATGATGACCAGAATGATGTCAGAACAGGCTAAGGCCAGTCAGAAGGAGGTTGCTCCGAAAAGCAAGCCAAAGAAGAAGGCTGTAAAGAAACCAGTCAGGATTGTTAGAAAGAAAGTACAGCCTGACACCATTTCTGAAGAAACGGAGTTAGTAGAAGAGGAATCAGATGAGGAAGAGCAGTTTGTTTATCATCAGAATCCTCCGTCGCAGTTCGTAAAGATCGCTGCAGAGCCCGAATCGATAAACAAGCCCATTTCAGCTAATGATCCGATGCAAGAGCAGATGAAAGAAATGAATCAGGCTATCAAGGATATTCAAGCCAAAAGCAAGGGCAAGCCAACCTACTCTGGCGAAGATTTTTACCATGGCCTAGACGGGGATGACAATCTAGAAAATCTCCCTCGCAAGTTCCTTAAATTTGATGGAACAAGCAACCCTAAGGCTCACTTGGCCACTTTCTATGCCGAATGCGGCCGTTTCAGGAAAGATAATCGAGCATTATTCATCTGTTTTCCTCGCAGCCTAGAGGGTGTAGCGGCCAGGTGGTATGCAGACCACATTAATCCTATCGAACTACGAGAGTTCGATAAAGTTGTCAACTTATTCATTGAGCGTTTCATGTTCAATGTTGAAGCCTCACCAACCCTCAATCATTTGTATAATCTGAAGCAGATTGAGAATGAGAAAGTCAGCGAATTCATCCACAGGTGGAGAAGCACTTGTAACAGAATGAAGGTCCTTATCCTCGAAGAACACGCCCTGCAGATTATTCTGAACAACTTTGCCCAACCCCTGAGGAACCTCATTTCTACCTCGCCTGCCAAATCATTCATCAAACTAATCGAAAGAGCTGAATGGCTCGAGACCGGCCTGGACAATGGTCTTTACGAAGGATATCCTTTTGTCAGAGGGAATCCTGATCAGAAGAAGAAGGCGCACGTCGCCTACTCTGCAGAATTTTCAAATCAGGGCAGCAGCAGCTCTGGCAGCAAGAAGAGCAAGAAGTAACAAGAACTCAGGGCACTCCAGGGCCGAAAGGACAAACTCTGCAGCTCAGAAGGGAAAGTTTGTCAAGCCACAGCCTGTTCAGTCAGCACCTCAGCCAGAAGCGAAACAGTCAGAAAAGCCGAAACACGAGGGTTGGAGTTATGATCGAGAGTTCACAGCTCTGGAAAAGTCCCGCGAGGACATCTTGGAATATATGATGTCAAAAGGAATGATTAAACTCCCCAAGGTAGTCGATCCTCCCGTTGCTATGGGAAAATGGACTGATAAGTTATTCAAGTTCCACCGGACTGTCGGACATGACACAGAGCACTGTTTTGTCCTAAAGAACATCATCCAGGATTGCATCGACAAGAACCTGTTAATCGAGGATGAAGAAGAACAACCGAAAATCTTGTCCAAACTATTTCCCAAGCATTCAGCTTCGGTCATCACGGAGCAGACATTTGCTCTTCAAGGTAGCATTCAACCATGTTCCAGCCAGGACATTCAGGATCAACATCAGGTCCTCGTCCTCCGCCAAGCGCAGTCTTCCACCAAGAGGGTGGATATTACTGCATTTTCCAGCAAACCAACAAAAACAACAACAGAAATTGCCAAGATAGTTACCAGGATCCCGAAGCGCTTTATCAAGGCAGCTTCGAAGAGAGAAGAGGCTTCAGGGTCATTACAGAAGCCGATTACTGCTTTATCCAACATTTCTATCATGGATCTGACCCACGCTTCACCTGAGCACCAGCAAGTGTTAGAGGATCTGCTCAGAAAGATCAAGGTCAAACCCAGCACAACGCCACAGGATATGGCTCAAATCGTCAATCAAGCAATGACGAATGCACCAATCACATTTTCGGATGAGGATTTGCTAAAACCTCATTCGTTTCACAACGCACTTTACATAGTGGTGCGAACCAGGGGCATGACAGTCCCCCATGTGCTCGTCGATGGAGGCAGCAACCTCAATATCTGTCATGAGATGACGGCTAAGGCTTTGGGACTGAAAGAAGAAGAATATACCCCATATCCGATAACGATCTACGGTTTCGACAACCACGGACAGACGACCAAGGGGAAGATATTCCTCGAAATCTTCATCAATTATTCGGTACACACTGTCCTCTTCCACGTGGTCAATCTGCCGCCTACGTATAATCTATTGCTTGGACACACTTGGATCCACAACGCCAATGCTGTTCCATCAACCCTACACCAATGCATCAAGTGGTCGAAGGGAGGCATGATCACTACGGTCCTAGGAGAGGATCCAGAAGAGCGACTCCCGCAGCCGATGATTCCCCGTCCTACTTTCACCGCCGACATCCCGAGCATCTGGGAAGTCGATGAAATCAATTTAAGTGAAAGCTTGGACATGATGAAGCTGAAAGAAGTCCAGCCAACAGAAAATGTTGCAGCAGTGGTTTAGTGGCAGGGACCTCGCTTCTTTAAGCTAGGTGGGCGCCTCGACTGCACTTCCTTCCAGAATCACCTTCTTTTCCCTCAATTCTCAAAAGCTAAGAGAGGATTTGATCTTCTAATGAAGCATGGTTATCAACCCTTCAGGGGCCTGGGCAGAAATGAAGATGACATTATGGAACCGATCGTCCCCGCTCAGCATATCGAAGGTACAGGCTTGGGTTTCACAGGTCAATCATCCGGCAAGAAGACCATTTTCATCAAAGGAGCACAATGAAGACAATGCCAATGTTTTCTGCTTTTTCTTTCCTTTTTTTAAGTCATCTTGTAAGGGGCAAAAGATCCGCCCCAGTTTTCTTTCTTTTCTTCCGTCATCTGTAAATACCAGAGTTACTTAAATCAATGAAATTTTTCCTATTTCTCATCTTGGTGTACACAGATTCTTTGCTTACATCATTTTCCATGATTGTCATTCTTTTTCTGTACAAAAGGCTATTTTTCAAAACCTTTTTTCTCAAAAACCTTCTTTGCGCTTTCAGATTGCCGGAATCATGGCTCCTAAATCGCTCAAAAAGCTCGTCGTCAATACCAACTTTTCTCAAAATAAATCCAAACCGGCCAGAATCCGCAAGGCAAAGGCAGGGGCAGAAGTCAGCAAAGCGACAGAGCATATCGAAGAGTTGGCAGAATTCAATTCAACGATTCAAGATTTGCCAAAATTCACCAGTATTCAGAAGCAGGATGAACCATCGCTATTTGTTCAAGACCCAACAAAGGATGTGAACATCGGTTCGGAAGATGATCCGAAAATCCTCAAGATCGGTTCCAGCTTGAATTCGGATGAGAAGGAAAGGCTCGTCTACTTTCTCAAACAGCAGCAGGAAGTCTTCGCTTGGACTTATGAGGATATGCCAGGGTTAGACCCCAAGTTGGTCGAGCACCACCTTATGTTGAAGCCAGATTACAAGCCAATCAAGCAGACTCTCAGAAAAATGGATCCTCGAGTGGCACCGCAAGTTAAAGAAGGACTTGAAGAATTATTAAAAGCAGGATTCATTCGAACCATTGAATATCCAGACTGGTTGGCAAACATCGTGGCGGTTCCCAAGAAGAATGGCAAAGTCTGGATCTGTATCGATTTTAGAGATTTGAACAAAGCCATCCCGAAAGATGATTATCCACTTCCCAACATCGATCTTTTGATTGATAACATGGCAGGCCATGCCATGTTTTCCTTTATGGATGGATACTCAGGCTATAATCAGATCAAATTAGCCGCTCGTGACCAATCCAAAACTTTCTTCACCACGTCTTGGGGTACGTTTTGCTATACGGTCATGCCATTCAGGTTCAAGAATGCTGGGGCAACCTATTAGAGAGCAATGACAGTTATCTTTCATGACCAGATGCACAAGAATATGGATGCATATGTGGATAACATCCTGGTCAAGTCAAAACAAGGAGAGGATCATCTTGATGCTCTCGGTCAAGTCTTCGAAAGACTTATTCTCTACAAGTTGAGACTCAATCCACAGAAATGCATCTTCGGAGTAGAGTCAGGCAAGCTACTTGGCTATATGATCAGCAAGAAAGGCATAGAGATAGATCCTGCCAAAGCAAAGGCGATCATTGATATGCCGCCTCCCACTAATCTTAAAGAGCTGCGAAGCCTTCAAGGTCGCATTCAGTCAATTCGACGTTTTATCTCTAATTTGGCCATGAGATGCGAGCCCTTCAATCAATTGTTGAGAAAAGAAGTGAAGTTTGAGTGGGGACCAGAATGTCAGATCTCATTTGAGCGCATCAAGCAGTATCTTCTCAATCCACCAGTTCTGAAGCCACCAGAACTTGGAAAGCCGCTTCTCTTGTACGTCTCCGTCAATCACAATGCTCCCTTATTCCCTCAGGCTTGACTTCCAATGTACTCATAATATGGCTGAGTATGAAGCTCTAATACAAGACCTTAAGATTTTGCAAGACTTTGATGTCAAGAGAATACATGCCTTCGACGACTCATTACTTGTTGTCAGTCAAGTTAATGCTGAATGGCAAGTCAAGGATTCAAAGTTAATCCCTTATCAAAAGATTGCCTTAGCTCTCATAGGCAACTTTGAAGAGTTTCAGCTCAACCATGTTAAGAGAGAGTACAATCACATAGCAGATAGCTTAGCCTGCTTAGGCTCCATTCTGTCTTTTAAAGACTGTGAGTCCTGTCGTTCCTTCGAGATCGGCAGACTTGATCAACCTGCCTACATTCCAGCAGAACAAGTGAACCAAGCCATTCAGAAAGAGAAGCCTTGGTACCAAGATATCAAAAATTTCATTAAAACCGGTAAATTTCCATCGAAAATGCCAAAAAAGGAGCAACACGCGGTTCAGCGCATGTCAGCCCGTTATTTCATCCTTGCCGATACTCTTTATCGCTGTGGATTCAGTTCTGAGTACGCCAGATGCTTAGATAAATATGAAGCCATGGAAATTGTCCGAGAGGCACACGAGGGAATTTGTGGTGGTCACGTCGGCTACCAAACGCTCGTCAAGCAGATTATCCGGGCAGTGTATTACTGGAAAACCATGCAGCAGGATTGCCACCAATTTGTAAGGAAGTGCGTCAAATGTCAAATGCACGCACCTTCCATCCATGCGCCAGCCGCATACTTGCAATCCGTGGTCTCTCCTTGGCCTTTTTCGATGTGGGCCTTCGACGTAGTTGGTCCGATCGCTCCGTCGCCTTCTAATGGTCACCGATATTTCCTCGCAGCTACAGAATACTTCACCAAATGGGTCGAAGTTGTAACTCTGCGAACAGTAGAAGGCCGACATGTGGTCTCGTTTATCCATAAAAATCTTCTTTGCCGTTTCGGCATCCCACATGATATCGTGTCAGACAATCGCAGCCACTTCAAGAATGAGAAGATGAAGACTTTCTGCTCGAAGTTCAGGATTCGTCACCACTTCTTAGCTCCTTACTATCCTCAAGGAAATGGCCAGGCAGAGGCCACCAACAAAATTTTGATCTGTATCCTGGAAAGAACAGTGGAGATGGGCCGCGATTGGCACGAAAAGATACATGATGCACTTTGGGCATACCGAACCACCATTCGGACTCCAACCAATGCTATTCCTTCAAAGCTCGTCTACGGGACCGAGGTAGTGTTACCTCTCCACGTTCAGAAGCCTGCACTCAAGTTTGCATCGCTCATCGAGCTTCCGCTGGATCAGTATCAACAGCAGAGGTTGGTACAACTTGATCTATTAGATGAGAAAAGGCTCAAGGCAGCGGAGCACGCTCAGGCCTATCGTCAGAGGATAGCTCGGCACTACGCCAAATCAGTTATTGAGAGAAGATTCTGAGTCAGTGATCTTGTGCTCAGATCAACAGCTCATCTCAAGCATCGGCCGAAGGGCAAGTGGTCACCCAACTGGGAAGGCCCTTATGTGGTTAAAGAGGCGCTGCCCCGCAATTCCTATCGTTTGATCAACGCAGATGGAGTGAAGCTGCCAGATCCTATTAATGCTGTACATTTGAAAAGATTTTACACTTGAATTGTTCATCATGGCCTTTTGTACTATTCAAAAGTCTTTCAATAAAGCAATAATCTTCTGTCCTTCTCCCTGATACTGGGGCATTTTATTATTGGTCTATACTTATCCTCCTTCATCATAATGCAGGCAGGATCAGACGAATCTTTTTCTAAAAATCTTACCAATTCTTTGTTAACTTGGTTATCTTCATTAAATTGCGTTCATTTCGTTTTTCTTTTTATCTAATCAAATTTTATCAACTTATTGTCAATTTTATCAATTTATCAAATTTCATTACGTTTTATTCCTTTATCTTTAAAAAAAAAAACAACAACCCCTTTCAGGTTAAGGGATAAGCCTGATGCCTCTTTCCCATGAGGTATTCTTTTATTTATATTGTCCCCTAAGGTTAAGGGAAAAACCTGACCCTCGTTGTCCGAGGTGTTCCCATTCAGGATAAGGGATAATCCTGATACCCCTCATAGGAGCATCGCTGCTACCCGTGAAAATTCTTTTCAAAACAAAGTTTCAATAAATCTCTTTAAATTCTTCTCCATTTTTATAAATTTTATTCTTCTTCAAATTAAGGGATAAATCTGAATTATTTCCCAAAAATTCTTCAGTTCACCTCCAATTTTGTTCTATTTTTCCTTAGGATAGGGGAAAATCCTGAAGCCATCATAAATAAATTCGGATCTTAGGCCACCTTGGGTCAAGGATCTTGAATGAATCTCTCATCTTCATCGTCAAATATCTATTCATGCTTTTGTCAATCCTTCGAGTTCCGATTACCGGGTTGGAATCGTTTCCTTCCCATCTGAGTTCTGACTCAAGATTTCATTTTTTCCATTTTATCATTATTTTTTTTCAAAAAACCGAGTTCCGACTCGGATTTTCCTTTTGTATATTCTTGTTCGTGAAGTCTCAAGTTCCGACTTGAACTTCCTTCTGAATCCAATGTTCGTATTGGACAGATTGTTGTATTGAGAATTTGAGTTTCTAAACTCAATTCTCACTCATTTCTTATATTTGAAAACCGGGTTCCGACTCGGATTTTCCTTTTTGTATATTCTTGTTCGTGAAGTCTCAAGTTCCGACTTGAACTTCCTTCTGAATCCAATGCTCATGTTGGACAAATCGTGGTGTTGAGAATTCGAGTTTCCAAACTCAATTCTCACTCATTTCTTATATTTGAAAACCGGGTTCCGACTCGGACTTTCCTTTTTGTATATTCTCAAGTTCCGACTTGAACTTCCTTCTGAATCCAATACTCGTTTTGGACAGATTGTTGTATTGAGAATTCGAGTTTCCAAACTCGATTCCCACTCATTTCTTATATTTGAAAACCGGGTTTCGACTCAGACTTTCCTTTTTGTATATTCTTATTTTTTTTTCTCTGAAGTCTCAAGTTCCGACTTGAACTTCCTTTTGAATCCAATGTTCGTGTTGGACAAATCGTGGTGTCGAGAATTCGAGTTTTCAAAATCAATTCTCACTCATTTCTTATATTTGAAAAACCGAGTTCCGACTTGGATTTTCGCTTTTGTATATCCTTATTTTCTCAAAAGTTCCAACTTGAATCTCCCTGTCAATCTAATGCTCGCATTTGGATCGGAGTTCTCCTTGAACTTTCCCCTTCAGGATAAGGGATAAGCCTGAAACATCGACAATCATCCTCGCATTAATTCTCAAGTACCTTCGAATGTCGGTCTCATTTTCAACTCTCCTTTTGAAAAACCCAGTGCTAGTGCTGGTGTGCATTTCGAAAACCCAGTGCTTGTGCTGGTGTGCGTTTTCGAAACCCAGCGCCCGTACTGGGACATTTTTGAAATCCAGTGCTCGTACTGGTATGTCTTTCAAATCCAACGCTCGTGCTGGTACATTTAGCGCTCGTGCTAGTACCTGGCTGACTGATCAGTTAGCCCTCCAGGTTTAGTCTTTGCACTAACCAATCATTATCATTCAAGTTCTAAATTCTCAATTTCAACCTTCGGGTTATCATTTTGTCAAAAATTCAAATCTTTTTCTCTTGCGAAGGACCCTCTTCAGGGAGAGTTCGAGGGAGCTCGTT
Organism: Nuphar pumila; assembly: GCF_984573655.1. Classification (NCBI taxonomy): domain Eukaryota; kingdom Viridiplantae; phylum Streptophyta; class Magnoliopsida; order Nymphaeales; family Nymphaeaceae; genus Nuphar; species Nuphar pumila. Next base: position 84,662,588 of record NC_143254.1, on the reverse strand, counting down.
CCTTTCGCATATAACCATCTTTCGTTCGCAAGAACCTTCTTCCGGAGGAGAGTTTGAAGGGACTCGTTTTCTTCGCGAACAGTTTGCAAAACAACAACCAACTTTTCACAAAAGAACCTTTTTTTTATAGGGAGAGCTTCGACGGAAGCTCGTTTCTTTTTGTGGCCCCCATCTTTCTCATCTTTGGCCAAACCCCTTCACAGAGGACCCTCTTCTAGGGAGAGTGTGATGGACTCGTTCCTCTGTGATACTTTCTCAACTTTGTTTTTCGGCCTCCTTTCCATAAGAGAAGCCTAGAGATAGGGAGTTTTGACGAAAACTTAATTTCTCTTCGAAAGTTTCGTTTTGCAAACCCCTCCTCTTTGGGGAAGAGAGGAGTATTTCCAACTTCCTGTTCAGGTAAGGGCTAAGCCTGAGTCTCTCTTTTTGGGGAAAAAGAGAGGAGAATTTTGTCACGGACATGTCGATACGATATCAAGCGATCTCTTTCATCAAGGATTTTAAGAAAATTTTGCCGACTTGTTATCAAGTCATTGTTGATCTCAAAATTTTCATCATATAAAGAACTACCCCAAACTATCTTTAGTATTATTTCCAAAGGAGCAAGACTTTTGCGAAATGAGAACTGAATTCAAACTTTTTTTCTGTTGGTCAACCAAGAGGATGAAGAAAAATCTTCGATATGACCGGTAAAGGAAAATTCGATGATGTTAAAAAGCCATGAGCGAATTGATATTGATCATAGCTGTGGCACATTCTTAAAGACCATTCTTTGGCAATAAGACAGTGGAAATATCCTGGGCAGTAAAAAAGGAACCTATCCAATCCATATCTCCCCAGTCATTTGAGCTGTAAATCAAATATCCGCAAAAGAGATTTCTCAATTGTCGTCAAGATGAAGACGAATTATGCGAGTTAGATCTCCGGGGCCAAAGAAGATTTGGATCATCTTCGAGATGAAGGAGTTTGTGAAGGATCCTTCCAGGGAAAGTTCAGATCACCGTCGAGATGAAGGCGAATGTGATGGACCTACCGACAAACCCTAAAAGATATTTGATTTCTGCTACCATCTAGAGAATTTTTGAACCTATATCATCAAGCCTAACCCCTGAGAAAAACAAGGATCGGAACATCTCGAAGATGAAGGAGTTTGTGACGTACCCTTCCCTTGAGAAAGAGAGAAAAGTCAAGACATCTCCAAAATGAAGGATGTAAAAAAAAAACCCAAGAAAACTCCATGACTCAAAAAAGAGTGAAAAAAAAAGATCATCATGGAAAATGCCCAGGATATCAAACTGCCCAAAACTGTTAGGAATCATCTTTATCTATGTGATATTCTTTTATCAATGCCTTTTCACTCAAATGATTTTATGAAGCCGAGAATGTTTCCTCTCTTTTCATATCAAGGAAATTGATATCTTCCTTAAAGAAACTCAACAGCAACAAATTTGAATTTGATTCTTGATTCTACAGAGTTAGCTCCATTGGAGCTAATACTCTAAGTAGAAAGAGGTGATATTTTCACATATATGCAAAATTCAATCATTTTAGATCAACCACAATTTTTGGCATCTTATTGGCAATATTTTCTCATTATCCCAAAATGAAGTGTGAACTTGATATTCGTTTTGACGTATCCTGACGTCATCCCTCCTTAGGACTGAAAAGTCCTTTCCTTCCGTTTGATCTAAGCGCTCTCAGATTTGCACACTTCCCTGTGTTCTCCACTCTCCCGCCATAGACAGTTCCCGCTCAGGATAAGGGTTAAATCTGAACCTTTTGCAAAAGGTCTGTTATTGTCAAAAGCTATTTTCAGTCTCAGCAATGAGGCGCCCAAGAACAACCCCTTTTTCAAGCTTTAGGGACCCTCATTTTCATTCTTTTGCAAACACCTCTTGGACTTGTTGTGCAAAGTCTAGAGGTCCCATCGCAGTTTCCTCGCTCCTCGAGGTATCGCCCAAACCTTCTGCGAGAAGTCGTCTGTTTTTAGAAAGCTGATTTAGTCTCAATAATGAGACGCCCCAGATCATCCCATTTCCAAAGCTTTAGGGAATCCTTTGTTTTTCTCTTCTCGCAAAACCCCTTCTGGATTTGTTCGTCCAAATTCTGAAGGTCCCATCATGGTTTCTTCATCCAAGGATTCCGTAGGGTCGCCCCTTTTAGGTTAAAGGTTAAGCCTAAGCCTCGCTCTGCGAGGTATCCTTCCATTCAGGTTATGGTTAAACCTGAGTCTCATCTCGACTGGATATCCTTTCTAGTCCCACCACGGTTTCGTCATTTAAGGACTTCGTGCGATTTCCCCCCCCCCACTTAGGTCAAGGGTACAACCTGAATCTCGCTTTGGCGATGCATTTGTTGTTCCATCACGGTTTCTTCACTCGAGGATCCTGTATGGTCGTCCCCTTCAGGTTAAGGGTTAAGCCTGAACCTCGTTCTACGAGGTACCTTCCGTTCAGGTTTGGGCCAAACCTGAACCTCGTTTCGACGAGGTAAATCTCCCATCCCATCAAGGTTTTCCTTACGAAGGAATCCATACTCTCTATACATCCATCCAGGGAAGGATCATGCTTGAATTTCATCTCACGAGGCATTTCTCTCAAAATGTCCCATCGAGGTCTGCTTATATTCCTTTCCCCATCCGAATCATCTTGATATATCTTCGTCCCATCCAGGTTAAGGGCTAAACCTGAGTCATTCCAAGAGTTGATCTTGTCTCATCCATGAGATTTGATCCAAATTCTTGTCTTTCATCATTCTGAGATCTTTTCCCAAAGTCCCGTCACGATTTCCTCATTTCTATCTATTCAGTCATATCATTTTCGAGGATTTCGTCTCCCCCAAGCCATTCAGGACAAGGCTTTAAGCCTGAAAAGCCATAATTCTTCCACTCCCAGTTCAGATCTGCTGACTGGGGCATTTTCAAAATTTGGAGTGTTATCTTTGCCACTAAGTTCGGTTTCTTACCGGCTTAGTAACAAAGAGGGGCATCTGTGAACACTCCAAAATTTTCAAAATCTTTTAAAATATTTCCTTTTCGCCCCCTAATATCATTTTCTGAGCAATTAAGCCACTTTTAAATCTAAATTTCAGTCCATTTCTCAAGTTTTGCTGAAATTAAATTCATTTTATATGTTTAAATTGATTTTGGATCCAGATCCATTGTCCAGATCCAAAATTGAGTCTCGTTGTCCAAATTTTAAATTAAAATTACAGAAAATACCAAAAATAGTTTTAAATAGCTCGGACAGTCCCTCTGACATCTGTTTAGGATCCATCACGTTGTATTTCTCGATTCGAGTTTCAAAACTTAGATCCGAACTCATTATTCTGAAGAATTTTCCCCAAAATGGCCTGAAGTTATCGAAAATACACTTTTGTAAATATTTTCTCAGAAAAATACAAAAATTTAGTGCTTAAACTTTGTTTTTATGAAATCTTAATTTTCTATTACAAAAATACAAAAACATGGAAAAATGATGGAATTTTTGCCAAAAAACCTCTTGTTGAACCATTTTTTTTACAAAAGTTCTTTCAAGGGGGTCTTCTTTTGGAAAATTGGAAAAGAGGCAAACGGCCTCTTCCCCGCGCACTTCCCCTCTCAGCCTTACCCTCCATCTTCAAACAACCTCTTCTCCCTCAACCTCTCATCTTCAACCAACAGCCCCTCTCTCGAATGCTCCTCTTCTTCTTTAAAAGGGGAGCACGCAAGAGGAGGGGGATCGGGTTTTTCCTACCCTTCCACCTTTCTTCTCCTTCAGAGATCCGTCTCTCACCACAGCGCCTCTTTGTTTAGAATTCCTCTTTCCTCTTCATTCCGGTTCTGAAAGGAAGCCCCACTTCGAGCTGAAGAAAGGTTCTCTCTCTCTCTCGCTCTGAAGAAAGAACTCCTCTGCGGTGGCCTGAAGGAAATCAACCTCACCGCGATCAGAAGTAGGTGCCTCATCCCCTCCTCTTTGTCTTTCATTTCATTCAATTTTTTTTTTTCACCTTCGCTCCCCGATATCTCTTCTAATTTTCCGACTATGAACCCCTTAATGCACCCTTAGAGGAGCTGGGTTGCTTATAGCAGTATCAACTCCTCTTCTGGGCAATAACAAAGGAATTGTTATATTCCAACACTTTAATTCCTGGTTTGCGTTGTTGTTTCCTGTTTCGTTTGATATTCAACATTAATATATTTTAAATTTTGTTGGTTTTCCAAACTGTAGTCCCTGTTCCTGTTTCTTTACTATTTTCAATTTGATCACGGCGTCTACTTAGCTACGGTCTCTGTTTTACTCATGTCTCGATTCCTTTTTTTTTTTTTTTTCGATTTCTGTTTCTGGTATAATTTTAAAGTTTTGACTCTCGTTAATCATTGACTTCCCTGTCGTCGTTTATATTTCCTGTGTCTTCTTGAGAGTCATTTGATATTTAGCCTCTCATTCTTATTATCTCTGAAGCTTGTGTTGCCATTAGCATATTCCCAATAGCATCTGAGTAATTACCCTCTCGTTTTTTTTTTTATATACTATCACTTTTCAATACTGGGAATTATTGTTTTAATATAATCTGGGAATTGGATCAGCAATGCAAAAGCCCCAGGTGTGGCTCAAACTCTGCTAATTTTCCTATTTATTATTTGCTATGGAGTTCCCTAAACTTTTTAACACCATCAGGTTTGATCTCTCATTTGAATAAAGCATCACTCATCATCAGCAATCATTCGAATCGGTAAGTCCCATGGAAATCTTTCGCATCTCGCGTTATTTTGAATCGTCTGAGTATTCTTTGATTAATGTTTTTCTGCAATATAGATAAATCTCAGATTTTAGTCCATTTTGAATACCATTTTGGATGATCATAATTGACATTTCATAAGATAGGCATTTTTGGATATAGCATTACTCCCATATGTTCCTTTTCTCTGCAATTCATTCCCATTTCAACGTCTCCATCCGTCTCTTATGCTTGGGTCAGTATCATTGTATACTGTATCATGGTGAATCTTGCATACGATCATTCATTTGACCTATTGTCTTTCATATCATTGCATTATACTTATAGCAAAGATCCATGATCATACTGTGTTCACTGCAAACTGTTGGAGTATCGATCATTAGGGAAACTCACATGACTAAGCCATGCTCAATCTGATCCATGTAGTATTAATCAGTCTTACTTTGTAGAAATTCAGACAATCAAGCCACATCAGACAAGGTTTATTAAACATTTGGTTTTATACCCATGTATTTATTTATACCTTGATGCTCATCCTCCTTGAGCTGGTTCTCATTTGCCTAGAATCTATATCAATGTACATCAAAGCCCCTGGGCTACGACTTCCAAGATTGCGCATCAGTGGGGAACTTCGCTTTGTCAGCAATAATCGTTGTGCAGGAACCAACTTATAGGAATTGGTTTGTCATGAATGAATCATTCACCAATATCTGAAGATAATTCATCAATAGGTTGTCGCTGGGGGAACTACATGGTATTGTGTTTGAAATCCTTGCGTTAAAAATGGTTCGAATGGCTATCATGAGATAAACCAATCTGGGAAAATGAACCGTTCGAATGCCACTGAGAGAGTAGTGTCTACTGATGGACAAGGGCATCTGAGACTTCTGTGAGGAATCCAGATGTTCATCAATAACTCAGAATTCTTTGGATCGGAAGGAGATGATGACTAATACTACCATAGGATCGTGTTCCTGTTTAAAACTTCCTTTTCAAGTCTTCTCTGAGTCAGTCCTTTAACCAGAAGGTGTGGAAGCAGCAAGCATGAAGTTTGTTCCCCTTCTCATAAAACTTTCAGCAATTGGACTTGCTACAAGGTCTTTTCCCAAGGGTTGCTGGTGAGCAATTACAGACTACTTTCCTTCCTTGCCATGCATTGATAATGATGACAGGAAAGTCATTTCGGAGGATCTCTGCAGCAACCTAACAGCCTCCATTACACTGTTGGCACAATCACCCTCCTTACCTGCTATAGCATAATCACATTACTGTCATCCCACTTAATGACACCTGTTACAACCATTCTCGTGCAGCCTTGCTGCATTCGCCCATATAGGCTAGCACCTATGCATATCCCCTCCATGTCTCTTGCTACTATTGTTTGCTAACTGTAGCAGCTAGCATCACTCTCTTAATTCACAACTGCCATCATATTGCAATCACTTGCACGCACCACAGCACAAGTTTCTATCTGCTATAACATAACCACTTCAAACACCCATCTACACCCATATCACTGCCAGCACATTCCCCTGTTCCAGCCTCATTTAACTTGCACAGCACCACCATCTCAGCCATCCCTCAAATACGAGTTTTGCAGTAAGTTCACAGCTGCTGTAACACCCTCCATGTTTTTCAGCTGCACCTTATAGCAGCATGAGCTTCATATCTATAGCCCTCCATGGTCATACATATGCAACGCCATCTTGATTCTCTGTTTTAGCTTTATTTTGAGTAATCACTGACATAACCATTTGCATCATATTTATGAATCTCCTGCACCTCCACTATGTATCTCCCACAAATACCACTCTGCTTACACCACCATCATTCTTATCCACCTATGTTATATACATACTATATATATATATATATATATATATATATATATAGGCATGCCAATATACATATATATATATATATATATATATATGTATATTGGCATGCCTGTATATATATATATATATATATATATATATATATATCATCTCTTGTCTTCTCACATTCTAAATATCTTGGCACATGAGCAATTTTTCCATTAACCTCCGTATGATATGTGCAATGTTCTTCCATTTTCATACTAACCAAACGTTTTGCAGGGAATACGTGGAAAAGGTCATCACTTGGAATTGTAAATCCAATTTTATGAGTTGTAATAAGTTAGGATTTAATGCAGATTTATATTTCCTGTTTTAAATAGAATGAATGAGCATTGTAAATATCATGAATTGCTTGTTTTCATGCATTTTTTCTTTATTTTTCAAAATCTCATTATCGTGAAACACGAATGACACAAGCACCATTTCGTAAGAGGTAATTAATCCTAAGTTGATGATTTACATCAATGGCCATAGTCAGGATGTAAACAAAATTTAGGATTTTTATCTTTTATAAAATAACACTGGATCCACACTGGATCCGTTCTAAAAAATCATCATATTTTCAAATATTTCATCTTTTATCAGGGTTTAACTTAAAATTAATTCAATATATATACCAATGGCCATAGTCAGGGTATATTGAGAGTTAATTTCATTTTAAACTCTATAAAAGCACAAAATATGTTTTATTCTTCACCTGAATTTAAATATAAATTATTATATAATACATTCAATGACCATAGTCAAGGATGTATTATATTTTTAATCTTATTTCAATTCATGTAAAGAATGAAATATGATTTTCAAAATTCAATTTCAAAATTCTTTAAATTCATTCATCATTTAGGATAGAACTGCATCATATTTTCAAAATTTCTTTTTAAAAAACTCCAAGTAATGTAAATATCTTCCTCAATCTATCTTCAATCCTTATCAAATCCGATTCATCCTTTCATTTTTTTTCAAAATTCTATTTTCAATCTCAAAGTTCAATTTAACCTTAGATTTCAAATTCATTTTTTATATTCAAATTCAAATCAGATTTCAAAGTTCAAACTGACTTTGAAATTCCAAAATTCATGTTATATTAAAAACTCCAACTCAAAGTTCAATTTAACTTTGAGATTCCGGATTTCATTTTCTAAAAATTCAAGTCTCAAATTCAAAGTCCAATTTGACTTTGAAATTCATTTATATATTCAAGATTCTAAATTTCATTTTCCAAGTTCAATTTAAAACTTGGAAGTTCTTAATTCAATTTAACAACTCCAATTCTCCTTTAGGATCCAGGATTCAACATTCATATCGGATCTCAGACTTCAGATCCAATCCCATCCTAGTCCAACTCTACACATCGGATCTCAGACTTCAGATTCAAATCCATCTTAGGGTCCAGAGTTCAATTCCACTTTTGGCTCTCAGACTTCAGATCCAAATCTACTTTAGGATCCAAAATCCAATTCCACTTTTTGGATCTCAGACTTCAGATCCAAATCCATTTTAGGATCCAAAATCCAATTCCACTTTTGGATCTCAGACTTCAGATCCAAATCCATTTTAGGATCTAGAATCCAATTCCACTTTGGACCTCGGACTTCAGATCCAAACCCATTTTAGGATCCAGAATTCCATTCCGTCTTGGTTCTCAGATCCAATATCCATTTTAAATTTCGGATCCAATTTAGAGTTCAGATTCAAAGATCCAGACTTTGAATTATATCTTGGAATCTAGATTTCAAATCAAGTTCTATTTTCAATTCCAACTTTCAAAAGCAATTCCATTTCACTTCCAGGTTTCAAATCTAAATCCACTTACAGATCATATCTGGATTTCTTAAATTCATTTCTATACCATTTGACTTTCTCAGATCCATTTTAAGATTCAAATCCAATATAACTTCGAAATTTTATCTTCTTCTTCTCCTAAATCCATGATTAAATTCAAAGTCCATTTCTGACTTTGAAACTTCATTTCTTTTCATTTCAAAAGCTTCAAATCATTCTTTCTCAAAATCAAGATTCATTCTTCCAAACTCTGATTTACTTCAAAGACTTAGAACTTCTCTGATCTATCTCAAGTTCTAAAGTTAGATTCAATCATTTCTTCACTCCCTTATCAAGTTCGTCTCAGAATAACTTGGAAATTTTCAAAATATCTTTCAAAAAGAGCATACATCTTTGCATTGCACAAGCATAATTCTTTGTGCATTTATATCTTTTAGAGTTAGAATAAATTCTTAGATTATATTTAGGCAAAGCAAAAGGCATAGATTTGATCCTTGGTTCGATTACCCCTGGTAAAGGCGCCAGGAACGGTCGAACCTCGTATCGACGAGCGAATCCCGTCTCTCCATTTTCCCGCAATGATTTTCAAAACGGAGGCGAGTTAAATTTCTAAATATTTTTCAAATCAAGGTCAAGTGAGACCGCGCAAAAGAGTTTCTCTTTCTCTTTTTTCTTTCTTTTCTCTTCTCTTTCTCTTTTCTTTCTTTTATTTTCCTTCCTTAAAAAAGGAGGAAAATAGAGGTTAGAAAAGGAAAAGAGAAGGGAGAGAGAGAAACCACAAGAGAGGAAAAATTTTGTGATGATCACAGAAGGGAAAAGAGGGCTCAGGCAAAGGGGAAGACACCTCTCTTTCCCTCTTCGTTGAGTTTTTAAGAGGTTTGCTGGCAGTTATGTGATTTTTTTCATAAACCTTTATTGTTTTCTGAAAATTCTAAAAAGTGCCTCTAAAAACTAATATTTCCTAAAGCACTAATTCCTACATTATTTTACCAAACTAAGCTATATCTATTTTCTAAAAAGTTTTTTCACTTTATTTTTCTAACCTAACCTACTAAGTTGATTGTAAATGATAAACTTTGAAATAAATCGCAAACAAACTTATTTTTCAAGCATTTTCCGTATTTTATTCTTTTCGCATATTTTCTCGAAACTAGCATAAATTTGAGTTTTTAAAACATTTTCTTATGAAATCATGCATAGTTTAATGTGAATAAAACCCTAAAATGTATGCATAATCATTTGTCAAGCGAAAAGAATAAATGGGTAGTTAAACTTCATTTTGACCCAAATACAACCAACAAAATTTATTTGATTCTAACCTAGACCTGAATAGGGACAACCATAAATTCATTGCACACTTAAACGATTTTCGAAGAAAAAACTCTTGTCATGATTCTATTCCCACATATCTTCATATCTAAATTGAGAAATAGGTCTCATACCGGTAATTAAGCCGTGTTCAGTTGGATCTAGCTTTTGATCAGGGCCAGTACCTTCAAATTGGATCATAGCCTGAACCCACTAAGGTTATGCCAAAGTCCGGCCCATTGACATGCCTATTAATGTATTGATCCAATACCATAAAAACTTAGATTAAAGAACACTAGATATTACAAAAAAAAAAAATACAACAGTTATTTGGAGCAAACCCTATAATAGCATGATTCGATTACTTGACCTGCACAGGACTCGATTCTTAGGTTTTGAAAGGTGGGATGCTGCAGTACAATGTGATGGGTAATGATAGATAAGTAGTCTTCTAGTCAGATACAGATGTGTTGCGCTTCGCTGATGAGGCTTCTGAGGATCACGCATCGCAGAGCCTGTTTTTACAAGCGTACTTATGTGCATAGGTGAATTGACAGTCAGTGCACGCAGATGTGTATTTCACTGCAAATACTTGAGCACGCAGGTGCAATGCACACTTTTTTCGGATCTGGCGCACACAGGTGCAAAGGCGCATGCTGGCTCGCACAGCAAGCTCAAGTGCATGCATAAGCTCGCTATGAAACCATGCATGCAGGCGTGCACAAGAAGAATGTGACGCACGCAGGTGCGCACAAACTGGATAGCGCACACGCAGGTGCAGACAGATTGCATAGGTAGCACCTAAGTCCTGCAGACGCCTTCGGTCTCGCGCATAGCTGCAGATGATGTGGTGTGGTAGTGCGTAGGCTCTCGATCAGGCGCAATGGATGATATGTGGTTCCGAGATGCAAATCTCCTCAATTCTGCAAAAAAGATACATGCACTCGGCAATTAACGTGAACAATAGAGAAATAGAGAAAGATGATCGATCAAATGTGATTGCACTCATCTGAATACTCAGATTAGATGATCAAGAGCAAATAGATTTTTGATACGTCGATGTGATGTTCAAATGAGCAGATCAACTGGATGTGTCCATGATCCACGTGCGATCAGATGATTGATGCGCTACTTGAACTCTTCAAGATCACGAATTGATCTAACTAAAGTAATTAATCTAATCTATATGGTCTTACTCTAAGAACTAAGAACTACTTTAAAGACTAGAGACTAAAGAGAAATGACAATTTCATTCATATTTTCAATCTCCTTATTTTTACACAAGAGAGCACTATTTATGGTGCTTACAACATAATGCGCTCTCTAGGAATGGGCGGCCGACACATCAAATCTTGTTGGACATGATCTTATGCATGAACTTGAGATCGCGCCCTCTTTGCCCTGCTGATTGTTGGCCGGCCTGTGAGCAAACTACTGACTCGGGTGGTTGTGGGTGCATGCACGCCAATGCTGACTGTGTGCGCATAGTCGGGTGTGCATCATTCCCTCCCTCTTGAAAACTTTCTAGTCCTCGAGGAAGGAAGCCTAGATATTTCTTACGGACATCGAAATCTCACTCCCAAGTAGTTGTGGCTTCTCCCTCGTTGTCCCATTCTATCAAGTGTTCTTTACTATATTGTTGTGACATCTCTTCTTTTGATTCGTCAATACTCTTGTGGGCTGCCATGAAACAAATGTAAAGGTTTCCTCAAGAGGAGTAGGGTCATGATAGGCCTTCAACCTTGATACATGAAAAACTGAATGCACTAACACCTCTGGTGGAAGTTTCAACTTGTAGGCAACTTCACCGATGCATTCAAGAATTCGATAAGGTTCCTCTGTCGATAGTAAACTTGCCGCATTCGATTTTGAGCTTTTTTGAGATTTTGTTTAAAAAAAGTCTTAAAATATCATCTCTTTGTCTCAATTGTCTATCGATCGTGGAAGACTTGGTCGTGCCATCTTCATAGAGAATTGGTTGAGGAGGTAGTTATAAAACCATATAGTGCTTCATATGGTGTCATTCCCGTGGAAGAATGAAAAGAAGTGTTATAACACCATTCGGCCCATGGTAAGTACTTGACCCAAGTATTTTGCTTTTCACTTGTGAAGAACCTCAAATATGTTTCAAGTGATCTACTGACCACTTCGGTATGTCCATCGGTTTGAGGATGACTTGTTATACTATAACACATCTTGGTGCCCATCAAGGTGAAGTATTCCTTCCAAAACTCACTCAAGAAGATGGGGTCCCTATCGTAAATAATAGTTTTTGGCATCCCATATAGTTTAGACACATTCTCAAGAAAAGTTTGTGTCTCCATTTTGAACAGAGTAAGTACTTGGCAATGGCATGAAGTGGGCAAACTTTGTAAGTCTGTCTACTATCACAAAGATCACTTTTTTCCTCTGTGAAGAAGGAAGCTTCTAAATGAAGTTCATACTTATATCGGTCCATGCGTGTGAAGGAATTGGTATTGGTTGAAGTAAATCAGGAAGTCAGATACCTTCATACTTATTGGCTTGACATACCTGACATTCACGCACATATTTCTTGATATCTTGTTTCATATTTGGCCAATACAACTATGCCTTAACTCTTTGCCAAGTTTTGTGAACTCCCTGATGACCTCCTCTAGAATTATGAAAGTGTTTCAATGTTTCTTTGAGAATAGGTGAGTCATTAGGCAAAACAAATTTATCTTCATAATATAGTTTGTCTCATCTCACTGAGTAATAAGGATGACTATTAGGGTCTTCAAGCAACTCCTTAATAATTTGTTAAATCTTCTCATCTTTGCTTTAAACGCGATTCAATCTTTCTCCTATTTGACAAGTAACCTTAAAAATGACTATGAGAGAATCCTCTCCTAGTCTTTTAGCCAAAGTATTAGCTACTATATGTTCCTCTCCTTTCTTGTATTTGATTTCATAGCCATAGCCCAATAGATTCAATAGCTTTTCTTGTTGAGGTGGTGTTAGAAGTAGCCCTTTTGGTTCTTGAGAAACACTCTCATAAGTGATCAAGAGTGAATTCGTGTCTGATGGTGTCTCACTCAACATGGCCATGTGAGTAGCTCTATATATTCTAAGAGTTTCTTCACCATCTACGACCTCTTCACCTCGAGTGTCATTAGCTTTCAACACCATGGGCTTTTCCGCCTTGATAAATGACATTTTCATGTTCAAGAAATCCTATGTTACGCTCCCTAAGAACTTCAACCAACACATTCCAAGAACAATGTCTGCCCTGTGCATTGGAAGAACAAATAAGTCAAGAATGAGTTGAGACCCTTGCAAATTCAGTTTCACATCCATGCAAAGTTGTGCAAACTTGAGATGGCTTTTATCTCCCACCATGACATCAAATTGATGATGCAAATGTGATTTGCATTTGAGTCTTGGCACTAGGTCTTCTTGCACAAAATTGTGAGTAGATCCTATATCAATTAGGATCTCTACTCTCTTCTCCTTAAGAGTGTCAGACATTCTCATAGAATTTGATGTACCTTTGCTTCCCAATGTGTAACATTGTTCACTTGCCTCTTGGATGAATTTGGTTTCTTCCAAGCTAAGTTATTCATCTTCTTTCGAGTTTTCATCTAACTCGTCCTCTATAACCATTAAACATTTAAGTGCTTTTATCTTGCACTTGTTACCCGCTTTCCATTCCTCGTTATACACAAAACAAAGTCTTTTCCATTTTAACTCATTAATTTGGGCTTGAGAGAGATGTTTGGTTCTAGTGTTTGTACCTTCTTGAAATTTCACTCCCTTATTCGGCATTGGCTTTAAATTTGGCTTTGTACCATAATTCAAATTTGAGAAACTCTTGTGAATTCCCCATATTCATCGTTGCTTCTCTTCAATAAACCTTTCTTGCATCTATGAGGGTTTTGAGCGAGTAACTCATTCTGGATTTCATCTTTCGATCCTCCAAGGAATGCACTCAATAGAGCATCATCATTCCAAGCATCACATAAACAACAAAGATCCTCAAATTGAGCTTTATATTTTTGCATTGTTCTCATTTGGCAAATTTGTTTCATTTCCGCGACATTGGATGACCATACTCATGGCATTCATTTCGCATGTGCGGGTAATCTAGTGTATGAGGTGCACCATATAATGAGTGAACATGATTCATGTGCACGGACCTAGATCATCATATGCCCCATACGGTTGAGCATTAAGCTCAAATGCACGCCCTTCCAAATGCAAACTTGATTGGACCGATCCTAGCCTACTTTTGTTGTGCTGTTCATTCTCATTAAATTCATCATGTGCATGTGTGGGCACACCATGCGGTAGGGTGTTGTGTATGTGCATGCCCTACTGAAGCTCATATTGATCGGATCTAATTTGCACATAGGCGTGTGGTACATAGGCTTGTTGCAAGACATGGTTGTGCACGCTCCTGGAGCGTGCGTGTCATGCTCTTGCACTACCTATGCATAGGACCTATGTAGTTGTACGCCGAGTGTTGGGTCATTGCCTGTCTGTGCACCCTATGAAACTGCATCTGAGTCCTGCATGTGCATGCCCTACTGAAGCTCATATTGATCGGATCTAATTTGCACATAGGCGTGTGGTACATAGGCTTGTTGCAAGACATGGTTGTGCACGCTCCTGGAGCGTGCGTGTCATGCTCTTGCACTACCTATGCATAGGACCTATGTAGTTGTACGCCGAGTGTTGGGTCATTGCCTGTCTGTGCACCCTATGAAACTGCATCTGAGTCCTGCACTGGCCGTTTGTCGTTGGCCTTGAGTTCGCTCAATAACAATGCCAACTGTCATTGTACTTTAGTCAGTTAGTTCTCGATCTCGCTCATCCTACTGTCCACTGCAGCCACCTTGTCTTCCAATGTGCTGACAGGAACAGAGGCTCCTTTTAGATTCTCCTCGAACCGTTGCTGCAACTTCTCTAGTGTTGCGTCCTTCAACGGAGTAGCCTTCGACGTCATGGTGCTCTGATACCACTTGTTGCGCCTCGCTGATGAGGCTTCCCAAGATCACACACCGTAGAGCCTATTTTTACAAGCCCACTTTGGCGCAAAGGTGAATTAACAATTAGCGCACACAGGCACAATGTACATTGTTTCTGGATTTGGTGCACATGAGCACTAAGGCATGTGGTGTGATGCGATGCACACAGGCATGCACAACAAGCTCAGGCACACGCAAGCGCTCGCTATGAAACCATGCATGGAGGCATGCATAAGAGGAATGCAATGCATGCAGGTGCGTACAATCTGGATAGCGTACATGCAGGTGCAAACAGATTGCAGAGGCAACGCCTAAGTCCTACAAACGACTTCGGTCTTGTTTACAGCTGCAGATGATACGGTGCGGCAGTGCACAGGCACTTGACAAGGCGCAATGGATGATCTGCGATTTTGAGATGCAAATCTTCTCAATTCTATAGAAAAGATACATAAACTCAGCAATTAACGTGAACAGTAGAGAAAGAGGATCGATCAAGTATGATTGCACTCATCTGAATACTCGGATTAGATGATCAAGAGCAAATAGCTCTTAGATACGTCGATGCAGTGTTCAAATGAGTAGATCAGTTGGATGCATCTACGATCCGTGTGCGATCGGACTGAATAAGAAGCTGCAGTTGAAGTCCAGATAGATTACAAAAATCAGATTTTGGCGCTAGTAAAAAAAAATTAACGCATACTTAAAAAAAATAAGATTTTAGGATGCATTTACTCAATAGATAACAAAAATATGGATTAAAATATAACACTCCTAAAATCTAAAGCATAAATGAGAAAAGAAATCAATTTTAGCATGCATTTACTAAGAAAATTACCAAAAATATGGATTAATATACAAACCCCTAAAATTGAAAGCATACTTAAAAAAAATACAGATTTAAGATGTATTTACTCAATAAATTATAAAAATATAGATTAAAATGCAAAATCCTTAAAATATAAAGCATACATGAGAAAATAAATCAAATTTAGCATGCATTTATTATGAAAATTATAAAAAATTTGATTAATAAGCATACTTGAAAAAAACTCAGATTTAGGATGTATTCACTCAATAAATTACAAAAATATGGATTAAAATGCAAAACTCCTAAAATATAAAGCATACATGAGAAAATAAATCAGATTTAGCATGTATTCACTAAAAAAAATTTAAAAATATAGATTAATATGAAAACCCCTAAAATTTAAAGCATACTTGAAAAAAAATGAGATTTAAGATGTATTCACTCAATAAATTATAAAAATGTGGATTAAAATACAAAATAATTAAAATCTAAAGTATACATGAAAAAAGAAATCAGATTTAGCATGCATTCAATAAAATATTTTCAAAAATACTTATTACAAACCAAACCCCTAAAATTTGAAGCATAATTAAAAAAATATCAAATTTAGCATGAATTCACTGAATAAATTCTAAATATATAAATTATAATCCAAAACCCTTAAAATCTAAAGCATACTTAACAAAAAAAATGGATTTAGCAAGCATTCACTCAATGAATTATAAAATTAGCAATTAAAATAAAAAAACCCTAAAATCTAAATCAAACTTGAAAAAAAATCAAATTTCGCATGTATTCATTCAATAAATTATAAAATTCTGGATTATAATCCAAATTCCTAAAATCTAAAGCATGCATAAAAAAATCGAATTTAGCATGCATTCATTCAATAATTTACAAAATTTTGGACTAATCCAACATCCTTAAAATCTAAAGCATGCATTCACTCTATTAAATTACAAAAATATGGATTATAATCCAAAACCCTTAAAATATAAAATATACATAAAAAATAGATTTATCATGCATTTACTCAATAAATTATAAAATTATCAATTAAAATACAAAACCCATAAAATCTAAATCATACATAAGAAAAAAATAGATTTATCATACATTCACTCAATAAATTACAAAATTATAGACTATAATCTAAAACTCCTAAAATCTAAATCCTACATAAAAAAAATTAGATTTAGCATAACTTGGGTGAGGATGCTGCAGAAAGCGAATGATGCTCGAGAGAATGCTACCAGTGGTGGTAGGAGCCAGAGAGAGGGACGTCGGTGGTGGCCGACGATGGTGTCCGGTGAACACAGGGAGACGGAAAGAGAGAGGGAGGGAAAGAAAATATAAATATTTTTTGAGAAAAAAAGCCCACGAAAGAGTGAAAAGACAATTTATTTTTGAAATACGTAATTTTTTTTTTCTGGCATACTTTTTTTGTGTGCCAAGAACTGCTTTTTACTGGCACACTTTTATTGTGCCCCAAAAAAAATCTAATACTGGAGCACTTTTATTGTGCATTAGAAAAAATTTATTATACTAGCACAATAAAGGGAAACACGCCAATAAAAGAGCTTTGTCTTGTAGTGACGACTCTGAATGAGCAATACAATTCAAAGTCCAGGTTGATGTGGGGGGCATTCAAAAGAAATGGTCTATGTAATTATTGTGAGCCTGGACCACATAACTTGCCCAATCTTTTCATAGTTGGCAAGACATCTCGTCCGTCGTCCTTACGTTTTCAGCGTAGACTTACCCATGTAAGTATTTTCAAGGGGACCATGGGGCATTCTTGTACCATAACGAGCCTCTCAACTCTCTTTGATGGGTATCGTTCATTTTTAAGATGAACGGACTGACCAGTTCCGGTCTCTTAAAAATTTTCATTTTTTTTGTTCATTTAAGATAGAATAATATATAGAGAACTTGTGGAATCTGCAAGATAAAAATTCTCCCTCTCTCTCTCTATCTCTCTCTCTCTCTCTCTCTCATATTTAATATAATTCTCAATACCCCCAACATCAACACTAACTCATATTGTCGTCACCCTCTCAAGAAAAAAAAACATATAAAAGATGAAAAAATAAGAATAATGAAGTGAATCACAAGAGTTGAGCAAAACAGTAATGACAGAGTAAAAAAGAAAAAAGTCAATATAAGTTGAAGCAAACTATTGTGCTGGAAAGTATATATACTATTTCATTCATTTGGCTGGAAAATATTTAAAATCACGTGTGACCTATGCATGCATATCAATTAAAAGAACTAAGGGATCCAATATATGAGACTTTGTCGTACTGGATCCACTATAAATGGGGTGAAATATATCGTCTGTAAAGCCAAAAGAATAAATGG
The DNA here is from genome assembly GCF_984573655.1 of Nuphar pumila. NCBI lineage: Eukaryota > Viridiplantae > Streptophyta > Magnoliopsida > Nymphaeales > Nymphaeaceae > Nuphar > Nuphar pumila. Next base: position 84,644,739 of record NC_143254.1, on the reverse strand, counting down.
GTCGAGTTAAACTTGATTTTGACCCAAATACAGCCAACAAAATTTATTTGATTCTAACCTAGATCTCAATAGGGCCAACCATAAATTCGTTGCACACTTGACCCATTTTCGAAGAAAAGGCTCTTGTCATGAATCTATTCCCACATATCTTTGTATCTAAATTGAGAAATAGGTCTCGTACCGGTAATTAAGCCGTGTTCAGTTGGATCTAGCTTTTGATCAAGACCAGTACCTTCAAATTGGATCATAGCCTGAACCCACTAAGGTTATGCCAAAGTCCGGCCCATTGACATGCCTATTAATGTATTGATCCAATACCATAAAAACTTAGATTAAAGAACACTAGATATTACAAAAAAAAAATACAACAGTTATTTGGAGCAAACCCCATAATAGCATGATTCGATTACTTGACCTGCACAGGACTCGATTCTCAGGTTTTGAAAGGTGGGATGCTGCAGTACAATGTGATGGGTAATGATAGGTAAGTAGTCTTCTAGTCAGATACGCATGTGTTGTGCCTCGCTGACAAGGATTCTGAGGATCATGCACCGCAGAGCCTGGTTTTACGAGCGTACTTAGGCGCAGAGGTATGTCAGAGTGTTTCAAGGGGACCATGGGTGCTTCTTGTACCATTGGACGAGACCAAATTCCAAACGGATTCGATCTATGTCAGCCATGCCACATATAGTTTTTAATTTAGTATTTTTAAATATTATTTTATTACTTTTTAATAATATGTTAGTAAAAACTACATTTTATATAATAAAACATAAAAAAAGTTTATTAACTAAATTATTCAAAAAATCCATGTTGTCGTATCTTATTTTTTAAAAAAATTGGAACACTCGTTACGAACTCTTAGTCATGTATTGAGTTGTTCCTGTATTTTTGTGACATAGGACTCGACATATTTTGTGTGCTTCAATGGATACGTAGATCCAAATGGTGTTTTGCCAAAATCGATGCCAATCGTCCCAAATCAGTTCTATAGCAATTCGGCCCAATTCAGGGTTGAATCATTTTTTTTTTTACTTTTTTTTTTTTTAATTTTAAAAAACATAAAACTGACCATCGCTAATACTTGGTTTTGCGATGAAATGTAATCCATCATTAATTCATTGCAAAAATAGCGACAGATTCGCGACGGATATGTATCTATCACAAAACCAAATTCGTGCTTATTTAGTGATGGGCTAACGACGGATCATGGTCATCGCTAATCCTTCATAAATTAGCGACGAAAGTAGCGACAAATCGGTTCTATCGCTAATTAGCGATCAAGAAATTGCGACAAACGCAATCCATTGTTAATCCATCGCTAAATGGATTAGTGACGGATAGCGTCTGTCGCTAATCCACATTGTTCTTGTAATGTTCTTTAAGATGGCTATATTCAACCCGTGTAAACGCACAACTGATGCCTCACTTGTAGCCTCTTATTACTTTAGGAAGGCATAGTGTTATTATTGGTTTTTTCATTTTATTACGTTCAATCAAGATACTCATTTTTTGAAGTCGTTTTGGTCATTGTTGAAAACCAAAAACTCCAATTTAGTAGTGCATACCACTCTTACATGGATGGTCAAACAGAGGTCGTCAATCCGACATTGAGAAATTTGTTGCAGAGTCTAGTTGGTGACAATATCAAAACTTGGGATTTGACCCCAAGTTGAGTTTGCTTATAACAATATGGTGAATCAGTCCCCTTGAAAATCACTATTCCATATTGTTTATGATCGTTTTCCTATTCATGTGGTTGATTTGACAATGATTTCTCATGTTGGCACGCCCATGACGGCAATTCAGGATATTGTAGACACTATGAGGAGGTCCATTCTCATGTCAAGAAAACCTTTGAGGATAATTATGGCATCTATAAGTCTCGGGTTGATAAGAGTCGCCCTGATATCATTTTTGTAGAGGGTGATTTGGTCATGATCTATTTGCATCATGAAAGTTTCCCTATTGGCACTTATAGTAAGTTAAATCCATAGAAATTTAGTCATTTTCCGAGTGTTTAAAGTGTTTAGGAAACAATACTTATGTCATTAAGTTGCCTGAAGATTGGGAAATTTCACTTATCTTTAATGTTGTTGATCTATATCCTTATCATGAACAACCCAATTCGTCAAACCAGAATTCTCTCCAGCAAGGAGAGAATGATGAAGGGGCAAAGCGTTCCAGAATCACTTAAGAGACCCAGATCCATGTATACTTGATTCAAATTTGTTGAAGGATGATAGATCCAATTCACGAGCAAACCAAGTTGTGGATCTAGAACCTGACCAAGATGAAAGCAATCTTCAAAGGTTTGTGCGTGGGGATGATGAAGGCATGCCTACAACCCGTCGCCCTAGCCTACTTTTCTTGGGCCAAGATGATGGTTCAATCAGATCGGATCAACAGGTTCACATGGAGATCCATGCCAGATCTGAAACCATTGGGATTAGGGTTTCATCTATAAATAGATGATTTTAGGGAGGGAGAAGTAGTTTTTGGTGGAACTTATTTTTTATCTTTTTTTTTTTTGCTTATTTGCTTTGCTATTTCTCTACATTATTTTTATTGAATATTTTATTGAATTTCAAATGTTGATTTCAATTCCTTTAATTGCAAGCAGATTAATTCTTTGTAGTAATGTTGATTTCAATTCCTTTAATTGCAAGTAGATTAACTGTGTGTAGTAGTAGATCTTCTATAAACCTGTTGGGGGTTTACATCATGGAGGAAGAAAATTTAGCTTGACATATACGAAGAGGGGGAAAAGATTCCATGAAGCACTTTTTTTGTGTGCCAACCTCACCTTTTAATTGAATAAAAACTCTCTTTTGAGTAAGTGTAATAATGAACCTAGATTTTCATGGCTTATATATATCGGCAGTAGAATATGTGAAATAGAGTATGAATCAAGATTTTTATGTTTTTTTTATAAAAAAATCTTAAATTTCATTGAACGGATGTGATCTAGATACTTGGTTTTATATCTCTTGGATCTTCCATTTACAATGCATAAGAAAGATCATAATTCTACTAAATATTCAAGCATCCAAAAATCATATTTTTAATTGAAAATACACTATCCAATAGTCTGATTCCTAGCAGATGAACTGCGCTCAATGTATCTGTAGGGTTGGATTTACAATAAAAGCATAAAAAATGCCTTGTTCACACCCCGGTCGACATATTTTCAGTTAACATATCGTTGTGAATATATATATATATATATATATATATATATATATATATATATATATATATATATATATATATATATATATATATATAGAGAGAGAGAGAGAGAGAGAGAGAGAGAGAGAGAGAGAGAGAGAGAGAGAGAGAGAGGGGGGGGGGTGTTGTCAACTTGGTCAAAGATGGGTGTGAATGCACTTCAACCAAGTCAAGATAGGGTGCAATCACATGGTCCAACGCATTAAGCACCTGATTGAGGCCTTGGGCTCCACAACTGACATGCCTTGTACCCACGATAGAGGAGGGTACTTAATGCACATGTATTTGTACATTCATGTTGCACCTACTCTTTTCACCACTTCAACTAAGGACGGACCCAAATAAAGAGTCTATTTTGTATATATAGCGATATAGCAGTGCCAATGTGAGTGATGGGAACCAGCAAAAGCAAAATAAAATATGCAGATTCGGTTTTTAAAAGTTTCTTTTGTTTTTCTAATGAATACATAAATTTAGGAATTGGCTGTTGGATCGTCTGATTGGACAAGTGATTAGGTTTTATTGTGTTTGAAAAGTTAACACCTAGCCCATATATCTTGAAAAATGTTTGAAGCTTGAAAAAAACGTTTTTAATTGGAAAAAAAAAAATTACCCAATGAGCGTCATGTTGGCGCTCGTTCAGCTTTTGTGTACGGAAGAATACCTCGCGACCCGAGATACTCTTCTGTACAGCCGAATGAGCGCCAATGTGACGCTCATTCGGACCCCCGAAGATGCGAGAACATACAATCGGACCCGAAGTAATGCTTGAATTATATATAGTTGATTCATTCAAGTCAAAGTTTCATGCAGGCCATATGTTACAGGCAAAAACCATAGTGATAAGGCTGGTTCTTCTTGAGTGCCAAAAACTTTGGCTGAGGCCGACTCAGCAAGTGGTGCAAAGGCTAAACTGGGATGTACCAGCTCAAGACCAAACTGTCGTTGGTTCTCAATGGAGTGCACCTTCGAATGGCGCCCTATGAGAACGAAAAGAAAATCCTGACCTCGCTGGGGAAAACCTCTCTTACGAGAGGGTTGTGTATGTTCCCCCCCGATGATTCACTGAATCCCACGTCTGTGTTCGGGGCTTTGAATGAGCACCACGTATACAAGCACATGGGGCTCATATTCCCGTGTATGTTGACATAACTTTGCATCGGACTCTGGTGTTGTTGCAAAGACTTAAGTACCCTTTCTTGCTATTCTTCTCATAAAGTGATGGTTTGAGAAAATGACAAAAATGCCTTTCATTCAAAAAAGAAAAAACAAACAGTTTAAAAAAAGGACAAACATGTCCTCCATCCAGAAAGTCGAGGATGATGTTGACTCTTCAAAGTCTTCTTCTTCTTTCTCCGTAAAACACTGTAAAACCCTCTCTCTCTCTCTTTAGAGAAGAAATCAAGGGAGGATTCTTGAAAAGACTTAAGTGCCCCAAAGATGATTATTTAAGACCCAGTCTTTGCACTGCAGGATTATCTGAGAAAGAAATCTCCCCGGTAGGAGGCCATGAACATCAAGCCTCTCACTCTCTCTCTCCCTTCTCTTTCTGCTTCTGTGCACATCCAGCAGAAGATCCTATATTGCTCCATCAAGCACCGACTGACCTGCACATTGACTGTTGTGGAGCCTGATTCAGAGTTTTTACCCTTACAGGAGGAGGGTTTGGGGGCTCCTCCCAGCGTGGGTATCATCATTCAACTAAATGAGTTATAGATCCTGATTCAGAGTTTTTACCCTTACAAGAGAGGGGTAAAATCTCATCTCACTCTCTCTCCCTTCTCTCTCTACTTCTGTGCACATCCAACAAACGATCCAACATTTCTCCATCAAACACCGACTGACCTGCACACTAACTGTAACATCGTTCAACTTGATGAGTTGTGGAGCCTGATTTAGAGTTTTTGCCCTTACAGGAGGGGGGTTTGGGGGCTCCTCCCAGCGTGGGTAGCATCATTCAAGTTGAAGAGTTGTGGAGTCTGATTCAAAGTTTTTACCCATTTATATTTTAAGGCATTAGATCTCATGTTTGAACATCCACGCATGTGTAGTTTGCTTTCATCATTTTCAGTTGCTTTCTAGATTATACTTTGAATTCTGGTGCATTTTAGATCTATTGATTTGTATGTAACCAGATCTCATTTTAATATGAATTTTTTACTGCAACTTCATGCATATGTCTTCATGCTCTCCACCAAAAATCAGATCATTCTGAGTTTGTTTGGCCCACTTTAAACATCGAGATTCATAACCTATTATTTTGCACCGTCAGGATTTTAGCAGAATTAGGACCAATTTGCGAGAGTGATTTCTCCCTAACCAGAGATGATCTTTCCGATCCGTAAAATAGGTTGTTTTCTAAATTAAACCTAGTTTGTTCATACCAAATTTCAGCGATTTCTATGGTGGTTTCATACCAGTTTTGGGTCAAAAATCATAACCCTGTCACCCTGTGTCATTTTAACGGCTCAGATTTTGATCCATTTTGTTTGAATTTTATTTCCCTAATGGGAGATCATTTTTCAATTCTGTAAAACGGGTTCTCTTTGTTTATATGTCTAGTTTATCCCTGTAAATTTTCAGAATTTTCATGGTCAATTACTATTTTATTTTGATTAAATACCAGAACCTTGTATCCAGATTTTATAAATGTTCTCATTTTGGCTCCCATATCATGACTGTTGTAGCACTTCTTCAACAAATCGTTATTTGATTGACAATATTCTTCAGCAAATTGTTGTTATGATTTTTTTGGGTCTCTAATGAGTCACTACTATGATTTGTAGTATTTTTGGGTCTCCAACGAGCCTCACAATGATTTATAGTGTTGTTCGGTCTTTTAACTATGATTTATGGTGCTTTGGGGTCTCCAAGGAGCCCCACAGCGATTTGTAGTATTTTTTGGTCTTTTAACTATGATTTATAGTGTTTTCGGGTCTCTAACAAGACCCACAGCGATTTATAGTGTTGCTGGATCTCACTATAGAGATTTGTAGTGTTTTTCGCTAAACACTACAGCGATTTATGATACAAATCGCTATCCGAATCAGGACCAACTTGTCAGGGCCATATCTCTCTAACCAGAGATCGAATTTCAAATCCGTAAAAAGTAGTGTCTTTGTTATGACGTCTAGTTTATTACTGTAAATTTTAAGCGATTTCTATGGTCATTTGATACCCCATTTGGATCTAAAACCAGACCCCTATCAGTCTGCCTTATTTGAGTGACATAGGTTTTTATTTCATTTTGTAAGAGTCATATCTCCCCAACGGAAGATCATTTTCCAAATACGTAAAAAGGGTTTTCTTCCTCTATGTGTCTAGTTTATATCTGAAAAGTTTTTTAATTTTTTATGATCATTTGATATTTCAAACATGTTAAAAACCGAAACATGTTATTATTCTATTTTAAGTGAGTGGATGAAAGTTAATTATAACTTGTTGGAGACATGTCTCGGTTTTTAACAGGTTTGAAATATCAAATGAGCATAAAAAGTTATAAAACTTTTCAGATATAAACTAGACACATAGAGGAAGAAAACCCTTTTTACGGATTTGGAAAATGATCTTCCGTTGGAGAGATATGACTTTTACAAAATAAAATAAAAACCTATGTCACTCAAATAAGGCAGACTGATATGGGTCTGGTTTTAGATCCAAATGGGGTATCAAATGACCATAGAAATCGCTGAAAATTTACAGGAATAAACTAGACTTCATAACAAAGACACCACTTTTTACGGATTTGAAATCCGATCTTTGGTTAGGGAGATATGGCCCTGACAAGTTGGTCCTGATTCAGATTGCGATTTGTATCACAAATCGCTGTAGTGTTTAGCGAGAAACACTACAAATCGCTATAGCGAGATCCAGAAACACTATAAATCGCTGTGGGTCTCGTTAGAGACCCGAAAACACTATAAATCATAGTTAAAATACCGAAAAACACTACAAATCGCTATGAGGCTCGGTGGAGACCCCAAAGCACCATAAATCATAGTTAAAAAACCAAACACTATAAATCATTGTGTGACTTGTTGGAGACCCAAAAATTAACTATGATTTATAGTGTTTTCGAGTCTCTAACGAGACCCACAGCGATTTATAGTGTTGCTAGACCTCGCTATAGCGATTTGTAGTGTTTCTCGCTAAACACTACAGCGATTTGTGATACAAATCGCTATCCGAATCAGGACCAACTTGTCAGGGCCATATCTCTCTAACCAGAGATCGGATTTTAAATCCGTAAAAAGTGGTGTCTTTGTTATGACGTCTAGTTTATTCCTGTAAATTTTAAGCGATTTCTATAGTCATTTGATACCCCATTTGGATGTAAAACCAGACCCCTATCAGTCTGCCTTATTTGAGTGACATAGGTTTTTATTTCATTTTGTAAGAGTCATATCTCCCCAACGGAAGATCATTTTCCAAATCCGTAAAAAGGGTTTTCTTCCTCTATGTGTCTAGTTTATATCTGAAAAGTTTTATAATTTTTTATGCTCATTTGATATTTCAAACATGTTAAAAACCGAGACATGTTATTATTCTGTTTTAAGTGAGTGAATGGAAGTTAATTATAACTTGTTGGAGACATGTCTCGGTTTTTAACAGGTTTGAAATATCAAATGAGCATAAAAAGTTATAAAACTTTTCAGATATAAACTACACACATAGAGGAAGAAAACCCTTTTTACGGATTTGGAAAATGATCTTCCGTTGGAGAGATATGACTTTTACAAAATGAAATAAAAACCTATGTCCCTCAAATAAGGCAGACTGATATGGGTCTGGTTTTAGATCCAAATGGGGTATCAAATTACCATAAAAATCGCTGAAAATTTACAGGAATAAACTAGACTTCATAACAAAGACACCACTTTTTACGGATTTGAAATCCGATCTTTGGTTAGGGAGATATGGCCCTGACAAGTTGGTCCTGATTCAGATAGCGATTTGTATCACAAATCGTTGTAGTGTTTAGCGAGAAACACTACAAATCGCTATAGCGAGATCCAGCAACACTATAAATCGCTGTGGGTCTCGTTAGAGACCCGAAAACACTATAAATCATAGTTAAAATACCGAAAAACACTACAAATCGCCATGGGGCTCGGTGGAGACCCCAAAGCACCATAAATCATAGTTAAAAAACCGAACAACACTATAAATCATTGTGTGACTTGTTGGAGACCCAAAAATTAACTATGATTTATAGTGTTTTCGGGTCTCTAACGAGACCCACAGCGATTTATAGTGTTGCTGGACCTCGCTATAGCGATTTGTAGTGTTTCTCGCTAAACACTACAGCGATTTGTGATACAAATCGCTATCCGAATCAGGACCAACTTGTCAGGGCCATATCTCTCTAACCAGAGATCGGATTTCAAATCCGTAAAAAGTGGTGTCTTTGTTATGACGTCTAATTTATTCCTGTAAATTTTAAGCGATTTCTATGGTCATTTGATACCCCATTTGGATGTAAAACCAGACCCCTATCAGTCTGCCTTATTTGAGTGACATGGGTTTTTATTTCATTTTGTAAGAGTCATATCTCCCCAACGGAAGATCATTTTCCAAATCCGTAAAAAGGGTTTTCTTCCTCTATGTGTCTAGTTTATATCTGAAAAGTTTTATAATTTTTTATGCTCATTTGATATTTCAAACATGTTAAAAACCGAGACATGTTATTATTCTGTTTTAAGTGAGTGAATGAAAGTTAATTATAACTTGTTGGAGACATGTCTCGGTTTTTAACAGGTTTGAAATATCAAATGAGCATAAAAAGTTATAAAACTTTTCAGATATAAACTACACACATAGAGGAAGAAAACCCTTTTTACGGATTTAGAAAATGATCTTCCGTTGGAGAGATATGACTTTTACAAAATGAAATAAAAACCTATGTCCCTCAAATAAGGCAGACTGATATGGGTCTGGTTTTAGATCCAAATGGGGTATCAAATTACCATAAAAATCGCTGAAAATTTACAGGAATAAACTAGACTTCATAACAAAGACACCACTTTTTACGGATTTGAAATCCGATCTTTGGTTAGGGAGATATGGCCCTGACAAGTTGGTCCTGATTCAGATAGCGATTTGTATCACAAATCGCTGTAGTGTTTAGCGAGAAACACTACAAATCGCTATAGCGAGATCCAGCAACACTATAAATCGCTGTGGGTCTCGTTAGAGACCCGAAAACACTATAAATCATAGTTAAAATACTGAAAAACACTACAAATCGCTATGGGGCTCGGTGGAGACCCCAAAGCACCATAAATCATAGTTAAAAAACCGAACAACACTATAAATCATTGTGTGACTTGTTGGAGACCCAAAAATTAACTATGATTTATAGTGTTTTCGGGTCTCTAACGAGACCCACAGCGATTTATAGTGTTGCTGGACCTCGCTATAGCGATTTGTAGTGTTTCTCGCTAAACACTACAGCGATTTGTGATACAAATCGCTATCCGAATCAGGACCAACTTGTCAGGGCCATATCTCTCTAACCAGAGATCGGATTTCAAATCCGTAAAAAGTGGTGTCTTTGTTATGACGTCTAATTTATTCCTGTAAATTTTAAGCGATTTCTATGGTCATTTGATACCCCATTTGGATGTAAAACCAGACCCCTATCAGTCTGCCTTATTTGAGTGACATAGGTTTTTATTTCATTTTGTAAGAGTCATATCTCCCCAACGGAAGATCATTTTCCAAATCCGTAAAAAGGGTTTTCTTCCTTTATGTCTCTAGTTTTTATCTGGAAAGTTTTATAACTTTTTATGCTCATTTGATATTTCAAACCTGTTAAAAACCGAGACATGTTATTATTCCATTTTAAGTGAGTGGATGGAAGTTAATTATAACTTGTTGGAGACATGTCTCGGTTTTTAACAGGTTTGAAATATTAAATGAGCATAAAAAGTTATAAAACTTTCCAGATATAAACTAGACACATAGAGAAAGAAAACCCTTTTTACGGATTTGGAAAATGATCTTCCGTTGGGGAGATATGACTTTTACAAAATGAAATAAAAACCTATGTCACTCAAATAAGGCAGACTGATATGGGTTTGGTTTTAGATCCAAATGGGGTATCAAATGACCATAGAAATCGCTGAAAATTTACAGGAATAAACTAGACTTTATAACTAAGACACCACTTTTTACGGATTTGAAATCCGATCTCTGGTTAGGGAGATATGGCCATGACAAGTTGGTGCTGATTCGAATAACGATTTGTATCGCAAATCGCTGTAGTGTTTAGCGAGAAACACTACAAATCGCTATAGCGAGATCCAGCAACACTATAAATCGCTGTGGATCTTGTTAGAGACCCGAAAATACAATAAATCATAGTTAAAATACCGAAAAACACATAAATCGCTATGGGGCTCGTTGGAGACACAAAAGCACCATAAATCATAGCTAAAAAACCGAACACTATAAATCATTGTGTGACTTGTTGGAGACCCAAAAATTAACTATGATTTATAGTGTTTTCGGGTCTCTAACGAGACCCACAGCGATTTATAGTGTTGCTGGACCTCGCTATAGCGATTTGTAGTGTTTCTCGCTAAACACTACAGCGATTTGTGATACAAATCGCTATCCGAATCAGGACCAACTTGTCAGGACCATATCTCTCTAAACAGAGATCGGATTTCAAATCCGTAAAAAGTGGTGTCTTTGTTATGATGTCTAGATTTTTCCTGTAAATGTTAAGTGATTTCTATGGTCATTTGATACCCCATTTGGATCTAAAACCAGACCCCTATCAGTCTGCCTTATTTGAGTGACATAGGTTTTTATTTCATTTTGTAAAAGTCATATCTCCCCAACGGAAGATCATTTTCCAAATCCGTAAAAAGGGTTTTCTTCCTCTATGTGTCTAGTTTATATCTGGAAAGTTTTATAACTTTTTATGCTCATTTGATATTTCAAACCTATTAAAAACCGAGACATGTTATTATTCCGTTTTAAGTGAGTGGATGGAAGTTAATTATAACTTGTTGGAAACATGTCTCGGTTTTTAACAGGTTTGAAATATCAAATGAGCATAAAAAGTTATAAAACTTTCCAGATATAAACTAGACACATAGAGGAAGAAAACCCTTTTTACGGATTTGGAAAATGATCTTCCGTTGGGGAGATATGACTTTTACAAAATGAAATAAAAACCTATGTCACTCAAATAAGGCAGACTGATAGGGGTCTGGTTTTAGATCCAAATGGGGTATCAAATGACCATAGAAATCACTTAACATTTACAGGAAGAATCTAGACATCATAACAAAGATACCACTTTTTACGAATTTGAAATCCGATCTCTGTTTAGAGAGATATGGCCCTGACAAGTTGGTCCTGATTCGGATAGCGATTTGTGTCACAAATTGCTGTAGTGTTTAGCGAGAAACACTACAAATCGCTATAGCGAGATCCAGCAACACTATAAATCGCTGTGGGTCTCGTTAAAGACTCGAAAACACTATAAATCATAGTTAAAAGACAAAAAAACACTACAAATCGCAGTGGAGCTCGTTGGAGATCCCAAAGCACCATAAATCATAGTTAAAAGACCGAACAACACTATAAATCATTGTGAGGCTCGTTGGAGACCCAAAAATACTACAAATCATAGTAGGGACTCATTAGAGACCCAAAAAAGTTATAACAACAATTTGCTGAAGAATATTGTCAATCAAATAACGATTTGTTGAAGAAGTGCTACAACAGTCATGATATGGGGGCCAAAATGAGAACATTTATAAAATCTGGATATAAGGTTCTGGTATTTAATCAAAATAAAATAGTAATTGACCATGAAAAATTTTGAAAATTTACAGGGATGAACTAGACACATAAACAAAGAGAACCCGTTTTACAGAATTGAAAAATGATCTCCCATTAGAGAAATAAAATTCAAACAAAATGGATCAAAATCTGAGTCGTTAAAATGACACAGGGTGATAGGGTTATGGTTTTCGACCCAAAACTAGTATGAAACCACCATAGAAATCGCTGCAATTTGGTATGAACAAACTAGATTTAATTTAAAAAACAACCCTTTTTACGGATCGGAAAGATCATCTCTGGTTAGGGAGAAATCACTCCCGCAAGTTAGTCCTGATTCTGCTAAAATCCTGGCGGTGCAAAATAATAGGTTCTGAATCTCGATTTTTAAAGTGGGTCAAACTAACTCAGAATGATCTGATTTTTGGTGGAGAGTATGAAGACATATGCATGAAGTTGCAGTAAAAAATTCAGATTAAAATGAGCTCTGGTTACATACAAATCGATAGATCTAAAATGCACCAGAATTCAAAGTATAATCTAGAAAGCAACTGAACATGATGAAAGCAAACTGCACATGCGTAGATGTTCAAACATGAGATCTAATGCCCTAAAATATAAATGGGTAAAAACTTTGAATCAGACTCCACAACTCTTCAAGTTTTATGATGCTACCCACGCTGGGAGGAGCCCCCAAACCCCCCTCCTGTAAGGGCAAAAACTCTAAATCAGGCTCCACAACTCATCAAGTTGAACGATGCTATAGTTAGTGTGCAGGTCAGTCGGTGTTTGATGGAGAAATGTTGGATCATTTGTTGGATGTGCACAGAAGTAGAGAAAGAAGGGAGAGAAAGTGAGATGGTTGATGTTCATGGCCTTTTACAGGGGGAACTCTTTGCCTCCCTTGATTTCTTCTCTAGAGAGAGAGAGAGGGTTTTATAGTGTTTTACAGAGAAGGAAGAAGAAGAAGATGACGATGAAAAGTTCAAACAAACATTTTTGATGGCTCAGGTTTGTTTCGTCGGATGACCATCGGGAGGAGCCCCCAAACCCTTCTCCTATAAGGGCAAAAACTCTGAATCAGGCTCCACAACAAATCAAGTTGAACGATGCTATCCACATTGGGAGGAGCCCCCAAACCCTCCTCCCCACGCTGGGATGAACCCCCAAACCCTCCTCCTGTAAGGGTAAAAACTCTGAATCAGGCTCCACAACAGTCAATGTGCAGGTCAGCCGGTGCTTGATGGAGCAATGTAAGATCTTCTGTTGGATGTGCATAGAAGCAGAAATAGAAGGGAGAGAGAGTGTGAGATGGTTGATGTTCATGGTCTCCTCCAGGGGAGATTTCTTTCTCAGATAATCCTGCAGTGCAGAGACTGGGTCTTAAATAATCATCTTCGGGGCACTTAAGTCTTTACAACCACTTCTTTTCAAGAATCGTCATTTTTTTTTGGCACCAATGGAGGAGAGGGTACTTAAGTCTTTGCAATCGCATCAAACTCCAATGCTAATTAATGCTGACAAACATAGGGATACGAGACACACATGCTTACATACGTGGTGCTCTTTGGGACCCCCGAGCATGAGATGTAGCTAACTGCCCTGTTCGGGGGGGGGGGGGGGGACATATAACTTGCTTCGTCTCTTACGAGCAAGCAATGATTGCAAAGAAGAAAGAAACGAAAGAAATTACTGGGTGATGATGCGCCGAGATGGGTGACTGCACGGAAGATCAACGTGCGACGCATGGCAGAATACTGAAACTGCACGGGGGAACCCGTGCGGGAGGTGCTCAGCAGGGACGACCGTGCATGACAAAGAACTCCTAAGGTTACAGTCGAATGAGCGCCAACATGGCTCTCATTCGAGAGAGGGTGGTGTATGTTCACCCCCAATGATTCACTGAATCCCACATCTGTGTTTGGGGGGTTGAATGAGGGTCACGTATTCATGCACATGGGGCTCGTATGCCCGTGTATGTTGACATAACTTTGCATCGGACTCTGGTGCTGTTGCAAAGACTTAATCACCCTTGCTTTTCTTGCCTTGAAATGACGGTTCGAGGAAATGACAAAAATATTCTCCATTCAAAAGTTATAAAACGACCATTCGAGAAAAGGACAAAAAAGGACAAAAAAGTCCTCCATCCAGAAAGTTCGATGAAATGACAAAAATATCCTCCATTCAAGAGTTCTGAAACTCCGGTTCGAGAAACGGACAAAAAAGTCCTCCATCCAGAAAGTTTGATGTTAACTATTTAAAGTGAAGACGTTCCCTATTCATTAAACTTCTGCGTCATCTGCTGTAACAGTAGCTCCCATTATCAACCCAAACTTTGCCTTCCTCTCCAGTCGAGTTTTCTGCCTTGTTTTTTATCCTGTTTTACAACACATTGTCGCCTTCTCGTGCCTGCTTTGTGTTACAAAACATTCCTGTGTCTTCTCTTCATTTTTGTTGTCGTTAGGCATCATGGAAGAAAGCAATGATGCACAAACATTCCAACCAGTGCCATTAAGGCAACGTGAGTAGCTTTTCATCTCATCATGCTATCGATGAAGAAGGCATGTCGTCTGATGTGCCATTAAGGCATTGTTTGGTTATTGCAGGTAGATCATGTTCTTACGATGGTTGGAAACTTATCTATATTTGTAAGACGCTGGGACTTGTTGACAAGAATGCTTGTTTACAAATGCTAGGAAGGGCCTCTACCCCATCAGGTATCCTACATTAACTCATTATATGCATTATATCGATTTGTTTGCTATTATGCTTAATTTCTTTCTTATCGATTTGTAATTTATTGTGCGATATATTTATCGACCTTTTAGATAGTATGGTTTTGTATTGTCGAGTTGTAAGTTATTATGCTGAACTGCCGTATCGATTTTCAATATCTTACAAATCGATATACATATCAATTTGTAAGATATTATATGTTATGTAATATGCATTTCTAAGATATTTGTACATAGACTTTGAAAACGTGTGCGTGCAGAAACACATCGTTACTTGCATGTGGTGGGGCGATTTTCGCAGGCATGTCGTTGCTCTCTCAGCGATTTCTATTGGACTCGCTTTTGAGCCTAGTGGATGTAATGAGAGCGTTATCGTCAACACACATGTACGACATGTGTATTACAATTGGCATGGTAAGCGATAACTCGATGCTCAGTATAAGCAAACATCAAACCGCACTTGCTTTGATACTGTCATTCATTAAATCGTTGCTTTGACTTGCTTAACCTTATTGGTATCCGTTGTTATATGCATCCTGATTAAATTGTAGTAAACGTATACGCTTGCTAACGCAAATTGATATATTGCTTACAAAACATTCCATTATCTTGTCTTCTTTTTCGTTGCTGGTAGGCATTATGGAAGAAAGCAATGATTCACAAACATTCCAACCAGTGCCATTAAGGCGGCGTGAGTAGCTTTCCATCTCATCATGCTATCGAGGAAGAAGGCATGTCGTGTTGTGTGCCATTAAGGCATTGTTTGTTTATTGCAGGTAGATCTTGTTCTTTCGATGGTTGGAAACTTATCGATATTTGTAAGACGCTGGGACCTGTTGACAAGAATGCTTGTTTACAAATGCTAGGAAGGGCCTCTACCCCATCAGGTATCCTACATTAACTCATTATATGCATTGTATCTCAAACCCCTGTATTAGTAACATACTTCCGTTTTTGTGAGATACATTTTTGTTAGTTAATATCGATTTGTTTGCTATTTTGCTGCAAACACAGATTGATATATTGCTTAAAACATTGTTGAGCTTATCATCAGGTTGTAATAAAGATGATGTGGCTCAATCAATCGAAAGATCTGGAGAATTGAATATCTATACTATTGACGCAACCGAAGAATTGAACATTTGCACTAATGATGCACATGAAAAGAAGGGTGCAGTCATTAGACCCACTCTTGACTTGAATGTTCCAGTAGAAGAAATGCAATTCAATAATGAGGTAGACTACCATGTCAGTACACATAATAAAAGTGTAGGCACCAGGAATGTACATGGAAGTACACTTGACTTGAATGTTACAGTAGAAGAAATGCAAGTCAATAATGAGGTAGATTTTGATGTCAGTACACACAATAAAAACGTAGGAACTGAGAATGTACATGAAATTACACTTGACTCTGTTCCTGTAGAAGGAATGTAGTTTAATAATGAGGAAGCTTCATATAAATTTTACAATGATTATGCCTTAAAAGTTGGCTTCAGTGTGAGAAGGTTTTCCTGGTAAAAAAATGCACAAGGTGTCGTGCTTAGAAAGACATATGTTTGTTCCAAACAAGGTTGGAAGAAATCAATGGGAAATCCAACAAGGAGCATGCCAGAATCAAGATATGGATGTCAAGCGAGAATGGTTTTGAGAAGACATCCGAATGGGAAATTTATCGTGCATACTTTAATCAGTGATCATAATCATGAGTTATCTGCATCATTTATGACTCCTATGCTAATGTCACATCGTAAAGTAACTGTAGCGCATGCTGCAATGGCTGAAATAGCCGATAGCACTGGCATTGCACCAAGGAAGACATACAATTTGTTTACTCGCATAGATGGTGGTCGCGAAAATGTATCATTCACACTTTTGGATCTAAAAAACCACTTGAGAAGGAAGAGGACAAAAAACATGAAGAATGGAGAAATATGTTCTTTGGTTCATTACTTACAGAATAAATCAAGTAATGAACATGGTTTCTTTAGTGCAATGCAAGTGGACGAAGATGGATATGTTGTGAATATGTTTTGGGCAGATTCAAAGTCAAGAGTAGATTATGAATGCTTCAATGATGTGCTTGTGTTTGATACTACAGTAAAGATTAATACTGAACAGTGGCCATTTGCGCAGTTTGTCGGAGTGAACCATCACGCACAGAGTTGTATATTAGGCGGGGCGTTTTTATATGACTAGACCAAGGAAAGCTTTGAGTGGTTGTTTAGAGTATTTACACAGGCAATGAACGGGAAGCATCCTGAAACTGTACTTACAGATGATGATCACGCAATTGCGGCTGCAGTGCTTCATGTGTGGCCAGATGCACATCATCGCCTATGTTTGTAGCATATCTTTCAAAATGCAGCAAGGAACATAGGACACATATTTAATCAGAATACAGGGTTTGACAAAAAGTTTACAAGGTGTGTACTTCATAGTGTAGACGAGGTCACCTTTAAGTCAGATTGGGAGCAAATGATTAAGACATACGACCTTATTGACTGTCTGTGGTTACAAAAGTTATATGCAAAAAAAGAGAAGTGGGCATTGACATATGGAAGACAATACTTTTGTGCAGGTATGATAAGGACACAAAGAGCTGAATCTATGCATGCCACGCTGAAGAAAACCCTGTATTTATGTTTAACAATGTTTCGTTTCATGGAATAATATGATTTATTTGTAGACGGTCTAAGACAGAGTGAGCTTGAACAAGACGTGAAATGCTTCAATACACGACCTTTAACTCTTGGCATGAAAATATTGATGTGACCTACAGCTCTGTATACACTAACTGTATTTGAATGGATCAAGGAAGAGGTTACATGTCATGAATTGCAAAATAGAAGGACTCGTGCAAACCGAGAATATACACAAATACCATATTTTATGGCAGGGCGAAAAGCATCACGAAAGGCAAGAAGCACATGTCACGTACAATGTTGACAACGAAAGAGTTGAATGTTCGTGCAAAATATATGAATTCAAAGGTATTCTATGCTGTCATGCATTAAAGGCACTCAATCAAGAGAAGATACAAGAAATACCTGAGTCTTACGTAATGCGAAGATGGAAGAGACGCGCAAAGATTGAAATGCTCGTTATGGACAATGCGAGTAAATCTGGTGTTGACCATAAGTACCACATAGCCTCTCGTTACCAACAACTGTGTAGGTCATTTATATATATTGCTGATTTGGCATCGAGAAGCGAAGAAGGCTATGTATCTGTGAGAAAAGCTGCAATGGAGTTACTTGAAAACGTGGAGTCAATTCACTTTAAGTCCGTTGCAGCCAATGAATATCAGCCGAAGATAATGGGATCGAACAGCGTAGGTGAAAATCATGTTTCGCTTGACACTCCCGAGAAGTTGCGCCGAAGCGTAAACATTATCTTCAACAAGTCAGTAGTGAACGTTGTTGATTATGATGGGCATATTCATGAAGTGCAGGGTATCAAAAGAAAACCTGCCTCTAATCGCAGTCGTCGGAGGGCAAAGGGTGCACTAGAATTGGTTGGCAAGAAAAGGACTAAGAAACAACTAACCTGTAATAAAAAACAACAAAGCCCTTCGAATGAACAGGTATGTAAGACATTATATTGCTTCCCATTACGTGAAGCTTGTCAATATCTAACTCATGTAATGTCCAACATGCAACAATACCCTACAGAAGTACCAGCAGACGTTGAAACCTCCATTCCTCCCGACCAGATCTCCGGCAACGATCGCTTCAATTTTACAAGTCTATTGGTATGTAATCAATGTGGTGAGGAGGTATGCATTTCTTGTGAAACTTAATGCAGTGTCTTATATTTTCTCTATCATGACAGGCTCTGATGCATTCGACAGATGGGTATGGGACGCAGGAATCTCGTGTGGGCTATTAATTTAGTTGTCATGCCTCTTTGCATAACCCGATTTCAACAATGTCAGATTTGTTACGAGTTTATAGTGATTTGTCATCGACGACTTACGGTCCATGCTTGTATTTGCTTAAATCGATAGATAGCGATTTGTGGCTTCTTCTGAAAGTCGATTCATGACATCACTGAATGACGATTTGTGGTTATCATTGAATAGCGATATGTGGCATCGCAACATAGTGATTTGAGGGTATTGTTCGAATGTCAATCTAAGCGGGCTGAAAAAGGTTGTTCAAGTAAGTTTTTATGGGGCATTGATCAAGGTTGCGATTCATTTTATGATCTGAGTAAGCTATCACCGCGCAGGTGAAATCCTACTTAGATCATAAAATGAAGCGAAACCTTTCTCAATGCCCCAAAAAAACTTACTTGAACAACCTTTCGCTTCCCGCTTAGATTGACAGTCGAACAATACCCTCAAATCATTATGCTGTGATGCCAAATATCGCTATTCAACGATAACCAAAAAATCGCCATTCAGTGATGTCATGAATTGACTTTCTGCAGAAGCCACAAATCGCTATCCACCGTTGCTCATAAATCGTTGTTCGGATCATAGCACAAAGTATCCTGCGATGGCAACAAATCCCTGTCCAGTTGACAGCACAATCGCTTTCCTGCTATAACCACAACTGGCTATGCAGTGAATACGAAGTCTACTTATGCAGCTCCAAGCGATAAGCACTAATCGAAGCTTACATTTCAACGGCGCCATTCCTGGACGAAGAGAGATCAACCATAGAACAAAGAAGGAATTTCGATCAATTTACCAATGTTAGTTGGTAAAGCTATGACGTAGCGTCGATTCAACTTCTTCTCTAGCAATTCTTTCGTGTTCCCAACACCTCCAATTGTTATCTTGTGAAAACTTTTAGCCATATGTTGTAAATAAAAGGCTAATCAATGTGTCTTTTCTCTTCCTCACTTCATTTTTTAAGAGGTAAGTAAACCTCTTCATCTGTTACAGGGGGAGCTTTGTTCGCTTTATCAGTGGAAGTGCAAGTGCAAGTGTGAGTGGTACTCCACAATTTCTCACAATCGCTTTGGAGTTCTTAACGTGGGATCGTTTAGATCCCTCAGGTTTTTATCAACAAACGTTCATTATCGCTTTATATTGGTATCGTTTAACACCTCAATTCGGTGTTGACTAACACCGTTTACAAAGGCCGAGTATTACAGCACAAATCACTTTCGCGCGATAACTACAACTCGCTATGCAGCGAATATGTAGTCGAATTACGCAATTCCAATCGATGACCATAAATTTTGGATTTGTCGTACATTATTCATTGATCATGTTGGTTGAGCAGTAGATCTTTTGGGACATAAATAGTCGCACAAGTACTGGACGGTGTGATTATCTTCTACTTCGTGAACCAGCAACAATCAAACCGACGGTTCCTTCATAAACCTAGACTTTCTCCCCCGAACGTAGAAAATTGTGGTCGGTGAGGCAGACGAAGACAGCTACACGACCAACAATGGAGAATCATGCGTATATTGTCTTCACATCGTCTCCATTTTCAACAAAATCCGTCTCTTTCATGCCATTTTTTGCGATTTGTGTTGTGTACTATATAATGTAATTTCCATATCGTTCATTGCAATGTCCTTATTCATTTCAGTAGAACATCCACCGACGAAGTTGGGCGAAAACTTAGTCAATCACTCCTGGAGGACATCAAACGAATGCGCAATGAATTCTCACAATGCAACATGATCAGTAATTTTGTTTGTATGAAACTAGTAGGAGTTTTCTATATATGTGAGTCATGTGTACGTGCGTTAACAACACCATATTTGCTGCAAACAGACTATATCTGATTTCGTCAGTTATATTAAAAGCAACGCACCAAGCTAGACTATAAGCATCGTCAGCCCGTATTTCATGGTATATCGGTTATATTTTATGTTGCTTTTGGTTATTGATTTAGTCCAATTGATTCGTATGTTAACGTTGCTGTTAGCAATGTTTCGGTATGCAGACGATCTTACGACGTTTGCTATACTCCAGTGGATTTAAAGACGTCCTACCTTATTGGGTTAACGGTAATCATTGCAGAGACCTTTTGTCAAGTGAAAAGGTAAGCAAACAAACCTAGAGTGCAAGGTTACAGCATGACAGTGCTAACAACATTTTTTTGATCCATTTGCAGATATTGATTCCTACACTTTGGCAATCAGAAAAGCATTGGGTCTTATACGTGATGGATTTACACAAAAAACAACATTGGTGTTACAATTCGTTGGAAGTTGATAGTGGTTTACGGCTAGACATTTCCCATCTCATAAGATTTCATCTATATGAGTATCATGTCGTGTACTGGGGTCATGAATTTACTTTGGGTTGCATTATTCTCAGATCGGTTTCGTCAAAGCCATTTTGGGAGTCGATGTTAGCGAGTGGATCTATCGCACGACATACCATGCTCCATTACAAGATAATGGCGTTGATTGCGGCGTATTTGTAATGAAGTACATTGAAGCGATATACAATGGTGCAGAACCCTGTTTCGACGCTGTATTTCATTTCTTGTCCTCTGTTATTAGTGATTAAATGCATGTCTATTGGTTCCACATTACAATTTATTTTTGCAGGTTGATATACCTGGATTCCGCGAAGAACTCTACCAAATATTGACGTCCTTCCTAATTGCGGAGGCGAAACTAATAGAGCCGCCACGAGGATGTAAAAGGCAGCGACCAGCGGTGCCCAACATGCATGATTGACAGTCGCAGAATTAGATTGCGATGTATGCAATGAACGAAGCCTTGTAATGTTCGAAATGATAATAGTCAACATCGTTATGAAATGTTTGATGTTTAAACATCGCCTTATTGCTGACACGCATAGATTGAAAATCGCAGAAGAGACTCGAGATGAATGCGGTGAACAAGAGCCAATAATGTCGCTTTCGTAATTACAAATAGTACACAACGATAAGACGGGTTTGCTGTTCAGAAATGGTGGTCTAACGTCAGCTTCACTACTACTACCATGAAATCTTGTGTAAGAATTTGTAAATTTTTTGAATTTGAAATGACTTTTCCTTTAATTATGATATTGCATACATATGAAAAAAGTCTACACGGATACAACAACTGCGTCGAAGCGCCTATACACCCGATTCAAGAACAAGTCGCTTTTGCAGGAATTGTCGGTTTCTTATTCGCGAAGCAAAATGGAACACATCCTTAACCTGTGCGATGTGTCATTCAAATATTAATTAAACGTCCTATCACCCTCCGTCAGTTTTCAAATAAATACAACAGTTTTAATAAGCAAAGAGAAAATCTCAAATAAAATACCCTCCGCATTAATGAATTTGAACAATGGCATGTCAGAGAGCTATTCTCAAAACTAATCAATGCGATGGGACCTGGTAGTTTAAATCACGGTAGCACGTTGCAGGTGGGTTTTATTGTAGAAATATTTTTTGGTCTTATATAAAACCACAACTTTGTTCAGAGCGAACATTACGTGCCTTTGTTACTAGGAATCACGGTAATCCATTTCCGCACTTTTCGTTCACGGAATGTGAGCTATACAACGATTTTGGAACAACAACAAAATATCTTTCGCTGTACAGTATTTTCAATTATCGAAGACTAGCATTACCAGCATTGGTTAAGCGCATACAACACAAAACTATGTCTCTATACGATTTAGTTTTCATAGATGAAGCAGTACAACAATTTACAAGAGTGTGTTGTAATGTATAAATTATATTTCAACGGAGACAGATTTACAATATTTGTAATCCTACAAAATTTGCTTACCGAAAGATGAACCCCGTCAACGGAACCGGGTTAGATGAACCCCCGTCACCGGAATGACCGCTCCTCTGAAACCTCCTCCTCGCAAGAGGAAGAGGACGCGGTGGAGCTCCTGATGGCCACCCTCGGCGCGGCGACCGCGTCTCTCACCACCGTTGACAACCGCAAATTAAGTGCCCGCGACTGCACCGCCGGCAGCTCCACGTCAGCCAACTCCACCTCCGCCGACCGCTCCTCACCATGTTGCGACTGCACCACTGTAGTTGGGCGAGAACGGTGATGGCGGAGCTCGTTAGGTTGTATAGAGAGAGCAATCGATAGGTTTCACATTACATATTTTGTCTCCCGTTCTTTTTGAACTCAATCAAATTTTCGCATATTTCCTCGCATAAATCCGGTATATCTTCCTGCAACAAAAATATGTAATGTGAAACCAATATATAACAGGAATCCCCAATAACAACGGATACAAAGCTCATATAACATCGAAAACAGCTTCTTCTCCTTTGTATATTGCTTCAATGTGCTTCATTACGAATATGCCACAATCGACCCCATTACTTTGTATAGGAGCATCGTCAGCACAGAGCAACATCCACTCGGCAATGTCGACACCCAAATAGTCCTTCAGGAGACCCACCTGTGATAAAGGGAAAATATAGTACAGTCCGGTCCACCACAAATAGCTACGCTTCACCTATGGGCAGAAGCTTACCAAATACATAGTGTCACGTTCTACACCACTGTGGCAGTCCAATGAGTTGTAGCACCATAGTTGTTTTTCCACAAAATTCATCTCGTATAAGACCCAATGTTTTGGATTTTGCCACAGCGTAGGAAGTAAAATCTGTGAATCGATACAATAATTTATAATTCCATAGACAGATCCTGATGGGGATGTAACGACTAAACCTTGGAGAAGAGGTTTGTTAACTTACCTTATCAAAATTCGCAAAGTCTACGAACTCTTCACCATTGTTCCAACAAGGTAGTGCATCTGCGAATCCACTGGTGTATGGCTTTCACCGGACGTACATCTGTTGCACAAAATAATAAGGTTTAACCACCAAGAAAAGTGAGTAAGTCATAAAAGCAAATAAAACAATGACAGGCCAGACATACCATGAAATAAGGGGTGATGATGCGTACTGTATTGCTCGTTGCGTTGCTTTGAATATAATTGACAAAATCACACATTGTCTGGTTACAAAAATTTACAAACTTCAAAACATACAAACCGAAGACCTAGTAAATGATAGTGGTTGCGTACGTACAAAATTACTGATAGTGTTTCCGTCTACAAATTCATCTTGCATCTGCTCGATGTCATCTAGGACCTCGTTAGGGAGTTGCCGCCCACCCTTATCTGTGGATGTTGCACTGAGTGCACCATGAGCGTAGTATTCAGAATTTGCCATTGAAATTATTTTCTATAGTAAACACCAAAAGATAAAATACGACATAAAAAGGCAAAAATATATGTCTTAAGCGCTAAAGCTGGTACTGTGGGAGTGGTTGTCTTTTTCGTCGGTGCCGTGGCTGGTCGTATTGCTTCCATCGTGCTCTCCTTTAGCACCATGACTGGTCGTATTGCTCCAATCGTCCTCTCCTTTGGTGCCATGCCTGGTCGTACTGCTCTCATTGTCCTCTTCTTCGGCACCATGCCTGGTCGTATTGCTCCCATAGTCCTCTTCTTCGGCGCCATGCCTGGATGAAGATATCAATGCCACCTTTGCAACGCAGATACGGAATCGACGTCGTCAGTCAAATATAAAGGAAACGTCTTTTAGCATGTCGCCCTTTTTCGAAAACCGCCCGCAAACTAGATGATTTGCGTTTTAAATAATTAATAATACATCATTTCACATGCCGCCCTTGCTCGATAAACGCTCACAAATTAAATGATTGCGTTTTAAATAATACAAAATACGTCTTTTCCCATGCCGCCCTTTTTCGAAAACAACCCGCTAATTAAATGATTTCGTTTTAAATAATTAAAAATCGTCATTTTGAATACTGCCCTTTATCGAAGACAACCCGCAACTTAAATGATTGGGTTTTAAATAATTAAAAAATCATCGTTTCGACTTCATATTATAATAATGGTTGAATGGGAGATTGACCCGACCCGAACAAACCCGTTTTCCAGGTATGAATAATCTTTGACGATTACTCAATTGATTATCAAACATGGATACAGCGATATATTCATGCCACATATCTTAGCCGTTGTCGGTTTTTTAACAACGTTCATTATCGCTTTATACTAGTATCATTTAACACCGCAAATCCTTATTGACTTACAACGTTTACAAAGGGACAAGCCATTGCCGTTTGCGTTGTTGACCTCATGAATTGCAATCCTATTTCGCGGTTTGAATTGAAGGTGTCCCCGCAAATGAGCGATTTCTGACAGAGAACAATACCGTACCGATTTTGGTTGACCAGCATCCTATTGCACCATTGAAATTTACTTACAGCTTACTTATGATCATCAATAGCGATTTCTGAGCATCAAACTTCTCTGATCGCTATTCACTGATGTCATTTACGATGTCAGAACTCGTTAAATTATTGTTCACGTCCTACATCGCAAATCCTTTTTGCAATGTATTTTCGAGGGGGAGACAAATACAGCGATTGCTGGGCAGAAATGCTCTATCATAATGATGGCGACTTTATTCAATGCCACGCATTCTGAACAACAGACATCTATTTTCGATTAAAGTTTATTTATTTACGAGATCCACAAACGAAACGTGTATGTTACATGTAATAATAAAGAATTAAAGAATAAAAGAATGTCAAGTTACGACAATTAATTATACAATTACAACAAATAGCTATCGTGATAAAAAAGAATGCCCAGGGTTTATTACTAGGTACTTGACGAATCAGATGAAATATCATACACTTGTCTTTCTGTTTTTATTGGTGGACCCTCTATCCTGGGTGGCCTCTGGGTTGCGTCCATCTTACTAAAAAAGTTGGTCATCATCTCTACAACTGAGTTCAATTGTATCCCCATATTGCTAACTTCTGTCCTTAATTTCTTATTCTCCCTCTCCATAAGATCGAACCTTGCGGCAGAGACAATGTGCTCTTTTATAGCAATTGTTCGCTCTTCATCGCACTTTGTTACTGAGGGAATCGTTGTTGTAACAGAAGAGAGACGACGTTTTGGTTGTAGAGGCTGGGCTGCAACATGAGAGGGGGCAGTTGGGATGCATGGGTTCCCAATTTTATCAATCGACAGATTTCGGTGCATTGGTTCCCAATAGCTTTCAAAATAGAAGGGATCAAATTGTAGTCCGTTAGAATCATACAATACGGCAGGGACACCACCCGAGTTTCAAATGAATAATTCGTCTCTGTAGCGTTCGCGCCAATTCACGTTCCTGCACCCACCACTATTCATCTTCCTTCTCACTTCCAAAGGCATATTTGGGATAGACTGCCCTAAGCCAGATTGTAGGAGAACTCGACTACCATGCTGCAACTCGGCTTCATAATTGCAAAACAGCCACAAATCGCGGTAAGACAATCTAGCAGCTTCTGCAACAACGTCTTGGTCATCGGCCTTCCCATCTCCATAAGGTCTCCACAAAACCTGTACATTGGTAATTCTTTTTAATAACGAGTGACAAATATATTATAATTTACTTAAGCATGATATGGCGACAACGATATGTACTACGGAAAATATTTCTGCAACGATGATTACTTAAGAATGCTAAACATTACAACGATTTATAATACTCAATGATAAGTAAACAATTTTAGAACGTTTACCTCATTCAGTTACAGCCCATCTAAAATGGACTTAGCATTATGCACTGTGACGTTTATTCTAGCCTAGAGACTGATCTTTGGAAAACCACAACTCGCAGAGGCACCACGTGGACGTAATGGGATAATATGTTCCCACACCCAAGCCTAACAAAAACAATATTATTAATAACACTACAACCTTCAATGAAATTAGTCTATAATTACTAACTATGCAATCAACAAATACCTTAACAAA
Source organism: Nuphar pumila (assembly GCF_984573655.1). NCBI lineage: Eukaryota > Viridiplantae > Streptophyta > Magnoliopsida > Nymphaeales > Nymphaeaceae > Nuphar > Nuphar pumila. Next base: position 84,618,243 of record NC_143254.1, on the reverse strand, counting down.
TAGCCAAAATCCCCCAACTGTTTTCGTACCATTACTCGCACGGTAGAGTTGATTGTACAAGTGTGCGAGCATAGCGGCACCCCAGGCATAGTTGTCGACTTCGTCTAAGTCTACCAGGTACTGCAGCCACATGGAACTTATTCTCGAACCAGAACAATCAGAAAATAATGTAAGACCAAAAAAATAAAGAAGGAAGTCACACAACTCTTGGTCAGCTGTTTCAGATGCACAAGTAGCGGAGCGATCTTCCCATTTATTACGAAAAAATGAAACTTTCATTGATGTGGACTTCATTCCACCAGAAATGCATTGACTCTATTCGTCCATCGACATTCCTAAAAGGGCCGTGCATTCTTTCCTTGCGTTATAGTTTGAATGTCGTAATAGGACAACACTGCCATCACACTTAAAGCCAGTGATCCTCGTCACATCTTCTAGAGTCATGGTGATCTCAAAAGAATCAAACTGGAATATGTTAGTCTTATCATTTCACTTATTTACCAGGTGGGTCATGGTATTCCAGCAAGTTTCAAAATATTGATAGTCCAAAAGGGCACCGAAGTGCATATTTCGTAATCGGTCTTTCTGATATGCACTCAGCTGACCATACCATGACAGAACTACAGGCCATTGACATCGGCCTCCGAGCTTTTCACCTGGTGCTCTACTTCTCCTGTGACCTCCCTGTAACACAAAATAACATATTATTCCTACCAATTGTCAATTAGTTTCATTTGTACTTATAAATACTATTATACTAACCGTTATAAATAATATTGGTTGCACACAGACTATTACAATAATCGCTATACATATTAATACCTAACACAGTCTGTACCAAAATCGCTAAACATATTATTAAATTTTCAAAGACAAGACAGATTTATTTACCTTGGTCACTCTTTTCTCCTGTTCTCCCTCCAACCTAGGCCTTTCTGATGGGTCCACTGCCTCCAACTGCCTTTCCCTTTCCTTCACTACCGGCTCCACCATCGCCTTCCTTTCTCTCTCCTTCTTTTTCTCGTCCTCCTTCTCCTTCCTTATTCTCTCCTTCCTTTTCTCGAGCTCCTTCTCCTTCCTTTCTCTCTCCTTCCTTTCCTTATTCTCTCCTTCCTTTTCTCGTGCTCCTTCTCCTTCCTTTCCTCGTCCTCCATCTCCTTCCTTTCTTTCTGCTTTCGCTCCTCCTCCCTCTCATTCCTTTCTCTTCTCCTCTTTCTCCTTCCTTTCTCTCGCCTTTCTCGCCTCCTCCTTCTCCTTCCTTTCATCATCCTCCTACTCATTCCTTTCTCTCTTCTTCTGCGCCTTCTCCTTCCTTTCTCTCTCCTTTTTCGCCTCCTCCTTCCTTTCTCTCTCATTTTTCTCGTCCTCCTCCTTTCGTCGCCTTTCTTTCTCTTCCAAATATTGTTTCCTTCTTTCCAGCACTTCCTCCTTCTGCTTCTTCCTTTCTCTTTCCTTTTCTTCCTCCTCCTCCTTCTCCTTCCGCCGCCTTTCTTCCTCCTACCGCCTTTCTTCCTCTTGCTTCTTCCTTTCTCTTTCCTTTTCTTCCTCCTCCTCCTTCTCCTTCCGCCACCTTTCTTCCTCTTCCAAGTCTTGTTTCCTTCTTTCCTGCACTTCCTCCTCCTGCTTCTTCATTTCTCTTTTCTTTTATTCCTCCTCCTCCTTCTCCTTCCGTTGCCTTTCCTTCTTCTCCTCATCCTCCTTCTCCTGACTTTGCATTTTTTTACCTTCCTCAAACTCCTTCTCCCTCCTTCGCCTTTCCTTTTCTTCCTCATCCTGAGTCTTATTTCGTTCTTCCTCCTCCTTATTCATTTGCCTTTGCCTCTCCTCCGCCTCCTTCTGTAGCTTTGCCTTGTTTCGCATTGCTTTATTCTCCAAGATCCAGTTATCCATTTCCGCCCTTGACTCCATCTGTACCTTGTTAAAATACCTTTGACAATCCTCCTCACTCTTTTTTCCCCTTTCTCTTTCCCTCTGCTCTGCCATCTTCCTCCGCCTTCTCTTTTCATTCTCCTCCGTATTTCTTTGCTTTGCCTTCTCTTCGTCATCCTTCTTCTGCATCTTTCGTTCTTCAGCATTCTTCCTTTGGTCCGTAGCCTCGATATCTGATGAATAATCCTCCACATAATACAATTCCAATACTTTTTCCCTGTCTTTATCGTTCTCAATCTTAAGTATATTTTGGTATCTTTCAAAAACCTTAGATAGATGGGACTGACGGATCACTTCTCTAATACACAAACCATAGAACGATGGGGCATCTCTTTTCTGATGAGGCGCAGACATTGCTAACTTGCACAACACATTAAACGATCATCATGATTACAAATCGTCGCAATATTTGGGTTCATAAGTACACATCTTTGTAAGATTTCTCAAACTTACAAGTCGTTGTATAAGAAGAAACCTACAGATTGAATAACGAAACCTTACACGAAACTCACCGAAATGATAGGATTTTGGATATTCCAACTGTAGAGTAAGCAACAGTAACAACTAATACGCAACAGAAGGTGGCAACGATGCTGCGACTGCGCGTAAGACGGAAACAGATGCTCTGGAACAAAGGAAAGGATGCTCTGTTGTACACAGATGAAAGCAAAGTATGCTCCGGTAGAGTTTTCTGCTTAGGGCGAGAATAGATTGTTTTGAACTATTTAAATCCTACAACATACAGCTTGCTGCATACGCAAACTTTGCGGAACGTTTTGACGCGATAACGATGAAGGGAATTTTTGTCCTTTTCACAAACCACCGATTCAATTTTCTAGATAGAGGGCATTTATGTCCGTTCGAGGAAGAGGAAGACAATGACGGTAAAGGGTACTTAAGTCTTTGCAACGACACCACATTACGATGCAATATGATGTGGACACACATGGGGATACATGCCGGTCTGCATCTTATACGTGGCGCTCTTTGGGAACACCCGAACATGAGATGGAGTATCGGCCCTGTTGGGGGGGGGGGGGGACATATAACACTTCTAGCTCATTCGAACCCCAAAAAATGCAGGAACATACAACCTGCCTCGAAGTAATGCATGCATTATAGTTGATTCATTCAAGTCATGCTTTTCTTAAGAAAAGAGCTAGATACATTCAGACAGGTATGTGACAAAAAATTCAAAGTTCCATGCAGGCCGTAATGTTACAGGCAATAGTTAGGGATGGTAGTGGACCGGGGCGGGGTGGGGGGCAAGGTCTCCACCCCTGCCCCATCTCAAAATTTTAACCTTTATCCCTGGTCCATCCCCGTGGCCGGGGAGACTTTGAACCTTCACCCCAGCCCCGTCCTCATCCCCGCCCCACCCTCGCTCTCCCATCTTCAGTATGCTCCCCCTTCACCAATATGGATGTCTTCCATTGATATTCCTGATCTTGTCTCTGCTAGATAATTCCCCAGATAGAGACAACAAAAAACCAGGAAAGTTCTGATCTTAAATTGCTTGAGACTTTCCTCAGATGTCTGCGCACCTTACCATCCACAGACTGCACAATCAAAAGGATCTGAGTCGCTTCCATTGTGGCTGTTTATCTGCAGGGAAACTTACACCACTCAAAACACATATGCTGAAAGGAAAACAAACACGAAGGAATGACATAAATCTTAATTAAAGCAAAGAATGTAGATACTCATCCTGGGCCACTAATTATACCCTTTTTGCTGAACTCAACAGTTACAGCAGGAATCATAGACTCTAACAGGAAAAGCATAAATTAGAAAAACAAGTCATTTGGCAAGATGAAAAAAAGTCTAGAAAATGTGCATTTGATTTAGGATTTGACACCCATGAAAGTCTATCAATCACCGAAACTTTTTTTCCACAAAAAAAAAAAAATCAAATGCATGCATATAATAAAACACAAAGGAACACAAACAACACTCAATAGAAGAACATCGATGGAGAAGATTAGCCACAAAATACACATGATCGCTATAAGCAACTAACTTTAAACCACTCCAAAGAACAATTAGCTAACAAAAGTAGCAGATAAACCCAAGATATCAACAATTAACCACAGGAAGCCCAAAAAAATGCACCAAAAGAAACCCTATCAATAGCATTCATCACAATCCATGCCCAACCCTCGTCAAAACCCAAATCCGCAATCGCTAAATTAAGAGAACCAAACCCAAACCCCGATCCCCAATCCAACCAGACCCCTGCAAACCGAATAATCTGATATGCCTTCGGCCGATCTATCTGAATATATCCATCAACAACGATGATGAACCGAGAAGAGAGCACACAAAAAGCCCGGCCATGCCAGTTATCACAAAATCCTAGATCCCAAATCCTTGCTTAGTACTCATAGGAACCCTAATCCTCAACACATTTCCCCTATATCTCCGCCGCGAATCTTAAATCACGCCAGAGTAATATCATTAACGGGGATGGGGCGGGGTGGGTGAAGGTGTCGGTCCATCCCCACATCCATCCCGAACGGGGATGGATTTTAACCTTCGTCCCCACCTCCATCCCCGTTTCATACTAGCGGTGGCAAAATCTGACACGACCCGCCAACCCCTTCTTAGCCGGGTTAGAGTTTGGCTTAAACGGGTTTGTGTCGTAAACGGGTTGACCCGCCTAACCCATTTATTAAACGGGTCGTATTCGTGTTAGGGGCATGCCAACCTGCCAACCTGTTTAATAAACGGGTTAGGCGGGCGGGTCAACCCATTTACACGAACCCGTCAACCTACAACCCGTTTATATAAAGGCTTTAAAAATTAATGTGTCGTGTCAACCCGTCACTTATTACACGAACCCGCCGCAACCCCTGTCATGTAATTGGGTCGACCCGACCCATTTATTAAATGGGTTAATTGTGTTGTGTCGGGTTACCTGTTTAATAAATGGGTCATGTTCATGTTGAGGTATTCTGACCCGCCAACCTGACCCGATTGCCACCCCTATTTCATACCCTTCATCCCCTGTCCAAACAAGGCGAGGCTGGGCCCCGCTTCCCCCCCGTGCCATCCCTAGCAATAGTGTTTACTTAAACTTTCATAGTTTCGGAAGTGGTCAGTGACTTGTGGTCAAGTCCTCGTTCAAAACGTACGGAAGGACCAGTTTTCCAAAAAAAATCCCTACCTCTCAAGTTTGGAGGTCTACCGAAAGAGATGTTTCTCATTTTGATTGACTTAAGTCTTAAGGTAGGATGTCCCGTACCTAGGTGAAAAAATCCCTGTATTTTGTTTTCCAGTGTTGTAAAAAGACTGAAAAGTTGAAAATTTTCAAATGTCTATATAAGATTCTAAAGGGTGCGTTTGTTTCAAAGGGACAAAATCACTTCTACCTCTCAATACCATGTTGCCTTAGACGCAGATCTCTCCCTCTCTCTCTCTCTCCACAATGTCTCGTATCCCCATCTTCTTCTTCCTCTTAGCCTTCATTCCCTATTCAACAACCACCACCTTCAATTTTACTTCCTTCCCTTCGGGCAATATCTCCAAAATCAAGTTCTTGGGCGACGCCTACCCCTCGCCAGAAAGCTTCATCGAGCTGAATACCTACAACACGTGGCGTTTCGGCTGGGCCTTCTACGCCGACCCCATCACGCTCTACGACCATGGCAGCGGGTTCGTCGCCGACTTCACCACCCACTTCACCTTTCTCATCGACAGCGTCAAGAACAACGAAAGCGCCGACGGCCTCACGTTTTTCCTTGCGCCCGCGGGCTCGATCATGCCTGTAAATCCTTTCGGTGAAGGGCTCGGCCTTTTCAACACCAACACCAATGGCAACCCCACCAACCAAATCGTGGCCGTCGAGTTCGACACCTTCAAGAACAGTTATGATCCAAGCGCCAACCACATGGGGATCGACGTCAACTCCTGGTACTCCAGCAATCACACCGATTGGGAATGGGACTCAGAGAGAAAATTGAAGGGCGATGCACGGGTGTGGTACAACTCCACGACAGGGACCCTCTCAGCACGCTTGACCTACCGCAACGGCTCGAGGGAATCGAACCTCTCCCTGCCCATCAACCTCACCACGATCCTCCCGGAGAACGTCATCGTGGGCTTCTCCGGGGCAACTGGGCGGTTGATAGAGCTCCATACTATTTTGAAGTGGGATTTCACGTCTACCCGCCCCCCTACTCTGACCCCTGCTCCTGTTCGGGCCACTCCCAACAGTACCCATGATGGGTATCTCCCCCCTGCAGGTACTACTGCTACTAGCAATAAGCGAGTCGTCATCCTAGTGACATGTTCGTTTGCGCTGCTTCTCGGAGCTTTAGCTACGACTGCAGTTGTTATTGTTATCCGAAGGAGGAAGAATAATAAGAAGAAGGAGATGACAACAGAGGAGGATGACGCTGTAGAAGACGATGATGTTGAGGTGATGATGGATTTCGAGATGGGGCCAAGGAGGTTCAGCTACGCGGAGCTCGCTGCGGCAACCAACGACTTCAGCGAGGAGGGGAAGCTCGGGCAAGGTGGGTTTGGTGGGGTATACCGGGGCATTCTGGGGGACAACGGTGAGGCAGTGGCGGTGAAGCGATTCTCCAGAAGGTCGGGCCAAGGAAAGAAGGAGTACGTCTCGGAGGTGAACGTGATCAGCCGGCTGCGCCATCGTAACCTCGTGAGGTTGATCGGGTGGTGCCACCAGCGGGGTGAGCTGCTGCTGGTCTACGAGTACATGGAGAGGAGGAGTCTGGACTCGCACCTCTTCGACCCCAAGGTCGGCTCTGTCATGCCCTGGGCTCGGCGGATGAAGGTCGCCCACGGCTTGGCCTCAGCGGTGCAGTACCTGCACGAGGAGTGGGAACAGTGCGTGGTGCACCGAGACATCAAGTCGAGCAACGTGATGATCGACTCAGAGTTCAACCCACGGCTCGGAGATTTCGGGCTGGCGCGGCTGGTGAACCACGGCTGTGCCCCAAACACAACGGTGCTGGCCGGGACAATGGGGTACCTGGCACCGGAGTGCGGGATCACGGGCAAGGCCAGCAAGGAGACCGACGTCTACAGCTTCGGGGTGGTGCTGCTGGAGATCGCATGCGGGCGGAGGGCCGTCGAGCCCACGATGAAGGAGCAGGAGTTAGTGGTGGAGTGGGTGTGGGGGCTATATGGTGCTGGTGCGATTGTGGAGGCCGTACGACAAGCGGCTGGGTTCGGAGTTTGACCCGAAGGAAGCGGAGTGCATGATGGTGGTGGGGCTGTGGTGCGCGCACCCGGACGACGAGAAGAGGCCGACGATGAGGGAGGCGATCCAGGCGCTGAGCTTCCAGGCCGAGCTGCCGAGGCTCCCACCCGAGATGCCCATTGCTGTCTTCTGCTTCCCGCCCAACTCCGGGTTCTCAATGAGCAGCAGCGGTGGGTTGCAGAGTAACAAACGATAAGCGATAAGAGAAGCGTGAAGCCAGGAAGCAGTGCTTTTGGGAAGTTGTGAAAGTGAATAAGAAGTCGGAAGAAAACAACCAGTCATGTTTTGCCCAACTACTGTGTCTGCGCATTATCATTTTCTTGTGAAATTATAGCGATTAGAAAGTGATGTAAAAAGTAAATGTAATTTGACCTTGCGTTTAATTTCAGCTTTTGATCCATCCCCCCCCAAAAAAATCGAATGAATCTTAAATGAAAATAAAAGTTTTCAAATGTTGAAATTGAATTTTCAGTATATGTTTCCATACTCCAAAGAATAAAGAAGCACGTAGTTTCATGCTTCCAAAGCAAGTTTACACACAACTGTGAAAATGGTAATCAAGAGAGAGGCGATAACTTGATTCTCATTGCTGGGAAAGTTAACGGCACTATTGCAGGGACTTCCTGCTTCTTGAATCAAGGAGATCAGTTCCTGCTGGTCAATCACTTTACAACAACCAAATGAGGCAGGTCGCTATCTTTGATAGCTTTCCTGATTTACATTATCTATTTACATAACAGAAAATAAGAACAGAAAGTAAATAAAGTAAAATGGTAAAGTAAAAATGGAAAAACATTAACCGAAAATAAGAACATTATCTTTGTTAGCTTTCCTGATTTGCTCAATGAAGAGCCGAAGCCCAGCATAGGCACATCAGGCAGGAGTCCTAGCCCTCGCATTTTACGCTGCCAGAGAGGGGACGATGTCTCCTGCCCCAGACTCGGTTTTCCCAGGGAAAATATGGAAAAACTATCTCACATTTTAACATTCCACCCTATCTTCATACCTTCTTTGGGATTTCATTGATACAAATTGTTTTAACCAAATCTGACTCTACATAAGTAATCTACATCATTCATTTACTGAAGATAGATCGGCATTTAAATTGTCAAAATCCAACTTGTATGCAGGGCTTTTTTTGGGGATTCAAAATTCAATGGTTGACAAAACAAAAAAATGCGATTTAAAAAATCATATTTATTTAGTTGAAAAAATACGATCCAAAGGTAGATTCTTACTGAAACGACCATGTTCAATCCATCTATAGGGTAAGATTTGGTCAAAAACAACTTGCATTATAAGATTTAAGAGGGGTCCTAAGATGGGGGATGACATAGGGGATCAGTGGAGCCTAACTACATTCTACAGGCCCAAAATTCTACAATGTTGGCCTATTCAAATTCATGTGTTTTGTTGGTGTTATTAGTTGGGCTGGGAAAAAAGAGGAACAGCTTGCCACTCAGCCCAGCTCAGCCAAGGTACAAGCCTGCTCATTTAGGTAAATGAGCCAAGCACGAAATGATAAGCTCGGCTCGTATAGTCTCATTTTACATGTTATATATTTTATGCATATTATATATGTTTTATACATATATTATCTGTATTTTGTATATTTTACATATATTTATTTATTATCAAGCTTAAAACACTTAAAACTATATTTTTTTTAAAATGAGCCAGCTAGCTCATGATTGGCTCAAAATGATCTCGAGCTCAGATCAGCTTGACTATAAAAAAAACATGTTTCGGCTTATGTGTTTGTGATGTGTAAATAGGTTTTTGAAGGGTTCCAAAACCAATAATCCGAAATATTGCAAAATTTTAAGATTAAAAAATGTGTTTTTCATTACATAAAAACAACACAACCAAAGTTTGCTTTGTCACTAAGAAGTTCAATATGAGCTATGGTATATATATATATATATATATATATATATATATATATATATATAGAGAGAGAGAGAGAGAGAGAGAGAGAGTATGAGAATTATTGCATGAACCACATGGATGCATGTCATATCCTATTAGGCCGCTCATGTCAATTTGATAGGAAGACACTGCATCTTGGTGGTAAGAACACCTATTCATTGAAGCTAAATAATAGAAACATCAAACTCCTCGCTCTTAGAGAGACTTTTCTATCTAGTATTCCTAAACTAGCCAAGAAAAGTAGGTTAAATCATGAGGATGGCTATTGCTTAGCCATTGTAGCTAAAGAGGTTTGCATTGTGGTTCTCGATGTTCTTTATATTGTGCGACCTTTGATTATTGAATATCAAAACATCATGCCAAATGAGTTTTCTCACGGGTTACCTCCTTTGAGGTCTATCCAGCATGCCATTGATATGATCCTGGGGTTTTGTCTTACCAACTTGCTTGTGTGTCTCATGAATCCTATTAAAAGTATTGAATTGCAATGGCAAGTGAGGGAGCTCCTACACAAGGTCATGAGAGTATAATGCCCTATGCAGTGCTAACATTGCTTAACCCAAAGAAGGATGAGAGTTTACATATGTGTGTTGATAGTTGATCGATTAACAAAATAATTGTCAAATATCGATTCTCGATTCTTCAACTAGATGACATGCTTGATGTACCAGCCGACTCAATGGTTTTCTCAAAGATTGATTTAAAGAGTCACTACCATCAAGATCGAATTCATGAAGGAGATGCATGAACAATGCCTTTCAAAACTCGAGATAACCTATATAACTGGCTAGTGATGCCATTTGGTATGTCGAGCGCACATACTACATTCATGAATGTTATGACTAAGGTGCTTTGATCATTTTTGGGCAAATTTGTAGTCATTTATTTTGATGACATCTTAGTATACAACCCTAGTGAGTTTGTTCATGTTTCTTATCTTAGTAGGCCTTAGAGGTTTTGTGTAGGAAAAAGTTGTATGTGAATGCCAGTAAGTGTTCATTCTTAACATGCAGTGTGGCACCCCAAACCCCGACTTCGGAAAAACTTGGAATTTTTAGTGATTTTTTTTTTTGAAAGGTTTAAGTAGAAAAACCAGCGGAAAGCAGGTGTGGGAAAAACAACAAAGCCGCAAGTCTGTGCGGCCGCCACAGGTGAGTGCAACAAGTAACCAACAATGTGACAAAAGTGTAACTGTGAAGTAAAAAGGGTAAACACCCCAACGGTACGAAGAGTTACAAAATATAAGTACAAGTCTCAAAATAGGGATTACATCCCGAACAAAAATCCCAAAACCACCAGGTACAGAAACTGCAGGTCAAGTGTGGGTCCTCCGAGCCTTCACCGTGTATCATCGCATCGGCACCTATACCTGTTTGTCACCTACATCCCCATAAAATGGGGTAAGTCCTCTTGCGAGGTGGTAAAGAAACAACCACAAGCATTTATATATCATATAAAAAAGAAAGCAGTAACAAAACTGACAAGTGTAAGTGTCATGTCAGGAAAGTGCGAATGTGACAAGTACTAGTCAACTAGAAAGTAACAAGCTGAAGTAGTAGTAGAGTAAGTACTCAAAGCAGTAATGACTGTAACAAGTGCTGGACGGCAAAGTAACCAAGTAACAACTGAAGTAAGTAAGGTAACTGAAGTAAAGTCCACAAAACAAGTAAAGTAACAACTACTGTAAGTTAGCTGATTGGTTAGTCTTTAAGTTCTTCTAATTACTCTTTCGAATACGCGAAGGAAACCTTGCATTCTGTGAGACATGCACCCGGCGTCTATTATTCAATTATAGTGTGGTAACCGGGGAAGCTACAGACCGAGTCAACCACATGCGAGCAGCACACGGCTAGGAGAAAACACTCGCATAGGTAAGGATTGCAATCCATACTACTGCAGTAGTGAGGTCCTAGAAAGGAAACCTCGACCTCCATGACTCTGAGTGACTGGAGGCCAAAGGACGCTACAGCTCCTGTCAAAACATGTGTCGTAGTAACGACAAGTCACTTAGGGTTGTACCATCCACCCTCTCCCAAGGTGAACCATTTTGTGAATGGGGAGAAGCAGGTTTATCTTTCTTAGGTTCATGTTCGTTCAAACCTCTCAATGAGGAATTTGCCTCGTGGTCCCCACAGTACGTAAACCGAGGACTTGGCCTGCCCATTCACGTGCTCAGCCTCACGCGGCCAACGGAGCACACTGCTCATGAAAGCAGTCACAACACCATATTATTTTATTTCTGGTTTAAGGGTATATCACACAAGAGTCCGTTACAACACAAGGGCCACCACCTAAGGACTCCAACTGAGCCCACAACAAGTCATTTCATTATTCATACCCTATGGTGTTCGATCTTTCTATTCTTTTCATTTCTTGAAGTAAGCGCACATGGTGCTCTTACCAATGCCTCAAGCGATGTACCTCCTTAGGGTACGCGCTACTTGGTAACAATGTCAGGATGTGCAAAGTGTAAAGTGTAAAAGTAACATGAGCTTTCTATCATTTGCATAATAAAATAATCAGAGGCATTTGCATAATATGCAATAAATACAAGGCACTAGTTTGCATAGTTTAGTGTTAAGGTTGCATTTTATCAGTATTTCATACGTATGGGAATTACATCCGCATTCTCAAGGGTTTAAATTGATTTCATCTAAAATTCCATCTTATGAGAATAACATTGGCTATTTCCATGGTGAACCGTCGCTCTTGCAGAGAAAATGCAATTGCGCTAAAAACCTTACACGCGTGGTTCAACACACACTTACAAGTTTATAGCGAAGCTTGGGATATTCCTGTCTGATGGGGATAACATTAGCTATTCTCTTGGTAAGGGGTGCCGCGTCTGCGGACCCGAAACAAAGATATTTAAACAATACTTGTAATTCCAAATAACGAAGTCTCTAAGCTTGTGAACTTACCATAACGACCAAAGCATACCGTTTTGGTCTGTCGAACATAAACCAAAACATAAGGCTTTTCCTTACTCAATACGACACACATATGTGTGGAAGGTGATTCTGAAGTAACCCATCTAATAGGGATTACATTAGCATTACCATGGTTCGGGGTGCCGCGCCCGCGGACCCGAAACACCCGTTCGCCAAACCGAAAGTGGGACAACAATGTAATTCATACCTAGTTCAAAGTGTGGAAAACATCTAAGGAAAACACTAGGACGGGACACCGGAGGGTCGCAGGTCCATTCGGTAATACCGAATTAATCATTAAGTGCTTTAGTAAAGACATATATATATATATATATATATATATATATATATATATATATATATATATATATGTGTGTGTGTGTGTGTGTGTGTGTGTGTGTGTGTAGATCCACATTATCATACACACGCGATGAGACCCATATATACATGTATACGTATATACATAGTTCATTTATATTTAAATATATATATATATATATATATATAACTTACTCGGACCCGGTACATCCCAAAGCATGCACTAGTGCCAAAAATCTGACCGAGTTGCGAGGATGGTGCGGGGCAATACAAGGGCTAATTTGAACTTAATAAGGTTCAGCTCGAAGGAGGTGCGAGTTGGTTGTTGCTAAAGCGTGTTGACAGCCACGATAGTGGCATGAACAAGGCTGCAAGTGTGCCTGTACAAGGATCCGCACACTTGCTGCCAACAGGTAGCAACTAGAATTTAGGTCTGGTCCATCGGACCACGCTGCCACATATAAATAAAGGTTCTGGTCCGACACTTGGTCCGGACCGAACTGCTAACCAGATTCGGTTGGGGCTGGCACAAGCCCCTAACAAGGGCTAAACGGCTAAAGTAGTGAGAGGGAGTGCCAAGGGCAGGTCAAAGTGTCTGGTCCTCTGGACCAGATAGCATATAAGACCGATTAGGGTTCGAACCTTTTAGTTCAGACTCGAGCCCAAAGTGGCTCAGCCGGAAGAGAAGCCCCGGGGGTGTCCTGCACAAATTGGCTGGCACCCGGCTCCAACTAGGTGGAGTCGCGGCTCGCACTAGGTGCTAGCTAGGCTGCCAATGGGTTCAGGTCTGAACCACGGTTCAGACCTGCACCCTCTAAGTGCTAAAGGGACGCCAAGAGTGCACAGTACCCAAGGGGTACGCGCGCCAGCTCCAGCCAAGGGAAAAAAAAATGGGTTGGGCTAGGTTTGCGCCCACGCTGGTCAAACTGGTTAGGGTGCGGGTCTGAACCCCTGGTTCAGACCGGCACCTTAACCCACACCGAAAACTAACAACATTAATATATATATATATATACATAATATATTAGTACCTATATAACCATTTATTTGAATGCCTTTGCTGGGCACGCGGGCCACCCGCACTGTGCCCAGCTCCAATCCTAAGCGCAGTTGGTTGGTACAAGGGGTCTGGTCCACTGGACCAGACCGAGCCACCCTTGCCAACGTAAACCAGAGCCCAAGGGCTCGGTTCATAGCTGCTAAAAGGGAGTGTTGGGCACGCCCAAGGACGGCCCAACCTGCTCCACTCCTTGGCTCCAAAAGAAAAACCGAAACAAAGAGAAAAAAAAATGAACAAAAAGAGAATACAAAGATTGAAACACAACAGTTACCGGCGGCCTGGCCTTCACACAACCTAAAGGGAGTGGTCACGTCGTGACCCCCGACCAAGAGCTTGGCTGCAACACCAGTCCCAATGTGCTGGGATTGGGTTGAGCCAAAAACCCAAAGGAAAGATAGCACAACGAAGGAAAATGAATAAGCTAACGGCTGGAGCACACCAACCGGTGCTCCAGCACTCAAAGAGAGAGAGAGAGAGAGCCTCACAAACTGGGTGTAAGCTGGACGAGCCCAGCTCGGTCCAGCACACCCCTAAGACGACAATGCCATGAACCAACAGAAAAAAAAGATATAAAACAAGACAAGATTATCATAATGGAGTGAGCAGCTAACATGCATGGAGGAAAATGAAGCATAATCAGAAATAACAAAGTAGAATCGAAAGAAAACCAATTGTAAATGAATGTAGCACAATGCCAATGTAAAACTTTGAGGATTCAAGATTTAAAACTATTCTTCTAAGCTAATCCGCCATTTGGGCTTGCATGTATTGATGCAAAACGCCATTGGCTTCATGTCAATCCGGAATCATAACGAATGAGGTGAGTTTTCACCTTAGCTTATATTGAAGAAGGAGATGGAAGATGTTGAAGTGTTGCAGCTTCTCCACGCCAAGGAGAAGCCCACGGCTGGAGTGAGGAAACTAGAGAGAAGAAGAGAGGAGATTTGGGAGAGAGAAGAAAGAGAGAAGGTTTGGAAAAATCGCCCACTAGAGAGGGGCCCATTTTTTTCCTAAAGTTTTTATAGAAGCTTGTAAAAGGTTGGATGGCAGGGATTGAATCCCTCCAAGATGGAGGGTTGGGGAGCTCCACGCCCCCCAACCACCAATGCATGTTGGTCTTTCAAAAAGTTTTATAAAACTTTCAAAAACGTCACTTTTAAAAGGCCATAAAGCTTTGGAATTTTACAAGGGGGCGCCCTTGGCTGCCACCCAACGTGTCCAATGGGTTTTGAGGGATCCGCACACTTGCTGCCAACAGGTTGCAACTAGGATTTAGGTCTGGTCCATCGAGCCACGCTGCTACATATAAATAAAGGTTCTGGTCCGACACTTGGTCCGAACCGGACTGCTAACCAGATTCGGTTGGGGCTGGCTCAAGCCCCTAACAAGGGCTAAACGGCTAAAGTAGTGAGAGGGAGTGCCAAGGGCAGGTCAAAGTGTCTGGTCCTCTGGACCAGATAGCATATAAGACCGATTAGGGTTCGAACCTTTTAGTTCAGACTCGAGCCCAAAGTGGCTCAGCCGGAAGAGAAGCCCCGGGGGTGTCCTGCACAAATTGGCTGGCACCCGGCTCCAACTAGGTGGAGTCGCGGCTCACACTAGGTGCTAGCTAGGCTGCCAATGGGTTCAGGTCTGAACCATGGTTCAGACCTGCACCCTCTAAGTGCTAAAGGGACGCCAAGAGTGCACAGTACCCAAGGGGTACACGCGCCAGCTCCACCCAAGGAAAAAAAAAACGGGCTGGGCTAGGTTTGCGCCCACGCTGGTCAAACCGATTAGGGTGCGGGTCTGAACCTCTGGTTCAGACCGGCACCTTAACCCACGCCGAAAACTAACAACATTAATATATATATATATATACAGAATATATTAGTACCTATATAACCATTTATTTGAATGCCTTTGCTGGGCGCGCGGGCCACCCGCACTGTGCCCAGCTCCAATCCTAAGCGCAGTTGGTTGGTACAAGGGGTCTGGTCCACTGGACTAGACCGAGCCACCCTTGCCAACGTGAACCAGAGCCCAAGGGCTCGGTTCACAGCTGCTAAAAGGGAGTGTCGGGCACGCCCAAGGTCGGCCCAACCTGCTCCACTCCTTGGCTCCAAAAGAAAAACTGAAACAAAGAGAAAAAAAAAATGAACAAAAAGAGAATACAAAGATTGAAACACAACAGTTACCGACGGCCTGGCCTTCACACAACCTAAAGGGAGTGGTCACGTGTGATCATCGCAAAATTTTTCCTCTCTTGTGGTTTCTCTCTCTTCCTTCTCTTTTCCTTTCCAACCTCTATTTTCCTCCTTTTTGAAGAGAGAAAAATAAAAGAGAGAAAAGAAGAGAATGTTGAGAAACTCTGTTTTGATGTACCATAATATGGTACACTGTCATATTTGATTTTATATAATATGATAATATGTCTTCTTGAAAATGTTATATTATGACTGGATATGTTTTGCCATATATCTAACGAGTATTTGATGCAAGGATATCTCACTCTCAAAAGGATGGAGACCTCCTGTTCAAGTACAACTATGGTGCAATCATACTTCTTGAAGAAAAAGCTTGATGAGCCATGCATTCTAAACAACCATCTAAAGAGATCGGCTACCTCAAGTTGAAAATTTTTTTCTTCTTTAGAGTCATATGTAACAGAACCTTCAGAAGCATGCATATTGCATATTACATACTCATTCATAAAAGATATTTCATAAAAGTATACGATAATTTCAAAAAGCATTTTTTTTGAAAACCAATAATTGTACCTTCTTACAAAACCTTTATGGAAAAGGTATTTTGACATGATATAATTCATGATTTCAAAAAGCAATAATTGTACCTTCTATCATATACAAGACAACTTGAAAAGAAATGATTTCAAAAGTAGGAAAAAGACAAAACATGGAAATCGGCTACACAAAAAGAAAAACAAATATAATACTTGTTGAAAAGACTCTAGTTACCTTTTTTTCAAACCCATAGAATGTCGACTTACTTGAAGTCATCATTCTCTTTGTATAGCATTAAATACCTCCTGTAAGAAATCCTTGTTAATATCCTTCTCAAGAATGTCGACTTGTTTAAACTCTTCATTCTCTCTATAGACATTGAAAAACACATCATAAAGAAAACTCTTGATATGACTATGTACAAATAAATATCTCATAGCATTTATTGTACTTACACTCATTTAAAGTAAAGAAGTACTTATGTACCACAAATCATTAATTAGAATTAAGACAAAACTACATGATAGCCTACAATCCAACGTTCAATGTACTATTGTAAGAAATAGACTTTTTACATAAAATATATAATACCTAAAATATTACAACGACTATTGTACCCCATATTTTACTTTTATGGAAAGAAGACTTTTTCAAACATTCACGAATTTGGTTTTTGAAATGACATGACATTTCACATCTCAAAAAGACTACGATTTCAAAAAGGTAACGACTACTTTTTTAAAGCTATATAAACACACTCAAATGAACTATTCAAACAACCAATGGAATAAACAAGTGAGCTTACAACGAGAAAAATTCTTAGTCAATATTTGAAAGAGAGCCTAGAAAAAAAAAGAGAAAAGAAAAAGAAAAAGAAAGAGAAAAAGTCAAGAATAGCTCTTTGACAAAGAGTATCTTCTAAGTGAAAAGAATAGAACATTCTGAGGATCCTTCATTCGTGCATTCATATCATTCTGAAGGTTCTATAGGAAGTATTGTAACTTTCTGTTATTCACTGTATTCCTTCTTTGTTGAAAGAAGTAGACCTCTGAAAAAGAGGGTGTTGTCCTTCTCTGTTGAGAGAAGAAGACCTCTGTGAAAGAGGGTGTGCCCCTTCTCTGTTGAGAGAAGAAGACCTCTGTGAAAGAGGGTGTTCCCCTTCTCTGTTGAGAGAAGTAGACCTCTGAGGAAGAGAGTGTTGTACTATTTATCCGGTAACTCAGATGTTATAGTGGAAAGCTCAAGTGGTTTGCTTGGAGACTGGATGTAAGTCTGGGAATTGACCGAACCAGTATAAATTCTGTGTTTTATGTGTTGTGCCTTATTGCATTTCATTTTATTTTATCGATCTTTATCGTAATTCACTATTCACCCCCCCTCTAGTGGAATTTCATTTGGTATCAGAGCAGGTTTGCTGGTTTCGACATAACAAGTCTTCCAGCACAAATGGCATCTACCTCTTATGCTCGTGATATTGAAGGTCAACACGCATCTCGTCCTCCTTTCTTCAACGGCTCCAACTATGGATACTGGAAGTGCAGAATGACTATATTTCTCAAATCCATAGATTTTGCTATATGAAAAATTGTTGAGCATCCATACACATCTCCATCCGCAGACTATAACTTATGGTCTGATGAAGAAAAGAAAATGGCAAACCTAAATGCAAAGGCTATGAATGCTTTATATTGTGTCATTGATCAGAATGAATTCAATAGAATATCTATATGTGAATCTGCATATGATATTTGGCATTCTTTGGAGGTTATTCATGAAGGAACCAACAAAGTGAAAGAAGCCAAAATCTCATCTCTTGTCAGAAAATATGAGTTGTTCAAAATGAACAAAGATGAACCCATCACAGAGATGTTCACCAGATTCACCAACAACACCAACGATCTGAAATCTCTGGGTGTAACCCACTCTCAGACAGAAAAGGTGAAGAAAATTTTGAGATCTCTCACAACTGATTGGGAGAAAAAGACTACTGCTATTGAAGAAGCTCAAGATTTGTCCAAGCTTACCCTGGACGATTTAATAGGCAATCTTATGGCCTATGAAGTCCACATGAAGGAAAGAAGGGAAGAGGAACAACCGTTAAAGAAAGCTCTAGCCTTCCCAGCCCTATCTGAGGATAAGGACTCAGAAAAAGAAACTGAGATTGCGCTACTCACCAGAAAATTCCAGCGCTTTATGAGAAGGAATCGGCTTCCAAATAAGCACAAAGAAAGAAAAGACCCAAAGGAAGATTCTATGTGCTACCAGTGTAATAAGCCAGGTCACTTAAGATGAGACTGTCCTCTTCTCAAAAGAAAATCCAAGACTGAGGAACCAAAGAAAATGTTCTTCAAGAAAAAGGCTCTGCATGCTCAATGGGATGATTCAGAACCATCCACAAGTGAAGAGTCAAATGATGATGAAGCAGAAACCGCCAACATGTGCTTTATGGCAGAAAGCTCTGTAAGTGAATCCCTTGATTTCTCCTTTGAAGAACTTCAAAATGCTTTTCAGGAACTTTTTGAAGAATCAAGGAAAACGATTCTTAAAAATAGACATTTGAAATCCGAGAATCTAGAGCTCACTCTGAAAAATGAAAAACTCAGTATTGAAAATTCTGAGTTACAAAAGAAAAATCTTCTTATTACTTCTGAAATCTCTTCTACTAGCTCCAAGACTAAAAATCTGCAAGTAGAAATTTCAGAATTAAAAAGTAAAACTGAGAACCTTATGAAAACGGTTTTCAAGTTTACTAAAGGAAAAGAGAACTTGGATAAACTCCTATCCTCTCAAAAAATCTCTTTCTACAAGAATGGTATTGGCTACTCTCATTTCAACAAGCCTTCTTGTATGAATCAAAAGACCACTTTTGTGAAAGGTGCTTCTGAACCTAAAAAGGAGTATTATAATTTTAACTTCTTGAACTCCTCTAAAGCTGTAGACAAACCCAAATCTAAATGGATATGGGTTCCAAAGTCTAACAAAAAGGGACCCGACTGGGTACCAAAAAGAAGTTTTACTTAATGTTTTGCAGGCTCCAAACAAGAAGAACAGATGGATACTAGACAGTGGATGTTCAAAACACATGACTGGACATCCAGACCTTTTTGCTGTTCTTCATCATAAAGAAGGAGGAACTGTCACCTTTAGAGATAACAACAAAGGTTTGATAATTGGTATTGGTAATATTGGCAATATAGATAAACCTCTTATCAAAGACGTTCTCCTGGTTAAAGGCTTAAAACATAACCTTCTAAGTATTAGTCAAATGTGTGACACAGGTTATAATGTTAGCTTTAATCATGATGCTTGTCTTATAGCAGACACCAACAAGAATATCATCTTAAAAGGTATAAGAAGAAATAATATATATTAACTATACCTAGAAAACATCACTGAACATTGCCTTATAGCTAATAATGACACTCAACATTTATGGCACATGAGAATGGGTCATGTCAACTCCAAATACATGTCTAAATTAGCTAAAGATAAGTTAGTACGTGGGTTACCCAAAATATCTTTTAAAAAGGATTATTTCTGTGATGCATGTCAACTAGGAAAACTGTCTAAATCATCTTTCAAATCAAAAAATATCATTTCAAGTAAAAGACCTTTAGAGCTTCTCCACCTGGATCTTTTTGGTCTTTCTAGAGTAGCTAGTCTAAATCATAATAAATATGCTTTTGTCATAGTAGATGATTACTCACGATTTACTTGGGTAATATTTTTGAAAAACAAAAGTGATACGTTTTGTCAAATTGAAATTTTATGTAAAAAATTACAAAATGAAAAATCTTGTTCTATTGTTAAAATCCGTAGTGACCATGGAGGAGAATTTGATAATGAACACTTTGTAAATTTTTGTAACTTGCATGGCATTTCTCATAACTTTGCCTTTCCTAGAGCTGCACCTCAAAATGGTGTAGTAGAAAGAAAGAATAGAACCCTACAGGAATCTGCTAGAACTATGCTCCAACATAATAATCTTGCTAAATCCTTTTGGGCAGAAGCTGTTAATACTGCATGCTATACAAACAAACAGAGTTCTTATTAGACCCTTATTAAATAAAATTCCCTATGAATTATTCTATGATAGGACTCCAAGAATAGACTATTTTAAAGTCTTTGGATGTAAATGCTTTATCCTTAACACAAAAGATAGCCTGGATAAATTTGATACTAAATCTGTTGAAGGCATATTCTTAGGATATTCAAGTCATAGTAAAGCATACAGAGTTTTCAATAAGAGTTCTAATACTATTGAAGAATCTATGCATGTTAGTTTTTGTGAATCTATTGATGAATCTGTTCATAAGCAAACTAACGATGATGATGTTGAAAGTACAGATTTATTCCTAGATAACACAGCTAAATCAAATGAAGATGATCATCAAAGAACATTTGTTGAAATCAAAGATCATCCTCAAAAGCAGATTTTGGGAGACCTGACCAAGGGGGTTCAAACTAGAGCTCAGCTAGAACGGATTGCAAACATGGCATTCATTTCTCAACTTGAACCAAAGAAGATTGATGAAGCCATCATCGATGAGTTCTGAATGCTAGCCATGACTGAAGAATTGAATCAATTCCAAAGAAATGATGTTTGGGATCTTGTACCAAGACCAAAGGATCATCAGATCATTGGGACAAGATGGATCTTCAGAAACAAGCTAGATGAAACAAGTAATGTTATAAGAAACAAGGCAAGACTAGTAGTTCAAGGATACAACCAGGAGGAAGGTATTGATTTTGATGAAACATTTGCTCCGGTTGCTAGACTTGAATCTATTAGAATGTTTTTAGCATATGCAAGCTATATGGATTTCAAACTATATCAAATGGATGTTAAAAGTGCCTTCTTAAATGGTTTTATAAATGAAGAAGTTTATGTAAAACAACCTCCAGGCTTTGAAAATGAACAATATCCAGATCATGTTTTCAAACTAAAACGTGCTTTATATGGTTTAAAACAAGCACCTCGTGCTTGGTATGACAGACTCAAAACGTTTCTATTAAAAACTGGTTTTTCTGTAGGCAAAGCAGACTCTACTTTATTTATAAAAATAGTGAATAATCATACCCTAATTATTCAAATATATGTAGACGATATCATCTTTGGATCTTCTAACAACACTCTTTGTGAAGAATTTTCTAAGTCCATGCAGAAAGAATTTGAAATGAGTATGATGGGAGAACTCACCTACTTTCTTGGACTGCATATTAAGCAAACCAAGGATGGAGTCTTCATCAATCAGTCTAAGTATGCTCGTGAACTTCTGAAGAGGTTCAACATGAACTCAACTGCTTCAAAACCACTCCTATGAGCACTACTACTGTTTTGGACAAAGATGAAGATGGTAAGTCTGTGGATACAAAGGTATACATAGGTATGATAGGATCACTACTCTATTTAACTGCTAGCCGTCCAGATATCATGTTCAGTGTTTGCTTGTGTGCTAGATTTCAGTCAAATCCAAAAGAATCACATCTTAAAGTTGTAAAAAGAATAATGAGATATCTAAAAGACACAATTGATTTTGGATTGTTTTATTCAAAATCATCTACATTTGATCTAATCTCATACAATGATGCTGACTTTGCTGGAAGTAAATCTGACAGAAAAAACACAAGTGGAACATGTCACATGCTAGGGCACTCACTAGTTTCATGGTTCAGTAAGAAACAAAACTGTGTATCCTTATCAACTACTAAAGTTGAATACATTACTGCTAGCCTAGCTTGTACACAAGTTACCTGGATGAAACAAACTTTGAAAGATTTTGGTTTAAATTTTGAAAATACAACTATTTTCTGTGATAATACTAGTGCTATAAACCTATCTAAAAATCCTATTTTACACTCACGAACTAAGCATATTCAAATAAGACACCACTTCTTAAGAGAACAAGTCTTAAACAACATAATTAAACTCGAATTCATACCCACTAATCAACAGTTAGCAGACATCTTTACTAAACCATTAAAACATGAAGACTTTACACGAATTCGAAGAGATTTAGGAATATGCAAACTAAGTGACTTATAATTAATCTCACCTACTAAGACTAAAACATCTTATGAGTTCTATTAAAATTTTATTTTATTCGGTTTCATTCTTATAGATTTCTCATATTAAAAGGTCAAACTATGTCTCCATATTCACGTATACTCTAAACACTTATAAAAATACTTTCATCATGACACATTCTTTATGTCTTTCAACTTGTCATTTTTCAAGTACACATCTATAATGACTCCTTGTCCTATTTACTTTCACTCACACCCATAAGAACTAATTATATTAAGTAAAAGCTATCATGACATTGTTCACATCACTCATCTCATAACACCTTTTATTATTTTTTGTCTTTTAGTGAAAACCTCTCTTACGATAAGCTAGCCTATCTTCAAACATGATATTGTATTCCTCACTTATTCTATTTTTTATATTCAAGTGATATATCCCTTTTCATGTCTTCCTTTCCTCATGTCATGACACTTCACTAAAATCTTAATGCCTTTTATGAAAAATTCGAGTGATTATCCTTGCTATTTTTTTTCACCACCTTTTAAGTTGTTATATTTCATGTAAATTTTTACTATATCATCTTTTATATCATAGCTTAAGTATAATCAATTATCGTCTTCTCATCCTTCACACCTTTTACGAAAAAGTATTATAAAATCCTCTTTTCAAAAACTTGTACTCCACTTCTTTTTTTATTCTCATAAGTACGATTTGTACCACCTTTTTTCTTTCCTCTCTCTCTCTCTCTACATTATACGTAGTGACTTTCCATCCGTGACCATGACCCCCTCATATATTTTATATCTCTCTCCAATTGAGATTCATTAAAATCTTGTCCTTAAGCAAAACTTTATTTCTTGTCTATCATAACTCCACGTTATGTCATACATCTCATATCTAACATCAAGAGATTGTTGTCCTTTATGACCACTCTCATTTCTCTACATATCCGTATCACCCTTCTTTAGGTCTATTCACACTCCTTCCATACATACCAATATAATACACTATCTTCCAACATTGATTTGATTTGTCATTCACAAGCCACTTAACTTACAACTCACGGATTTCCTTATTCAACTAAATGCTAAAAATCCTTCACCTCCAATGTCATTCATTTCTTATCACCATTACTTTTCTCCTTCTATTAAATAGATTGATTCATCTCTCATATAATTCCCCACGAATATCTCTATTCTCTTACAAACTTCTACTCTTTCCTAGCTCTTCTCGCTTAGTCTCTGGTTTTCTTAAGCTCTTGCAATGGCCTCCTTCTCAACCAATGTGATAACTGCCGCTGATCTCAGGTTTCCTGATCTATTTCACTTTTACAACTCTCTTTCCTCACGACCAATTCATGAAGGTGAATTGGTTCACTACGAAGACTTCGCCTCCTTTGACCTTGAACAATCTCTCCCCGAACTTAAACACTTACTAGACACTTCATCCCAAGCTTCCTACTATCCAGAACTTGTTCGTCTATTCTACACAAATCTTTCCACCGATCATAACCGCACCACCATCACCACCAAGGTCCGAGGACGCATGATGTTCTTTGATGCTTCCTCACTAGGCAAGATTCTCAACCTTCCTTCCACCGGCACCGATCTAACAAACATAGTTCCACTCAACCACTCGATACTTCGAAAAATTCTTCTCTGTACTCACTTCACACACCTTCCCTGGCACATGAGAAATCTACAACCCCATGCTCAATTGCTTGCTCATATTCTTCTTCACAATCTCTATCCCAAGCCTCCTCGCAAGGGATTAGTACCCAGAAAAATCTCTCTCCTCATCTACGCAATCTTCTGCTCTACTCTAATAAACTGGTCCCACATCATCTTCGCCCACTTTATTCGCTATAAAAAATTTCAACCTCTTCTTTTTGGGTGTTTTATAACTCCCATCTTAAAATACTTTAAGGTACCCTTTCAAAATGAAGTTATCCTCTATCCTTCACAGATCCTCAATGCTACTTCTTTCAATCCAAGGTCCCTGCACACTGATAATACCGGCTATGATGACGCGGATCCCTTATCCGAATATGATTACCTTTCTGCAATCATGGATGTCCAGACTACTCAGGATCTTCTCCTTCGGAATCAAGCCTCGATGTAGCAGACCCTTCAAACACTCCAACAGGATCAAGCCGCCCGTACACATCAATCCTCTCCACCTTCGGAGTAAACTTATTTTTTTTGGACTGTAATAACTTTACATTATTTTGGTTTGTAATAACTCTACTTACTCTGATCCCTTCCTTTTTGTCCATGACAAAGGGGGAGAAAAACCTATCTCCATTATTGGAGAAAAATACTCTTTTTGACATTTTTCAATATTTTTATGATATTATTATTTCCATGCATAATGTCTTTTTGACAGAGGGAGCATATTTTGTCATCATCAAAAAGGGGGAGAATGTTGAGAAACTCTGTTTTGATGTCACATAATATGATACACTGTCATATTTGATTTTATATAATATGATAATATGTCTTCTTGAAAAATGTTATATTATGACTGAATATGTTTTGTCATATATCTAACGAGTATTTGATGCAAGGATATCTCACTCTCAAAAGGATGGAGACCTCCTGTTCAAGTACAACTATGGTGCAATCATACTCCTTGAAGAAAAAGCTTGATGAGCCATGCATTCCAAACGACCATCTAAAGAGATCGGCTACCTCAAGTTGAAGATTTTTTTCTTCTTTAGAGTCATATGTAACAGAACCTTCAGAAGCATGCATATTGCATACTCATTCATAAAAGATATTTCATAAAAGTATACGATAGTTTCAAAAAGCATTTTTTTTGAAAACCAATAATTGTACCTTCTTACAAAACCTTTATGGAAAATGTATTTTGACATGATATAATTTATGATTTCAAAAAGCAATAATTGTACCTTCTATCATATACAAGACAACTTGAAAAGAAATGATTTCAAAAGTAGGAAAAAGACAAAACATGGAAATCGGCTACACAAAAAGAAAAACAAATATAATACTTGTTGAAAAGACTCTAGTTACCTTTTTTTCAAACCCATAGAATGTCGACTTACTTGAAGTCATCATTCTCTTTGTATAGCATTAAATACCTCCTGTAAGAAATCCTTGTTAATATCCTTCTCAAGAATGTCGACTTGTTTAAACTCTTCATTCTCTCTGTAGACATTGAAAAACACATCATAAAGAAAACTCTTGATATGACTATGTACAAATAAATATCTCATAGCATTTATTGTACTTACACTCATTTAAAGTAAAGAAGTACTTATATACCACAAATCATTAATTAGAATTAAGACAAAACTACATGATAGCCTACAATCCAACGTTCAATGTACTATTGTAAGAAATAAACTTTTTACATAAAATATATAATACCTAAAATATTACAACGACTATTGTACCCCATATTTTACTTTTATGGAAAGAAGACTTTTTCAAACATTCACGAATTTGGTTTTTGAAATGACATGACATTTCACATCTTAAAAAGACTATGATTTCAAAAAGGTAACGACTACTTTTTTAAAGCTATATAAACACACTCAAATGAACTATTCAAACAACCAATGGAATAGATAAGTGAGCTTACAACGAGAAAAATTTTTAGTCGATATTTGAAAGAGAGCCTAGAAAAAAAAAGAGAAAAGAAAAAGAAAAAGAAAAAGAAAAAGAAAAAGAAAAAGAAAGAGAAAAAGTCAAGAATAGCTCTTTGACAAAGAGTATCTTCTGAGTGAAAAGAACAGAACATTCTGAGGATCCTTCATTCGTGTATTCATATCATTCTGATGGTTCTATAGGAAGTATTGTAACTTTATGTTATTCACTGTATTCCTTCTTTGTTGAAAGAAGTAGACCTCTGAGAAAGAGGGTGTTGTCCTTCTCTGTTGAGAGAAGAAGACCTCTGTGAAAGAGGGTGTGCCCCTTCTCTGTTGAGAGAAGAAGACCTCTGTGAAAGAGGGTGTTCCCCTTCTCTGTTGAGAGAAGTAGACCTCTGAGGAAGAGGGTGTTGTACTATTTATCCGGTAACTCGGATGTTATAGTGGAAAGCTCAAGTGGTTTGCTTGGGGACTGGATGTAGGTCTGGGAATTGACCGAACCAGTATAAATTCTGTGTTTTATGTGTTGTGCCTTATTGCATTTCATTTTATTTTATTGATCTTTATCATAATTCACTATTCACCCCCCCTCTAGTGGAATTTCAGAAAGAAGAGAAAAGAAAAGAAGAGAGAAGAACTCTTTTGCGGGGTCTCACTTGACCTTGATTTGAAAATATTTAGAAAATTACTCGCCTCCGTTTTGAAAATATTTTGCGAGAAAATGGAGAGACGGGATTCGCTCGTCGGTACGAGGTTCGACCGTTCCTGGCGCCTTTACCAGGGGTAATCGAACCAATGATCAAATTTATGCCTTTTACTTTGCCTAAATATTATCTAAGAATTTATCCTAAATGTAAATGCACAAAGAATCATGCTTGTGCAAATGCAAAGATGTATGCTCTTTTGAGAAAGTATTTTGAAAATTTCCAAGTTTTCTGAGATGAACTTGATGATGGAATGAAGAAATAGTTGAATCTAGTTTTAGAACTTGAGATAGATCAGGAAAGATATCTTGAAGTTCTAAGTCTTTGAAATAATCAGAGTTGAAAAAATAAATCTTTGGATTTTGAAAAAAATGATTTAAAGTTGAGATAAAAGGAAAAAAGAATGAATTTTCAAGGTCAGGAATGGACATTGAATTCAAATTGTGAACCCAAAAGAAGAGATGAAATTTGAGATGAAATTGAATTTCAGATTTAAAATTTGAAATCAGGATAGAATTTGGATTTGAAATCTAGAATTGGAAGTGAAATTGGATTTGAAATCTGAAATTCAAGATGGAGTTTGCATCCAAAGTCTGGATAGAGTTGAAATCTAAGATGAGATTGAATTCTGGATTTAGAATCCTAAATGGGAATTTAATCTTAAATTTGAGATCCGATGATGAAGTTGAATTCTGAATTTTAAATGGAATTGGATCTAAGATTTGGAATCCAAGGATGGAATTTGGATCTGAAGTCTAAGATCCAAGGTGGAATTAGATCTTAAATTTGGAATGGATTTTGGATCTAAAATCTGAGATCCAAAATGGAATTGAATTCTGGATCCTAAAGGGAATTTGAATATGAAGTCTGAGATTCAAGATGGAACTGGATTCTGGATCCTAAAATGGAATTGGATCTGAAGTCTGAGATCCAAGATGGAGTTGGATTCTGAATCCTAAAATGGATTTTGGATCTGAAGACTGAGATCCAAGGTTGCATTGGATTCTAACTTTGGATTTGGTTTTTGAAAGTCCAAATGGGACTTTCGAAGATGGATCTGGGTTTTAAAAACCCAAATTGAATTTAAAATTTAGAAAAAGACTTGAATTTTGAGATTCAGAATCGATCTCAAAACTCGGATTTTGAATTTGGAGATAAGAAAACAATCTTGATTTTTGAATTTGAAATCAGAAGAATAAAAAACTTCAAAGTTTAAATTTGAACTTTGAAATTGAATTTGAGATATTGAATCGAATTTTGATTTTGAATCTTTGGAATTTTCAAAGTTGATTTGAATTTTTGGATTTTGATTTAGAATTTAGAAATTGAACATACAATTAAATTTCAAAGTCAAATTGGACTTCGAATTTGAAGTTTGAATTTGAAGATGAATCAAGAATTTCAAGTTAGATTGAACTTTGAATTTGATTGGAGTTTTGAATATAAAATGAATTTGAAAGTTCAAAGTCAAATTGGACTTTGAAAATGAGATAGAATTGATCAGTTGAAATAGAAATTGAAGAGAGATATTCAAGATCACTTGGGGTTTTAAAAAGGGAATTTTGAAAATAAGATGCAATTCTGTCCTAAATGATGAATGAATTTAAATAGTTTTTGAAATTGGATTTGAAAATCATATTTCATTCTTTAAATGAATGTAAATAAGATTAATAATATAATACACTCCTGACTATGGTCATTGAATGTATTGTATAATAATCATATCCAAATTTAAATAAAGAATAAAATACATTTTGGTGCTTTTATAGAGTTTAAAATGAAATTCATTCTCAATATATCCTGACTATGGCCATTGATATATATGTTGAATCAATTTTAGACTAAACTCTGATAAAAGAGGAAAATATTTAAGGAAAATATGATGAATTTTGAAAAAAAGGATCCAGTGTGGATCCAGTGTTATTTTATAAAAGATAATAATCCTAAGTTTTGTTTACATCCTGACTATGGCCATTAATGTAAATCATCAACTTAGAATTAATTACCTCTTATTAGAATGATGCACGTGCCATTCGTGTTCCCATTTGTGATTTTTTTAGAAACAAAGGAGAAATAATGAAACAAGTGTTATTTACATGCTCATCCATTCTAATCTAAGACTGAAAATGTAGAATTTTTCATTAATATCTAGCTTATTACAATATTGGAATTGAAAATATCAAAAATTTCTAATTTTAAGCTTTTCTCATGTTCCTGCAAGATAGAATTTGCACAAAAGGAGATTTAAAATGTGAGTGTAAATGACTATCAAAAATCTTACACAAGATGCTTGACTTATACTTGAATGAGAAAGGCATATGGCCTACCCTGCATTTGTTAGGAAGTGCACACATATACATAGGAATATGTATATATATATATATATAGGCGATGCCATGAACGTCTGCATGCAATGAGTGAAGGCAAGGGCCAGGATAGCCTGAAATGAAGCATCATGTAATAACATGGCCATAGCAGCTCATGACGAACTATCATGGGAATAGTGGCTTTTGGTGGTTCACAGTAAAAGAATGACAAAGATTGGTAGTTATGATAGCTCTTAAAAGGGACTATCATAACAAAGAGAGAGAAGGTTACATCGGTTCCTTATGAACCACTGCAAAAGAATGGTAAAAATGATTGTTATGATAGTTCAAGAATGAAATGTCATAACAAAGAGGAAAAAAAGTTACAGTGATTCCCTGTGAACCGCTGTAAAAGAATGATGACAAAAAGAATGATAGTTATGATAGTTCAAGAATGAACCATCATAACAAAGAGAGAAAAGGTTACAGTGGTTCCCTGTGAACCACTGTTAAAGAATGATAAAAATAAAGATGACAGTTATGATAGTTCGAGAATGAACTCTCATAGCAAAGAGAGAAGAAGTTATAGTGGTTCCTTGTGAATCACTATAAAAGAATGATAAAAATAAGAATGATAAAGAGAGAGGAAGGTTACAGTGGTTCCCTGTGAACCACTGTAAAAGAATGATAAAAATAAAAATGATAGTTATGATAGTTCAAGAATGAACTATCATAACAAAGAGAGAAGAAGTTACAGTGGTTCCTTGTGAATCACTGTAAAAGAATGATAAAAATAAGAATGATAGTTATGATAGTTCAAGAATGAACTATCATAACAAAGAGAGAGGAAGGTTACAGTGGTTCCCTATGAACCACTGTAAAAGAATGATAAAAATAAAAATGACAGTTATGATAGTTCAAGAATGAACTATCATAACAAAGAGAGAAGAAGTTATAGTGGTTCCCTGTGAACCACTGTAAAATGATGATAATAAAAAAAAAAGAGGAATCAATGGATATTTCTAGGTAAAATCAACACATGGATGATCAAACACAGATGGGGATGAAACCTGTGAATAGTGTTGTTTGCAGGTTGTGTATGAGACTATGGTAGTGCCAGCCTAATGAATGCAGTAAAGAAAGCTATAGGGTGAGTGTGAAATGTGAATGGTGTAGGGTAAGATGGTGTATACACAGTGGCAACAGGATTGCAGCATAGTGTGTGTATAGGTGCAAAAGGTTATAGCATATATATGAGACAGTGTATGTTCAAATGAGGTGTTGAAGATGACAGACACTTACCTCAACTAGCGATTGGAATCAGTCCTTAGGCTTTTGGCTCAACACATCACGATCTACAACTAGAGATTGGAATCAGACCTCTGATTTTTTATTTTTTTTAGCAGATCAAGATTCATACAACAAGTTAAAACTTGGTTCTACTCCACAGAAGCAACAAGACCCGATATGATGAAATTTGTTCCTCCAACTGCTTTGGGAGCATTCTGGATAGTGGGAATGATGGCGATCAGGCTGATTTAAGTTTGCAGGTGCTGGAATCATGTGAGATTATGACCTGTAAAGAATAAGATAGAAAATCATCAGCGTCATCTCCAGGCCGAGCTATGCAATGGAACTAAACTCACCATAGGGTGAAAATGGACTTTTCTAGCAAAAGAAAGATGCTATACTACAGCTCAAGCTCCCCAGTCTGGGACCCTATTTGGTGATTCAGCTTGCTTCAGCCACTAACTGCCGATGTCACATTAACTTGAACTGGAACTGCTACTACGAATCTGAGTGAAGCTGGATTGGGCCTTAGCATGATGAAGACAGATTTAAAACCAGTGTCTGGATGTACTTCTCGACAATACCAGGAATCTGGTTTTTAATTTAAATACATCGTGGATGGGTGTGGAGAACCTCACTCCAGCAAGAGCCTGGTAGGTACTTGCAGAAAACATATGGTGAGTGTTTTGCATCTTCTGTAATGAAAATCTGGATGTCCCAATTTTAAGATGAAGCATGGTATTTAGCAACAAACCTCCACCAAAACTTAATGTCATTGTCAATAGGTATATATTGTTGGTGACACATATGTCATGCCAACCCTTAAGTACACATTTCTGGCTCATACATGATCAATTTTCTGGTGGGGCTTGGTGGCTAACGTGAGGCATGCTGCTAGTTCGCCACCAACCCAAAAGAAAAAGGGACAGGGCCTTGACACTGGGGACATCAAAAGACAACCTGTTGGCAATGAGGGATTGCACTCTTGGATGGGTGATGTCGAGACAGATGGTATAGAGAATGGACCAGGTGAAATGATTCTATAATTTAATTCAGAAAAAAAAGGAAATTTTGCAGGAAAGTAAACTGAAGCAAAATAAGAAACAAGGCAAATCATGCCCTTAAAACTTTTACAGATGCAATGAACCACAATTGTGGTAAATAACCAGTGAAATAAAATGGTGCTGATCATGCAGTAGAATAATCCAAATCAATCCAAATTGGAAGGACTTTGGGTGCCATAATCAATCGAATGTCAAAATGTAGTCAAAATGAACCAAACACCTTAAACAAAATGGAATAAAGGCCTTCAAATGCTATGAAACATAATCAAAATAGAATAGAAAATCAATCAGCACAGGAAAATGATGTGATGCAATATCCTACAAGAATCACAAAGTAATGGAAGTATGATATAT
The DNA here is from genome assembly GCF_984573655.1 of Nuphar pumila. Lineage (NCBI taxonomy): Eukaryota > Viridiplantae > Streptophyta > Magnoliopsida > Nymphaeales > Nymphaeaceae > Nuphar > Nuphar pumila. Next base: position 84,586,768 of record NC_143254.1, on the reverse strand, counting down.
TATTCGTAAATAAAAAGAAAATAAAAGAGGAAATACCAAAATCCTTTGATTAAGCATGATTTGTTTGCCACTTACCATAGATAATCTGCCAGAGACCTGATGGCAATGCCGACAAGAAGGACCGTAAGCCCCATCTATCCATGAGGCAATTTCGGTTGCCCTTGCTTGAATGGCCAGTACACAATAGCACACTACTGTGCCTGTGCATGTCTGAGCAACAACACACTGGTCCTAATATCCCATCCTTATATGGGTGTTCACATTGGGGACCGATGCTGTAAAACGAGACTGTGAAAAACACATGACATGATGTTGAATGAGTTCGTTATGAGCAAATTTCATGGCCAACGAAACACTTTCAGTAAATCCTAATTGCTTCCTGTTGTATTGTTCCAAGGAGATAAATTAAAATTTGATTGGCTCTCAGCAGATCGAACCTGAATCCTCTTTCAATCTGGGATGACCAACATGTTATGATGGATGCAAGATTGATGTTATGATGCAAAATCATGTACCCATGGTGAAGACATACGCAAGATGGGGCTAAAACAAAGAGTTAATGCAAATGGCTTGAAGTGAGATGAGATGTATTATAGGAACCATGTAGAAATCAAATGTGATGCTCGAAATGAAGCGCATGCCCAGGAAAATATATAATGCTAGATGAGGTAAGGATGCCGAATCGAATTCACTGCCGTGTTGGGTGCACTGTGGTGGATCAAACCTATTGAGATGCTGAAATCATGACATCGTCGATGATTCAATAAGATGCCTGCAACTGGTGAAGATCATATGCGCCACAGAAGCAATGATACTTGACCACGCTGGTGATGCAGGGGGCCATATGAATGATAAATGAAAGGTTGTGAATATCATAAGGTAGGAAATAGATACAAACAGGATCAAACTAAAAGGGAAAATCAAAATATAAACTGATTATTGAGAATGGGGTCAGAAATCGAATGTAAACAAAGATTCATAATAATGAAAAGAAATCCAAAACCATAAGATCAACTATAGATTAGAATTATAAGCGAACATCAGAAAGGGAAAGAGAAGGAAAAAAAAATGAAAATATGTTGGAATGAAACATTCCTATTAATGTTGCCATTTGTAAGCTGATTCTACTATGCGTAGATCAGTGCTACATAGAGGCTTGCAAAAAAAAAGGGGTAAATAACTCAGAAATTCATAAAACAAGAAGAAAGAGGAAAGTGAAAGAAACCCTTACCATAACTTCGTTATGGGATTCATCAGCTTCCTTCAGTTATTTAAGGGGAAATCAGCGGAATAAGGAGAGGGAGAAGAGTCAAAGAGGAGGTGCGTGAATCAGGAAGGATAAAGGCGGTAGATCAAAGAGGAGAGGGGTGTCCGGGGTGAAAAGAACGATCCTCCAGGGTTTCTCTTGCGATCCCTTTTTAAAGAAGAAGTAGAATCGAGAGGGGTCGAGCCATTGGGGATCAAGGGTTGATGGAGATTCAGTTGGTGATGGGCGGTGGCTATAGAGAAGCTCGTGGAGGATCGGTGATAGAGGGTGGATGGAGGCCATGGAGGCTTCGAGAAGGGCGGAGAACAAGAATGAAAGGGGAAGGCCAGAGAGGGAGAGAGTTGGAGAGGGTTCTTAAAACCCTAAAACTTTTTTATAAAAGGCAAACTTCTCTTTTTTTTTTTTAAGTTTTTCAAAAGAGCTGCCCCTTTTTAAAAGCTCTTTCAAAAAAATGGTATTTTTAAAAGGAGTTTTCGAAAACTTATTATTATTATTTTTCTTTTTCTTTTATATATATATATATATATATATATATATATATATATATATATATATTTTGGTTCTTTTCCTAAAGCTTTCTACATTTTTTTTGTATTTTTTTGGAAACAAAATTCTAAAACTATGGGATTTCTAACTATTTACAAAACTTTTCAAATATTTTACCAAAGAAGGCTTTACTGAGAATTTGAGTTTATATTTTGGAAAATTTCTTCAAAAGATGGGTTCGGATCCAGGTTTTGAGAAAATGTTCGAGTTTTTGAAACTCGAATCGAGAAATATAACATGATAGGTCTAAATGGATACCGGACGAAGTGTCTGAGCTTTTCAAAAGTTATTTTGGTAATTTTGAGAAGTTGGTTTAAAAATTGGTCAACAAAGCTTAGATTTGGATCTTTTATCTGGATCCGGATCCGAAATTGAGTCAAATAATAAAATAAATTTAATTTAAGTAAAACTTGAGAAATAAAATGGATTTTAGATTTAAAAGTGACTCAATTACCCAGAAAATGGAATCAGGGGCAAAAAGGGAATATTTATAATATTTTGAAAATTTTAGGGTGTTCACATCACGTCGTGACCCCCGACCAAGAGCTTGGCTGCAACACCAGTCCCAATGTGCTGGGATTGGGTTGAGCCAAAAACCCAAAGGAAAGAGAGCACAACGAAGGAAAATGAATGAGCTAACGGCTGGAGGACACCAACTGGTGCTCCAGCACTCAAAGAGAGAGAGAGAGAGCCTCACGAACTGGGTGTAAGCTGGACCAGCCCAGCTCGATCCAGCACACCCCTAAGACGATAATGACATGAACCAACAGAAAAAAAAAAAAGATATAAAACAAGACAACATTATCATAATGGAGTGAGCAACTAACATGCATGGAGGAAAATGAAGCATAATCAGAAATAACAAAGTAGAATCGAAAGAAAACCAATTGTAAATGAATGTAGCACAATGCCAATGTAAAACTTTGAGGATTCAAGATTTAAAACTATTCTTCTAAGCTAATCCGCCATTTGGGCTTGCATTCATTGATGCAAAATGCCATTGGCTTCATGTCAATCCGAAATCATAACGAATGAGGTGAGTCTTCACCTTAGCTTGTATTGAAGAAGGAAATGGAATATGTTGAAGTGCTGCAGCTACTCCACGCCAAGGAGAAGCCCACGACTGAAGTGAGGAAACTAGAGAGAAGAAGAGAGGAGATTTGGGAGAGAGAAGAGAGAGAAGGTTTGGAAAAATCGCCCACTAGAGAGGGGCCTATTTTTTTCCTAAAGTTTTTATAGAAGCTTGTAAAAGGTTGGACGTCTGGGATTTAATCCCTCCAAGATGGAGGGTTGGGGAGCTCCACGCCCCCCAACCACCAATGCATGTTGGTCTTTCAAAAAGTTTTATAAAACTTTCAAAAATGCCACTTTTAAAAGGCCATAAAGCTTTGGAATTTTACAAGGGGGCGCCTTTGGCTGCCACCCAACGTGTCCAATGGGTTTTGAGGGTTTGAAAATTTTCAAAACTCTTTCAAATTTGCCATGGGGCGCCAGCCCCATGACTCCCTTTTGGAATTGACGCCCCTCATGATGGAGCCTAGGCTTCATCATGAGGGTTTTAGAAAAGATGCATGGCCAATGAAGGTCTCTTCTTTAAATCCATGCAAGATAATTTCAAAAATGTCATCCAGCTGGTCAGCCCTTGACCAGCTGGTCAGCCATGGCCATGGACGTCGACTATAGGGGGTCGTCCATGGGTTTGGATCCACTAGATGCTCCGGACCCAAAACCAAAACCCGCATATTGTATATATCTCAAAATAATGCTTATTTAATACATTAAAATAATAATTAAATTCTAACAATTTATTTAGTTCTCTTTATAACCTTAATTAACATAAAATGGACATTGCCTCTTGAGGAAATCACCTCTCTTTCGCTAGAATTAAGCGTTTTAAGATTCGGGTCCAATATTAAATCGAAACTCGTAATTCACATGCACTGGCGAGGTTTTCTCGTCATTCGGATCTCAAATTCGAGGTGTAACACCACAACCCTATTCCAAACTTACCCTAGAAGTTTCAGAGGTTGATTCATTCTGGATTTCCCGAAGTTGCTCTATTTACGTAAAATTATGCGATTTTACCCGATTCTCAAAATAAGCAAAATCTCAGAAATTGCCAAAACATCAAAATTCGTCGATTTTCCACATAATTACACAATATACATCAGAATTAAAATCGTGGATCTTACATGCAGTCTTATATTTTTAGGCTTTGTCGTGTTGTCGTAGGGTGTCCAACCAAACCCTTTGAAAGTGAAAAAGGTAGTTGATTGACTGACCCTAAGAAATCTAGGCGAGGTGCATAGTTTTCATGGGTTAGCGACTTTCTATCATAGGTTTATACAAAAATTTTGTATTATTATGGCACCCATCATCGAGTGTCTTAAGGGTGCTAAGTTCCAGTGGACCTGAAAGATAGAGAGGGCTTTAGATATCATCAAGGACAAGATGAGCCATGCTCTTATGTTAGCACTTCCTAATTTATCTTTAGTATTTGTGTAACGCCCCAAATATTTAACTTGAAAATTTAGGAATAATTTTTTTTTCTAAACAACAACGGAAAAGCTTTATTAAATCCTTCGTCAAATTATTTGGGCGGGTTACAAGTAATAGCACAGACTCAAGGCATTTAAGTAAAATAAATTCTTGCATTGAAATACTACAAGTTATTATTTACAACTTAATGATTTATTACATGTCATATTCCTCAGGACATCCGAAGAAGATATGGTCACATGGCACTGTCGTAGCGATGACCACAATTGCTCGTCATTCAGTTTCCTGAAAAATATTAATTCAGAAAGGGTCAGACTACCACGTCTGAGTAAGAAGCATAATATCCATATGAATGTGCACAGTGTCACGTGTACAAGTATATGTGCAACATGTTTAGATAGAACTAATAACTATTTAACAAGTGATAAATGTACAGGTCACTAAAGTCAAGTATTTCATGATATATTCCATCAACGTCAAAGCATGATACATCATATGCATGAACCATATTTACATAAGCAATAACAACTTTGGAACTAATGAGGATGTACACCTGACTTAACTAAAGCAATTAATGTAAAGTGTGTATAAAGCACAAACATCAACGTTCAACACATCATTCATAAGTTGTCACAATTTCCATGTAACGGAAAACTAATTTGAATCATGTTCTACAGGAGTCACAACTTACTCCAACAATTTCAACATCGAGCAGTATGCAACTACTTAAAGATCTTTCTTAATGCACTAACTTTATGTTTCATCTTGTTAATTACCCTGTGGCTACGCACAGGCATTCAACATCGTAGCGGACCGAGACTACATGGGGGTTTATTATTTTATAACACGTATGACTAGCCGTACGGATATCCAAAGGGGACGGTTCACGACCGAGAGAGTACTCCCCAATGGCTAGAACTAGAATTAGGATGCACCCTGTACTTCTGCAGAAGACTTGGATCTACCACGTAGGACGAATTGGTAGTCCTGGCCCCCTAACTCCGAGGACTGGGGAACGGGTGAGACGCCTCGCTCTCACCAAAACAAAAATTGTCCCACGGAGCTTGTACCATCTACCCTCTCCAAGGTAGACCATGGGTCCAGTAACATACACCATCTTTCAGGTGTACCTAGAGCCCTGGGAAACCAGTAACATATACCGTTGTCAGGTATACCCAGTATCCCGAGAAACCAGTAACATATACCGTCTTTCAGGTATACCCAGAATCCCTTTATTTTTATTTTAGATGTGTATATATTTTTCATTCTTGTTTGTTTGGGTCCAGTAACATACACTATCTTTCAGGTGTACCCAGAGCACTGGGAAACTAGTAACATATACCGTTGTCAGGTATACCCAGTATCCCGAGAGAAACTTAAGTTATGTGTGTATGTATTAATTTATTTATTTCTTGGTGCGAGTCATAACACCTCAAGGGATTATCACAACCCCAAACCCACACCCGGGGTGATCTAAGTGTATGTACACCAATAAACCCAGTGCACATATGGCACCACTACGGTTTTCTAAGAATCATAGGCTCATATATGTGCCAAGCACCTGTGCATGCAATATTTACTTTTGTAGGTTCGGGCATACGTATCATACCCTATTAGTCTTTTTCAACCACACGCCCAATCTCGGTTAAAACACATAGGTGCAGGTATCACACCATTGTATCATAACATATTCTTAGCATCACACATATAACACTCACAAGGGCACATGTGACACCACAAAGATTCTGCAAAACATCATGCTCAATTTCGAGCTTTAGCATAAACATGACCCCACAATTTGTATACTATGCAAATATCAAGAACATGCGTTTAACATACAGGTCGGCCATACCTTGGACATGGTCATGACATTCATATGTGAATCACATACTAAATTTACATGTGAAACAGATACCATTATTAATATTTCATTCTTTCGCAAAGCTTAATAATAGCATAACATTCTTTTCATGTGCATGTACATTCAATAACACAATGACCAGAACAATAAAATAAGCATTCCTTTATCATCTAACTAGGTTTCCAAATGAAACAACCATCTAGTTGAGTGCATGACAATACTTTTGAGGATCCAATTGTGCAACCAATCCATATTGGTAATGAGCATTTTATCTCAAATATATATATTATTCTATTTTCTACAAGAATCTTATGACTGAAATAAGTGATATATATATATATATATATATATATATATATATATATATATTGATTAGGTTGCAGCGGACCACTCTAGGTCCCATCGTACACCCATCATGGATGTGTGGATTACGCAAACAACACGTAATGATTCTTAATGGTTTGCACATTTTTTTTTTGTAACGACCAATGACAACAAAATATCCTTTTTGATTTGCATGTAATAAGTTTTGCATTTTGCGAAACCATGATCATGTGCATTCATTCTAAAGACATGATGGGTAGAATATAAAACAAATCACGCCTACATCATTTTACCACTTTTTAAAATGGAACAACCATCCCGGATGAGTATAAAGTGATCCCTTTTTAAGATCAGGACATGCAACCCCCAATGTTAAGTGATGAACATTAATCATTTTAAGGAAACCTTGCTGCAGCATACTGTGTATATATATATATATATATATATATATATATATATATATATATATATATATATATATATATAGGTTGGTCAGGCTGCGGCAGACCACTACCAGTCATACCGTGCCACCATTGAGATTTACAACTTGCAATGTTTCAACACCACCAACTGTTTCCTTTTATTTTTACTTTTATCATTATTATTTAGAAAAAAAAAAAAAACTGGGCTAATGCTAATCCCATCAGTATGCCATATATCATTGGGTCTGGACTAGCAGAGTGACACTCCTTGTTGATCACACAAAATGAAAGAGAAGGGGGATGGCTGGGGGTCGGGTTGACCCCAGCGTGCCACGCCTAGATAAGATGGCGTGTTGTTGTTGTTCCAAGAGACCAGTGCATGCATGTAGATTTATTATATTACTCCGGTCCTATATGAAAGACTTCTCCCTATTTTAATGATACAACGCTAAGTTTTACAAAACTAAACATGAGTTCAATCCAATACAAATTTATTAAGAAGCCAACATGGAAACATATCTTCCAAATATTGGTTTTAAATAAAAATACAATTAAAATGTGCAAGGGAAGGGGAAAACTCATGGTTACTAAAATGGCATAATTAGGGAAAAGTTTCAAACTATATTAAACAATTAGCTATTGATGAACGATGCGAGCCATAAGTATCCAATACGCATGTACTGGTGTTGAATCTATTCATGAAGGAATAAAAGAATAGGGCTTTATGAACATCGGAACATGCTCAAACATTACACCGTACACATTCACATCGAGGGTCAGCTTGAACAGACCAGATCAATGGCTCTCTATGGTGCATGATCAAATTTTTTTTTTGACTGCTAAGCTGAACCACCTTATATACCCAAAAATATAAACCTAGCAAAATCACTATATTGCACATCCCACTTGATCATCATAGTATGATAAGCAAACAAGAAAAAAAGAAACTCAAAACCAATAAGGACCCAGCCATTAAGGTCTGACATTCCATAGAAAGGAAATGCCATAGTTCATTACAATACCAACACCAAAAGTTGGGGAAATCAAGAAGATGTTGAAGATCTATTCAACTATGGGTTCCCAGTTTCAGTCCAAGCATAACCAGCAATAATAATGATCATAAGAATAAAAGAACAACTGTATGATAGAGATACAGAGAGACTTCACAAAAAACTTAAACTACACGCATATTGGCCTGGTTCAGCTCCATGTTTTGTATGTTATCGGTCTCATCCTCTCATCAGACCGATACACATACAGACAGGCATCCCCCACATGGTCATGCATGCTGACCCATAGTTCACATACAAAGGTCGATAATCATACACCAGCTAAGACCCATGGCTGAATATATGTATTTTCATACATATATTCAGATGATGTGCAACATACGTGTGCACCATGGCACCATGTGCATGGATAGAGACACTATACCCTTACCTCTCGATGAAGATCGAACCTGGAGGTAGCCGTGCTTCCTTCGCTCGGTCATTGAACAACCTTAAGCAAGCTTCTTGCTGGAAGCAATGGAGCAAAACTCCCGAGGATGAACCACCCATCCAGCAATGGAGTCCACACTTACGGAGAGAGAGAGAGAGAGAGAGAGAGAGAGAGAGAGAGAGAGTCCAAAATGAGTTCACGTTTTCTTCTTTTCTCAAGGCCCACCTTTCCCTAATTAATCTCCTTTATTTAAGCATGATTTTTAACTGTCCACCATTCACGTTTTTGTAACTCCCTCCTCCATATTCAAAATTCAAGAGGAGTTACAAAAAAAAGATTTCGTTGGTTTATTCTGCAAAAATCCTAGTGCACAGGGGGATTTAAGCTGGGGACCTTCTCAGTACGAGGCAACAAGCCCCACCAATGTGCTATTTTGAATTTCGTTGCATATTTTTGCAACGTTAACTTATTGAACGTTTAGTAAGGTTTTGGCGAAAATTCCAAAAATAACATTTTTGACAAAGAGACACGTCTTTTTTTTTCTAAAATCAGTGTGAGTGTAGTTCATGGGATTTGAACTCAAGTTGCCTCATCACTAGGCAATACACCCTACCACAACATTGTTTCCCATCTTGTTGCACTATTGGCCATGTTTAATTCTTTTATATACGAATCGATTTTTCGACGAATTTTAATCACGAATTATATTTTAGATCTTCTAAATCTTCTAACTAGATTTTTGTCTCTTGATCAAAATTCGACCATATTTGGATCCATTAAAATCCAATTGGATTCTAATTGGGTTTCGGATCCATCCAGGATCCGAATCCATACGTCATATCCAAATCCAAATATTGGGTCCATTTGATCCAGTATGGATTTCAAGATCCATTTGGATCGACTCAAGATCATTTTATCGTATTTATTTCAAAGGATTTTATCCTTTACTTAGTTTGATAATTATCGAAATTTTGCGGGTTTTACAATTTGTGGTTGTGTGTGATGCCTCAAATGTAGGTATTGATGATGTTTTGATTCAGAATCAACATCTTATATTCTTTTTTGGCGAAAAGCTATTGGATGCCAAACACCAATACTCTACATATGATTTTGAGTTTTATGTTGTGGTATAAGTCCTTTGATATTGACACTACTTTCTTATTTATAAAAAGTTTGTACTATACACTGAGACAATCAAGTATCTCAATAGTAAAAAAATTTAAGTGTTAAGCATGCTAAGTAAGTCAACTACCTACAAGAGTATACATTCACCATACAACATCAATCTGGTACTCTTAATAAAGTAAGAGATGTGCTTACCCAAAAAATAGTTTTTTGTCTTCCATGTCGGTCAATGTCATAGGATTTGAGCTGTGTGGGGAGTTATATCCGTCAAACTTTGATTTTAAGGACATTTATGTATTTCTAATGCGTGCCCATCAAACTTTCCTTTTCAAATTTATGATGGATATTTGTTTAGAAGGAATCGTGTGTGCATCTGTGCTTCTTCCCTCATGTTGTTCTTAATATAAATGTTGCATGAAGGCAGCCTTCCAGGTCATCTAGGTCAGGATAAGACATATGCTCTTGTGAGTGAACACTATTTTTTACTTAGAATGAGACACAATATTTATAAGTTTGTTAGAGTTGTCATGTTTGTCAAGTTTCAAAAGGGCACAAGCAAAATACATGTTTCTATATTTCCCTACCCATTCAGACCACCCCTGGAAACACGTCTCAATGAATTTTGTGTTAGGTCTACCTCATACAACTCATGGTTTCAATTTCATTTTGGTTGTTGTCGACCAATTCTCTAAGATGGCTATATTCATCCCGTGTAAATGCACTAATGATGCCTCACTTGTAGCCTCTTATTACTTTAGGAACACATAGCGTTATTATTGGTTTTCTCATTTTATTACTGAAAGTGCTGTAGGATCCAGGCAATAAGCACTAGAAGGGGGTGAATAGTGCTTTTAAATAATGTTTTTAGAATTTTGAAGGATTTTGAGATTCGCAAAGCAATCACACAAAAAACACAAGAATTTATCCTGGTTCGGTCTTCCAGACCTACATCCAGTCTCCAAGCAAAACCCGCTTGAGATTTTCACTATCAACCTTGTGTAACTACAAGAACATACAGACCAAATTCGGTCCCACTTTTAGTAACAACCCTACTGAAAGCAAACAACTCCTTTAAACAAAAGAGTCATTTTCTTTTACAGAAAAATGAAATAATCAACTTACAATCAACCTACGAGCCTTTCTTATAAATACAAATAAAATGCAATTGGCTTTTGAGGTTGTTGAAATACTCAACTCACGAATTCCTTGTCTCTCAAAAGAATTTGAGTGAAAAACTGGAGTGAAAATATCGAGTGAGAAAACAAATACTTGAATGAATAGGAGTGAAGAGCAAAAAATTTGATCTTTGTAATTCAATATAATTCAATTGGATTCGATGTTTTTGAGTGTGGAATACACTTATATTTATAGTTGAAAGATTCCATATGTTGATGGTATGAAAGGGTGTTAAAATATTTCATTTTGAATAATCAAATCGCTTGAAAAATGAAAAGATACGCCTTTTAAAAGTTTTAGGAAAAATGACAAAATTAGTCGACTGAAACAGTAGTTAGTCGACTGAAACAGTAGTTAGTCGACTGAAATCAAATATTAGCAGACTGACAGTTATCATCAGTCGACTAATGTGTTTATCATAGCCGTTTGAAAATCTAAAGTTTTGAAACTTAGTCGACTAAAGAAAAAGTTAGTTGACTGATAATATCATCAGTAGATTGAAAAATCTCTCAGTCGACTGCTGCTAAATTTTTCTGAAAACACACGTTCTGTTTGGGCGACTGATAAAACCTTCAGTCGACTGCTGTTAAATTTTCTGAAAACACATATTCTGTTTGGTCGACTGATAAAACCTTCAAAATCACTATGGTTGACATGAATGGCACATGCACAAGCTATTATGGAGTTTATAAACTCGGTGGGATTCGTATTTATTGCCATAGTCAGAATATGAAGAAAACCAAGATTTATGATCTTCGTATTAGCCCCATTCAGCCTACACTCTTAGGCCAACTTCAAAATGCATTGCATTTCTCAAAGTTTCAAAAGGATTTCCCAATTCCTCAGTGAAATTCCCTTTCAAATTCATTCATTCATTCAAATTACATTATTTTCAAACTCATTTCCCAATTCCATTTAAAAAAAAAATTGATTTTCCCAAGAATTTCTAAGTCTTTATTGGGATTTGATTTTCTCAACAACCTTAAATTTTTAAATGAGATTTTAATTCATAAATTTGACATTTTTGCTTTGGAAAATTGGCGCAAAAGAGTTGGTCGACTGATGAGTTTGTTGGTCGACTAATAAACATAAAAATTAAGTAAAGAGTATTCTAAAATGATTTTCATCAAAGGTTCTTTTAAAAAAAAAAATTTAAAGACTTTTTAGGTGAAATGCAATCAAAATATGCACTCTAAGTAAGGCTCTTATAAGAATCTAAGACATTTAATGAATTTTACATTTGCACACTAGTTGATGATGCATAAATATTACGTTTTCTTAACACATTATCACTGCATAAATGCATCATCTATAGGTTAAAGGCATACACTTAGGTGCATAATGATGTTATAGAGCTATGGTTCGAATTTCATCGAAATCAGACTTAAAATGAAAGAATTAATGCATTTACAGTGTAGCGAGTCAAATCTCAGAGCTGATTTAGAGAATTTGGATCCAAACGTCCATTTGGACCTTGGATATGGACCAAAACACTTAGAGATCCACCCCAGCCAATCCAATTTGAGTTTTTCATAAAATATTTTCTAAAAACCCCTCCTACATGAGGCGCCTAGCAAATATTTTCATTTTAACACTATTTATGGAAAAACACCCAAAATAGCCAAATTGTGTATAGAGGAGAGGGACGCCCATGGTGGCTGCTTGTCTTTGCTTTGGTTTTCGTTCCCTAGGGGCACAAATCTTACTCCAGCCCCTTCTCATCCCTCACCTCATTCCATCTTCATTGAAGACATGAAGAAAAGCTTGAGATCCAAGCCTTCTACCTTGTCTCTCTTTCACACCTTCTCAGTTCTTGTCCTTCCCTGTTGGCTAATCACTATGGTGGTTGTGTTTTGCAGGTGCAGCAGAGGTGGGAAACACTTTTCTTGCGTGGAAGTGCGAGACACTCCAACAAGAAGGGCCGACTCTACCTCCATCCGGTCTTCTAAGTCCCCCGATCGAGAATCGGTTCATCCTCCATCTTCGGTGGATTTCCAGCGTGTTGCAGCTGTACGACATGGTTCCATGGTGTATTTCCAGCATCAAAGATGTCTCTCGCGGTGCGAAGCCAAGCAAAGTCCGCTCTCTTCTCCCCCTCAGTCGTCGGATCGCCCTGGAGGTTGGTTCTCTCATCCCTTTCTTCTAGATAGAACCCATCTTGTGCGTGAGTCATGTGGTTGTGCTTTTTCTGTATTTTGTCAGCCTTAGTGTAGAAATGGTTCGTGCATAGACCAGCACGTAGTGGTGTCTAGGTTTTTCCTTTTAGTTAATTTTGAATTTCAATCCAACGTTGGAAATTTTTGGTGTTTTAGGGTGTAGGCGTGTGATCTAAAGTTCTGTTGTGAGTCTGCATGTTCCTCGTTTTTCCCAGCAGTAGTGAGGTGTTAAGATGTTTTATGAGTAGTATATTATGTAGATCTTATCATAGTTAATATCGTTTTTAATTTATTGGTCGTTTGATTGATTTTCGTAAATAGCGAGTTATGTATTTTAGTTAATTGATTATGTTAAAATGTTGTAGGTTTAGGTTATGAATGTATTGTGATAAATTAGTTTAATATGTTTCTTTTGCTGTGTAGATTCATGTAGTTATAGTTTTAGCATCGATTTAGTGTTAAGAAATTCCGTTTTGTGTGTTAGTTTTAAATAGTGTATTGTAGTAAAATTTTGTTTCAACATTTTTCTGTTTTATGTATTTCTTTCACAGCATGATTAGTAGTTTAATTTGTATATTCGTAGTTTAAATAAGTAGTTACTATCATGTGTTAGATTAATGTAATTTAGAATTATAATTGTCATTGTGTTATTAGCTTAAAATTAGGTATTTCATTTTTGCGTGTAAGTGTAGTCATCTTCTCCATAGGTAGGTTGACCATTAGAGGTCCAGCAAGGTTGTAGAGTGCATTTGGTGAGTTATTAAATTTTAAGAAATTCTAATTAATATGTTTAGGTTCATTGTATTAGCTTTAAGTGTTTTAGAATTAAACTTGTTAATGTCTTAATTAGGTTGTTTATGTAATTCGTGATTTAGGTAGTTCATAGTCTTTGCATTAGTTGTAAATATATTAACTTAGTTAAGGGCAGTCTAGTTTAGCCAAGTAATTCAATTTGCTTTGTATTTAGTTAAGGGCATTTGAGTCATTGAATGTGAGAAACGTTTTTGGTATGAAGACATCCCCTTCAAAATCGTGGATTGTATTCAAGGAAAGTCTTCAATAATTGTTATCTAGCCAATTTGACATGAGTTACATTTTCAAAGGTGGATTGAATTTCAAAAGAGTTTCTAAAACTGATTTACACGATTTTGGCAAAACTTAAATGCTACATCCTCTTTTAAGACCAGCCAAATTCGTGTTTTGTGTGTTTTAGGAAATGTTTTCAAATGGGTCCTCTTGCTTTTAATGGAAAATGAATGAAAATGTGTGGGACCACAAGGCTGGACGGTTTTTGAAATCAAGACTTTTCTAAATGAGCAATTAAGGCAATAAGGAGAGAGGAAGTCCCCTACCAAATTCGTTAATCCTTTGAGAAGCCCTTGATTAACTTTCTATTTTAACATGATCTAGTATGGATAGCATTAATGTAGTATTTATTGTTTTAGAATTAGGACTAAATTTTAGAAAATCGTGTGTACTTAATTTAGTAAGATGTGCCTTAGTGTAGGTTTTAGAAATCGTGTATGCTTAGGTGTTAATATTAGTTTACATTTAATTTAGGAATTAATGTAGATTTACATTAGGGTTTTAGGAAATAATAATTAAGTATTAATATAGTAGCTAACCCAACTAGGGTGGCGTGGACCCACTTGAATCCCATATCATAAAACCGCCACCTAGATAAACCCTAACTCTAGTTAATGTTAATTAGCCTAACCTTAGGTATCTAACCAGAATTAGTTGTTTACCCTTAGTCGACCTTAGCTAACCCTAGGTACTAACCTTAGTTAGTAGTTAGTGCTAGTTAGAATAACTCTAGTTAATTAATACTCTAACAGTACCCTAGGACCCTAGTTAGTATCTAACTCTAGTTAATGCTTGACTCTAGGTAGTTAATTAACCATAGTCTTAGTTAATTTTAGTTAGTTATAATCCTTAGTAGTAGTGAATCTAATTAGTAACTAACTTTAGTTAGCATAACCGTAGGTTAATAGGTTTACTTAGGTTTTAGAATTATTAGTTAGATATTTAGTTAATTAATTAGTTTAGGTAGATAGATTACATTAAAATGGCATTTATATAGATGTTATAAGTAGATTCATAACTTAGTTGAGTATAAATTAGTATAGGTTTGTGTTTAGATTAACCTTAGCTTAGATTGTTTAATTCTTTTCTTAATTTTATAAATTAGCTTAATTGTTGTCCTTTACTGTAGTTTAACAATAGTTTAGAATAGGTTAAGACTGTTTTTGTTTGTGGTTTAATATCGAAATGTCATTTGTGGATTCAAATAGATGAATAGTGCATTGAACCGAAACCCTAATTTTTATCATTTCATGCACTCGTCATTTCATGTGGATTTTCTGAAAATTATTTTTCTATTCTCCACATCTGTGTGTTAACTATCTGCAGACCAAATTTCAGCTCGATCCGAGTTGATTTGGTCTGTGTTTTAAGCGTTTTGTGAAAACAGCTTTTTCGGGTTTTCAAATTTCGGGTCCAGCAATTTCCAAGATTATCCTGATTTTAAAACACTTATATCTAGAGATCCAGACCATATTTTTCAAATATGTAAAATGTTTCAGATTTTTGAATCTTTCATTTACAAAACAGAAGTGATTTCGGAAAAATTGGAATTTGTTTGGCCCCTCAAATCTTCGTTTTGCGAAAAGCTATCAGAGTCCACTTTTGCATACTTTAGGGACAAAATAGTCATTTAACTAATTGTTTGATTTCGTGTAGTTTTAGTGTTTTCTAACATTGTAGTTAGTGAATTAACTGTAATTAGAGTAAGTAGAATTGATTTGCTTAGTTAGTTTAGTTGGACAGTATAATTTTAATTTTCTTTAGTTAGTTAACTGTAGTTTAATTTCAGAAATAGCTTAGAATTAGTTGTAGTTTGTAATTTAGATTTAAGTATTAGTTGTTTACTAACTTTGTGTTTTTATTGTGTAGGTTGATAAGTTAGAACAGGTTTACAGGTGTATGTCAATTAAGAAGTGCAACTGCACATGTGCTGAAAAGACAATTTTGCGCCTAGAGATCTGCAGAAGACTTAGCCTCCTTCTCTAGTTTATTTTCATAGTTTAGATTATTATTTGATTTAAATTGTAATATTGACATAGATTGTAAACTTTGTTATATTAATAAAGTGTTATTTTAGATTTAATTCAGAAGTATCCCGTTCCCCGTGGATTCGACCCGTACTAGCCACTTTTGTGGAAAGTCGGTTTTTATATCTTTGGTTGACGATTTTCCCAAGTATTTCATTGAAAATATTGTTTTAAAAATATGCATTCCAAATCTATCAACCACTAGTCTTCAAAGATTCTTCATCAAATTCTTCAATTCTTGTCATCTTTCTTCATTGCCTTAGCTGAAATGCAGTTGATTTACTTGTTCATCATCAAAACCTTATACTTGAAGTATCATGTACGACTTCATTATCGTAACAATCTTCCCCTTTTTTATGATGACAAACTAGTCAAAGATGGAGCATTTAGATGCATAAATGGAGATTTTACTCCCCTTATCAATATGCTGCAAAACATAAGAAGTTAGCATAATCAACGCATATATATATATATCACATATTGATTGTTTTGCATTTTCATCATTACTTCAAGCATTCTTATTTCTTTTTTATGAATGCAATTTTCAATGCTTTCACATGATGTAATTTTCATATTTGTCTTTTTTTCCTCCTTTAGCATAATCAAAAGGAATAAGTGCAGTCATAGCATATGCAAAGTCAAGTCCAAAATATTACAACCCAGAAATTAACAAAGTTTATGAAAAGTAATGTTTTATTAAAGCAATAACAGTATACAAAGTTCAAGAGAAATGTTAGTCTTAAAAATTTTCAAGTAAAACAAAATTTAAAAAAAAAATTATAAGTCTAATAATGAGTAAATGCGTAGTTCTCCAGACATGGTAAAAAACCAAAAATCATTATCATAAGCCTCATTGATATTCTTTGGTTCTATTTTTTATATGAAAACAATATTTGCAATATATTTTTCTAATTGCCTTATAGTTTGGACACCACTCTTTATTTCTCCAATAATCTGCTCATGTGGATGATTGGAAACTTTTTTCCAAACCGGTAGAAGAAGAATATTTTCTAGAGAAGTGCTCTCTATCAAAGGTTCTTCTTGAAGTATGACTTCTTTTCCTTCGCTTAGAGGTATAACCTGCTCACAATTCTCATCAAATGCAACATGTAAAGATTCTTCAATGCAAGATGTTCTTTTATTAAAAACACGATAAGCTTTGCTTGTAGAAGAATATCCAAGAAATATTGCTTCGTTTGATTTTGAATCAAACTTATCAATATTATCTTTGGTATTCAACAAGAAACATTTACTACCAAAATTTTTGAAATATAAGATCTTTGGTATACGATTATAATACAATTCAAAACATGTTTTATATAAGATTGGTCGAATAATAACATGATTTAAAACATAACATGTTGTATTTATTGCTTCAGCCCAAAAGTATTTTGGTAAATTTTTATCTTGAAGCATGGTTCTAGCACATTCTTGCAAAGTTCTATTCTTTCTTTCGACAACTCTATTTTGTGGAGTCACTCTAGGAAAAGTAAAGTTGTGAGATATATCATGTAAATCACAAAACTTTAGAAAAGATTCATTTTCAAATTCACTACCATGATCACTATGAATTGTAATAATAGATGTAGATTTTTCATTTGTAATTCTTCTATAAAGTTTAGAAAATTCAGAAAAACATCATTTTTGCTTTTTAGAAAAATCATCCAAGTAAATCGAGAATAATCATATACTATAACAAAAGCATACTTGCTACCATTCAAACTTTGAATTCTAAATGGTCCAAATAGATCTAAATGTAAAAGTTCAAGATGACGTTTTGTTGAAACTATATCTTTTGCTTTGAAAGAACTCTTGATTTGTTTACCCATTTGGCAAGCATCACATAAGTGATCTTTCTTATATGGCATACTAGATAGACCTCTAACAAGATCATTCTTGGATAACTTAGAAATTAATTTAAAGTTAACATGTCTAAGTCTTTTGTGCTATAACCATTGAATTTCATTTGAAGCAATAAGACATTTTTCATTAAAAGTGGGTAACTCATCTAGATAAAGTTCATATACATTATTCTTTCTTTTACCTTTAAAAATGATCTTTTTAGAGTGAAAATCAGAAATTAAGCATAAATCATGTTCAAAAGAAACGTGAAAACCTTTATCACATAATTGACTAATGGATAATAAATTATACATTAAACCATCTACTAAAAGAATATTTTCTATCAAGGAAAATTTTGGATTATCAATGTTACCAATACCGATTACTTTTCTCTTGTTATTGTCACCAAAGGTGACGGTTCCTCCTTCCTTACTTTGGAGGGTGAAAAATAACTCTGGCCTTCCAATCATATGTTTGGAACAACCGTTGTCCAATATCTATTTGATTCTTATTTTGTGTACCTACAACAAAATTGGAAGACAAAGCATTTGACCCATTTCTATTTTTGGGTCAATGAGAGTTAGTCTTAGGAACCCATATCCGTTTGGATTTTGGTTTTCTTTGAGAAAAAATATTCTTTCTATAAAAAGATTTAGCATTTCTAGAATAATCATGTCTAAGTTAATAAGCTTTATAAGTACCATGATTAGACACATTTCTATTATGACTAGAAAATTGAGTTCTTTTAACAAATGATTGAGAATTTTGACTTTGATTCTTTACCACATAATTTGGTTTATTTTGAGTATCAAAGAAACTATATCCCAATCCAGTTTTATTAACCGAGCATCTTTGAGAACCAAGAAGTCTTTCTAGATTATCTTGGCCATTAGTGAACTTAGTCACTATAGAAAGAAGATTATTTGATTTTTCTTTCAAACTTGATATTTCTTCTTGTAAGATATTGGTTCTAATTCCAATTTCTTTTATCTCAGATGCTTGACAAGAGTTTTCCTTCTTGAGATCTTCTATCTCTTGAATTAACACTTTGTTTTGAGAGTCAAAAGTTGAATTTTCAGTTTTTAACTCTTTATTTTTAGAACTTAGACTCTTAAATTTAGTATATAAATCATTAAATGCTTCTAATAAATTATCAAACTCATATTGACTTACCGAGTCTTCTTGTGCTACAAAGCACATATTGACGACTTCTTCATTTGATTTTTCATCGAAAGAGGAGTCATTATCATCCCAACTTGCTTGAAATGCCTTTTTTTTCTTGAATTGGTTCTTGGGCTTGATTTTGAGAAGAGAACAATCTTTCTTGATGTGTCCTATCTTTTTGCAGTTAAAGCAGCTGACTTCATTAGGATTAGAAGAATCAGTTTTCTTTATCTTCCTTTGAAATCTTTCCTTTTTGATGAATCTTTTGAATTGCCTAGTGATGAGGACAATATCTTTATCTTCTTCTGAATCTTCAGAGTCAGAAGTTGCCTTGAAAGCAAGAGATTTCTTCTTGGGTTTATTTTCTTGTCTATCATGAAGTTGGACTTCATATGCTATTAAGTTATCAACCAAATCTTCAAGAGAAAGGGTGTTTAAATCATTTGCTTCCTCTATTGTTGTGGTTTTTCTCTCCCCTTTAGGAGTTAAACACCTTAGGATTTTTCTGACTAAATCCACTTGTGAATATTTTTTTCCAAGAGCTTTTATAGTGTTAGTAATATCGGTCATTCTTGTTACTATGTCTCACTACAAGAAAACACGTTGTTAGCGACGGACGGTAGCGACAAAATATTTTCGTCGCTAGTTAGCGACGAATTACCGAGCGACAAACATCCGTCGCTATAATCAATGAAGCACACGAAACCAGCGACAGACTATAGTTCGTCGCTATTTAGCGACGGAATTTACGACATACTATTTGGTCGTTACGGCCGCACGATTTGCCAACGACTCTTGCGACAAACTCAAGTCCGTCGCTACTTAGCGACGGACATGGCGACGGAGATCAGTCCATCACGGGTTTCGTAAATTTGATTTGTGTGGGCTTAGCGACAGAATGAATTCCGTCGCTAAGTTTCGAATAACCATAATCCCAAACAGAATTTCCTTTTCTTCTTTCGCTGCTCCCGCCATTCGCCGTTCGCCGGTCCCACCGTCCGTAGGCCCCGCCGCCCAGAGGAAGGTAAAGACCCCCCCCCCCCCCCCCCCCCCCCCCCCCCGCGTTTTCCGGCAGGGGGTCGACTCCTTGCCAGAAACGCAAAGGGTTAACCCCCTACCGGAAAATGCGGGGGTTAACCCCCTGCGTTTTCTGGCAGGGGGTTAACCTCCTACCGTTTCCGGCAGGGGGTCGACCCCCTGCCAGAAAATGCGGCGGGGGGGGGGGTTGCGTTTTCTGGTAGGGGGTTAACCTCCTGCCGTTTCTGGCAGGGGGTCGACCCCCTGCCGAAAAATGCGGGGGGGAGGGGGGGTTGCGTTTTCCGGCCGGGTGTTAACCCCCTGTGTTTCCGACAGGGGTTTAACCCCCTGTGTTTCCGGCAGGGGGTCGACCCTCTGCCGGAAAACGCGGGGGTTAACCCCCTGCTGTTCTGGCAGGGGGTTAACCCCCTGCCGTTTCCGGCAAGGGGTTAACCCCCTGCCGTTTCCGGCAAGGGGTTAACCCCCTGCCGTTTCCGGCAGGGGGTCGACCCCCTGCCGGAACAGCAAGGGCCCCCTGTCTTTCCGGCAGGGGGTTAACCCCCTGCTGTTTCCGGCAGGGCCCCCCTGCCTTTCCGGCAGGGGTTAAACCCCCTACTGGAACAACAGGGGGCCCCTGCCTTTCCGACAGGGGGTGTAACCACCTGCCAGAACAGGCAGGGGGTCAACCCTCTGCCTGCTCAGGCAGAGGGGCGACCCCCAGCTGTTCCGGCAGGAGGTTGACTCACTGGCGGAAAGGCTGGGGGTCGACCCCCTACCCAAACACGGGGTCAGTTAACCCCCTACGTTCCGTAAGGGGGTTAACCCCCTATGTTCCGTAAGGGGGTCGACTCCCTGCCGGAACAGCAGGGGAGTTGACCCCTTGCCAGAACAGTTTTTTATTTCGTAGTGACTTCATTTTGAAATAGTGTTTTTTTGTGCAGATTTTTCAACGGAATCAGCTCGTGCTCAGCCACCTGTGGTAAGTAAGTGTCAAAAACAATGCAAATTGGTTAAATACCCGTGGTGAGTAAGTGATGCAAGCATATCACATGTTATTTAATTTAGTAGATGTAACACTTTATTGTTCACACACTCACTTAGTTGTTGATTTTTACGGTTGCTTTGTTGGAGTTCGGAGATCATGCTGAGCATGATTTTAATGTATGAATATTGAAGTGTTCTTATTTTTGGAGTACGGAGTCCATGCTAGGCATGGTAGTAGTTAGTGAGATATTGAAGTGTGTTTGGTGCAGGTACATGTTTGTCATTTGTTTGATATGAATGATTACGATGTATTGCAATGTTTGATATAATTGTATCCATGCTTGCATGTAGTTACTTTCAATTTGATTATGACTTCCATGTAAAATTGTATAATGAAAACATGTTTCAAATGATTGTATCGTGTCATTAATGGTTTGTACATGAAAATATTAATTTATCAATGCATACATCAAAATTCTTGTTATTGTATAACATCATATATTGCATGATAAATTTGATATGTTCTTCATCGTAGCATTCTGATTGTTCTCTTTTAATTCGTTAGGTTATTATTTGTAACATCATAAGAAAATGACTGCAAACCATGAATGGATGTACCGTAGGATAGTGGACAATGAGTTATCGCATGAATATATGGATGGTGTTGACAGTTTTATTGAATTTGCAACGGCAAGTGTCAGTACAGTGGATCCCACAGGTCAGATTAGGTGTCCCTACAAGATTTGTAAGAATAATCGATTTGTAGAACCTCATAACGTTAGACATCACCTATACAGGAAGGGTTTTGTGAGTGATTATCAGAACTTGACGTTTCATGGAGAAGAATATAGAAACGATTTTGATGCACGGGTGAATGTGGTGCACGATAATCTATATACGGATTTGATATTTGATGTCGCAGGAACAGAACTGGGTTCTGCTATGAGTTCTAGTAATGTAAGAACTGTCGTAGATGAAGAATCACCAAACGATGTAGCTAGTAGATTTTATGATTTACTTAGAGATGCTGATGAGCCACTTTGGAACGGTTGCGAGAGTCACACTATCTTGTCTGCAGTTCTTCAACTAATGAATTTGAAGTCCGAGTATAATTTGAGTCAATCATATTTTGACCGTTTGTGCATGATTGTGAAGAGTATGTTGCCCAAAGATGAGAAATTGCCACAAAATTTCTATCGTGCGAAAGTTATGGTCAACGCTCTAGGTATGGGTTATAAAAAGATTGATGCTTGTCCAAATCACTGCATGTTGTATTTCAAGGAGCAGGAAAACAACATATCATGCCCGTCATGTGGGCATCCTCGGTTCAAGCCAAAGACAAGAGGCAATGGTAGCACGAGATCAAAGGAAGTTTCATACAAGTCGCTCCGCTACTTTTCTATCACTCCTAGATTGCAGCGATTGTATATGTCTTCAAGGACAGCTAAACACATGAGATGGCATGCAAATAAAGTTCGACACGATGAAAACAAGATCACGCCTCCTGTTGACGCTGAAGCTTGGAAGCACTTTGATCGTACTCATCAGAACTTCGCAATGGAAGTGCGAAATGTTAGACTCGGTCTATGTACAGATGGATTTAATCCATTTGGGGGTATATCAACTCCATACTCATGCTGGCCAGTATTTGTAACTCCATACAACCTTCCACCAAGCTTGTGTATGAAACGTCCAAATCTTTTCTTGTCTCTGTTTCATATTTAATTTATTTAAGTAATGTCTACTAACTTTCTGAAAATATTTGTAGGCTTCGAATCGCTTCGCAACTATGGTAGAAGAAAATGATGCAAGGAAGGTGTGGCAGAAGGTGGCTGCCAATCGATTTGCAGACATGCTGCACACTATGAAGACTGCAACAAAAAAAGCATCTGGCGTAGTAGATGATCCACTACTGTGGAAGGGCCATGGCCCTATTACTATCAGGAGAGATTACTGGGATGAAATATGCGATAAGTGGGCGGGAGATGTATTTAGAACTCGCTCTGCGAAGGCTGCACAAAATCGAACGAAGATGCCCGAAGCCCATCTACACACAGGTGAATCTAAGACATTTGAGAGCCACCTGAAGAAAATGGTAACTCATCAATATATAATATTAATTTTATAAGTATTGTTGCAAACTTATGTACTAAATCTTTTGTCATTTAACTTCGGAAGCAGAAAAAGGAGGCAGTGTACCATATAAGGATGTGTTTGTTGAAACACATAAACGGAAGACCACGAGAGTCTTCGTATTAGAGAAGGTGAGAACAACGACAGTATGTATTTATTCTATTAATAATCATTGCAATATGCAAGTTATCATAATATTATCATTAATTATTAATGCATACTTTAAATATTATTTTGTAGGAGACATATGAGCAACAGATGATAGAGCGATATGGCGATGACGCTACTCAGCATCCATCATTTGATCCTGCAGCATGGGTGACTGCAGCAGGTGAACCCAAAAAAGGTCGCGTGTTCGGGTTTGTGAGTAATCTGAACACTTCACCAGTTATTGCTTCTTCCAGTTACGGCTCAAAGGCTACTTTCCCCGACATAAGCTCCAAGCAGCAGCCTATTCTTTCTGGTGATGATGTACGCCAGATCATTAAGGACACATTGGATGACTACTTCCATGACACTGTCGCCCCCTTTCTCCGAGATGAGATCAACAATCTTGTGCTGAATAGGGGATCTTCGATTGCAGGTGCCTCTCAGGTATAATCACATATTCAGTTTTTTTACTGCCTTAGCACACATATGAGCATGATAGAATCACATATATAACTTTTTGCTTGCCTTAGAGCACATATGAGCATGATAGAAGCACATACAGAGTTTTTTTATTGCCTTAGAGCACATATGAGCATGCTATAATAACATATAGAGTTTTTTTATTGCCTTAGAGCACATATAAGCATGCTATAAGCACATATAAATTTTTTTGCCTGCCTTAGAGCACATATGAGCATGCTATAATCACATATTCAGTTTTTTGACTGCCTAAGAACACATATGAGCATGATAGAATCACATATAAAGTTTTTTTGACTGCCTTAGAACACATATGAGCATGCTATAATCACATATTCAATTTTTTGACTGCCTAAGAACACATATGAGCATGTTATAATCACATATTCAGTTTTTTGACTGCTTTAGCACACATATGAGCATGCTATAATCACATATTCAGTTTTTTGACTGCCTTAGAACGCATATGAGCATGCTATAATCATATATTCAGTTTTTTGACTGCCTAAGAACACATATGAACATGTTATAATCACATATTCAGTTTTTTGACTGCTTTAGCACACATATGAGCATGATAGAATCACATATAGAGTTTTTTTACAGCCTTAGAACATATATCATTTATGATAGAATCACATATAAATTTTTTTGCTTTGCCTGCCTTAGAGCACATATGAGCATGCTATAATCACATATTCAATTTTTTGACTGCCTTAGCACACAAGCATGATCGAATCACATATATAGCTTTTTGCCTGCCTTAAAGCACATCTGAGCATGGTAGAATCACATATAGAGTTTTTCTGGTTGCCTTAGAACACATATGAACATGCTATAATCACATATTCAATTTTTTGACTGC
This sequence comes from Nuphar pumila, assembly GCF_984573655.1. NCBI lineage: Eukaryota > Viridiplantae > Streptophyta > Magnoliopsida > Nymphaeales > Nymphaeaceae > Nuphar > Nuphar pumila. The sequence continues at coordinate 84,562,204 of NC_143254.1, read as the reverse complement.
CTTAGCACACATATGAGCATGATAAAATCACATATATAACTTTTTTCCTGCCTTAGAGCACATCTGAGCATGATAGAATCACATATAGAGTTTTTTATTGCCTTAGAACACACATGAGCACATAATAGAATCACATATAGTATGTAATTTATTTCATTATATTTTGTTTATCAATACTGACTGTTCTTTTCTTGTGTAGGCTGCTGGCGATAATCAGTGTAGCGGAGCTGAAGAGACAGATAAAGGCAATGAACAAGAAGACGCACAAAATCTTGGCGATGATTAGAAAACTGTGTTGAAGAAGATCTATTTTTTTATGTTTCCTAATTGTAATTGTTGAATTGTAAATAATTAAACTTGTCAATTTTAAGGTGGAACGATTAATTGTTGTAAATTCTTTTTATATGAATTTTTTTGTGTGATTTGTTTTTTATTTACATGAAATATAAATTGTACAAGAAATATAAATTGTACCGTTCTCGGTATTTCATTTTCAAATAATTTTTTTTAAATTTTTTTTCGTGTTTGCGACGGAACCATCCGTCGCTACTCATATAAATCTAGCGACAGACGTAAATCCGTCGCCAATTCGTGGTCGCCGTCTAGTACCGACGGATTGGCGACGGAATACAACGCTCGTTAATCCGTCGCACTTAGCGACGGACCTGGCGACGGACGTAAATTCGTCGCCAATTCGTGGTCGCCGTCTAGTACCGACGGATTGGCGACGGAATACAACGCTCGTTAATCCGTCGCACTTAGCGACGGACCTGGCGACGGATTTATTCCGTCGCCAGTTAGCATCGAAAAATTTGCGACGTAAGCATACCGTCGCCGCGTCGTCGCTAACAGTTGTAGCGACGGAATGTGGTCGTCGCTAATCTACAGCTTTGTTGTAGTGTCTGATATAGTCATTGAAGCATAATATTCAACTTTCTGAAAGATTTTTCTCTAGAAATATTTTCTTATAATATAGCAAAGCCATCAGCTTCAGCCTTAAATTTCACAAGTCAATCTACATGTATTGATTCCTCTGGTCAAACATGTTCTTGGGTATTTTGTAGGCTTCTTTTTGTTTTTTCATAACAAAATTGGTGTCTTCATATTTAGAGATTTTTTCAGTTTGGTGAATTATCAAGCATGTTGGACGATGTAGAAGCCTTTTGGAAATGTTAAAGATGTCCAAGAAAATGGTGAAGCATTCAGACTTCTTGCTATAGGATTGGACTGCTTCACTCATATGAGGAAAATAGTTTGGTTTTTTCTTTAATAGGTGATTGGAGATCAACTGAGTGATCAACCTGCCAAGATCCTGCAAGGAGAAAAAAACACCATTGATCATTATAAACTTCCATCAACACAAGTACATATCTCAAAACATAATCGAAGAACAACAATCAGGTACTTCAGTCATACTAAATTTGGCAAAATTAGCGTTAGCCCAAAGTATCATTCTCACCGCATTGCCAAGAAGGGAATCAACATTTTCCTTTGCATCAAATAGTGACTTAGCAAATTGTCTTACAATCAAATTAACAGAATCTGAGACTGCACAATTAAAAAAAAAAAAAAAAAAACACATTATCCTATCAAGTGTATAGAGACAATTTGGGGGGAGAGCACTTCACTACAGCTATACAGTGAATACCTTGAACATGAGATGGATTCTTATTATCCTGGCTTCTACACTTGTCACTTGAAGATGATAAATCCAATCTTCTTCAAGGAATCTTGAACTCCTCCAACCCATTCACATTAACACGACTCCTTCCACCAGAATGCGGCACCATCAGGGACTGCCCACTCCCAGTATACTTCCACGACCCATTCCTCCCACACTTTATCCATTCATGGTATGACTTAAGAGTCAGGATGAAAAACCATAAACCTATAAAGGAAACTATTGAAAAATAAGGAATCCCTAAATCAAGAAACCTTAGGAACAACTCCCGAATTGATCTTGTTGATGGCATTGCAGAGGACGAAGCCATTCCTAAGGCAGGAGAGGAACTCCTCCTCAGACGGCTGGAGCGAGAGCTTTTCAGCAACCCACCGAGGATGCTCCTGAGCCACCCCGCCGCCTGGAACCTCCGTGTGGCTGCAAGAAGATGGCAAGAATCAGAAACCAAGAAAACCATAACCCTAATTCCCCCATCCCCATCACATCGATCACAAAAAATAAAAAAGAATGAGCACAAAGAGACAGAGAGAGGTTGAAGCTACCAACTTTCTCAGCCTTCCTTGAAGCCAAATGGGAGTCGCTCAGTGTTTCTAGGGTTTGCCTGACGTAGGGATCCTCCATTGCGAGCTCCCTGGTGTTGAGAGGAAGAAGGGTTCTTGGGGAAGGCCAAAACCCTAACCGTAAACCCGGAGGAGAAGGGGCTACCATTTCAGCGTGAAATTCCGGAGGAGAGGGAGCTTTCGTTTCAGCGCAAACGATGGCACGGCCGTCGATGTACATTTTTTTTTCCTTCCGTTCCTGTTCTTTTTGTAACAGGGGGGGAGGTGGAGCAACAATTACAGTGTATATTGGACGCGGCGGACGCGCGGAACGTCGTCCGCCACGCCCTATGTTTGTTAAAAAAGACGTTCTAAACCTCTGTTTCGTCCCGTGCGACCCACAGAACGAGCCATCAAACATGCCCTTAATGTACATGTATTTGTGCATTCATATTGCACCTACTCTTTTCACCACTTCGAATAAGGACGGAACCAAATAAAGAGTCTATTTTGTATATATAGCGATATAGCAGTGCGAATGTGAGTGATGGGAACCAACAAAATAAAAATATGCAGATTCGGTTTTTCAAAGTTTCTTTTGTTTTTCTAATGAATACATAAATTTAGGAATTGGCTGTTGGATCGTCTGATTGGACAAGTGATTAGGTTTTATAGTGTTTGAAAAGTTGACACCTAGCTCATATATCTTGAAAAATGTTTGAAGCTTGAAAAAATCGTGTTTAATTGGAATTTTTTTTTACCCAATCGATTATGTGGAACACATCTTTCGGTTAGAATTGTGAAAAAAAGTACGAGAAAGCTAGGGATATAAACGGCTCGGATGTGGGTTGGATGTATCCAATATCAAATCCGACTAATCAGATATTGACTAATCTAACTCAGATTCAGTTTCGGATTTAGATGGAAAAAGCTAATACCAAATCCCAAAAAATTGCACGTAATCAGATTCTGTCATGAAATCCTCAATCCGAATCCGAATTTGATTACTAATCCGATTCAGTTTTGTTAACCGAAACTGACTGATCGAATCCAGAATAAGGTCGGATATCGGATATATTCCGATGCGTTGACATGCTTAAATAAGCTCATTTCCGCTGATTATGCAGGTTTTGAGACAAAACGATAAGCCTCTTAGCACAGGGGCTGTTAATGGGTCAGATCAATCCCAGGTGAGTCTAGACAGTCTGAGCTGGGTTTGGATACGATCAGCTTAGCACGAATCATAGATACTGGGATCCTTTGATAAGCCAAGCTCGGGTCAACACGCTGCTCAGATCCTTGAATCCTGCCTGAATAGCCAATAGGACTTTGTTACATGCTGCTCCAACCTGGGTCTTATCCGATCCATTTTGCGTAAGAATCGGGTGAGACCCGCCCGGCTGACGTCACAATCGAAAGCACGCGTGCAGCACACGCGGAACATTTGAAATTTTCCGCCTTTTGTTTGATTTTTGCGTGTCATCTGAACTCCGGGAACGGTAGGTTTCCTTTTCAAGGTTCTATTTTTGCGAGTGTTCGTCTCTGGAGATGAAGACGACGACGGGAGAGGACGAAGGAGGGGATTTCTTTTGATTCTGTTTCTTGCTTGTTTTCAATGAAAGGTTTGGTTGGTTTACTGATTCATCTTTATTTTCTAGGGTATGATTGTGCTAGGCAGGGCTGATGAGATTGTTATATGTGATCTTTTCCCCCTTTTGTTTGATTAGTTGGAACCAAACACGGGAATGGTGAGAGAGTTTATTCGTTGCATTGATATCGTGGAGTGAGATCCTTTACCTCTTTTGAGTTAAATAACGTTCATTTATTTTTTAGTAGCATTGCACGCAAAAGATGAAATGATAGAAGCTGGATTTGGTGTCTATAGGATGGACATACTGCTGCGTGTAGGAACTGATTTGCTTTGGTTTGTGGGAATGCGATGCGGGTTTTCTTGTTGGAGTAATAAGGATTTAGATGGAAAGTGTAAACAATGAATATGCTGATAAGGTTCGTCCTACTGGTGGAAATAAGCGTGTCTTCCTATATAGGCGTATGGAGATCATTGATTGGAAGTTATGCCATGAACTTCAGAGGTTTGAATGGATTTTAATGCGGTTGGTACCTTTATCTTGTATTTTGCAGTGGATAACAGGATCAGTCAATTGGGTTGTAAGAACAGAGATGATGCATGCTACATGTTTATCTCTTGGGTTACACAGTGGGTAGCAGAGGTAGGGGATTATGCTGGAGCACCAGATACTGAAGTACATTCCCTACGAGAAGGAGAGAATTAAGTGAATGGTAAATGTTCACACATAGGCTTTGCCTTGGGTTGCAGGCACATACAATTGTGTTGGAAGGGCAAGCATATGTGTGGGCTCCCTCGGTGTGGGAATGTATAAAAAGAGGCATGATTTTGGGAAAGCTTCTAGAGAAGGGACTCGAAGCATGTTTTTTAAGCACCACAAAAAGTGAAGTGGTCTTCTAGAAGTTTTTTGGGAAGGATTAGAGTTGAGTACTTGAATGTCTGTTGGGACCATGGTAAATGAATTTGCTTTATTATGAGTTGGAAACATTCTGTTGGAGTATATCTTGTGATTTGCAGATCGTGTGATTAAGGTTCTGTTCAGAAGTAAGTAACAATAGAACGGTGTTGCTACAGTTTGATGAGGAGTTGGAACCTCAAGAATCGTCAAGATTAGAAACATAATTTGTATGTGTATACTTCATCCATGTTTGTTTAGCTGTCTCATTTGGACTGCCCTCTTCAATAAATCTTCCGATTTAGGTTTCTCTTTTAGTGGTTATCGATTTTTCCCTGCGACAATTTAACTCTTTTTTTCCTTTTAAAAACATAAACCATGATTTTCATATTAGGGACTAGTGGTGGAAGCTATCAGTTTACACTTTTTTCACTAAATATATGCCTGCAACTATCTTTGGTCTATCACTTTAGAATCTTTTAACGTACTGATTAAGAGTCTTCGGACATTCTAGTCCCTTCACATTACCCGATTTAGGTGGAACTTCCTGCTTAGATCATGGCAACCATCATCATGGTCGTAGATCACAAGTTAACACTACTGGGTTATGTTTGAATCAATGTCCACTTAGATCATGGTGTGCACAAAACCCCATGTGCAAGATATTGTAGTATGAACAAAATAGACGTGCAGTTTGGGGGTACAATTAGTTCAAGATTTTTATTCTCAACAGATGCAAAATAAACACAACCAGAGAACCCTGAGACTGTGCCAAAGTATACTTGACAAGTTTAAATTTCATTGCATATCAAATTCCAGGTGCAGTTTCTGTAAATGTGCCATATATCTTGGAATATTTATGTATTGCTTTTTCCTACTAACTTTTTGTTGAAAGTGGCATAGTCTGGTGTCTGATCTGATCATTGGTTACATCAAAGGATTTAACTGCTCCAAGGTATCAGAATGTTGATTATTGGTAACCAGCTTGAGATGTCAAGTTAGAGGCAGACTTTCTCTATGAATGTTTATTCCATACAAAGAGTAGGTAGCCTTTTAAACCCTGATAAACATCAAAGTAATCTACGGCCACATGCTTGGGTGGGCTTGACAAGAAGATCCGTATCTGAATGACAAGGACTCTTAACCTATCCATGGTTGTGCTGAATGTTCATACCGACCCTTAAATGCTGACTTAAGGCCATAAAGCATTCTTTGAACAAAGGACATAATAAGATTCTGTGTATAAAGTAGGTGGAGTTCTTATATATACCTAAATCACAAGACTATATCACTATATCATCGACGTATAGTTTTCTATGCTGCATGGACATGAGTGCGGATACAGGGTACGAATAGGAACTTTTAAAAAGGCCTATCTAACCAAGTTATGAATGGAGTAGAATGGACTTATTAAAAAGGTCAGATGCTAGTTTTTTCGCTTAGTCGATTTGCTTAGAATTTACTGCAAAAGAGGTTAAAAATCATTCTCCTTGGGAAAAGGAGCCACCGGGTCAGACTTGTGACTACCATTCTTAGGGATATGGACCTTTACCTTCTTGGGTGTGAAAATGATTACAAGAATTTTCTCTTGTTTGCTAGAATGTGAGAAAAAAAATGCTGTCCTGAGGATGATTCTCTCAAAAACTTGAGAAAGTGATTCACTTGAATGTGCTTGCATTGCCCTTAATGTTACAGTAGAAGGTATTCATTTTCATGATCCCTAATGATTCTTTATTGATACATGATCCAATTAGATAAATGTTCGTACATGGCAAAGTTTTTTCAAATACCAATCTAGTAAAAATCAAAATGTATTTGAATCTGGTATCCATCCGAAACCTGTCACTATTATACCGGTATATCAGTTTGGGTTTGGGTGCTAATTGAGTCAGATGTTATAAGGGATTGTCAAAGACTAAAACCAAGCTTGAGTCCAAGCTGAGATCTGATAATGCCCACCTGGTTAGGTCAGATTTGGTTAGACCTTGAACTGAACCAGTCCTGGGTCACACTATTAGCTTTGTTCAAATTAAGGACAATGCAATCATGGGTTCAGAACTTATTTTTTGCCACCAAAGAAAAAATGATCATCATCTCTTGATCTGGTTGTCTCTCTAATTTTTTTGGATTGGAGTTCAGGTTTAGATTTTTTTATGAAAAGCATGGCCTCCTCATTTTTCTACCGATTGAATTTTATCAATAAGAATAATGGAAAATGAGATATAACATAAGATGGAAAACTTGTCATTGATTTATGTTTGAATGTTGAGTGACTATGGACTATGGAAGTCCTGAGTAGAAGTGAACCAGATTAATGTCGATTGAAAAATTAAAATGTTGACTGTCTCTCTTCTTCTGTTGAATAACACATTTTGTATTCACAAATTGCTTTGTTGGTCAAAGATGAAGGGATTTGCATTTGCTTCAATCGGGTTTTGTATATCTATGATTTTTCATTTTTACCTGTAAATTGATCTAAACTGCAGAACCAGTTTAATACATTCAAAGTTCAAAGAGCAACTACTGCAGTTTGTATGGTAACTAGCTGATCAAAATGAACCACATCATCTCGAGAATTGGTCAAGGCTCAAGCATTATTGTGCATCAATACTGATGTCCCTCATCTTCATTAGATTGAAGAATGGCGAGTTGTCTGCAATATTGTGGATGACCTTATTGACACTGAAGAGCAAAAACATTATAAAGATTGATTTTTTCGGTAAGTATATTGATATGTTTTGAATTGATGCATACAATCTGATAATTTCATGTGTTTGTGTGTTTTGCTGATGAAATGTTTTCCCTCGTCCTTCTTTTGTGGAGTTAGCCTGGTTATGTGAAGATGTTTCATCCTGTTTCTCCTTTTGCTTTTCCCTTTCCAAAAAGTCATGTTGGTTTAGCATTTGAAGAGGTTGATGGTGAAGTGAACTTTACTGGTGCACGTCTTCAGATTTTTAGTTGTAGTAAGATGTCTTCTGGGATGGTTATCTAAATGTTATGTTTGCTCTCTCTCTCTCTCTCTCTCAGCCTGTTGGAAATTCAAGATGTAGTGTGGTCAACATGTTATGTTGATAAATGCTTATACTATAACGGAAATACAGATTTTAATCTTGTGGATGCATAACTGCTTGCTGAGAATGCATTCTTGTGAGATTATACTTATGAACAATCTCCAGTGATGAATAGTTGAAAACACAGGCATACGACCGAGAGATGCATACAAAACACCAACTGCCTGTCACATGCATGTCAGGCTACCATCTTGCTGTCTCAAAGGCAAATTGAAACAAATGGATTATGCTGATTCAACCTGTTAATATGGACGAGGTTGGCTGCGTGGTTGCTATTGTAATGAAATGGTAGGCTCACACGAATGCACTTGAATCTCTCAAAAGGAAGTATCTAAAAGATATTTTAGACAAGACAGGGTATAATTGGAAAAACATAAAATAAATAACACACTTTATTTATGAGAACAAAATGCTTAAAAAGCATTTACAAGTTATAATATACATAAGGGGATGCACCCCTATTTATTCAAGAGGATTAAGGAGAGCTCATAAGGAGCTCTCTCTCCCTAGTCGTTGGATAGAATTCTAGCCGTTGAACTAGTTTCAACAGCTAGAGAGTTGGTTAAGTTCCAATCGAAACTTGACCAAACTAGATGGAAAACTTGTCATTGATTTATGTTTGAATGTTGAGTGGCTATGGACTATGGAAATCCTGAGTATTGCTAAGTGAACCAGATTAATGTCGATTGAAAAATTAAAATGTTGACTGTCTCTCTTCTTCTGTTGAATAACACATTGTATTCACATATTGCTCTGTTGGTCAAAGATGAAAGGATTTGCATTTGCTTCAATTTGGTTTTGTATATCTCTGATTTTTCATTTTTACCTGTAAATTGATCTAAACTGCAGAACCAGTTTAATACATTCAAAGAGCAACTACTGCACTTTGTGTTGTAACTAGCTGATCAAAATGAACCACATCATCTTGAGAATTGGTCAAGGCTCAAGCATTATTGTGCATCAATACTGATGTCCTTCATCTTCATTAGATTGAAGAATGGTGAGTTGTCTGCTATATTGTGGATGACCTTGTTGACACTGAATAGCGAAAACATTATAAAGATTGAATTTTTGGGTCAGTATATTGCTATGTGGACATGGAACGTTATGCATTCTCGTATCCATCTTGGTAGTGTGTCCATGGTGACACGACCGGACATGTGGACATGGAACGTTATGCATTCTCGTATCTGCACATCTTTGAGACATAGCTCATTGTTGATTCCAGTGATTTTGTTAGAACTTGCAACTAATTGGCCTTTTCTTTAATTTCATCTCGAGTAGTTCGTGTAACACAGCTTATCGTAGCTTCTTTAATTGCGTGTGTTAAGGAGGTGTTGGATGCACCTAGGCAGGATGAATTGTGGTATTTCACTTTAGTTATGCTGTATATGGAAGTGTCCCGAGTAATCCCAATTTTCTAGATAAACTGGTGCATCCAAACACCCTTCTTGTGGATATGTTTGGGATGCGACAACATGATTAGGTTTCCTTTAGAAATCCAAGCTGTAGCCTCAGCAAATTTGAGTTTCACAAAACTTTGTAGTCTAGTTATGATGTGCTGAGTTCATCTTTCCCATGCACATATTATGCATTATTATGCCAAGCGGATAAAAAAAAATTGGTTGATGAGGACACCAGATCCATTCCTTGGTAACACATGTATGTTTCAATTTGCGAAGGAAGAGGACTGCATCCCAACCATCCAGCCCCTTTTCTGCACAGTTCTACAGACAAGCAAGGTAATTTTGCAAACCGTCTCTGTTGTTAATAGCTTGCATCGATCATGTTGGTGTTGAATGGTTTGCTTCACTATAATTCCCATGTGAAAATTCTTATGTGTGAACAGCATGTAGGTTCTGACTTTCATGTGCATTGTCACTATCATCGTGTTCCATGTCTTGATTTATACTGTTTGTCATGTTCTAATATTCGATGGAAATTCTATTTTTTAAGCGAATAAAAAAATTTGATGGATGCCCATTGCCATGTATGAGACTTGTTGGTAGCTTTCTCCTGCAAAGGACAGGACAAAGACCTCAGTGACTGTTTTTCTTTTCCTCGTGAATTTTGAATTTGGCAGTCTTATAATAGACATTAAGGTAATATTTCATATGAAAACTAGTCATTCTTTATTTGAAGGCATGGTTCACTCACTAAGAATGCTACCAAAGCACTGAGCATTAAAGGAAATGCAGTAAATGGAAGTAAAATTGCAAGATGGAAAGTTCCAAGACGTCATATCCTGTCACCATTTCAATCAGGTGGCCTTTTGATTTTGGTAAAGCATCACACTTGGGTTGAAGACAGGTAACTTTGTTTTTCACCTTTCACCAAGCAATTCATGAAACACGCATAATTGCACTGGGTTTTCTATCTTGATCGCTTGAGCACCCCAAGACATTATCTATCTGGTTCATTACACAAACCTGTGCTTCAAGACAGAGAATATAGTTTGCCGTTCTACTCAAGAGAGAAGTTCCGTCCATGAACTTTCCTCCCGGAATGAGGCTCCTCAACTTTTTGGTTTGCTTGCTTATTCTTCTTTCGGCTGCAACTGATGCCGAACTCCGTCTGCTTGATTGCTTTCTTTTATGGATGCCGTATCTCATAACTCTCTTCCTCCCTAGTTTTTTGCACCTCTGTTTTTTGCAATTGTTCTTTTTCACAACATTATTTTCTCCTTCCACTTGGGAGATGTTGCTGATGGAGGAATGGTTCGAAATTGCACCATCAGCAGCAGACGCCATGGCTATCTCTGCTGCTTGTTTGATCACCATTCTTCTCTCTAAGATGCTCATCTCCCTAAAACCGAGGCCACATACTTTGAGGCCCCAAATAAATCTTGCCAAGAACTCATTCCTCAGTGCGGAGGCCATGGTTCTATGGTATTGCAAAGATAAATGAGAGGTGAGATAGCTTTATATCACCCTAACGTAGTGAAGGTGCCAATACTGAAAATTGGAGAACGCTTGACACTAGTCAAAAGAATGTGGCGCAGAACCTTATTCAAAAGATGCTCATGTCTTCTACTTGATTGGACTGTGGAAGCGTGATAAGACCGCTTCACTATTTTGACTTCCTACTTTTTGTTTACTTTCTACTTAGGTTGGTAGCACCAGCAGTTCAGTTCCTCTGATGAAGCACGACAGCACCGTTCATCCATATATGTGAGAGTAGGGATGGTAAACGAACCGAGCAACTTCTGGCTCGGCTCATCCCAAGTGCGTTCTTGTTCGATGGCGAGCTAAGCATGGTCTTCGTTATATTTATTCAAGTCGAGTACCAACAAGGGTTGTTTGTCTTGGTTCTGCTTGTATAGGCTCGTTTTAGATATATTGTATAGAATTTTATATATACCATGTATTAAAAAAGCATGTTAGCTCAGCTGGGTGGTTGGGGATACTTGTGTCTATTTCTCACTATTAACCCTTTGATAAAAAATATTTTTTTGTTTAGGCGAGCCAGTTTGGGCTCGGCTCGTTTGGTTCCTCTATACGAGCCGAACCCAAACACTATATGGCTGTAAATGAGACGAGCCCGAACTGTCCGGTTAGTTTGGTTCATTTACCATCTCTGAGAGAGAGAGAGAGAGAGTGAGAGTGCATTTATTGCATAAAGTGGTAAGGTGGGCCAGGGAACGGCAAAAGGTACTCGTATAAAAGAGAGGCAAGTGCATAAAAAAGGGCATTTACTTGGAAAAAGCTGAAAAGTGGAGGTTGAAATGCACATGGTAGACGCGACCCACTGTTTGTACTCGTTCGAGTAAATATCTAGTCAGTGAGCTTTATAAGACACAATACAAAGTAGGCTGTTTTCTGCTTTGTTTTTTGTTACAGCAACCATGAAGGGAGTTGGAAAAAGTTTGGTGACGTAAATGGCTAAAAGAAAAGGGGGTCAACCAGGCCGACTCTGGAGCAGAACATGCTCTTGTCCAATAAACCTATCCGCTGGCAAAGCAAACGTCACATGGAGTCCACATGGGTCTAGCTTTAGTTGGCAACTCCGATAATGAGGGCCCTTTACTCCAAGGAATCTCTTCATCAAGAAAACTTTCTACTACTTGGGCGTTCATGTTCCACCTGTGTGTGTGTTTATTATTAGCAAGTGGTAATACTTCACCTTGACAAATAGATTTTAAGTCTTACTAAGTTCCATCAAAATGTACCAAGAATGTAAATGGAGAGAGAGAGAGAGAGAGCATTCATCATTCAACATTACTAAAATACTTCCAACAGAATATTGGATGAGAGAGAAACATAAGAGTAAGACAGCCACCATCTAGATGATGACTGTGCACAGTTCAGAGTACAAGTACATCCAACCCCCCGTCTCTACTATGTAATTTAAGAGCCATATACACATGAGACATAACCCGTTGATGTAGCCTTCCAAAATCGAATTTGATGCCCCTAAAAAAAATATTGTTTCTTTTAGTCCAGATCACCCACCATGTTGAAAACAACCATACTCGCCACAATAATCTTCATTTTTTTTTTTTTTGTAAAATCATGGGACCAAGATGTCCCGAATAACAGAACTCGAACAAGTTTGAACAGACGGTGCACCCCAAGTTTGAAAAAATAGGTCTAGAACTACCGGGCAAAACCAAAATAGGTGAGTTGTGTCCTCTACTGCCTTCTCGCAAAGAACATACATGTTGGGAAATTGAAGCCCCTGTTTCTTGACATTAATCTGGGTTTAAATACGATCCAGAACCACAAGATACGCCAAAACTTTTTCCCTCGGAGTGGGCTCCTTACCTCATATATAATCAGTGCAAAACCAATCCATCCCGGATGACAACAAGGAATGGTAAACTTGCTTAATGGAGAACCTATCTCCGCTCGCCATGGCCCAGTGAAGCCACGGGCGGCCTTGGTCAGGCCTAAGATCCCTGTCACTGAATGAGTGAAGTATCTTCCGCCACTCCAACTAGAGGGATGAATGGCACACTGAACTGGGCGTCGAAAGAAGGGAGTCAGGTAGACTACCATATTTTTGCCTAACAAACGTAGCCCAAAGAGATGAAGATGTGGAAGTAACCCAGGCCCACTTCGATGCTCCTCTTTCTCAGAGTCGGAATCTCCAAGCCGCCTCGCTGCCTCGGGAGAATGATCTGCTGCCAAGAAACAAGCAAGAACTTTTTGTGAGACGCATTTCCATACCAAAGAAACTGCGAAAGCAAACGATTAATTGTTCGTTCTACTGTCGTTGGTATAATGGACATGCTCATACAAAAATCTGGTAATCTGGCCAAAACATGGCGAATTAGCGTCAATCATCCCGCAAAAGATAAATAACGGGCCTTCCAAGACTGCAATCTCCCTTGCATCCGCTCTATAGTAGACATCCAAGACGAAGTTCTAGACGACTGCAGTGAGTGCAACGATAGACCCAAGAAATTAACAGGAATGTATGATATCGGGCAGTTGAAGATCCTTGCAGCAGCCTAGTGGAGGAGAGGGTCAACATTGAGTAAGACCAGCACACACTTACTCTCGTTCAGGCGAAGACCTGAAATTGCAACGAATACTTTAATAATGAAGCACAACCTAGACATTTGATTAACATTCGCATGACCAAATATTATAGTATCATCTGCATATTGAATTGTGTGACCAACAAAACCAGGAATGCCCAACGAATTCAAGAAGCCTGTTTGTTTTGCCCTTTTCATGAGAATAGGTAAACCCTCTGCCGCGATATTAAAAAGGATGGGGGCTAGGGGACAACCTTGTCGCACACCTCTAGCCAACTTGAATTCTTCCCCTCTCAGTCCGTTGATGCAAATCGATGACATGAATTTCATGACCAGCTCCTTAACCCATGCTATAAACCGGTTGTCGAACCCCATATTTGTTAGAGATTCAAAAAGAAAATCCCATGCCAGACTATCATAAGCCTTGTGAAAATCTAATTTTAACAAGAAGTACGGTGCTCCAGTCGACTGTAAAGAGTGAAGAAGCTCAGTTGCACAAATAAAAGACCCTTGCACACTTCGTCCTGGAATAAAAGCACCTTGATTCAGAGAGACAAGTTGATCAATGACAGAGTAACGTGCTGGTCTTGTTTTTATCTTTTGGATTTTTGGCCAATTTTAGCATAGCGTTGATCATAAGGATGATTCTGTAAGGCTTTTTATTCACGCATGAAATCGACCATGGTTGCTTCATTTTCTATTAGGGTTTCTTTCGTATAAAAAGTGGCAGCCAAATTTGCTGCGTTGAAATTGCTTATAGTTATGGCTTAAAAATTTTCAGATTGCTTTATCATGGGCCACGTAAGGCTGGGTGGTCATGTCCTAACCTCAGAGTTTTACCTTGCTGGGAGGCGGGCCAATTAAGAGTCTGGGTTCTTGGTGAGGGGTTTCTTTCATCATAAAAAAAAATGGCAGATTGCTTTGAGTATAAATTTCTTGTTAAATGAATGCTATTCCGATTCCAAACTTGTTTTTTATATGCGGTGTAACATTGATGTCTACATATTTTCTTTGGTGTATTTTCCTTATATTAATTGATTTCGTTGATCCAGTGAAACCTTTCTTCTTCTTTTTTTAAGAAAGGTTAATTTCATTAAGAGGGCAGAAAATGGTAACAAACGATGGGAACAGGTGACGAGCAATCACCAAGGTTCCATAAACAGAGTGCATAGAAAAACACAGAGCTAAAAAGAAGGAACAACCTGCAGCATAGTAACAGGGAACGACAGGGTGAATCAATCTTGACGGTTCACCATGCATCCAATCCCATGATCACCAACCCATGTAAAATTTGTACCCGGCCATTTAAGCTTAACCTGTTCATTGTCACGGGCTAATTTTTTTCAACAAGCCAGTGCGGAGCGATGGTCCTTCTTTATTGCCGCATGCTCTCTTATTGCTTTGTCACAAACATAGAATGCTTTGCAAACGCGTAACACATCAAGCTGCCTAAGCTGGCCAGCCTAACGGTCAAAGGTTGTGCACAACACTTTTTCATGTACTGAATCATTTTCATTGGCCCAGCACATCATCCCGTGCATAGCTGCCTAACAGAAGTTGATCAAGCACATTTTTCAAATGTGTATTCTATGTAGTCGATGCTACTTAGTGCATAGTTATCTCATATCAGTTATCACTTTAGAAATGGGTACAAACTTGCTTTAGTCATGCATGTCGTGAAACATATTGCGGCTCCATGCATACGATACAATAAAACCTTATCACTAAAAACACAAGACGCCTAGCCCCAAGTTATTTAGTTGGAATCACCTAATGTGATTCCTAGGAGAATTAGCCCTAACCTACATGCACCCCCATGCATTTAACTACTATGCATGGGAATTTTCAAGCTGAGAGGTCCTTAACCAAATCCTCAAAGGCAACATCCTCTGATTTGCTGGCACTGCTTAACCAAACAAAGCTTCATGTTTGTGTCGTCACATAACGATGCACTAAAGATGATACCAATACCTACTGTATGTCGTGTTACCATCGCATGTCACCGATCAAGCAAACACATACCGCACGTTCCTACACTCGATGCATTTTACACTCAGTAGAGCTCGGCACTACACATGCCCTATTCTAAAGGATCGACCTGGGACATTCTCCCCCACCCAAAACCATTGTCGTCCTCGACAATGTTGGTGCAGGTAAGAACATTGTCTTCACTCATATGTCAGTTTTTCTTTATACTTATCTTTGGTTTATTCTTTTTCTTCAGGTTACTCAACTTGTTCTGGTTTGCATCCACCATCGCTGTAACCTTTAACCCACTAAGCCCCATTCCTTAACACATTTTTGATCACTTAGACAACGATCTTTTGCTTTATCAATATCGAGCATTCTCTGCTCGTGAGACCCAAGTGTAGTCTCATATACAAGCAGGTCATCCTCGCCCGCACGATAAATTTGCCGTCTTCATGCTCATGGCTGGGGTGTCTTCCAACCCTAGCAAGGGCAATTCCAAGTCTTTTGTGGTTGTCGCAGAGAAAGATGACCACCAATGTATGTCGCAGAGATATCAACTCATTTAGGCACCAACTCGCAGTTTTTCAATGGTCCAAACTAGTCCTCAAGTGGGGGACACTTGTTACGTATCACCCCAATGTGGTTCTTCAAAGTATCTTCCTGGGCACTCGTTCTCACAAGGGCACTTTGCGTCAATGTTGGACTCCCCTCCCGAAGCCATCACACTGTACTCTCTCTCAGAGTTAGCAAAACGTTCCCGCAAGAACCAACGAGTCACGTACAACAACTTTTTCTATACATGCAATCCATTGAAGATCTACCAACTAAAGGGACCAAAACAATGAACATCTTGCTCAACATGGACATTCCGCTAACCCATAATCTTGGGAGAGGATCTAAAAGTTTAGTTGAGTCTCCCAACCGAAAGTGCAAATCTATCCAGCCAATCCAACGTGCATTCTCTGCATGCACACACGCACTCTCGTGCGCCCAACCGTTACACGTGAGAATTTTTAAGCTGAGAGGTCCTTAACCAAATCTCCAAAGGCAACATCCTCTGATCTGCTGACACTGCTTAACAAAACAATGCTCTACATTTGTGCCACCACACAACGATGCACTAACGATGATACTGATACCTATCGCTTGCCGTGCTACCACCGCACGCCATCGATCATGCATACCCCGCGTTCGTACACTTGATGCATTTTCCACTCAGTAGAGTTCTGCACTGCGCATGCCCTATTCCAAAGGATCAGCCCGAGATATTCATAGACTAGTCTTTTAATGGTATGCAGCAATGTGCAATATGTTCAAAGATAGCAGCTTTCCACTAAACACACGGTTATTTCTCTCCATTCATTCTCAAGCACACTTTCATGCACTCACATGCACGTTCACACACAAACATGCACACACACACACACACATGCGAAAACACTAGTTTTATGGGCCAAGGAAACTGGTGCATTTTGGCACCTGCTTGAGATGGATCCGCTATTGCTCAGTGTTCCATGGGTGCAAGCTAGTTTCCTGGTTCATGTGAATGACGGGACTGTGCAACCCCACTAAGCTTGTAGCTTGTTTGCTTTACTTTTTTTCTGGATAGTACAGGGGAAAAACCCTCCCATCATCCACTGCACATTGGTTGTTCTGTTGTTTAAACTTTTGAGCCCCCCCTTCCCTTTGAGGAGTATATACAGCTTCAACCTTGTCGCAAGGGATGCCACCCAGGGGTTTTGAACTTGTGATGTCCCATCAACTTGGTGACAATGATGAGTCACTCGTACCAGATGAACAGAGCCCTTGACCGAGTGGTAATATCCAATGCTTAGATTGCCATGTTTTGATGTTACCCGTGTATACATATTCCAACCAGTTGTGCTTGTTACCAAGTATGCACTTCATAGGCTTTACTGATGTATGTTCTGGTTTGGCTGTGTATGCATACTTGCATTTATTGCTCATAGGAATGCAAATGGTTTGAACTTTGGGTTGATGAGTTGTGGAGCCTGATTCAGAGTTTTTTGCCCTTACAGGAGGGGGGTTCGAGGGCTCCCCTCTAACGGGGTACAGGGGGGGGGGGGGGCGCCCCCATAACAATTTTTTCTTGGGCTTATGTTTGAGACCTGGTTTCTTATGGATCAGATCCAACTTGTTTAGGTTTAGGGTTTTTGCCCTTGCCTTATATAAATTCTTTCTTTTCTTTCTATCTTGTAACTGTCGAAAAGAGCAATAAAGTTTTTCCTCTGGGCGGCCGTGGTTTTTTACTCCCTCTCGAATTTGAAGGGAGGTTTTTTCAGGTAAATCTGTATGTTCTTGCTGTATTTTGTTTGATTATTCTTGTTTATTGTTTCCTTCGGTTATTTCTTGCTCACGGTTTTCCTAACAACTGGTATTAGAGTCACGTTTAAATTTTTTTTCTTGTGAGAAACACTCTTTGACAGTAGAACGTGAATTTTTGTCCTTCTATGGCTTTGAGTCGAAGTAGTTTGTGAGTACGTAAATATTGGCCGCACTGCAATCTCACAAAAATAGAGAGAAACTCATCGAAGCAAGAATGGAAGAGGGAAATATAAAGATCGATCAGTTCGACGACAAGGATTTCGGTTTCTGGAAGATATAGATAAAGGATCTGCTGTATCAGAAGAAACTGTATCAGCCTATATCGGGAAAGAAACCGAAAATGATGGGGGAAGATGAATGGGAGTTGTTGGATCGACAAACCCTAGGTGTGATTCGCTTCACACTGTCTTGCAATGTTGCGTTTAACATTGTGAATGAGAGAATGACGACGGGTTTGATGGTAGCCTTATCAAACATGTACAAGAAGTCATCCACCTCTAACAAAGTGTATCTGATGCGGCGATTGTTTAATCTAAAGATGACTGAGGGTGCTTCTGTGACTGATCATATCAATGAGTTTAACACCATCACGAGCCAGTTGAGTTCAGTGAGCATCGATTTTGATGATGAAGTAAAAACCCTCATTCTACTCTCCTCTTTACCAGAGAGTTGAGGTCGACGGTAACTACGGTTAGCATTTCGTCTGGCCAGAAGAAGTTAAAACTTTTGGAAATCCGAGATATGATTCTCAGTGAGGATATTTGGAGAAAGGAGTCGAGAGAATCCTTAGGCGCTGCTTTGAGTTTCGAAGGCAGATGGAGAAACTTCCAACAGGGCCAGAGTTCAAACCGTGGCAAGTCAAGGTCGAAGGGAAGGAGTAAGTCGAGACCTCGTGGTGACCTTGTGTGTTGGAACTATGATAAGAAGGGTCATCTAAAGCGGGATTGTAAAGCCCCTAAGAAGAAGAGAAACCAGGACAACGACCAGTTCGTGAATGCGACGGTTGAAGAAACTACATGTTTTGAGGATGCTCTGATCTTGAGCATGAACAGTCCGATTGAGTCATGGATCCTAGGCTCAGGCGCCTCTTTCCACTCCACTCTGTGCAAAGCGCTTATGCACAATTTTGTGGTCGAAAAGCTTGGTAAGGTTTATCTAGACGATGATGAGCAATTAAATATCACGGAGAGGGGTGACATGCATATTAGGACTGCTAGTGGGTCCAAATGGACATTACATAATGTTTGCTATATACTCGGCCTAAAGAGAAATTTGATTTCAATAGGTTAGTTAGATAGTACTGGGTATAAAACGATATTTGGACATGATTCCTGAAAATTTATGAAAAGAATCTTGGTTGTTGCACAGAGAAGAAAATTGGGGACCCTGTACATGACTAATAACAACCGAGATATTGTTGCTTCGGTGAGATCGAAAGCAGATGCTAAGTTATGACATTGTAGACTCGAACACATGAGCGAGAAAGAGATGAAGGTGTTAGCATCAAAGGGACTATTGCCAGATTTGAAGTCTGCACACACTGGTTTATGTGAGGATTGTGTGTTAGGCAAACAGAAACGGGTCAGTTTCTCAAAGATCGAAAGAGAACCGAGGGCAGAGAAATTGGAATTGGTGCACACTGATGTTTGGGGACCAACCCCTATTTATTCCCTTGGAGGCTCACGATACTATGTGACCTTCATTAATGATTCCACCAGAAAGGTATGGGTTTATTTTTTGAAGAATAATTCTGATGTTTTGCCACTTTTAAGAAGTGGAAAATAAGTTGAGGCTGAAAGTGAAGGGCCTACGATCTGACAATGGAGGAGAGTATGACAGTGCAAAGTTCAAAGCATTTTGTGCAGAGAACGAAATTATAATGAGTCGTACTGTTCCAAACTGACCACAACAGAATGGAGTTGTTGAGAGGATGAATATAACTCTCAATGAACATGTGAGGAGCATGAGATTGCATGCGGGTTTGCCCAAGACATTCTGGGCATATGTTGTCAATATTGCAGCCTATCTGATCAACCAAAGTCCCTCAGTCCCGTTGGATCTGAAACTGCCAGAAGAAGAATGGATGAGGAAAAAGGTAAATTTATCTCATTTAAGAATTTTTTGTTGTAATTCTTATGTACACATTGATTCCGAGAATATGGATAAGCTAGATGCTAAGGCCCGAAAATGTTATTTCATTGGATATGGTTTTAATTACTTTGGTTATCATTTCTGGAATGAACAAAACTGAAAAGTAATACGAACTAATGATGTAACATTTAATGAGAATGTGTTTTACAAAGATAGGTCTAGTGTAGAATCAGAGGGGATAAAAAAATATGGAGATGTGACGAGAGAGATTGACTTGGATGAAATCTCAACAAATACCCCTTTTGAGAATTCTGAGACAATCGAGGTAGACTCTAACACAGGGCCGACCATTCCTACACCTGAGTTGAAGAGATCTGTTAGAGTACCTAAACCTTTGATTTAGTGTTCCCCATCTTTACACTATTTACTGTTGACTGACTCTGGAGAGATACAACATTTTTCTGAGGCAATGCAGGTGAAAGATTCGGTTAAGTGGGAGTTAGCAATGCAAAATGAAATCAAGTCTTTGCAAAAGAATGAGACTTGGGTGCTAACCAAATTACCGAAGGGGAATAAAGCATTGCTGAACAAATGGATGTACAGAGTGAAAGATGAGCCCGATGGCAGCAAGGGGTACAAGGCAAAATAGGTAGTCAAGGGATTCTTGCAAAAGGAGGGAATTGACTACACTGAGATATTCTCCCCCGTGGTGAAGTTGACTACCATCAGGACAATTTTTGGTATTGTGACTGCAAAAAACTTGTACCTAGAGCAATTGGATGTGAAAGTTGCTTTTCTCCATGAGGACTTGGAGGAGGAAATCTATATGGTGGAGCCATAAGGGTTCAAGGCTCCGAAGAAAGAAGACTTGGTGTGCAAACTAAAGAAGAGTTTATATGGCCTAAAACAAGCCTCTAGGCAATGCTATAAGAAGTTTGGCACATTAAGGTGTAACTATGGGTTTACCAGATCTGAGTTGGACCATTGTTGTTACTACAAGAACTTTGGTGAGTCTTACATTATTTTGCTTTTATATGTAGATGACATGCTTGTTGCAGGTTCTAGCATACATAAAATCAACATACTTAAGCGATAGTTGTCAAAAGAGTCTGAGATGAAGGACTTGGGCCCAACAAACCAAATTCTTGATATGTGGATCACTCGGGATAAAGAGAAGGGAACTCTAAACCTATCTCAAGAAAAATATATTGAAAAGGTGTTGGAAATGTTTAGAGTTCAAGATGCAAAGCTTAGAAGCACCCCGATGGGAAGTCACTTCAAACTCTCGAAGGAGCAGTCACCAAAGACATACAATGAGCGAGAGAAAATGGCTAAGGTCCCATATGCCTCAGTTGTTGGCAGTCTCATGTATGCCATGGTGTGCACCAGACCGGACATTGCTCATGCAGTGAGAGTTGTGAGCCATTATATGGCGGATTCCAGACTAGAGCATTGAGAAGCTGTGAAGTGGCTATTGAGATATCTGAAGGGGACATCAGGTATGACACTTTGTTTCAGTTGGAGAAGTGCAAACTTGCAAGGTTTTGTAGATGCAGACCTTGGTGGAGACGTAGACGGACGGAAGAGCACTTTCAGATATGTGTTTACACTTGGTAACACCACGATCAACTGAATGTCAAGACTTCAAAAATGTGTTGCTTTCTCAACCACAGAAGCTGAATATAATGCTATTTTCGATTCCGGAAAGGAGATGATGTGGTTGAAGATTTTTTTGAAGGAGATTAGCAAGGAACACGATAAAAGTGTTCTCTTCAGTGACAATTAGAGTGTTTTGTACCTTGCAAAGAATCCAATATTTCATTTAAGGACAAAGCACATTCAATTAAAGTATCATTACATTCGAGAGGTGATAAATGATGGGACATTATCATTAGAGAAGATCCTTGGTGTTAAGAATCCAACAGACATGTTGACAAATGGTGTGATCACTGAGAAACTGAGGTTGTGCATTGCCTCAGTTGGATTCCTTCATTGAACATGAGGGAGGGCTGCCATTTCAGAGATGCAGAGAAGAGTTTGTGAAGACAAGATAGATAGAGGAACTTTTTTTTGTATCAGTCTCAAAGTGGGAGATTGATGAGTTGTGGAGCCTGATTCAGAGTTTTCTGCCCTTACAGGAGGGGGGGGGAGGGGGTCCGGGGGCTCCCCCCCGGTGGGGTTCAGGGGGACCGCCCGTGGCGGGAGTCTCTGGGGGGCAGCGCCCTCCTAGAATAAATTTTTTCTTGAGCTTATGTTTGAGACCCGATTTCTTATGGATTAGACCTGACTTGTTTAGGTTTAGGGTTGTCGCCGTTGCCTTGTATAAATTCTCTTTTCTTTCTCTTTTGTAACTGTCGAAAATAACAATAAAGTTTTTTCTCTGGGCGATCGTGTTTTTTTACTTCCTCTCGGATTTGAGGGGAGGTTTTTTCACATAAATATGTGCGTTCTTGCTATGTTTTGTTTGATCATTCTTGTTTATTGTTTCCTTCGGTTATTTCTTGCTCGCGGTTTTCCTAACATGAGTCGAGTATAGCCAATAGCAATTCCAAGTAATTGGATATTGACTAATCAGACCAGAATTTGGATGAAAAATTTCTAGGATCCGAATAATTACATTGTATTGGATTAGGATATCCATCTAAACCATATTCATTCTGACTAATTGGTTTGGCATCTGATCAGATATCAGATAAATCCGGTATGTTGACATTCCTAGTTTTTTTAATCTAGTTTTACTAACCATCACAGAATTCAAGGAATATCATCTTGAGTTAGTTAATTCTGTTCTACCTTGTTTACCTTTTACCCTTCTTTTGGTGTCGTTTTTTTATTCAGTGCATAATTACTATTTATGGACTTTAATGCCAGTTTAAACATATTTCTGAGTAACCTGGAAATGCAGCGTTTATGAAGCCTCTTTTACCTTCAAAGGCACATCCAAACCATCAAAGGCTGCTGTGGTCCTTTTGGCAGAAACGCATGAATATCAAAGTTGGCATCATTCGACAGTTTCTTTTAGCCAAAGTACGAAGGAACGTGCTCTATTGACTGCAGGGCGAGCCAGTTTAGCAAGCAAAAGTTCTCACGGAAGTGGTCCATCATATATGAGGTAATCTAGTTTTTCAAGTAAGTTTGGCTTCAGCCCCAAAGGGTTTGGCGTAGTGGAACGGGGGCCTAGGACATTAGGCTGGCGGGAGCATCACTCCTTGTGCAAGCTGAAGCATAGCCACTCCCTGGAAGCAAGGGGTAAGCCCACGGAGTTTTACGTTACCAGGACAGTGATGGCTAAGTCTCCGTGTAATTATTAAAGAAAAGAAAAGTTTGGATCCAATCTTGACCAAAACAGATAAAACTTTGAGGACTCATGCTGATCTTCATCATTGATTCTTTGTCTTGTTCTCCGCCTCCACATTATTTAACTTGATGCATTTGATGTTTGGTGTTGCCGTTCTGGACTAAAAGTTATTCAGGTCCTTTGCTTTTTAGCTTGTAAAGAGCTTTTTACTTTAAGTCTTGAATGTCAAATATGACATTTTTTTTTGAAAGGGGTAATATCAAATATGACATGACCTTACGAAATTTAACTTGAGTAGGAATAGTAGAATCAATTAGGAGGTTCTCTCTTTCACTTTTGACAAGATTTTTAAGTTTAAGTATTCTAAATCTTGGAAACTAATGATATGGGTGGACTGCTTTAGGACCACGCCATCTTTAACCAAAGCCTCTCCAGTTCCGGAGAGGGCGAAAAAAGAAGGAAAAAAAAGGAGTACCTTCTAAATCTTAAAAAAATAAATGTCAATCTTTTGGGAAATATGAATCAGAAATACTTAGAGAACTAATGATACGCTTTTTGTACTAAAAGTTCAGATCTTTAGCTTTTTAACTTTTTAAAAGCTTTTTGCGCTAAGGTCTTCATTGTCAAATATGACATGACCTTACGAAATTTAACTCGAAATCTCAAGCTTTTGTACATGTTAAATGTGTGCGATAATGGTGGTGTGGTGACTCTTAACCAGTCCAGCCATATTATTAGTTCCCAAGATTTATAATACTTGACTTGAAAATAGCCAAGGAGGGAACCTCCTAATTGATTCTGTTATTCCTATTGGTGGTTAATCACATGCGAAAAAAACTTTGCTGGCCTTCGTTTGTTCTCTCTCTAATCCATGTATTTTCACTTCATATTTAGCGTTCTAAATTTGTCACTTTTTTTAGAATGATGATCGATTGATCTTTTAGAACACCTGCATACACGCAACACTTCTCTGAACTATCTCTCTCACACAGTGATGGGGAACGAACCGAGCATCTCATGCTTCTGTTGGGTTTGGTGCAGGGAAAGCTCCATCAGGCTCATAAAATAAGCTCCAAAACTGAAGCCACAACGACGATATGCTTGGCCTGTGTAGTAGGGGGGGGGTCCAACCGGTTGGGTTTAGCTGGACCCGACCCAGACCAAACCCTACTGGCTCTAGGTATGGTGATAAATAAAAAATACCTGATTAAGACCCGGGAACAAACCATATAGGCTCCGTATGGTGATATATAAGAAGACCCGATTAAGACTCGGGTTTGGACCCAAAGGTCTGATTAATACATAAATTTGGGTATAGTTTGTAAAATTTTATACCAGACCCAGGACTGACCCGAGTGCCGATTATGACCCACAAATTTTCAATGTAAAAATGAAAAAAAATATTATTTTATGAGTTATGATTGGGTCTGGTTCATGTAGTTCTTATTTAGTCCCGGCATGATTTCTCTTATAGTGGACCTGATTAGACCGGGGTTTGGACTTGATATCATACCTGAAAATCAGGTCCCGGTCTAGTTCCAGCTGAGTCCTAACCAAACCCGACCTGTTGACACCCCTTCTGTGTAGAATCCATTCAATTTACCATATAAAAAAAGTAGTGGAGGGGTTGGTTGAGCTACATGGCTTGCAAAAGGTACGCCTAGGATTCGTTTTCTACGGCTGCTGACAATAACAAATATTAATAATTCGTAAAACAAGCAGTCTGGAGCTTGAGGAAGTTCAACTTATCAAGTTGGCAACTTTTCCTAAATTTTATCTTAATTAACGTTGAGATGATGAGGCTTAGATTAGAATTTAGGAAGTTCTTTTTATTTCAGATTATGCTTTACAACTTAAAGAGTTACTTCTCCTGGAAAAAGAAAAATCCTGGAAGTTACCATATAAAAGAAACGGGCCACTGGCTTGCCCGTGGTGGGCTTGACCTGATTTTTAATGAATTTTCAATTTCAAACAGGCCCGTGGGCCAGTCCCTCAGCTGGCGGGCTAGCTTGACCCAACCCGATAATTTGTTGGGTCAGGTTCGAGCAGGTTCGGTTCGTGGCGGGCCATTGTTTTAAATTTACGCCCAAGCCCGATCCACACAGTTGTCTGGCGGGGTTGTCCAGCCATAGCCTGTGGTTCAGCTTCGCAAGATTTAGCTTACACGAGCTGAGATTGATCATCCCAAGCATAACTTCCCTCTGTTCCTATTTCAACTGCTGTAGCATGGGACTTCCAAGGTAAATACTGTAATCAGGATTTTTTGGATCATCTCAGGTTTTGGTGATAAAAGTAGACAACTAAGCTTTTTTTTTTATAGGCAAGCTGGGGTTAGGCAGACACTTTTTTTTTTTAAAGGCAAGCTGGGTTTAGGCAGACCCCTACTAAGTATACGAGATTGAAACTTGCAACGTCCCAACACAAGGTGACTTGCACTAGCTGCTCCTACCAGATAAGCGAAGCCCTATTGGTGGCTCAACTTGGGTTATTGGTAGCTAAAATTGAGTGAGAAAAGGAAAATAGCCGGGCAACCAATGATTTTCATGGTACGTTTCAAAACAGAGCCCAAAATTCATTTTACATGTTTTTTTTTATAAAGAAAGCTGGGGTTAGGCAGACCCTCAACAGTTATACAATTATATTATTTGGGATTTGAGCTTGCGACGTTCTAACACAAGGTAACATGCACTAACTGCTCTTGCCATACAAGCGGAGCCATTGTTGGTTAATTATTTTACATGTTAAATACAACCAAAGTTTACAAAATTTGTATAGCAGGTTGTGTTGGAGTGCGCCCAAAAGGGTTTTGGAGTCATGAGATTGTAACAACCCCAACTCATACCCATTAAAATAAAGAAAGTTGTTTTTTTTAAACAATTGCGAAAACATTCCTAGAGACCCAAGGCCTTTACGGTCATAACCAATCCACAACTACAAGAAATTTTACATTATCATCAACAAAAAACAAACCAACTTAATTAATTAAAAGTATAGAGTCTAAGAACAAAATATAAAAGAATATAAATGAATAAAAAAGTGGAGCCATGTTGTCCCAAAGTAAATTTGTCCAGCAGTCGTGAAGCCTTCGTAGCTCCTCGTAATAGCAGATCCCTTCAGTGATCCTCAGAGGCTATGAAAAACATAAAAATAAAGGCGTAAGAATCATAAGTCATGTGTACAAGTCTTTGAGGCTACACTTGAACTGCAACTAGCTTGGGCAATCTTGCATCTCGCTGCTACCTTGCCCAACGTGCACCAACAAGAGGTGCATATTGTTGGTCGCATAGGTCCAATTGACAGGCTAGGGCAGACTTACCCCAGTCGGCTGTCAGCCATTAGCCACGAGTTGCAACTCCATCATAATAACCAATCATATAAGTGATAGGTATTCAAAGATGCCATGCGTTATTCAACGAAAATCTATATGAAGAAGTAATCATCAATTAAAAAACTGAGATACAGAAGGGTGGTAATATATAGTTTTTGTTTTAAGATAACAAAATCTGGGTTCACAAACTTCCATAAAGACTACTAGACAGACCCAACCCCAAATAGGTACTGGTCTGATCTATTTCAAAGTCTAGTTTTTGGTATGATCCATAAGGATCAGACCCTTGAAGCCATACTCAACATTTTTTGTTTACACATGAATGTGCCCAGTAGTGTGAGGGAAACTATCTAGAGATGCAGGTCACCAATATGTCAGCTAAGTGAGAGGGACCCACAAAGTCAATACAGTTGATAGGTCCAGAAATGCAGATTTCGGTGTCAACTCAATTTGC
Source organism: Nuphar pumila (assembly GCF_984573655.1). Lineage (NCBI taxonomy): Eukaryota > Viridiplantae > Streptophyta > Magnoliopsida > Nymphaeales > Nymphaeaceae > Nuphar > Nuphar pumila. The sequence goes on along the minus strand of NC_143254.1, from coordinate 84,535,460 downwards.
TTGCAAAACTAAGAATAGCCAAAGCTGAATTGTAATAAATCGAGATGCCAAGGTCCATAGTTTAACTAAATTAACTAGTGTTAAGTCAATACATTAAACATGAACCATTACCGTACGATGTGCAAATTTCTGTTGTATTTGCAATTTGCTAAAAAACAATGAGAATGACCAAACATGGATGCAGACAATGTGCCTTTATATGGGTATTATCTTGCATATTCAAAATTTGCAACCTAAGGCATCAATGCATAAATGATGTCTTAAAAATATAAATTTCAAAATTGTTTTAAGACATTATGATAAACAAACCCTAAATCAGAAGTCCAAGTAGAAATCCAGAATGTCTTAAATGTATAAAAGAAACTTGTACTTCTAGTGCTTGAATTCAGCAGGTATTGAGCAACAGGATCTGTGTTTTCTAATTGAGAAAAAAAAACATGATACAAGTGTACAATATGTGTATTTTTTATTGTGGGAATACATATGATTTATACATACAACACCTGTATTTTCTAGTGCAGAAAAACAACAAGATATATATATACAGGATCTGTACATGAATTTACATATTTAAACACGTCTGAATATGTACGTTCAGGAACGTGCATAGATCAACATATTTACATGAATATACAAACAAAATTAGTACGTTTTTCTTTCAAAATTCATGAGTAATGAATGCATCGATCTTATATCAAACACACTTTTACTATAAAATAAAAGCTTAAATTTGTTACACAAATAAACTACCATGAACATAATGATTTCTCATAACTCAAGCTTAGAGAACAATTCAGATTTTTATGGATTCCTTCAAAACAATACCTAAATCAAATTTAGGCTCTAATTCTCATTCAAATCAAAAGAGAAAACCCGTACCTTGTTGACGTTCGAAAAGAGGGATCAGGAAAAATGTTGGATCTCCGGCAAGGACGATGGTCTCCTCCTCTACCTTCTTCTTTCTTCCTCTTCTCCTCCTTTATTTCTCTCTTTCTTTCTTTTTTGAGTTTATTTAGAGAAATAGGGGGTGAGTCCCCCCCTTATCCTTTCATCCCCTTCTAAATAGTGGCTGGAGATTGAATTTTCCATGTGGGAGTACATTTCCAACCCGACTTTCTAAGTTTTTTGAACTCTTATCATTTTGACTTTTTCACCCTTCTTTCCTAAAGAAGTCTTTCTTCCTTTTAAAGAATCTTTTTATTCTTATCTCTTAGCAATTTAGGGACTCTTTTAAGGAGTCCATTTTGTAAACCAAAACTTAAATTTAGAATTAATTTTAACTTAATAATAAATAAATAAATTATTAATTAATTATTAATAATTAAATATACAAAAACATTCAGAGGATACTCGATCCCTGTGTGAATCTTTTTAACTCTAGTTAACTTCAAATTAAAGTTAAATATTGAATTTAAAGTTGTATTTTCGTTGGGTATGAATTTTAGATCTGGATCTGAATTCAAGACCTAAATCTATACCCAAAACCCATTTGGATCCTAAGCTGAATCACTTCCAGATTAATATGGGTCTTGGATTGAGTTCAGAATTATATTAATTTGGATCATATACATTGGATCCAGTTCGATCCAAATCCAGATCTAGCCCATCCACCATAATAAAGTCGTGGATTAGCGACGACCACATTCCGTCGCTAACAGGCTTAGCGACGGATTAGAGACGACTAGGCGACGGTATGCTTACGTCGCGAATTTTTCGACGCTAACTGGCGACGGAATAAATTCGTCGCCAGGTCCATCGCTAATTGTGACAGAATAATGAGCGATATATTCCGTCGCCAATCCGCCGGTACTAAACGACGACCACGGCTTGGCGACGGATTTACGCCCGTCGCTAAGCCATCGCTAGATTTATATTCATAGCGACGGATGGTTCCGTCGCTAATCCGTCGCAAACACGAAAAAAAATTAAAAAAAAAATTGAAAATTAAATACCGAGAACGGTACAATTTATATTTCCTGTACAATTTATATTTCCTGTAAATAAAAAACAAACCACACAAAAAATTCCATATAAAAGGAATCTACAACAATTAATCGTTTCACCTTAAAATTAACAAGTTCAATTAACTACAATTCAATAATTACATTTAAGAAACAAAAAAAAATAGAACTTCAACACAGTTCTCTAATCATCGCCAAAATTTTGTGCGTCTTCTTCTTCACTGCCTTTATCTATCCCTTTAGCTCGACTACGTTGATTATCGCTAGCAGCCTACACAAGAAAAGAACAATCAGTATTGATAAAAAAAATATAATGAAATAAATTACACACTATATGTGATTCTATCATGTGCTCATATGTGTTCTAAGGCAATAAAAAAACTTTATATATGATTCTATCATGCTCATATGTGCTCTAAGGCAGGCAAAAAACTATATATGTGATTCGATCATGCTTATATGTGTGCTAAGATAGTCAAAAAATTGAATATGTGATTATAGCATGCTCACATGTGTTCTAAGGCAGACATAAAAACTCTATATGTGATTCTATCATGCTCATATGTGCTCTAAGGAAGACAAAGCAAAAAACTTTATATGTGAATATATCATGAATGATATATGTTCTAAGGCAGTAAAAAAAATCTATATGTGATTTTGGCATGCTCATATGTGTTCTCAAGCAGTCAAAAAACTGAATATGTGATTATAACATGCACATATGTGTTCTCAGGCAGTCAAAAAACTTTATATATGATTCTATCATGCTCATATATGCTCTAAGGCAGGCAAAAAACTTTATATGTGATTATAGCATGCTCATATGTGCTCTAAGGCAGGCAAAAAACTCTATATGTGATTCTATCATGCTCATATGTGCTCTAAGGTAGTCAAAAAAACTTTATATGTGATTCTATCATGCTCATATGTGCTCTAAGGCAGGCAAAACAAAAAACTTTATATGTGAATATATCATGAACGATATATGTTCTAAGGCAGTAAAAAAATTCTATATGTGATTTTGGCATGCTCATATGTGTTCTCAGGCAGTCAAAAAACTGAATATGTGATTATAACATGCTCATATGTGTTCTTAGGCAGTCAAAAAACTGAATATGTGATTATAGCATGCTCATATGTGTTCTAAGGCAGTCAAAAAAACTTTCAATATGATTCTATCATGCTCATATGTGCTCTAAGGCAGACAAAAAACTTTATATGTGATTATAGCATGCTCATATGTGCTCTAAGGCAGGCAAAAAACTCTATATGTGATTCTATCATGCTCATATGTGCTCTAAGGCAGTCAAAAAAACTTTATATGTGATTCTATCATGCTCATATGTGCTCTAAGGCAGTCAAAAAAACTTTATATGTGATTATAGCATGCTCATATGTGCTCTAAGACAGGCAAAAAACTCTATATGTGATTCTATCATGCTCATATGTGCTCTAAGGCAGGCAAAAAGTTATATGTGTGATTTGATTATGCTCATATGTGTTCTAAGGCAGACAGACAAAAAACTGAATATGTGATTATACCTGAGAGGGACCTACAATCGAAGATCCTCTGTTCAGCACAAGATTGTTGATCTCATCTCGGAAAAAGGGGGCGACGGTGTCATGGAAGTAGTCATTCATTGTGTTCTTAATGATCTGGCGTACATCATCACCGGAAAGAATATGCTGCTTCTTGGAGCTTATGTCGACGGAAGAAGTCGGTGAGCTGTAACTGGAAGAAGCAATAACTGGTTAAGTGTTCAGATTACTCCCAAACCCGAACACGCGACCCTTTTTGGGTTCACCTCCTGCAGTCACCCATGCTGCAGGATTAAATGATGGATGTTGAGTAGCGTCATTGCCATATCGCTCTACCATCTGTTGCTCATATGCCTCTTACAAAATAATGTTTAAAGTATGTATTAATAATTAATGATAACATTATGATAACTTGCATATTGCAATGATTATTAATAGAATAAATACATATTGTTGTCGTTCTCGCCTTCTTTGATACGAAGACTTCTGTGGTCTTCCGTTTATGTGTTTCAACAAACACATCCTTATATGGTACAGTGTATCCTTTTTCTGCTTTCTGCGAAGTTAAAGGACAAAAGATTTAGTTCACAAGTTTGCAACAATACTTATAAAATTAATATGATATATTGATGAGTTACCATTTTCTTCAGGTGGCTCCCAAATGTCTTAGATCCACCTGTGTGTAGATGAGCTTCGGGCATTTTCGCTCGATTTTGTGCAGCCTTCGCAGAGCGATTTTGAAATGCATCACCCGCCCACTTATCGCACATTTTATCCCAATAATCTCTCCTGATAGTAATAGGGCCATGGCCCTTTCACTGTAGTGGCCCTTCCACTGTAGTGGATCATCTATTACGCCAGATGTTTTTTTTGCTGCAGTCTTCATAGTGTGCAGCATGTCTGCAAATCGATTGACAGTCATCTTCTGCCACACCTTCCTTGCATCATTTTCTTCCACCGTAGTTGTGAAGCGATTCGAAGCCTATAAATATTTTTAGAAAGTTAGTAGACATTACTTAAATAAATTAAATATAAAACACATTAACTATGAGAAACAACTGTATACCATGAATGAGGACCACAATCTGTCTAACACCTCCTTTGGGTACTCTTTTCATTGAGCCATCGGTCCTGGTAGATGTTGAAGAAGTGAATTCCTAATCTCTCGTACTACTTCTTGTAGCTCAAACCTCGTGTTGCACATGAATTGGTACACAATAAATATCAATATAAAATATTTATAAGATATGCAATAATTGAAAACAAAATACTTACGGTCGATTATCGATATACACTATTCGAATGAGTCTTCTTGTGGCAGACTAAGAAGACCCTGCTTCCTGTGTTGGCTCATGACTTGTTTGATCAACTGGTGTAGGTGGGTCGTGTACAGGCGAAACATCATCTGTAAAAAAATATGTTAGACTTTTTCAGAATACGCATTTGAACTAATCAAGCATCCAATTAGTTAAATGATATACCTATCACAGGAGCCCGTGAAGATGAAGGTTGGGCCTGACTACTACTGGATGAGCGACCACTGTAACCTCCATGAACCATATTCTAACAAATAACATATGTCATACAATATATTCAAGTCATTCACATCAAGTATTACAATACATTCAAGTCATTCTCATCAAGTATTACAATAATTCAAATCATTCGCATCAAGTATTACAATAATTCAAATCATTCGCATCAAGTATTACAATAATTCAAATCATTCGCATCAAGTATTACAATACATTCAAATCATTCATATCAGGTACTGCAATGCATTCAAGTCATTCACATCAAGCATTGCAATGCATTCAAATCATTCGCATCAAGTATTACAATGTATTCAAATAATTCAAAGCATTCACATCAAGTATTGCAATAATTCAAATCATTCGTTGCATAAATTACAATACATTCAAATAATTCAAATCATTCACATCAAGTATTACAATGCATTCAAATAATTCATATCAAGTATTACAATATATTCAAATAATTCAAATCATTCACATTAAGTATTACAATGCATTCAAATAATTCGTATCAAGTATTACAATACATTCAAATAAAATTTTTAATCATTCACATCAAGTATTGCAATACAACTCATTCATTCGCATCAAGTATTACAATATATTCAAATAATTCAAATCATTCACATAAAGTATTGCAATGCATTTAAATAGAGGTTTGTATTACAAGATTTTGCTCACTAGCTTGAGAATTCTTCCTCGTTACTTGATTGACTTTCTTCTTCTTCTTCTTCTTCTTCTTCTTCTTCATTGTTTGCCCATCCACTTGGTACATCATTTGGATCACATTCCTCTATGAATGTTTCATCGGCCAATGGAGATATGACATGCATATCATGCACAACATCGTGACCATAAGCGAAGTCATAGACATCATCTGATTGATAGTAATTGTTGTCTTCAGCTAACTCATCTTCCTGTAACTGATCATACTCAGGGTATAGTTTGGACTTCACCTTGCAAACTGCCTACCATTCATTTCTATCTGACTTTTTTATACTCGGATATGAAGTATAATAAACTTGTTGAGCTTGCGAGGCTAATATAAATGGTTCATATGTTCCAAACCTGCATTTATGATTCACCTCCACAATGCCTGAAGCTTTGTCGAGTCTTGTTGCAGTTGGATCAAACCAATGACACTTGAATAAAGTTACCCTGTTATTTATGCCTAAGTAAGTCAACTTCATTATTTCCTCTATAACACCGTAGTAATCATGTTCATTTTCACCGTAGCTGCTACCCTTGACACACATGTCACTATTCATCGTTGATTTGTTTATACCGTAATCTTTTGTATGGAATCGATAACCATTTACGATGTACCCGTTGTAGCATTGCACAACTTTGGTTGGACCATTTTCTAAATCACATATTCCTTGATCTTTAACATCACCATGGCGGACCTACGCACAAACATAAACAATGATTGTGATCACGATTAATTAAGTAACTTAGTGTTGTTTATAAGTACGAAATTTATTGTAACGCCCCGGATTTTCAAAACAAAGCTAAGTTAAAATTTTCATGGATTTCTTTTTTTTTTTCTTTGCAGCGGAACTTAGAAAAGCTTTTAGCAGCGGAATAAGACGATAATGAGTCGTCGGTTTTAGAAAACTCCGAGCACGTTGCAGGTATGTGGCCAAGCAACTCATTGACCACCAAAGTGTTCCATTTTATCGAAAGCACATGTTTATTACAACACTACTGCTTAGAAAAGCAGTGAAGGTTCAATAAAAGGAAGCAGTACAACTCTGTCTAGAGAAACCCTGGAACTCGATGCCGCCTTGCTCCGCATATCGCCACGCAGGTTCAACACCTGAAATCCCCATAAAACGGGGTCAGAACCACTGATGGTCTGGTAAGCATGCAGTCATACATCCATTCAACTCAAGTACGATAATGACCACTCAGGGTCGCAATGCGCAATAACGACGCTCAAGCCTCCAAGACTTAGCGTATATCGCAAGAGCCTCCGTAGGGCTATGAGTTGAACATCCGCTCGAGTCCTCATGACTTAGAGCAAGCCTTTTCAGGGCTGTGATTTGAATAGCCGCTTAAGTCTCCACGACTTAGCCATGACCTCTTCCGGGTCACGAATGGATGTCTAGCTCAAGCCTTTATGCTTGGCACATCCGTATCCTACGAATCTAAGGACAGCTCTCCGAGCTTCACTTAGTCGTACGGATATCAATGGGGTTCTTTTCCAATCGGTCCAGTAGTATACCGACCATGACACCTTCACAAAGGTTATGCAGGACTGACTCAACAACGTCATCCACTCATACATTCAAAGTAGCGTTGTACCTAAGCTAATGCTTTGTTTCGATAATTGCACCTCCCCCTGGGCTTAGGGGACTCATATCTGGGCGACAACGCGACGATCTGGGGGTTGATTATTCTATGTATTTTAGATACCCCAGAGGCCTGTTGACCCCATCCTCCTAGTAGGACGGTACAGCATACCGGAAGAGATCCTTACTAGGTATCCGAATGCATTCTGCTACTGCATTAGTTGAGTTCAATCCTTAGATATTTAAGGATAACCACGACCTCCATACCTCTGAGTGACGAAGGCCATCAATGAACTCTATCAGGTTCGGGTGAAATATATGTCACTCAAGGCTGCGCCCTCACCGTCTTCCTCGGTGAGAAATTCTGAAAGGGGCCTGCCGGTCTTACAATTACTTGACGAACATTGCATGCCTATAGGGCAGCCTTTGAGAAGTATGTACCCGACCCCAATCAACCACACGGTTTTCACCGTGGAACAAAGGTTTTATTCATATGCATGCTTAACTCTGCTCTCGGCACTTCGGTCTTGACGAGCACTTCACCTCTTTCGGTGGAAACAACTCACTCCGGCTCAGCGGCCCTTACGAGTCTGGTTGTCTGATAATTCTCAATGAGCATGCACATGACTCGATCTCTACGGATCGGCTACTCGGCGTATTTTTACGCAACGAGCTCAGGACCTTGTCAAGGCGCTACCACTACTTTGGCGCAACGGCTCTTACAAGTATGATGCCCTTGCAGGTGTCAGGGAGACGAGTCATTCTGACATCGTTCCAACAAAGGACATCATTGTGCCACTTAACTGGTTTTGGCAGCTCTTCTGCCAACCATTCTGTCAACACCTTCTCTGCTCTACCGGCAGTGGTGCGACGAACCTTTCTACATCGTAGAAGGCGTTCCATAACTGGGTAGCACTTCTGCTACGTTCTTTCTGAGCCATTCTTAGCTCCTTCAGGAATTTCAGCAGCACTTCCTCTCTTTTACGGAGAAAGCGTGCGTTTCTTTTATCCATTTCAGCGGCATCTCCCCTCTTTGGTGGGAAATCGCTACGCTTAACTCGGGAAATGGATGCGCACCGTTGTGCGTACTTTGCATCCATCAAGGTTGCAGGAACCTTGGGCCATAGCCAGGCCATACGTAATTGATTTAGTCTTTACGTAAAGAGCATTTTGCCAAAAGGCGAAGCCTTTCCAATAGGGGCTTCATTCGTCAAGCAGAATCTTGTACGAGGAGCGGTAAGGGAATCGCATGGGCGATTTTGGAGTTGATCTCTATTTTAACGCTCACTTATGCGCCATATATGTAATATAAGCATAAGCCTGTGCTTTATACAGCGGCAGCGTAAAGGAAATGCATATACTATTGTTCAGGGTGTGTAACTGAACGAAATATTCTACATATATAACAAAGCAGAAGCCTTGGCATCGTTCGACGCGACGGCGTAAGTAAATACATTGCAGAAAGCAGGAGCCTTGGCATCGTTTGACGCGACGGCGTAAGTAAATGCATAATCGGAAGTGCTTTAATCGGAAGTACAGAAAGCAGGGAGCCTTGGCATCATACGACGCGACGGCAAAGGTAAATTACATAGCCTGTGCGATATAAGACGCGTCGGCAGAATCAACAGATATACACCTAGATCTGTATCCAACGATAGTTACGAGGCGAGCGAGTGAACACCGAAGTGTCCTAGAGGGCTCAACCAAGAACTAGGGTGAGATACTATTTTGAAGAACGCATATACTGCGTATTCGAACATATATATCCGACGATAGTTACGAGGCGAGCGCGTGAACACCGAAGTGTCCTAGAGGGCTCAACCAAGAACTAAAGCAAGATACTACTTCAGAAAGTATATGCTATATACAAATAATCAAATACTTGAGAGAGATGGTTTAATGAAGCGAACTTACTTCAAATCGTGGAAGAAACGGCTCCGAGTTGCTTCTTCGGCTTTGAGCCTTCCTTCGAGAGGTCAGACTAAGTCAGATGAAGCTGACTTAGTTGAGAAAGAGGTAGAGTAGGTCAAGCTACCCAACCTAAGTGGTTTGAACCAAACTGGGTTCGATCCAAGTCAACTGGGTTCAGCAGGTTCGAACTCAACCCAAGTAGGCTAAGTCTGGGTTCAAAAATCCAAACCAAAAGTTGGACCAAAAGGGACTTTGACTTTGACTTCCAACCCAACTAGGTTCAAGTCAAGTCAACTGGGTTTGAGCTAGGTCAGGTGGGTTCAGACCTAGGTCAGGTGGGTTAGGACCAGGTCAGGCAGGCTCAGGCTAAGTCAGGCAGGTTCAGACCAAGCCAAGTAGGCTCAGACCTACTGGGGGAGGTTTCAGGAGAGAGAAAAGGCAAAGGAGAGGAGGGGTTGGCGATTTTTTCAAAGGGGGGTCTCCTCCTTTTATAGGTGAGGTTGCTTAGCCCCTAAGCAACCCCAATGACCAAAATACCCTTGGCCTTTTTCAGAAATCCAGCTTGATCTTATCCATCTGACTGTTTGATCTTATCCATCTGACTGTTTGATCTTATCCAGAAGGAATATTCCATGGAATATTCCCTGGAAGGTTCTGGAATATTCTAGAATATTCTAGAATATTTTCTGAGGAATATTTCTGTGGGTCCCACCAATATTTTTGCGGGTCCCGCAAAAAAGTTGAGTTTTCGGCATTTTTTTTCGAAAAATTCTGAGTAGGCCATTATCTTCGTATTGATGCAACTAAGAAAGTTGGCTCGCAGGAATCCTTTGATTTTATTCAGGTAGGAAGTTATGGCTTCCAGAGTGTTTGAGCATATATTCGTGAAGATACGAATATCCTAAGTATATTTGGATCGCAAGAATCAGTTTGATTCGCTTTACGATAAAAAATGCTATTTTTCACTGAAAAAATGCCTCAGGAATTTATTCAGTGTTATCTGAAAAATTGCGGGTCTTACATTTATGTTAGCTTCTTTACCAACTGTTTCAATCACTCCACAAACTTAGTTTCACGTTCTTTTTGTACTTCTGCATCAGTGAGATGTGAAACTTCTCTTTGCAACTCCAGATCAAATTGTCTGCAAACCATAAATACTTATATTACCGAGCCATGTATCTACATATAAAACATAAAAGGATTTATAATTGTGTTGCGTCTACATATACTTACTCGATGTATGGGTCGATCGCTGAGCAATTAAAAAGAATATAGATGTGTGTTGCGTCTTGCTCTTGATCTGTCAAGAGCCTTGATCGGCAACTACCAAATGCATGCCCAAGTGGTTGAAATATCGACAGCTTGTCAGCTACAGTTACTTGTTCTCCATCATCGTTACGGGGCGGGCATGTGTAACGTGTTGGAATATGAGGTTCAAAGTACATAGATGAGAAATTTGAAATCTCTTTTAAAGTGTACGCCTCACAAATAGAGTCTTCTATTCTTGCTTTATTACGAACCTTTTTTTTGAGGTCGAACATGCATCTGACAAAAATATACATTTCAAATTTTAAATATCTGTCATTAAAGAGACGAATATAAAAAAACATATACCTTTCAAATGGGTACATCCATCGATATTGCACAGGGCCACCAACCCTTAGTTCATATGGCAAATGTATGATCAAATGTTCCATAACATCGAAAAATGCTGGCGAAAATATCTTTTCTAGCAGACAAACAGTGGTGATGACAGAGTCCTTGAGATTCTTTATATCTGATACTACGACCTCCGATGCGCACAATGTTCTGAAAAATCCGCTCAACTCAGACAGTACCCCCCATATAGGTTTGTCTAACATATCATGGAATGCTAGGGGTATCAATTGTTGCATAAAGATATGACAAGCATGGCTCTTCAACCCATATAACTATTCATCATCAATCTTCACAGCCCGAGCAATGTTAGAGACATATCCATCTGAAAATCTCAATTATCTCAACCATTGACATACATGTTTTATTTGATCAGGTCTGAGCACGTACTTTGCCTTTGGTTTCAGTACTTTGCCATTATACTCTTTGAGTTCCAATTCTGGTCTTTTACATATTAATTTTAAATCCATACGAGCCTTCAGATTATCCTTCGTTTTTCCTTTAACATTCATTACTGTATTGAACACATTATCAAACACATTTTTCTCCACATGCATCACATCCAAATTATGTCGTATCAATAGGGTCGGCAAATACGGTAGTTCCCAAAAAATAGATTTCTTCGTCTAATTGTGATCCTTCCCAAATCCACGAAAAGGTGTAAGACTGCGGACATCTGTTAATACATCTGGAAAGTATCACAATCTTCTTAGAATCTCTATGCCAGACAATCTTGAGGATGGACCTTCTGTTTCAGTTATGTCTGCTTTAAACACATTCTTTTGTCGTCAGAATGGATGGTCGCTGGGTAGAAATCGACGATGGCACTCAAACCAGCAAGGCTTCCTTCCATGCCTTAATCTAAAAGCTTTGGAATCCTTCATGCAATACAGACATGCCAATCTCTCATGTGTGCTCCAACCAGATAGCATATCATATGCAGGGAAGTCACTGATTGTCCATAGAACAATGGCCTTCATGTTGAAATTTTGTTTTGGGTGGCATCATACGTGGTAACATCGTCATCCCACAATACTTTTAGTTCATCAATCAATGGCCTTAAATATACATCAAGATTTTGGCCAGGTGAGGTCGGACCAGGGATCAATAGAGACAAGAAAAGATTTGGACGTTTCATACACAAGCTTGATGGAAGGTTGTATGGAGTTACAAATACTGGCCAGCATGAGTATGGAGTTGATCTACCCCCAAATGGATTAAATCCATCTGTACATAGACCGAGTCTAACATTTCGCACTTCCATTGCGAAGTTCTGATGAGTACGATCAAAGTGCTTCCAAGCTTCAGCGTCAACAGGATGCGTGATCTTGTTTTCATCGTGTCGAACTTTATTTGCATGCCATCTCATGTGTTTAGCTGTCCTTGAAGACATATACAATCGCTGCAATCTAGGAGTGATAGAAAAGTAGCGGAGCGACTTGTATGAAACTTCCTTTGATCTCGTGCTACCATTGCCTCTTGTCTTTGGCTTGAACCGAGGATGCCCACATGAGGGGCATGATATGTCATTTTCCTGCTCCTTGAAATACAACATGCAGTGATTTGGACAAGCATCAATCTTTTTGTAACCCATACCTAGAGCGTTGACCATAACTTTCGCACGATAGAAATTTTGTGGCAATTTCTCATTTTTGGGCAACAAACTCTTCACAATCATGCACAAACGGTAAAAACATGATTGGCTCAAATTATACTCGGACTTCAAATTCATTAGTTGAAGAACTGCAGACAAGATAGTGTGACTCTCGCAACCGTTCTAAAGTGGCTCATCAGCATCTCTAAGTAAATCATAAAATCTATTAGCTGCATCGTTTGGTGATTCTTCATCTACGGCAGTTCTTACATCACTAGAACTCATAGCATAACCCAATTTTGTTCCTGCAGCATCAAATATCAAATCTGTATATGGATTATCGTGCACCACATTCACCCGTGCATCAAAATCGTTTCTAAATTCTTCTCCATGAAACGTTCAGTTTTGATAATTACTCACAAAACCCTTCCTATATAGGTGATGTCTAACGCTATGAGGTTCTATAAATCGATTATTCTTACAAATCTTGCAGGGACACCTAATCTGACCTATGGGATCCACTGTACTAACACTTGCCGTTGCAAATTCTATAAAATTGTCAACACCATCCATATATTCATGCGATAACTCATTGTCCACTATCCTACGGTACATCCATTCACAGTTTGCAGTCATTTTCTTATGATGTTACGAATAATAGCCTAACGAATTAAAAGAGAACAATCAAAATGCTACGATGAAGAAAATATCAAATTTATCATGCAATATATGATGTCATGCAATAACAAGAATTTTGATGCATGCATTGATAACTTAATATTTTCATGTGCAAACTATTAATGACACGATACAATCATTTGAAACATGCATTCATTATACAATTTCACATGGAAGTCATAATCAAATTGAAAGTAACTACATGCAAGCATGGATAAAATTACATCAAACATTGCAATACATCGTAATCATTCATATCAAACAAATGGCAAACATGTACCTGCAGCAAACACACTGCAATATCTCACTAACTACTACTATGCTTAGCATGGACTCCGTACTCCAAAAATAAGAACACTTCAATATTCATACATTAAAATCATGCTCAGCATGATCTCCGAACTCCAACAAAGCAACCCTAAGTATCAACAACTAAGTGAGTGTGTGAACAATAAAGTGTTACATCTAATAAATTAAAAAACATCTGATACGCTTGCATCACTTACTTACCACGGGTATTTACCCGATTTGCATTGTTTTTGTCAATTACTTACCACAGGTGGCTGAGCACGAGCTGGTTCCGTTGAAAAATCAGCACAAAAAAACACAGTTTTAAAATGAAGTCACCACGAAAAAAAAAAGAGGTTGTTCTGGCAAGGGGTCGACTCTCCTGCTGTTCCAGCAGGGGGTCGACCCCCTTACGGAACATAGGGGGTTAACCCCCTTACGGAACATAGGGGGTTAACCCCCTTACAGAACATAGGGGGTTAACTGACCCCCTGTTCGGGCAGGGGGTCGACCCCCAGCCTTTTCGCCAGTGAGTCGACCCCCTACCGGAACAGCAGGGGGTCGCCCCTCTGCCTGATCAGGTAGAGGGTCGACCCCCTGCCTGTTCCGGCAGGGGGTTAAACCCATGCCGAAAAGGCCTGGGGTTAACCCCCTGCCTGTTCCAGCAAGGAGTTAACCCCCTGTCGGAAAAGGCAGAGGTTAAACCTTTTGCCGGAACAGCAGGGGGTTAACCCTCTGCCGGAAAACGCAGGGGGTTAACCCCCTGCCGAAACCTGCGTTTTTCGGCAGGGGGTTAACCCCTGCCTGAAAACGCGGGGGGGGGGGGGGGGGGGGGCTGCCTTTACATGTCTCCGGGGGTTGGGACCGGGGAACGATGGGACCAGCGAACGGCGGGAGTGGGACCGGCGAACGACAAACGGCGGGAGCAGCAAAAGAAGAAAAGGAAAAGTTGTCTGGGATTAGGGTTATTCGAAAATTAGCGACGACTTAGCGACAGATGAATTCCGTCGCTAAGCCAACGTAAATCAAATTTATGGAACGAGCGACGAACTATATTCCGTCGCCAAGTCCGTCGCTAAGTAGCGACGGACTGGATTCGGTCGCCAACGTCGTTGGCAAATGGTGCGATCGCAACGATAAACCATTACGTCGCAAAAACCGTCGCTAAGAAGCGACGGACTGGGCGACAGACTATATTTCGTCGCTATGTTCGTAAACTTCATTAATTATAGCGACAGATGTTTGTCGCTCGGTAATCCGTCGCTAACGAGCAACGGAAAAATTTCATCGCTAACGTCTGTCGCTAACAACGTATTTTCTTGTAGTGATCGAGGCAGTCATTTAAAAAAAAAATGCAATTTTTGATGCAAATGTACCCCAAATTTGAAAATGTAAAATACCATTATACTCAAAATTTTAAGACGCATCCAACGGTATATAACTCAAATTTCTTTTTCGAAATTCACCTGAATTTAATCCGAATTTTGATTGGATTTAAAGGTTGAAAATAAAACTTTTTACTATCTTTTAATTGGCTTGTTTAGACCTTGTCGATGAGACCTGGGCCAAGACTAGACTCATTTAACATATTCCTAATGTTGAAGGTTTATCGATTTTTCTTCAATACTTAGACAAATTTTCAAAAATCTTTAAATTGACTAACTGTGAAAATACACGATATTACATCTTTAACCTCTTAAAAGAATTTCGTTCACGAAATTAGGACGTACCGAAAAGGTGTGGGTATACATCTAAAATATAAAAAATTATTAAAATTTTATACCCTGATCAATCTACTCCCTTAGGATTGATCCCAACACAAATACAAAAATACAATCACATCAAAATTCATAATTTAGACAAAAGCAATTAATTAAGCTCTACATGCATTCCATTATAAGAAATTCAAATGCTTTCATAAAAATTATCTAATAACCTTACCAGTGGTGAAGACTGCTCTTGAGTACGAGCCATGACTTGCTGACATTTTTTGAATAGGGCTTAATTACCAAAAATGAACTTTTGGTACTAAAAGATGGTAAAAATGTAAGATTTTATGGTGTGCTCTGATACCAAAACTGTAACGACCTCAACTCATACCGATTAAAAAGAAGATTTTTTTTTAAACATTTGCGAAAACATTCTCAGAGACCCGGGGCCTTTACAATAATAAACAACCCGCAACCACAAGGGAACTTACATTACCATCAACGAAAAATAAATCAACTTTATTAATTAAAAACATAGAGTCTAAGAACAATATATAGAGAAATATAAATGAATCAAAAAGTGGAGCCATGTTGTCCCTAACTAAAGTTGTCCAACAGTCGTATAGCTCTCATAGCTCCTCGTAATAGCAGGTCCCCTCATTAAGCCTCAGAGACTATAAAAAACATTAAAATAAGGGTGTCAGAATCATAGATATGGTGTACAAGTCTCTCTAATGAATCAAATAAGTAAAAAAGAATATAAAGAAGATTCATACAATATTTTAGAGGTACGGAAATACAATAAATTCATAATTCAATTAATCATTCGTGTAATAGGGACTAATTATTAAGCACGATGAAACAATTATTAATCAATAGGTTCACTATTAAGCAATAAGGAACATTTATCATGCATTATGGAGCAACTATCATGCAATCATTAATTTAACACAAGTAAAGGAACAAGTAAATATGTATTAGCTAATGCATAATAGGGATATTCATGATATCAATGCACATGCATAAGTAACTTATGATATTTTATCAGACTTTTCTTTTATATGCATGTCCCTATTAAATGGATACAAATTTAGTTTTTCTTTTCATTGCCATTGTCCACGAATACTGAAAACAGGTAAAAATTTTCTGAAGTCAAGTTAGGTCCCCAATGTAGTTTAACACATAATTTATATTTTTTTACTCAGTTCCACACTTAGACCTTGACCGATATTAAAAATCAACACCATCAATCAAAATATAAAAAATCAACATCTAATGTAGGGACATTATAAAAAATCAACATCCAATAATGTCACTTTCTTGGTATACCAATAATAACAACTATGTCTACACACCAACCCCATACAAAGTGGAGGAATCTTCCTAAAATAGTGGCTGAGAGGTGAATCACCTAGTTGGGTTCAAAGGCACAAATGCACACAAAGTTTTAGAATCCTCACGGTTCCCTAAAACCGCAGTCCAAGATTCTCATACTAAAGAAGAAACATCCAGGAAAATGTGAATTACACTATTTTTTCTTTTATTATCTTTTTATTATTTCGATTTCTTGAGTTTGCAATTCAACATGCAAAACTAGCATCATACGTTTCACAAATCAACATGCGAAACACATCACGAGACCATAGCCTGTGGCAACATAGAACAATGCAATTAGTTCAATAAAAATTAAGTTTATTTTTGTGATACATAGGAAAACCAAATATGGAGCAACCCCTATTCAAAGCCCACACGGCCTGCGATGATCCACTTTTGACCAACGATGCATCCAATGCAAAAACCATAATGAAGATGTCACTTATGCATCCACTTTTTATGCTTTTAAATGCACATTCATACACATTATACAAGAATGTACATAAATAACAAATTTCACATGCATATGATCACATGTTTGCAAAAATACATCTTTCTTTTCATGATTCATCTCGTGTTCAATATGCAAACATGCATATGATCATGCGGGTGCAACAACAATGTAAATTTCAGGACTACACATGCCCACTACATGTATATGTAAGTAGTAACACTTTAAATGTCATAATCATGTATCACCAATAATTCTTTTAGCCATTTTGGGAAAATTTGGGGTACAATATATAGCCACCAAATCCAAACCATGCTGCCCGCACACAGGACAACATGTGTAGGCACAAGAACACATTCAAATATTCTCATGAAAACATGCATAACAGTCTAGTAATGACCATACAAAAAGCTGCACATGTACAGTCATGCAAAACTGGATAAAAAAACATGTACAAGTTTATATATTTACATGCATGAAAGCTAAACCTTTAACATGTGCAAAGCTGAAAATAACATAAGCATTTTGCATGTGACAATCTAGACATAACTATGTGTATCTGGCATGTTAAATCTGAACCTACTATGATCATTCAAAATATGCAAATCTGTACGTGTAAGTTACATAAATCTGAGCACTTATCATATGGAAATTTACATAGGTAACATGTATAAAGATCTTGATATTTGAACATGTAAAAATATGCAAAATTGACTATGTGTCAAAGTAAGAAATTAGACTGTAAAAGTGTGCATATTTGTCTATTGTATGCTTGACATGTACGAATCTGGGTTCTTTTGACAGATATTCCAATCTCTGTATTTTTTTTATGTTTCTGTTTGTTTAACTCTATCCAGAATTCTTTTTGGTTGACTGTGCCCAGCCGATCTCAATCAGTTGGGGCTTAACAATATATACATTTGCCCAACATCCACATAGATGACACTTATGAGACAAAAATACTATGATGGATCCTTCAAAACATAATAAATTACTCATAAATATGGGACATTAGATCATGTCATGAATACCACAATAGATGCGACAACAGGAAAAAATATTCCAATTCATAAGGAAGAATATGTTAACAGGAAAATATTCAACTCATAAGGATAAATGCGATGAAAACAACTTTAAAAATTAGAGTGACTGTGATAAAAAGAAACTATTCAGAATGCATGGTTTGATGTGAAGGCTCAATCTACCCTGACGTGATACAGGGCTGAAACTGCCACTTGGATTCACTCGAGAACCCTTTTTCATCAGATCGGTATACTCAAAACCCGAAACCAACTTGGTATAGGTTCACAGAGGCCATTAGTTCCATGCTTGTTTAGGTCAGATAGTGACAACATGATATAAAATTGTAGACCAACTGAGGTTTAACCGAACCCAATTAGAGGCCTACAAGTTTGTACCCATGCCAAACGAAATCAGAGCTACTGTATAATTATGTATGGACTGATTTTAACCCTCAAACATTTATAAGTAAGACTATCAGTGTGTTGGGTTTGACTCGGATCTGGCCATTACCGAACCCTACAATGTCAGGGTTTGCTGATAATGACTTGTATTAGCATACAAGGCTGATACTCAATCCAAATTGCATTTGGAGTCGGGGATTGGCGTTGGCTTGAAATTTTCATAGCTGTCTCAAAACTAGAATTGACTTCCATTCATATTTGTTTTTGACACCAAAACCATCAATGATCTAAATCAGTTGTGCTATATGAAATACATCTATTGCATGTATTTTTCTCTCTTAGGGTCAGACCACTGCCGATCTGTGACAAGTACAAGCAAACTTATACTAGTTACCATTCGGATGGAGTAAACCGACAAGGCCACACCTTGCTGGCCATACAGGTTAGTCGGCAGGCTGTGGTCTGATCACCCTTAATCTGCTGCACTTCATCAGGTGCAACTGTGCACACGCTCTGATCAGCCCAACCACCATAGTATTGTATTGATCAGGGTCACTGTGGTCTGCAATACATAGTAGAAGCTGGCAGGGGAGTGGGAGGAACCCCCAGTCTGGTTGACTATATGTATTTATACATATCCATTTACACCCTTAATATGTATATTGTTCTCTTCAGCCCTACATGTTCTTTATATAAGTTGAATAAAAGCACGTTTTATTTATATTTCATTTTACCACACACACACACACACACACACACACACACACACACATATATATATATATATATATATATATATACTTTGAGGTTGTACTCAAACTACGACTAGCTTGGGCAATCTTGCATCTTGCTGCAACCTTGCCCAAAGTGCACCAGCAAGAGGAGCATATTGCTGGTCGCCCAGGTCCAAATGACAGGCTAGGGCAGACTTACCCGAGTCTGCTGTAAGCCATTGGTCATGAGTTGCAACTCCATCGTAATTAGCAAGCATATAATTGATTGGTATTCAAAGGTTTCATGCGTTATTCAATGAAAATCTATGTGAAGAAGTAATCATTAATTCAAAAACTGAGATGCAGAAGGGTGGCAACATATAGTTTTGGTTTTAAGATTACAAAATCTGGGTTCACAAACTTCCATAAAGACTACTAGACATACCCAACCCCAAATAGGGGCTAGTCCAATCCATTTTAAACTCCAGTTTCTGGTATGATCCATAACAATTAGACCCTGGAAGCCATGCTCAACATTGTTTTTTACACATGAATGTGCCCAGTAGTGTCAGAGAAACTATCTAGAGATGTTGGTCAACATGTCAGCTATGTGTGAGGGACCTACAAAGTCAATACAGGTCGATAAATGCAGATTTCTGGTGTCAACTCAATTTGTTTTTAAAACTAAGAATAGCCAGAGCTGAGGCATAATAAATCATGATGCCAAGGCCCATAGTTTAACTAAATTAAGTAGTGTTAAGTCAATACATTAAACATGAACCATAACCGTACGATGTGCAAATTTCTGATGTATCTATAATTTGCTAAAAAGAAATGAGAATGACCAAATATGGATGGAGACAATGTGGCTTTATATGGGTATAAACTTGCATATTCAAAAATTGCAACCTAAGGCATCAAGGCATAGATGATGTCTTAAAAATGTGAATTTTGAAATTGTTTTAAGACATTATGATAAACAAACCCCAAATCAGAAGTCCAAGTAGAAATCCATAATGTCTTCAATGTATAAAATAAACTTGTACTTTCATTGCGGGAATTTAACAGGTATTGAGCAATAGGATCTGTGTTTTCTAATGCAGAAAAAAAATTAACATGATACTTGTGTACAATATCTATATTTTCTACTGCAGGAATACCTCAAAATCTGTACATACAAGACCTGTATTTTCTAGTGTAGAAAAACAACATAATATACATATACAGGATCTGTACATGAATTTACATATTCATACACGTCTGAATATGTAAATTCAGGAACATGCATAGATCAACATATTTACATGTATACGTAGACAAAATCAATATGTTTTTCCTTCGAATCTCATGAGTAATGAATGCATCAATCTCATATCAAACACACTTTTACCATAAAATAAAAGCTTAAATTTGCAACACACGAACTACCATGAACATACTAATTTCTCATAACTTAAAAATAGAGAAAAATTTAGATTTGTATGGATTCCTTAAAAATTGTATCTAAATCAAATTTAGGTTCCTTTTCCCATTCGAATCAAAAGAGAAAACTCGTATCTTGTTGATGTTCAAAAAGTGGGATTAAGGAAAACGTTAGATCTCCGGGGAGGACGATGGTCTCCTCCTCTACCTTCTTCTCCTCCTTCTTTCTTTTTCTCTCTTTCTCTTTATTTCTTTTTTTTTTGAGTTTATATGGAAAAAAAGGGAGTGACTGCCCCCCTTATCCTTCCAGCCCCTTCTAAATAGTGGCTAGAGATTGGACTTCCCATGTGGGAGTCCATCTCGAGCCGTACTTTCTAATTTTTTTGAACTTTTATCATGTTGACTTTTCCACCCTTCTTTCCAAAAGAAGTCTTTTTTTTTAATAACTCTTTTTATTCTTACCTCTTAGCAACTTTCAGGGAGTCCATTTAGTTAACCAAAACTGAAATTCAAAATTAATTTTAATTTAATAATAATTTAATTATTTATTAATAATTAAATATCAAGAAACTTTTAGAGGGTACCCTATCCCTTTCGGAGTTTTTTTAACTCTAGTTAACTTTCAATTAAACTTAAATACTGAATTTAGAGATATATTATTGTTGGGTATGAATTTTGGATCTGGATTTGAATCTAAGATCCAAAACCCATTTGGATCCTAAGATGGATCACTTCCAGATTAATATGGGTCTTGGATTGAGTCCAAATTCATATTAACTTAGATCATATATATTGGATTCAGTCCGATCCAAATCCGGACTCGGGCCGTCGAGGCTGACTTTTTTAAAAAAAATATGATTTTCAGGTCAACTGTAGCCCGAATTTGGAAAAGTAAAATACCATTATACTTAGAATTTCGAGATGCATCCTGTATATAACTCGAATTTTG
The DNA here is from genome assembly GCF_984573655.1 of Nuphar pumila. NCBI lineage: Eukaryota > Viridiplantae > Streptophyta > Magnoliopsida > Nymphaeales > Nymphaeaceae > Nuphar > Nuphar pumila. Next base: position 84,513,962 of record NC_143254.1, on the reverse strand, counting down.
CCTTTGAAATTCACCCAAATTTTTCTTGAATTTAAAGGCTAAAAAAAAAACTTTTTACTACCTTTTAATTGGCTTGTTTAGACCTTACGATGAGACATGTGCCAAGTCAAGACTCAATTAACATATTCCTAATGGCAAAGGTTTATCAATTTTTCTTCATTACTTAGACAAATTTTCAAAAATCATTAAATTGACTAAGTATGAAAATACATGATATTACATCCCTACCCCCTTAAAAGAATTTCATTCATAAAATTAGGATGTACCGAAAAGGTGTGGGTATACATTTAAAATATGAAAAATTATTAGAATTTTATACCCTAATCAACCTACCCCCTTAGGATTGATTCCAACACAAATACAAAAATACAAGCACATCAAAATTCAAAATTTAGACAAACGCAATTAATTAAGCTCTGCATGCATTCCATTATAAGAAATTCAAACACTTTCATAAAAAGTATCTAATAACCTTACCAGTGGTGAAGATTGCTCTTGGGTACGAGCCATGACTTGCTGACATTTTTTTAATAGGGCTTAATTACCAAAAATAAACTTTTGGTACTAAAAGATGGTAAAAATTTAAGATTTTGTGGTGTGCTCTGATACCAAAACTGTAACAACCTCAACTCATACCCATTAAAAAGAAGATTTTTTTTAAACATTTGCGAAAACATTCCCAGAGACTCAGAGCCTTTACAGTAATAACCAATCTACAACCACAAGGGATCTTACATTATCATCAACGAAAAACAAACCAACTTTATTAATTAAAAGCATAGAGTCTAAGAACAAGATATAAAGGAATATAAATGAATCCAAAAGTAGAGTCATATTATCCCTAAGTAAATCTGTTCAATAATCGTATAGCTCTCGTAGCTCCTCGTAATAGCAGGTTTCCTCATTAAGCCTCAGAGGCTGTGAAAAACATTAAAATAAGGGTGTCTGAATCATAGATCCGGTGTACGAGTCCCTCTAGTGAATCAAATAAGTAAAAAAAAATATAAATAAGATTTTTGCAACATTTTAGAGGGATGCAAATATAACAAATTCAGTATTCAATTAATCATTCGTGCAATAAGGAACAATTATTAAACAATAGAGTTCACTACTAAGCAATAAAAAACATTTATCATGTATTAGAGAGCAACTATCATGCAATCATTAATTTAGCTCAAGTAAGGGATCAAGTAAATATGCATGATCTAAAACATAACAAGAATATGCATGATATCAATGCACATGCATGAATAACTTATTATCTTTTATAAGAATTTTCTTTTATATACATGTCCCTATTAAATGCAAACAAATTTAGTTTCTTCTTTTATTACCATTGTCAATAGATACTGAAAATGGGTAAAATTTTTCTGAGGTCAAGTTAGGTTCTTAGTGTAGTTTAACACACAATTTGTATTTTATTAGTAGGTTTCACACTTAGCCCTCGACCAATATAAGGAATCAACACCATCAATATGCAAAAACCTTAAATTTTCCAAGTTCATTTTGGACACCCCCTTTCACAGATGCCAACCCTGTAGTACCAGTGTAGGAGCTTCACCCCTAGGTCTATCCCAGTTTAGAGGTCATTTCACCCTATTTTATCAGCAAAATTACCATTTTACCCCTAGGTCACCTTAGACCCTTGTTAGTAAAACCCAACCAAGCTTATTTTAAATTCAGAACAGTTAAAATGTCAATCATTTCTAGTTCTTCTGAGCTTACGATGAGTAGTGTCGGTTCATTCCAGCTAAAATTGGTTCATTTCCTTAGAAATGAGCCCATTTCTAGCTCAAATCCCAAACCAATTGTCTTAGAGTCATTAATTCCAGTCGACTCTATTTCCCTGAGTCTAACTTGAGCTCACCAGAAGTTCAAGTGACCTGGTTCTAGTTCAAATTTATCTTCCATATTCTTGGAGCTTATTTCAGCTCATTTTAGCTGATTTTATCTAGAATTAAGATAAATCCTAGTTAGTCTATCAAGTGTCTAAGCTCTAGATTTAGTTTACTTCAGTGTATTTGAGTGTCATTCCAGCTCAAACTCAGTATACTCTCATTACTCACTTCACTCCAATGTGCATTTCTCACAATTTCATCGAGAATTGTGTCATTTCTTGATCATATAGTCTAGGAGTCTAGTTGAGTCAGTGTCTTTTTAGTTCATCTGAGTTTAGAAATCCTAGAATTTAGTCTAATTCAGTTTAAATAAGTTTAAACCTCGTTTCCCAGTGTCACTCTTCACCCTGCAGGGGCAAAATCATTTCTTGATCATTTTATTCTGAATATCAATTCAGTCAATTTTCAAGCTCAGACAATTCCCAATCAGGACTCAGATCAACTCCTTCATCTGATATTTTATCTATATCCGAGATCCAATTCACATTTCAATTCAGATATTGGATCCAGTACTGGATCTGATATCCATTCTCTATCCCGAACCTAGATTTTTATTCAATTCACCTTATTATCTATGTCCAGGGTTCAATTTATTTTTTGAGCCTGGATTATCTCATCAAATATCCATAATCCAATCATTTATCATTTCGGATTCATTCTTCAATCCAAGATCCATTTTCACCTTATTTCTCATCCAAGATCCATTGGCTAAGCTCATCTCTGATCCATAAGCCATTTCAACTATTTTATCAAGATTCAAAGTTCATTTTCCAATTCTATCCAGAATCTTTCATCATTTTCGAATATGAATCAGACCCATGGTTCAAGATCCAAATCCATTTGTCATTTTAAAACTTCGGATCCAGATCCGAATTCAAAGCTTTTCTTTCAATTTCAAACCTGTGACTCAAAAATTGATTTTTGTATCTTATATTCAAACCTAGTGCTTCACATTTGATATTTTGAAATACTTTTCAGAAAAAAACAACTTTTTCCAATATGTTAGATTTGGATCCAGCTCGGTTTTTTATTCGGATTTTTGTCAAACTCGAATTTTCAAAATGGATTTGAGATTCAATTCACCTCAGATGGGACCCACCTAGGTGGCGTCACTTCTTGATCATTTCTTTCATTTGGGTTTTCCAATTTTGGTTTTTTTAAAACTCTAGTTGATTTACAACTCTGTTTTTATCTTTTTAACTTTTATTTTATCCCTTTATTTTAACATTTGTTTTTAACCTTTTTAATTTTTTATTTTTTTGGTTTTAAAATCAGAAGTGGCGTCACATCTTGCCCATTTCTTTTATTTGGTTTTTCAGAAGTTTAGTTGCTTTAAGACTTTGTTTTTCACTTGTGATTTTATCTTTCATTTTTTAACCCATTTAAAAACCATGTTTTATTTGTTTTTTTTAAAACCAAATATGGGGCCCATTTAGGTGGCACTGCATTTGAGAATTTTTCAATCCATGTAGGTTTTTAGTTGGTTTAGGGTTTTTGATTTTAGCTTTCAATTTTATCTTTTTAACTTTCTTTTTAAAACCATTATTTTACCTGCACTATAAGAAAAATGTTAATTAGCGAAAAAAATTTACGACAACAATAATTTATCGCAAAGTTGCGATGAATTAGCTAGAGAAAACTAGTCATCCCTAAAATTTGAATTAGTTGCAAAATTAGCGATGAAAAAATTCAGTCTCAAAATCTGTCGCTAATTAGCGACAAAAACATTCTGTCTCAAACTCCGTCGCAACTTCGCAACATAATTTTTCTGTCGATACGCTGTCGCTAATTTGCGGTGACGTTTAAGACAAAAAAATTTTTTCGCTAATCCGTCGCTAAGTTTCGATATTAAACGGCCCATCTAGGGTGCAAAACTCTCTTTCTCTCTCATTACCGAGTGGCTTGGGATGTCGATGTTGGTGGTGGACCACTTTAATCGGCTTCCTGACTCCGTGTTGCTCCTCATCCTAAACAAGCTAGGTGACGTCAAGGCCCTCGACCGCTGCTCTACCGTCTCTAGGCGCTTCACCTCCTTCCTCCCCCAGGTCGACTTTGTCATGGTCCGTATCAACTGCATCATCTCCGGCAATGATGACGACAACGATGACCCCTCCGACGGTGGCGGTACCAAGCCGGGTGACGTCCTCGCCCACCTCGCCAAGCTGCTCCTTGACAGCATCCTCCGACCAATGCAGGCCATCCAGTAGATGATCGGCCCCAAGCGCATCATCCTCGCAGAGGTCTCCCACCACTCTCCCAGCGAGGTCCTCCGCTCCTTCAAGGAGATCCGCCGGCTCCACATTGAGCTCCCTGGCTGTAAGATCCACAAATTTTCCGAGAAAAATATTCAAATTGTAATGGAAATTTCAAATTTCATGTATGAGCCTATATGTCTATGTACGTATATGTATGCGAACATAAAAATATATGTATACATATGTGTTAGCCTAGGGTATATATATATATATATATATATATATATTAAACCTTGAAATCTTTTAAGAATTGATTTAATAAAAGAGTTTTCTTTTGATTAAAATATATAATAATGTTAGAGACTTAAAAAACGAATTTAAAACTTAAGTTTTATTTCATAAAATACAAGTTAGAAATGGGACATTTAAAGTTTTAAAGCCTAACTTCAAAATGAAAAATAATTAGGCTTTTAAAAATAATCAAATTAGAATTTTACAGAAAAACAAGGAAGGTTTTCAAAAAATTCAAAAAGTAGGTCATTTTTGGGCATTAGGAGAAGTTGTTGGCATGGCGCCCACGTGAGCATGAGCTCAGCCCATGCTACTTTAAAAAAAATGAATTCAAATGGGTTTGAAAAGTCAAAAAGAAAAGACATGAGCCCTTAAATCAAGGGGAGTTGGTAGAGATTGGGGGACCCTTTTTAAAGGGGTCTTTCAAGGGTCAAACCTAGAGAGGATTCTAGGGGGGGGGGGGGGGGGGGGGAGATGGGAGGACCTTCCATCTTCCTTTCCAATTCTCAGCCCTCCATCTCTCATTAACCTTATTTAAGGTTCAGAAAGGGGGGAGGAGAGAGAAAGATCTTATCTTCTCTTCTCTCCTCTCTCCCACTTTTTCTCTTCTTTCCCTCCAACGATTTTCCTAAGTGAGTGTGTGTGTGTGAGAGAGTGTGTGGTGATGACCCAACCCAAGTACTAGAAGCACACCTCCTCCTACCTCAACCGAAACTCCAAGGTGAGATTTCCATCCTTGCATTTTCTTTTTCAAGGAATAGCATTCGGTTCATGCTATGAAGCACATAATCGATTTGCATACGTTGTAAGCAAATGGTTTGTGGTGGATTAGAACCACAAATGTTCTCTTTCCATTTAAAAATGCTACTTGTAATTCCTTGTTCCATTGTTATTTGTTTTCCTATGGATGATGTGGTTCTTTTTTCAGAATTTCTTGCACTATGAATGTGTTTCCGGTTGGATGGTTGCACGGTCGGGCTGGGCTCCCTTGCAGCCAGCCTAGGCCTCCTTTCTTTCACGTAGGGGTCACCTTGGCCCTGCTACATGTTGCTGAAACCACTACAACAAGGACCCAGACTGACCAAAGGTTGGTCAGTTCGGGCCTCCTCTTGCCTCACTTCCTCTTGTGCGCCCTTGACCGCACCACCGCAGCACCCCAGTCCGGGGGTTTATTGTGGCTCCCTCCCTTGTTGAGCCTAGGTGGCCTGAACCACTCTTGGTTCAGACCTGCTAGGGTGTCGCTAACCGAGCAGGGACTCGGTTGGGGCACACCCCCTTTGGTTGCTTCCTTGCAACAAACAACCAGGTGTAAGCTGCACCTGGGTTTTCATCTTGGTGCACCCACCCCTTGGGTGCAGGCCATGGCCTACCACCTTGCTCTGAACCTTTCCCCAGTTTAGACCAGGGACCACCTTTGACCCAGCTAGGTCTGGCCTATCACGAACCAGACCATGCTGGCCCGTTTTGGCCCAGCCCACCTGGGCATTGTCCCAACCGAGCACCCACCTAGGCACGCCAACAGCTAGCCGGGTGCTAGTGCACCCGGGTGACCTTGCTGGCCTTGGCTTTGGCCTATGGATCAGGCTGCAGTCTGCAGCACCTGGTCTGAACCTTGTTGGTTCAGACCAGGGTCCTCCCTGATCTGTCCCCACTGGTGAGGTGCAACAGTTGTGCACCCTTGACGCGAAGCCTTGCACTCTCCTTGGGCGGCGGCGAGTAGTCGGGTGCTTGTTGCACCCAGGCAACCTTGCATGGCTTGGTTGCAATCATTGGATAGGGATGCACTTTGTGCAACACTTGGTTCAAACCATGTGGGTTCAAACCAGAGCCACCATCAGACCCCCGAGGTCTGGCCCGAAGGACCAGACTCTTTGTCTCTTTGGACCCCCTTTGGTGCGATAGCAAGGCAACTAGATGGGTGCTAGTGCACCCGAGTGACCTAGTCGGCCACCACTTTGGCCCTTGGACAGTGTTGCACTTGTTGCAGCACCGGGTCTGAACCATATGGGTTCAGACCAAGGTTATATCAGACCCATGAGGTTTGGTCCTAAGGACAAGACCCCTTGATCTTGGAGCCCAACCCACTGTAACAGCTGGTTCCCTCTTTGTGCGCCCCCCACTTGGTCCGAACCACCCCGGGGTCAGACCAAGGTGTGGGTAAGCCCAGTTGGGCTTGATCTCATTGGGACCAGACCTAGTTAAGCTCCCCATTGAAGCTCATCCAAACGGCCATAGCTCCCTTTCCTTGCCGCCAACCTGCAAAACAAAATAAACCAAAAGAAAAGAAAAGAAAAGTAAGAAGCAAAATTTGAGTGTTTGTGTGTGCTATCCAGCGAGTACTGAATGGACTTTTTGCACACACTGTGCATGTCCAGACTGGTGGGACTGACCTCTTTGGTTGCAGTCTGCACCCCGTTTGGATCAGCAACTCAGCTGCCCATTGCTTGTCATATCCGGTCGACCGCAATCAACCAAGTGCATGTGTATTGTTTCGAGGCAACCTCGTGGCCTCCTTGCTGTCTTGTCATGGCAGCGAGATGGCAAGCTTAGCGGTGATCAGTGTGCTGCCCACCCGGTGCGTTCTCTTTTTGCCTTTGTTTTGGATTTTGGTTGTTTTTGCCAAAAACACCATATTCGCATAGTTGGTTCCCGCAAGCACGACAACCGGCCTTAAAAATGCTAATGTAATTCATATACGAATGAAAATACACAAAATCATATTCTTCAACACTTGTGTGTGTTGATATCGCGAGATCTTTATGCATGTGGTCGCGATATGTATATTTGCCTATGTACGATATCTTAAATGCATTTCCTTAGAAATTGTAATCATGGCTCATGTTCAAAGTATGCAATAAAACTGTCATTTTGACATGTATGCAATCATGATTCAATTACGCATATTTGAATATTGTATCACATATGAATGCCGAATAATACACTCACTTTGCATATTTTCACGTATTGGATTATGTTCCAGAAATATGTGTAAGTGTCATTGTTTCAGTTGCGATACTTGTGCAAAAGATTAAAATAATGTGTAATATAGCTTTTCACGTACATATTGGCACATCTTGATACTTATACTGTTTAGTACGTACCTCGAGTGGTACATCTTAGTCACGTGCTCGAGACATTGAAAAGTGCACCAAGTGCACATTACACAGTTGATATAATGAATGATTGAGACTTGAACACCATAATAGTATTAACACAGAACACTTGTTGAGGTTTGCGACTCTGCTGGAGTCTTTGGGCGGAGGTCCCATGTTTGTGAGAGAGCTCACGTATTGTGATACCCTAGATATGAAATAAAAAAAATGGTGTTGTATCGCCTTCACCGACGATGTGCTCTTTTGTGGGCCATGTGAAACCGATCACGTGAATGGGCAGGCCAAGTCCTTGTTTGCATACTCCGTGGGAACCACGAGGCATATACACCTCGAAAGGAGGTGTGAGTGTCAAACTAGCCTAAGAAAGATAAACCATTATTCCTCATTCACAAAACGGTTCACCTTAGAGAGGGTGGATGATACAACCCTGAGTGACACGTCGTTACTATGACTCGTTTGTAGGAGTTGAGGCATCCTTGACCTCCAGTCACTCAGAGTTAGAGAGGTCGAGGTTACCTATTAAGGTACCTCTACTACAGTAGTATAGATTGCAATCCATTACCTATGTGAGGGGTTCTCTTAGCTACGCGTTGCCCACATGAGGTTACTCAGTCTGTAGCATCCCCGGTTACCACACTAAAAATTGAATAACAAATGTCGGGTGCATGTCTCACAGAATGCGAGGTTCCTTCGCGTACCTGAAAGAGTAATTAGAAGAACATAATTACTAACCAAACAGACTAACTTACTTTAGTTGTTTGCTTGTTTACGTTAGTACTGCTCTTGTTTCTGTTTTACGCGTTGTACAGTAGTTGCTCGCTTGTGTTCCTTGGTCTGTTTCACATAACCTGTTGCACTTGTTACTTTCCTTTGTTGCTTAGTCTTGTAGCATGTGCACTTACCTGACACATGTTGTATGCTTTTTCTTTAAAAATGATATTATATGGATGTTTTATCACACCAACTCGCAAGAGTTCTGACCCCGTTTTATGGGGATACAGGTGATGACTGCTAGGTTACGATGCGACAATGCGCAGTTGAAGGCTTGGGACCCATACTTAGACTGCAAATCCTGACTTCTTCTTTTTTGGGGTTTGAGGGGAGTTTTCTTCTCGTTTTGAGAGACTGTTAGAATTGTTGTATAATGTCTCATTTTGTACCTTGAACTATTTGGCATTGTATGGACTTTGCTTTTGATATGTATCACTTATTGTGGGCCGCTTAGACTTGCGGCTTTTGCTTACCCCTTTCTTTTGTATTTTCGTTGCTTGAGTTAAAACTATCTCAAAAAAAGAATTGCTAAAAAACCAAAGGTTTTTCCAAGGTCCGGGTTTGGGGCGTCCCACAACGGTGAGCTCGGCGTCAACGACGACGCCCTCTTCCTCAAGTGGAAGGCCAAGTTCGGGAGCTCACTCAAGAGTTGCGCCATCCTTGGTGCCACCTCCTATCGGTGGCCCACTGCTGGCGACGATCTCCCCGTCGATCCCGCCATTGAAGCCGAGAGGGACCCCAATTGCGGCTGAGGACCAGGGAGGTATCCCAGAGTCGTTTTACATGAACGGCGGGATGAAGCTGTGTGTTGTCTGGACGATCACCTCGCTGATCGCCGCCTTCGCCCGACATTACCTCCTTCAGCAGATCATGGCAGAGCATTCGACGCTCGATAGCCTGGTTCTCACCAATGTCAACGGGCAGAGGATCCTCTGCATGGGGAAGGAGCAGCTCGTGGAGTTTCGGCGGGTGCCTATGGCACCGTCGTCGTCGTCTTCCTCCAACAAGATGCAGGTCCCGGATTTGAACATGAAGCTGTGGTACGCCCCTCGCCTCAAGCTCGCATCCGGGTATGTGTTGGAGGGGGTGACTCTCGTCACCATTAGGTCGACCGACTGGCCGATCAAGAAGGAGACAACGAAAGCATTTTTTGCAAGCGCGTTCGAGGAGATCTTCAGAGAAGTTGCGAAAGACATGGTTAATAGGAGAACTTACCTCTTGGAGATGAACCCGTTATGAGAGAAATCTCTTTGAAATCTCTGGGGAATTCTGATTTTGCTATGCAGAAGTAAGGGGGAAAAAGGGGAAATGATCCTGGAGTTCGGCGGAGAGAATGGTTTGAACAAACAAGAATGATGTGGGTATTGTACATCTGTGAAATCAAGGATGGTGCCATGCAGATCGGCGGTAAGATCATCCGTCTATGGTGATGGTGGTGGTGGTGATGATGATGACGATCTCTGTAAAATAGTCTTCAATTTGTAATAAAAATTCTTTGATGTAATTTTCTTCTTTTAGTGGGTTATGAATTTTGATTCTCACTAAAAAATAGTGGTTTTTTTCTTCCTTCTTTTATTCTTTTTAATTGTTCCTTTGCTTGGGATTGATCTAGTGCTCAATGTGGAAAAGTGGTGTCTTGCTGCTTGTAGAAATTGCATCGTGACAGTATGCCATTGTAAAGCTGGAGTAGATCAGAGTATCTGTTAAAAACTCTCTTACTATTGCATTTGATGTCTGATATATTACTTGTTGCTCTAGAGTTGATATGTTTCCATCTACATCTTATTGCAGTTTATTGTGGTATCTATTTTCCTCAGTTGTCAGTAATTCTGCTTTGTATGTGCATCAGGTCTACCATTTCTTTTTAAGTTGCTTTGTTTTGGGTGTCTTCCCTGTTTGTGGCACAAGAGATTTGGATCGAAAGCGTGTAAAGGTATGGCTAGACATCTACCTGCAATACTATCGTCAATTCTTTTTTAATTATGTGGATGAATTTTAGGACTTGCTCTGTGGTTTGGTTTATTCAACAGTTTTGTTGGCATTATCAAATGACAACTTATACGATTGTAATATTAGCATGTTGACTGCATCTCTCATCTTTTGTCACAAAAAAGGCCACTTGGCCTAGCTATTTAACAAAATACTTAGTTGTAGCCTTGTCCAAATAATTCTATTGTTCATCTCAAATAATACTTCCTGTTGTTGTTGCTACTGACTGATTTAAGGATGGATGTGCACCAATTTTTTTGTTATTGTAATTAGTTATGATTGTAATTTACTCATTCATTATCGTGTCCGTTTCATGAAATGCCTTAGTGAAATCTTTCCCAAGAGACAACCCAAGCAAGGCATGTCGACTTACAGCCTTTCTCGGATACAAGGCTGGAAAGACACACATTGTCAGGGAGGTGGACAAGCCTGGATCAAGTAAGCTGATTAATCATCAAATTGTCTACATTTTGTTGTTTGACTCTTTACTCATGCTAAATCTTATTTTCACTTGGCAGTTTCCTTTTTTTGTTGTCTACAATTAAAGTTGTCTTGGTTTGTTTGTCTCTCCTGAATTAGATTACTCTAAGCTTTGTTTTATCTTACTATTGATATATTAAACCTTTCATATTAGCATGCAATTCATGCTTACTGAGTGGACTAACTATGAGATCCCGTCACCTAAGTATTCTTTAATAAGTTTTTGGAATTGTGATAATTGTCAAAGTAAACAAACCAAATGATTTATGCTTTACTGTTTAGATGGTTTCAATGGCCTAAAGTTTTCCAGAATTTCAAGGATGCATAGATTGGGTCTGACTCGTATTTCATCTGTGCATTTGATTGTTTCCAACTTCCTGGGGTAGGTCATTTTTCAAGGAATCATTTTCTGCCAAAACCATTTCAAATGTGTTTTTTTATAAGTCATTTCATTTCTTATGAAAGTTATTCTTGTCTCAAAGCTTCACAAGGAAACATGTGAGGCAGTGACTGTCATTGAAACACCTCCAATGATTGTTGTTGGAGTTGTTGGTTACATCAAGAAACCACATGGCCTTCGTACATTGAACACAGTTTGGGCCCATCATTTGAGTGAAGAGGTAAGGAGGTTCTACAAGAACAGGTACAAATCCAAGATAAAGGCATTTACAAAGTACTCAAAGAAGTATGAGAGTGAAACCGGGAAGAAGGAGATTGAGGCAGAGCTGGAGAAAATGAAAAAGTATGCATCTATTGTTAGAGTCCTAGCCCACACTCAGGTACAAATCTTGATTTACTTGTAGTTGTTCTGATTATTGATTTTTCTTTTGGTTGAGCTTGATCATATTTTATATTTTTCTTGGGGAAAAAGATTGGGCAATTACCAGTGGCGGAGCCAGGGGTGGGCATGGGTGGGTGGTCGCCCACCCCAGAATTAAAAACTAAGTCGATTAGGGACTCGACCGAGTCAACTCGACTCGGTGCTCAACCCTGAGTCTATTGCGACTCGGCCGAGTTAGGAGTGGCTAACCAAATCCCATCTCATCTACTGGGTTTTTTCATACCCAGAAAGAGCACCCAAACAATGGTGGTTGTTTGTGGATTTGGCGACTTCCCTCCAACACCCACCAACTAGGGGCTCCCCATCAGAAAAGATAGAGCACAACATCTCTGTGAGGCATTTCAACGAACACTTTGGACTTCTCCTCCAACTCGATGACGCAGAGACAAGGGGAACTACGAAAGGCAGCTAACCAACCCACCAAGAAACCCTGATTTCTTCACACCTCCATGATTCCCCAAATCATGGTTCATCTCTGTGATGGTGTTAACCTGAGAGAGAGAGGCAATTGTCTAATGATTCATTTTGTAGAGGGTGATAGGGTTTTGCAAAGGCGTTGCACAATCCTCACCGTCTGTTTTCAGAAATCAAGGGCCTGGATGGAGGCCTTCTGACGAAGCTCGTCGGGTCTGGGCTGGATCGTGGCTGATCTAGGTCGGATCAATGTTAATCCATGTTGAGATCCGGTTCCAAGTTAAGGTGAACTCGGATGACGGATCTTGGGTTGGACCTTGGTATCGTGGTGCTAATTCCAGAAGACACTGGTGTTTTTCAGCTGCACCAATATCAGCAAGTGTTTTGAGAATATCGCAATTCTATCGTAATATTTTTCAATGGCCGATACATCAGCAATTTCTGAGAATATCATGATTTTATCATGATATTTAAAAGGCCAATATGTTGCAGAAAACTACACGATATTTTCAAACCGCACTTTGAAATCTTCCCAAGCTTATATATTTGGGTTTACATTTTATGCTTTTATATTAGATATACCTATATTTTCTTGAGTTTTTTCAAAAAACAAAAAAAATTTGTTTTATCGCTAGATTTTCTTGAGAATGTGTTTGGTGGTATTGATTTTCAAAAATTTGCTGCATTGGACCCACATCTAACCCATACCGACCCAAGCATCACCATAAAAACAAGATCATACCACATATTTTAGTCCAATCCAAACCGAAACTGCAAATGGACTTCTTTTAGGCCCGGTTTGGAGCCTTACATTGACATGGAAACACCATTCTCATGTGTTGCCAAGATTGAGGATGGAGTAGCCAAAAACAGCCTCTTGAGAAACAGTGTTGAAATGTAGTTGAGGCTGCCTGACTCTATTCCTTTGTAACAAATATCATGAGATTTATAAAAAATCTCATGATAATATCGCGAGAAATTGCTTGAAAGTTTAAAACGGCAATTTCTTGTGAGATTTTCAAACCGCGACAAATATCATGATATTTACAGTTTTAGCCGATACTTATCACAAGATTTTTATTTTAAAATGTGTTTATTTAAATTTTCTTATAAAAATTATTTTTTTATATTTATTTTTTATTTTTTATTGCCAAAATTTTGGCAAAAAAAGTGCAAGATCTATGAAAAATTTCACAATCCCCGAGATTTTGCCATTTTTAACTTTTGTCACTATGCTCTATTCCTAGTACTATGGTTTGACAACATCACTGCTCCAAAACAGTAGTGAGCATGAGAGAACTGGAGGATACTGTAAAACACCTCCTACAAAACAGAGTTGTTTTTTTACAATGCACTTACACCCCAATGTTATCTGATATGTCGGTTCAGTTACACTCATTCCTTATGCACTTACACCCCAATATATATATATATATATATATATATATATATATATATATATATAGAGAGAGAGAGAGAGAGAGAGAGAGAGAGAGAGAGAGAGATTGGTTCTTCTAACAATCCATGGTGTAGACAATACTAATCTTCAATGTTACATCGATTCTTACTAAACAAACTATATAGATCACATCTATAAGGTTAGATTACATAAAACTATCGAAAAATAAAAATTTAAGATTGTCCACACCCTCTTGCAGTTAGGAGGAACCAATCACTATATATATATGCTAAATGGGTTTTTTCAGGCTTATTTTATTTTATTTTTAAATTTTAACTATACATATATGATCTACATACTTGATTTTATAGGGATTAGCTCTTGGAGTGTTCAATTCCAATACATGGTGGGTTTTCATAAGGTTCTAAAAAATCAATGGTCTAAAATCTTTGTAAATTTTTGAGATTCCAAATATCTTTTTTCATCAAAAACACATAATTAAGTGTTGACTCCTAGTAAATTGATTATGTCAAACGCATCTAAGGGGTCAGAATCACAAGTTTGTGTGGAGAGGGTTATGATGGAGCAAGTAATATGAGAGGGGAGTTTAATGGATTGAAAAGTCTTATATTACATGAAAATGCATCTGCATATTATATTCATTGTTTTGCACATTAACTCCAATTGGCATTAGTTGGTGTTGCTAAAAAAAACTTATTGCTTGATGCGTTTTTCAATATATTAGGCAAGTTGTCAGTTTTTTTCTCCACTTCATGCAAGAGACCTGAGCTTATTCGAGAAGCAGAATTTATGTGAATTGCTGAAGCACTTGCATTGGGTGAACTTGAAATAGGACGAGGATTAAATCAAGAAATAAGTTTCAAACGACCTAGTGATACTCGGTGGGGTTCTCATTACAATGCTTTGGTTAATTTACTCAGTATGTATTCTTCTATTATTAAGTGTTAGATTTCATTGCAGAAGATACATATTCAGAAAAAAGTTCATATGCAATTATTTTATATCATCAGTTGCAAGATTTTGAATTTGTTTTTTGCTTACATTTGATGTGTAAAGTTTTGAGAATAATTGTTGACCTTTCACAAGCACTTCAGTGAAAAGATCAAGACATTATGAATGCTATGAGTTCAGTCACTACATCAAAACAGTGCCTCCAAGGTCTGAGAGACAATGGATGAGACTCTCTCATAAACAAAGTGTCCATATTTTGTAAGAGATTTGATATTCTGATCCTGATCTAGGGAACTCATATACACCTCAAGGACGACCAAGATGTAAGGTTGAAAAGATCACCACATTGCATCATTATCGTATTGATGTATTTTATGCTATTATTGATTTGCAACTTCAAGAGTTGAATGATCGTTTCACTGAAGCAAATACAGAACTCCTCCTTTCAATGGAATGCTTGAGTCCAAATAATTTTTTTTCTACTTTTGATAAAGATAAGTTGATTCGTCTTGCTGAGCTTTACCCTAAGAACTTTTCTAGAGTAAACATAATTAGACTTGAAAATCAATTGGATATACATATTGCAGAAATGTGAAACAGTGATCAATTTTCAAGTTTAAAATCTATAGCAGAGCTAACAGAGATGATGGTAGCAACTCAAAAGCACATTGTATTTTCTCATGTGTATCTATTGATTAAGTTGGCATTAACTTTGTCAGTTGCAACAACAAGTCTTGAAAGAGTATTTTCAGCTATGAACAATATCAAAACTCATCTACGTAATAGAATGGGAGATAAATGAATCAATGATGCTTTGGTTACTTACATAGAGAAGGAGACATTTGATACCATAAGTGATGATGCAATTATGAATTGTTTTCAAAATATGAAAAATAGAAGATGCCAATTGTAAAATTTTCATTAATTTAGTTGTTTGTATTTCTTAAGTGAACAATCTTTATTTTAGTTTAAAAGTACAATTTAAGGTTTTATCTTATTATGTTCATAAATTTAGTTGTTTGTGTTTGTAACAATTGTTATTTTAATCCAGAGGCTTATTTAAGTTTTATCTCTCCACGAATGATTGTTCCTCCAACAAAAAATTTCTGGCTCCGCCACTGGTCCGAATAAATGGATCGTCCTTCAAGACCATAGCATTGTCCCCGGGACCCAAAGTTTGCCCACCCAACGAAAAACTTCTGGCTCCGCCACTGACGACTACCCACAACTCCCAAAATTTTGGGTAGCGTGGGTTTGCGCACATTGCGACAGTGATCAAGTTTTTGTATTTCTCTTGTCCTATCTGTGAACAATTTATGAGAACTTGTTCCTGTGTTTGTGTGGCAGGTGTGAGAACAAGGAGGTCCAGAAGGACATGAAACTTTTTCCCTACAAAATTGTGAATAAAGATGGGAAGCCATATATACAAGTAAAAACTAAGGATGGAGAGACAAAGGTATTTAGCCCTGAGGAAATCAGTGCCATGGTTCTAATTAAGATGAAGGAGACAACTGAAGCATTCTTAGGGAAAAAGATTAAGGATGCTGTTGTGACAGTTCCTGTTAAAAAAAAAAAATCCTTGGTTGGGCTTTTAATATTTCTTGTTTCTTTAGAATTGGATTCCAAAGTTGAGTTGCATTTGAAACTCGCTTACTCAGACCAATATGACTTGATTCCTATGTTGGTATCCAACCATCAAGGTTTGGATTGATGACATCCACCAGAATTGAGTCTCTATTCTCCCTCTCTTTTCCTCCTCCCGCTTTTATAAAATACAACTGTTTAGGTTTCTGGATTAATTCTCGCACTTTCTTCTCATATTTCCTTTTTCTGTTTCTTTTAGTAGAATCATCTATTTAGGTTTCTGGCTTAACATTTTGGTTCTCTTGTAGAATGCTAGAGATGATCAGCGTAGAGGAGCTGATGGAGGCATGGATGGAGGGGCATATCGAGACAATGAAGAGTATGATGCTCCGAATCTTGGCGAGAAGTAGCTTCATGTGTTGAATTTGTATCACGTACTTGTTGTTTCAAACAAAACTCTTTGTATATGTTCACTTATAACTAATTAAAACTTGTCGAGGATTACACTGGGTTGTTAAATTTGTTTCACTTATAACTTGTGTTAAATTTGTTTCACCTACTTTGTATATGTATTTTTATGTGTACTTTGTCTTTTATACATAGCTTATATAAATTGTATAAGGAGAAATTTTTTCTTGATACTTATATTTTAAACAAATTTGTTTTAAATTTTGTGATGGATTAGCGACAAATATTATCCATCGCTAATATTCAGCGATTGATTTTTGATGTTTTGCAATGAAATATAATCCATCGCTAATATGTCGCTAAAATAGCGACGGATATGTATCTGTCACAAAAAAAAATTAGTGCTTATTTAACGACGGATTCACGATGGATCATTTTTGTCGCTAATCCATCACAAATTAGTGATAGAAGTAGCAACAGATTAGTTCTGTCGCTAATTAGCGATAAAGAAATTACAACAGATGCTATCCGTTGCTAAACAGTTTAGCGACAGATTAACGTCCGTCTCTAATCCACATTTTTTTTGTAGTGAAACTCCATCGCAACTTAGCGACGGATGGACAATAGAATTTTTTCGTCGCTAATTTGCGGTGGTGTTTGAGACCGAATGTTTCCGTCGCTAATCCGTTGTTACTTTTCGATATAAAACAGCCCATCTAAGGTGCGCAATTCTCTCTCTCTCTTTGATTACCCCCAAATTGGCCGGAGCTGCACCGCCGCCGTGACCACCGCCGCCTCCTCTGTTTTCTTTCTCCCCCCTCGCATGCAGTCGCCAGAGTCCTTTTCTCCTCATCTTTTCCTTTCCTCAACCAGAGACCGGACGGAATCGGATCGTCGCCGACCTCTGCCGGCGGACCCCATCCCTTCCTCACCTTCTTTTTTCTTCTTCCCCTTGGTGATGGATGTTTATGAAAAATGCATGTGTGTGTGTTTTGGCAACATCAGGGTGCACTCATCACATTTTCTGTTTTTCTGTGCAGCTTGCTGGTGGCACAACGTCAATTCAACAAATGAAGGAGCGACTTGAAAAGGACTTGCAGGAGGTAAGCATTTGGCACCTTTGCTTGTAATACTAATCTCTTAAACAAGCAGATACTACTTTTAATCCATAATGGAAGTGGTCACTCTCTCTGCTCTGTAGTGTAAAGCTGATTTCTGATGATTTTTCCTCAAGATTCTGGTGAAAGAAAAGGAAAAAAAAAACATTCCCCAAATGGCATGAAGATAGAGCATAGTGACTAGAAAAGGCTTTTCTTTTTTTCTAACAACCTGACATTTAAATATTTAGGGAATGCTGACTCTTTAAATAACATATTAAAAGTGTATTATTTACCTGTTAAAAAAGTGAAAATGGGCATTTTCTATATATTTTTCAAGCTCTGTCCCTGTTCTTTTTTTTCCTTGTAAATGTTGTGACTAATTGTTTGGATGATGATTTTTTTCCTTGGTTTTATTTATGCAAATGTTCATTGTGATTAGGAGGCTCCTCAAGCTGCTCGAGTTAAGGTCTTGGCAAGTGGCAATAACACAGAAAGACGATTCAGGTATGAATTATTCATGTTACAATGAGTGTTGACTAGTACTTGGTGGGAGTAGTTCTTTAAATGCATTTACTTTTCAGCAGCCTTGCTTTTGTCTCTGTCCTGGTTATGCCACCTGTGATATATTCATGCTACCTAGTAGTCTGATATTCATGTCAAACCATAAATTTTACATCAGCAACTGTGCTCTTGTTAAGAGAACTCATTAAGACAGTAGTTGTATCAACACCTTAATGTTTCAGAAAATTGGAGCATGTTTTCATTGGTTTAATATCAGAATGAAATTCATGTTTGAAAGCTTGCAATTATGTTTTCACAATTGATAAGTGCATACATACATATTTTTAGTTTATTTTTTCTCAAAAGCTATATAAACCATGATGTGAAATAGCTGGCTGTCTAAGTTGGCTTTCCAATAGATATAAAATAAAAAAAATGCTCAATGATGCATAACTACCACTAGAAGAGCAATATTTTAGCTGTTGAAACCATCATTTTGAGCAGACTTCAATGGTAGGTTGGGTGTGCCATCCTTTAACTGCTAAGGTAGTATGCTTATCTAACAGAGCAGGCATCAGTTGGGGAGTGGACATATTTCGAGGACTTAGAAGTGAGCATATTTCGTTTTCTATGTAGACCATCATGCTCCACTAAGTGGCTCTTGAAGATTCTGGACTTAGGTCATTCAGATAGACTGGTGGATGTGCATGAATTTCTATGTAACAACTGCTTACTCATGCTACCTGGTTTTCTGTCTCTGTGGTATATTTTTTTCATGATGCTCATGAAATGGCTTTTCAAGGACACAATATTTCCATTAATTTACTGCTATCCTCGTTTTATTTTCTGATTGGCTAGTGTTCCGAGTGTTTTCACCAAATTTCATCAGTTGGGAGTCACAAAGAAATAAATATTTACTATATGATGCAATTTTTGTTTGGTTTATCAGACTGTTATTTCAGAACTTGTGAACGTTGCTCTATAGGATTTTATTTGTTATATAGCAATTAAAATCTTATAGATATAGAAATTTTTGTTCTGAAAAGCTGATGCATTTAGCATTATATAAATCCTCATCTGTGAAAGCCTTTCTTTTATTTATATTTGTTGATAACAATAACGTGAGATTTGTTCAATGAAAGAACAGTGTGTAGATTGGCGGGAGCATTTTGGCTTCTCTTGGTTCCTTTCAGCAAATGTGGTTCTCGAAAGCCGAGTAAGTTGAATTTTACATAGCATCTTATAGCTTTTATCTTTTCTCTTTTCACCACTAAGGGTTGATTGAGGAAAATCATGCCGTTGAACCCTTTGAATTGGACCACTGGATGGCTTCATATGCTGAGTTGGGCCAAAGAAAACTGTTTTATGCTCATCATTGAAAACTGCAAATTTGTATTTGGGTGATCCAAGTGACTAACAGATCTGAAAACCTAGATCAAGTCTCTCGGTGCACTAAAACCAGCATAAACTTATCTAATGCTCAAAAAAATTTGGTTGGTTACTCTTCATGTAGGGGGGCTCTACTGCCTGATTTTTTATATAATATCAGGCTTTAAAAAACAATTAAAAAGCTATTCTTTTAGAAAAGGAATCAGCTTGTGATTAGCTAGTAACGAGCTCACAAACGAGCCTGAGTAAGGGTGTGTTAAGACAAGGAAGCTGTACACGATAATTCAAGTACAAGATTTTGATGATGAACAACTAGAGCAACTGAATTTCAGTTAAGGCAATGAAGAAAGATGATAAGAATTGAAGAATTCATTAAAGAATCTGTGAAGACAAGTGTTCAAATGTAAATCTCTTTAAAAGTATTAGATTCTTGTAAGAGCCTTTATTTGATTGCATATATTACTTGCATTTTACCTAAAAATAATTAAGAAAAACTTTTCTAAAAGAACCCTTGGCGAAAATCATTTTAGAAAGCTCTTTACCCACATTTTCAGGTTTATCAGTCGACCAATAGTCTTATTAGTCAACCAATAGACTCATCAGTTGACTGATTTTTTGTGCTAGTTTTTCAAAGCAAAATGTCAACTTTCTGATTAGTTAACTAATCGACTCTTAGTCAACCAGCCAGAATGTTTAATTTCTGAAAAATTTAGCTGGAGTTGACTGAAAGTTTTTTCAGTCGACTAACTTTCAAAAAACATAATTTAAATATGTTCGGCTAGATACAGTAGTCGACCGAATTTAACTATCAGTCTGCTAATATTTGATTTCAGACGACTAATAACTATTCTAGTCGACTAATATAGTCATTTTTTGAAACTTTTAAAAGGTGCATCTTTTCATTTTTCAAAAGATTTGACCATTCAAATTTGATTGTTTTGATACCCTTTCGTACCACCAATGTATGAAATTCCTCAACTATAAATAAGAGTGTGATCTACACTAAAAATGATTGAATTGAATCGAATTACATTGATTTAAAAGATCGAATTCTTTATTTTTTCACTCATGTTCATTCAAGTATTTGTTTTCTCACTCACTGAGTATTTTCACTCTAGTTTTTCACTCCAATTCTTTTTGTGAGTTAGTGAAATTGTGAGTAGAGTATTTTTGAAGCCTTAGAAGCCTATTCTACTATATTTGCATTCATAAGAAAGGCTCGTAGGTTGATTGTAAGTTGGTTATTTCAATTTTTCTGTAAAAAGACAAAGTCTCCTTGGTTTAAAGGAGAAGTTTGCTTTCAGCAGGGTTGTTGCTGAAAGTGAGACCGATTTTGGTTTGTTTGATCTTGTGGTGACACAAGTTTGATAGTGGAAATCTCAAGCGGGTTTTGCTTGGGGACTGGATGTAGGTTTGGAGGACCAAACCAGGATAAAATTTGTGTATTCTTTGTGTGTGATTGCTTTGCAGTATTCAAATTCCTTCAAATTTTAAAGACGAAGATTAAAAGCACTATTCACCCCTCTCTAGTTGTAAACACACCAAATTTTTACCTTCATCCAGTGTTTGTCCATTTCATAAGTCATCACAGATCATTGCATGTCATTGCACGTATTCTGCATAGCATTGTATGTCATCCCATCTCATTCTCGAGATCCAGCACTCCTATTTCAAAACATTCAATCCAGATTTGAATTTTAAAGCTTTATTTCAAAATCAATTTCAAAACCTGGGTTTTTATTCAATACTCTGTCATTTTCCAACCCCAGGACTTTGTATTTCGAAATATTTTCTCAGAAAACAATCTGGATTCCTTTCAAATTCAAACTTTAATCGATTTCAATTCACAGATGAGACCCATTTAGATGGTGTCGCTTCTGAATGCCTCTATTCATCAAATTTCTCAAATTTTTGAAAGTTTCAGTCCGATCAGGACTCTGTCTCAGAGTCCTAATCCGGTCAGAAGTCTGGTTTTTAAGTCTGTTTTACTTCCATTCTCAATCTTTTTCATTTGTTTTCGAAATTTAGGTCATTTCACAGAGTCCAGTTAGTTCAGGACTCTATTTTAGAGTTCGGTCGAGTTGGGAGTCTAACCCTGACTGTGTTTTCTGACTTATTTCATCATTTCTTGATAAAATCTTTTGAAAATTCTTTCATTTGGCTTTTAAAATCTAAAATCTCAGAGTCCTAAGAGTTCAGGACTCTAACCCGGAGTTCCAGTTCGCTTGAGACCCTATTTTCAAAGATCTTGAATTTCAAATACTGATTTTAACCCCCTTTCAAAGCCATTTTCAGTGTTTATTTCAAAAATGTTCAAAATTCGATGTGGGCCCACTCAGTTGGCACCACACCCAGAGGAATTCTAACTCAGTTAGGACCTTATGCCATTTCAAAAATCCTAATTTTAAGTTTACTTTTGAAAATCTTTTGAAAACTCCTTCAATTTCAAGTTTTAAAATCGCTTTTTGAAAAACTCAAGTAGGGCCCACTCGGGGTGGTGCCATATTCGAGTAAGTCAGGGCTAGACTAGGGTTAGTTGATGTCTTGGTTGGTGTTAGAGGTTTAGAAGAGTCAAAACCATTTTGAAAAACTCATTTTTGAAAGTTAGTTTTTAAAACTAGTGTTTTTAAAGGTTTTTAAAAGTGTTTTAAAAACCCAATGTGAGAGAATGCCAAGTGGCACCACATTTGGGGGATTCTTAGGTTTAGCTAGGGGTTAATTAGGAACTATTTAGGATAATTTAGACTAAGGGCAAATAGGTAACTCCACCCAAAAATCGCCCCCCCCCCCCCTTTAGAGTCCAAAATTTTCAAAATTGTCAATTTTTAAACCTATTTTTTTTATTATAAATAGAGGCATAAGGGGGGTCGATTTTCCCATCTCTCTTCTATTGGATTCTTGGAGCTTCTCTCTCCTCTCCAGCCCTTCCTCCATTGCAGCAATCTCAAGGTAATTATTTTCTTTAATTTTTAGTTTTTATTTAATGTTTTTCATTGTTTTAAACATGATTTAGCCATTGGCACCATCATCTTCATGGATTAAACCATGGATTCAACCTCAAGAACCATCAAGAATCAGCAAGAACGATCCAAGAAGGTGATCTAACCCTGTTTTGGAGGATTTACAGAGATTTTAATCCATTAGAATTGATTTAAATATGATTCTTTGCATTATTAACCAATAAAATATATGATTTACCCTTTTTAATGGGTTAAATCTATGTTTTAAAGGTGATATCAAATTCCAGCCATTGATTCCCTGTTTTTAATTTATTTTCATGGTTTATTTATGTTTGTTTTACGTTCTACAGCATAAAAATAATTTTTATTTACTGTTTTATGGTTTATTTTATTTATTTACATTAGTTAATGCATGGTTTTTCAAGTTTCTTAAATTTCTGTGTGTTTTAGGTTTAGAACAGTAAAGATGATGTTATTTCGGATTGAAGCACTCATTGTTTATTTCTGAATTTTTTATATGTGATGCATGCATGAGTTATTGAGTTACTGTAGAAAAATCAGAGGTTTTGGACCTCGGGAACTCTGTCAAAAAAAATCAGACATCAAATCGGGTTTTTAAAGCTTTAAAATCGTGGTTAAAATCAAGAAGGTAACTTGTAATGATGATATTTCTCTCATCTTATATCCGATTTTAGATCTGTAAAGTGCTATGGATTCACATTGAATAGATCTGTCTTTTGTGAATTTTTCGGATTTTTTGACCACGGTTTAGTATTTTTCCCTTTTCAGAGAATCTGTTGTTCAATTTAAAACTCGTTAGGGTTTACCAAAACCCTAATCAGACTTGTGTTAGTCATAAATCCCAAACCACAAATCCGATTTTAGATCTGTAAAAAGTGAGTATTCTTATTTTTCTGTCTACTGTTCACCCCTAAAATTTCAGAGATTTTTGTTTAGAATTGCTATTTATGTCTGTATTTTCAATCTGGAATAGCTGTTTTAATCCCTGTTAAGAGTGATATATTTTAGCTCAGATTGCCGGAAGGGTTTCTCCCTAACCAGAGATGATTTTTCCGATCTGTAAATTGGAAAATCTCTGTTTTTCTTCCTAGTTAGTCTTTGTAAAATTTCATAAATTTCCATGGAGATTTGACCCCTGATTCAGGTCTTTGATTGAAACTGGTTGGTGAATTAGGTCAAAAATAGCATATTTTAGGGTTTAATGCAATTTTCGGATTAATGCAATGTCAAAAGATTATTTTTATAATTCCAATTCGACATTAGGGTTATAACAAGTGCAGGTACCAATTTTTATGGATTTTGGAATCCATTTAATGGCTGAATTAAGCAAATTACAAATCCGGGTTCCTGAAAGATCCAAAAACACTGCTAAAATCACAGTTTTTGTGATATTCTTGAATTTTCGTGTATAAGCATATATTTTTAGGGTTTAATCATGTTCATAATCATATTAGGATGCTTTAGGTTTAATTTTGTGCTCATTTGATTTCATTTAGTGCATAAAACCTAAATTTTTACCAAAATCTCTTTCTAAAAACCCTGATTTCAAGGCCATAGTCTTGCTATCGGGGGCAATTTGGTCATTTGACCTAAATTTCGAAATCCCTAACCCTCATTTTCATATTTTTAAGCATGTCACATCATATTTAGCTTAGTTTATTACATTCAAATTTCAAAACTTGCATTTTATCAAAATATCTTTCTAAAAACCCTAATTTCAAGGCCACAGTCTTGTTATTAGGGGTATTTTGGTCATTTGGATCCCAATTTCGAAATTTCATATTTTATCTTCCTAATTTATTCAATTTTATTTCATACTTTATCATTTTGATTTAAGGGAATCATGGCAAAAAGGCTTATATCTAGCAAAATCCAACAATTTCCTGATATTGTTGGATAAATCTAGAAAAGCCAACATATTTTCATTAGCAAAGTTTTCTAGTTTTGCAGGTACATTGAAGACTTTATTTTTCATGTATTTAAATTTCAATAGTGATGTAATTTGTAATTAAACTTTGGAATAAGAATTTACATTTCCTGCTTAGCTTAGGTTGCATTGCATATAGTTTATTTTTATAATTTTAATGTGTGATGGATGATGATTCATGCATATTTTTACAAATTCACCATGGTCTACACGAATGGCACATGCACCAGCTTCTATGAAGTTTATAAACTTGGTGGAATTTGTATTTATGGCCATAGTCAGAATATGAATGATACCTAGATTTATGATCTTCACATTAGCCACATTCAACCTACACTCTTAGGCTAACTTCAAAAATGCACTGCATTTCTCAAAAATACAAAAAGTATTTCTCAATTCCTCAAATCCATATTCATTCATTTCATGCATTTGCCAATTCCAATCTCAATTCAAAGAAGTTCATTTTCTCAAAATCTCCTAAGTCATATCAAAATCGATTTTCCTAAAAACATTGAATTTCAAAGAATATTTCAAGTGTTTTTCAAGTTCATAAACTCAATTTTCTAAAGTTATGCAGTCAATTTCAAAGTTTGAAGTTAGAATTTTTCTAAGTCTTATTCAAAAGAATATGGATTTGCCAATGATATTTCAAATATTTCCCAAGTTCCAAATTCAAATTTTCTAAGTTAGAATTTCAATTTCAAAGTTTGAATTCAGAGAAACCAAGTCTCTCAGAATCGATTTTCACCAAATGTCAAGGATTTCTCAAAATCGATTTTATTTCTCTCAGAAGTATATTTCAAATCCCAATTCACGATTTTCCAAGATTTACATTTTCTAAATATTTCAATCATTCAAAGCAAACATCATGTTTTCAAATGTGCATTTTCTGAAAATTCATAGCACATGCCTGATTCTATGTGCATTTAGAAATTAGAATATGATTTAGACAAGTTGAATAGAGTAGAGCATAAGATTGATCCTTGGTTCAATTACCCCTGTTAAAGGTGGCATGAACGGATGAACCTCGTACCGACAGGCGAGTCCCATTCTACGGAATTTTCCCGCATTTTAAAAACGGAGGCGAGTTATTTTCAAAAATCTTTTTCAAAGGTCAGTTTGATTTGCAAAAGTTAAAAATTTTGCGATGATAACACTAGTGCTCATTGCATTGATCCTACAATACTTTCAGGGTATACCTTTAACGAGCCGAGCCTGAACAACCCAAGCCAATCTCGTTCGACTCGTTTACCAGCAACACCAGGATTTGTCATGGGTGCAAACATGGGGAGTTGAACACCGGACATCCAAGAGAGCTCAGATGAATATGCCCCACTCTAGCCATGTGGTCGGGCTTGTGATGAGCTCATGACTCACATTTAAGCACGAAAAGCATCATGTTCGAGGCTTGCTATTTTCCTTGGGCGTGCATTAAAAATTATGGATACCTGAATAACATCCTAGGTGTTTTCCAATATCTAAAAGCTTTTGAATGGAACAACATTTTTACCGTTTCTTGTGAGAAAACAATGTAAAGAAATTAGAAATATACTTCAAGAGGAGTTTTCTTATTTTATTTTATTTTTATTTTTATTTGAAATGCCCACGCCAATTTTCTCCTACACTGAATGTGACTAGTACCTCTCATTCAAGTGTTGGGAAGAAGACAATAAACTTTACTGGAAAAGGCACTTTTTATATGTTTAATCTGCATCTATCCAACATATTTTCACATCCTTATGTGATATTATGACTGGTTTTAGCAAATGGTTGTTGATAATACTCATTTTCTACAGGTATGAAGAACATGGAACTGCATATATCCAGAGAAAATGCCCATAAGAAACATTTATATGGATTTGGTAAGACAGAATGTTCGGCTTTGTTTCCGGGGAGAATGGAAGGAAAGAAGAGGTTTTGTACTATACGATCTGAATTTTAGGAAACTAGGAAATTATTTGGAGCTTATTGGTGGAGATGTTTTGCTGAACAGAACTCAAGTTATATACTTTGGATTGTTCCAACTTTTATGTTGTGCTCTCTTTTTATTTAAATTATGGATAACAAATTTGGTAAAGAAAGGTGACTGCACAAATTTTGTATTGAAGTTGTCATTCTGCTATACTTTTAGAGGAGATTGCACATGCCATTTCAATCTGAAAATGTCAAATTGATGCATGCCTCTGTGTGTGTGTGCACGCTCGCACATCTGCATGGGTTCACAGGTTTGGATGGGCAGATGGAGTGTTGTGTGCGCACACACACTCACACAACGCAATGCATTAGATTAGGTGCATTGTATATAATTTATTTCATTATATTTTGTTTATCAATACTAACATTTTGGTTCTCTTGTAGGATGCTGGAGATGATGAGCATAGAGGAGCTAATGGAGGCATGGATGGAGGGACAATGAAGAGGATGATGCTCCGAATCTTGGTAAGGAGTAGCTTCATGTGTCGAATTTGTTTCATATACTTGTTGTTTCAAACAAAATTCTTTGTATATGTTCACTTATAACTAATTAGAACTTAGCGATGATTATACTAGGTTGTTAAATTTGTTTCACTTATAACTTATGTTAAATTTGTTTCACTTATAACTTATGTTAAATTTGTTTCACCTACTTTGTATATATATTTTTTATGTGTACTTTATCTTTTATACATAGCTTATATAAATTGTATAACAAAATTTTTTTTCTCGATATTTATATTTCAAACAAAAAATTTTAATTTTTTAAAATTTTGCGACAGATATTATCCGTCGCTAATTTTCAGCGATGGATTTCAATGTTTTGCGACAGAATGTAATCCATCGCTAAAATAGCGACAGAATTTGGAGACGGATACATATCCGTTGTTAATTTTTTGCGACGGATTAGTAACGGATATGTATCTGTCGCAGAACCAAACCAATGCTTATTTAGGGATAGGCTCACGATGGATCATGGCATCCACTAATCCGCCACAAATTAGTGACAAAAGTAGCGACAAATGAGTTCTGGAGCTAATTAGCGACCAAGGAATTATGACGTACGCCATCCGACGCTAATCCATTGTTAAATAGTTCAGCGACAGATAACGTCCGTCACTAATCCATAAAATTCTTGTAGTGTTGTTTTTAAAACCAAATATGGGGCCCACTTAGGTGGCTTAACATTTGGAAGTTTTTAAATACATTTAGGTCTTCATTAGGGTTTTAGTTAGTTGAAGTTGGAAAAGTCAAAATCAAATTAAATTAGAACTCCAAAGAGGGGGTCGACCCCCCCTCTTCTTTATCTTCTTTAATTAAGAAGAGTTCCAACTAGGTTGGAACTCTTCACCCTAAGCCAAATATTTTTTTATATAAATAGGGACAAGGCTAGACGTCCAGCCCATCCACATGCTCTCTAGCCCTCTCACCTTCTCTCTTCCCTTGTAGCCCTAAGCCCAAGCTCTCCAGCCCAAGGTAAAACCTCTTTTCTGTTTTTCTTTTTTCTTTTGTTCTTTTTCCATGTTGCCGCCCCTTTTTCTTTTGTTTCTTCTTCCCTTTTGATGTGTTTTGCGTATGGTAGCAACCATGGTCGATACAACCACAGGTAAACCTTCATTCTTTTGCTTTTTTTTTTATCTCTTTGATGTTCTTTCATCTATGTTATCTCAGCCATAAGAAATAATGAGATCCGATTTCTCATAGATTGAATCTTTCCTTTCAATCGGCTACATTAAAGCAAATAAATCCCATGCTATTTTGTTTTTTGTATTTTCTTTATTCATAAGCATATTAGATTCAGTTTTACATTATTTAATTCATAAAAAAATCGAAAAATATTGCATGTATGCTTTTCTTTTTCATCTATGCGTGTTAGAGATAGTTCTTGAATTTCTTTTAACATCTCTGTGCAATCTTGAATCTGACCATGAGTTAACAGTGTTATTTCATGTGCATTTTCTCATCATTTTAATCTGAATTTTTTATGAGTAATCCATGTACATCTTGGCGTGAATCTGGTAAAAATTTGGAATTTTTGGGCATCAGATGCCTCTGTCAAAAAATCAAATTCTGGAACCTATTTTCTCCATCATGAAAACATTGTGCAGAAACATAAGTGACTTGTTGAAGGCATATCTCCCTATCGAAGATTATTTCCCTGATCCGTAAAAAGCTATGTGTTTGTTTGCGTATCTAGTTTTTCTTGTGTGATTTTTAGAATTTTTGACGGTTGGTTGTTATTTTATTTCACACAGAAATCCAAACCTATTTCTCTAGAACCGTCAAGCGTTGCTCAGACCCAAGGTCAACTTCCAAGAGGCGTATCTCCCTAACCAGAGATTGTATTTCTGATATGTAAAAAACCATGTGTTAGTATGTGTGTCTAGTTTCTTTTGTATAATTTTTTATAGTAGTTTGATATTTTATTTTTTACCAAAATCAGAATCTGTTTTTTCTGCATCATTATGTGTTGGCAAGAATCAAGTGCGTCTTGCTGGAATTATATCTCTCAAACTGGAGATCGTATTTCTTATTTGTAAAAAGAGCTATTTTTAATGATCTGTCTAGTTTTTCCCTGTTAATTTTTATAATTTTTCATTGCTGCTTGATATTTTATTCAGGTCTAAACCCATGACAGATAGATAATAGTCTATTTTATAACATGTTTTTTCTCTTTTTTATTTAGTTTTTGTGTCTTGAATAATCATAAAAATTTATTTCTTGATTGCATGCTATTCTTAAGACTGTTAACAGTGTCCATGCCAATTTTCATAATTTTTAGAAGTCATTTGATATTTTATTTATCTATTTTACAAAAAACCGAATTCCTGCATAGCTCTGTTTTGCTAAAATACTGACAAATTTGATCTTTTTTCTTTTATTCCATTATTTTCATAAATAGTTTTCATGATTTTAAAATATGATTCTTTTCTTAACGATGTCAGAATGCTCCCCACCCAATTTTACATCAATTCAAACTCGTTTGGTCTTCGGATTAAGCGTATTCTAAAATCATTTTATGAAAAACCTTGATTTTAACCCTGTTTTGCAATCAATATCAACTTTCCAAAGGTATTTTTGTCATTTTACCCTCAATTCTGAATTTTTCATTTTATAATCAGTCTATTTTTATATTTTATTAAATCATGCATCATCCTTTATTTTATTTAGTTTATTTTTATTTTATGAATGCATGAGAGAAATGCTTATTTCAGGAAAATATCCTTCAATTTCTAGATATTGTCGGATAAATCCCAAAAAGCCTACATATTTTCATTAACCAGTTCACTAATTTTGCAGAAAAGTTCAAGACTATATTTTTTTATTTCTTTATTTTATTATTCAATTATTCACTGTACATTGTAATCAAATACAAAAAAAAATAATAAAATTTTTCTTTTATACATAGATTAGGGTTGCATTTGCATATAGTTTAATTTCTTTATATTAATTGATATTATTTGACATTCATGTGCACATTTTCAAATTCTACAATAGTGAAACACGAATGGCACATGAACCTTCTTCTAAGAGGTTAATAAACTTAGTGAAATTCGTATTTGTGGCCATAGTCAAAATAATAATGAAATTCAGATTTATTAATTTCTTTTAAGTTACAAACAACCTACACTCTTAGGCTATTTTAAAAAATTATTGCATATTTTTAAAAGATATTTTCCAAAACCCTTCCTTTTAGAATCTAATGGGATATATATATTCAAAGTATATTTGTGGCCATAGTCATGAATATATGATGAATTTATCTTATTTAAATTCTATAAGGCACAAAAACCTCATTTTTATCAAAAGCATTCTCTAAAATAAAGGAATTTATCACTATTTTTTCTTAAATCTTTTAGGAAATATTTTCACAAACTGCATCCATGCATCATCTAACCTTAGTTTGCATCATAAATGAGTTCACAGGGCCACACACCCAACCCCTTTTGATCCACTTTGGAATTCAATTTCAGAAACTCGATTTCTCAAAAATGTATTCCTTTTGAAGCATTTTCAATAATTTCAATCATGCATCACATTTTTCAATGAAATCCTTTTCAAAAGTCATATCATATATATGTTTGATTCTTTGATTCTTTCTGCATTCTAGCATTCAGAACAATTTCTTAGACATTTAGACAAATAAGGCGTAAGTTCAATCCTTGGTTTGATTACCCCTGGTTAAGGTGTCAGGAACGGTTGAACCTTGTACCGACAGACGAGTCCCATTTTCCCATATTTTTTAAAATAGAGACGAGTTTTTCTAAAATCTTTTCAAAAAGTTAGTTGACTTGCAAAAGTAAAATTTTGCATGATAACACAATCAAACCATTAGAAATCAACATCTAATGTCGGGTCATTATAAAAATCAATATCCACTAATATCACTTTCTTGGTATGCCAAACAGAATAGTTGTGTCTACATATCACCCCAGGCAAAGTAGCAAAATTTTTCTAAAACCATGGTCGGGAGGTGAACCATCTAGTTGGGTTCAGGGGCACAAACGCACACACAGTTTTAGTATCCTCACGGTTTCTCAAAATCGCAGTCCAAGATTCCCACACTAAAGAAAAGACATTCAGAAAAACATGAATTACATTGTTCTCTTCTTTTTTTATCTTTTTATTATTTTAATTTTTTGAGTTAACAATTCAACATGCAAAAGTAGCTTGATACATTTTGCATATCAACATGCGAAACTCATCATGAGACCACAACCCGTGACAACATAGAACAATGTAATTAGTTCAATAAAAATTAAGCTGAAAACTAAACATAAAGGTGATTCACTTTTGATCACTGATGCATCCAATGCAAAAACCATAATGAAGATGCCACTTATGCATCCACTTCACATGCTTTTAAATGCACTTAGACTTGATAAAATAATATTTTTTTTATCATTTTTACATTGAAAAATTGTGGGTCTTAATTGAAACTCGGGTCGGGTCTGAGTTTCACAAATTATACCTGGATCCATGTATTAATCGGGTTTGATCCCGGGTCTTAATAGAATATTATTTATCACCATACGGGGACCATATAGGGTTTGGGGTATGGATAAACCAAACAGGTTGACACCCGTACATGTAGGATGGTATAAAAGGTGCTTCTTCTCGGTCTGGCAAGAGAGGGATAAAGTGAGAACCAGGTTAGAGAATTTACTCTCTCTAAGACCAGCATCGTGTGGACCCAATCCATCGGGTTGCACATTGGATTCAGCTCCTCTTACATTAAAAACACACAAAACGCGTCGAACAGGTGTGGAATTTGGCCTGCGTATAATGGTACGAAAAGCACCCATTGGTCCCTTTCGAAATAATTAGACTAAGTTGAAATGGTCCAATAAGAGGACCTCGATGACCAAATGACACGGTCGCTCCTCTTTATGGACGACCAAAAGAGCCCATAAAGATTTCCGTGTTTCGTTTTGGAAAAAGACTTAAAATTTGAGATGGATGAGGTCAGTGTGTGTGCTCTGACGGTATGAATGCCGTTGATCTCAAGATGAATGTCTCACTTTTTTATTTCCAATGCCGTTCATGATCCGGATGGGCGGCATCGGGGTGGCATAAAATGCAAGGTTCATAACGAGCATCTCTACTCTCTTTGATGGGTATCGTTCATTTTTTAAGATGAACGGACTGACAAGATCCGGTCTCCTAAATATTTTGCAAAAAAAAATTCATTTTTTTGTTCACTTAAGATAGAATAATATATAGAGAACTTCTGGAATCTGCAAGAAAAAAAGCTCTGTTTATTGCTAAATGTGCGCATCTTTTTTGTGGTTGTTAAAGGGAATCGCATGGAATGCCGTCGTGTGTGAATGTGATTTGGCTGAGGACCTCTATATCATGTGCCCTAGATCCTCTCTCTCTCTCTCTCTCTCTCTCTCTTTACAATCATATAATGTCTCGCCTCTCCATCTTTTCCCTCCTCTTCCTCGCCATTATTCCGTCCTCAACAAGCACAAAGTTCGATTTTACTTCCTTCTCTGCCAACACCCGCGGTATCAACTACTCTGGAGACGCCTTGGCCTCGAGCCAGGGCTTCATCGAGCTCACCAGCAACCTTATTATGAGGTTTAGCTCTGGCCGGGCCACTTACGCCAGCCCGATCAGGCTCTACGACACGGTCACCGGATTCGCCGCGGACTTCACCACCAACTTCACCTTCGTCATCGACCGCGTCAACCAGAACATCAGCGGCGACGGCCTCACCTTCTTCCTCGCCCCCGTTGGCTCTACCCTGCCGATAAACGGCAAAGGAAAATGGCTGGGCCTCTTCAACAACATCACCAACGGCCTCCCAACCAACCGAATCGTGGCCGTCGAGTTCGACACGTACAAGAACGATGGGGATCCGAGCGCCAACCACATGGGGTTCGACGCCAACTCCGTCAACTCACCCATTGAGTGGACGGCCGATTGGGAGTGGGACGCGACCGGAAAATTGAATGGCAAAGCATCTGTCTGGTACAACTCCACCAACGGAACCTTATTTGCAAGCTTGACCTATAAGAATGACAGACGCTCGGAGCCGTTGTTACTATCCCTACCCCTCAACCTAACCGAGGTCCTCCCGGACTGGATTGTCGTGGGCTTCTCGGCTGCCACTGGTGCTAGCTCGGAGCTCCACAGGATCTTGACGTGGAGTTTCACGTCCACCGTTCCCACCCCTGCCCCTTCTCCTGCACCCTCTGTAGCCGGTGCCAACAGTACCCAAGATGGTTATCTCCCCAAAGGTGCTCACCGAAAGTGGGTTGTTATCCTAGTGACATCTTTGAGTGCCGTAGTTATTGGAATCATAACGACCATTGTGGTTGTTATAAAGAAGAAGAAGAAAATGGTGAAACAGGGGCAGAAGGATGGTGTCGACGCGACGATGAATTTCAAGACGGGACCGAGGAGGTTCAGCTACGCGGAGCTCGCTGCAGCAACCGACGATTTCAATGAGGAGCGGAAGCTTGGGCAAGGGGGGTTCGGCAGTGTTTATCGAGGCGTCCTGGCGGACAATCTCGAGGTGGTGGCGGTCAAGCGGTTCGCAAAAGGATCGAGTCAAGGCAAGAAGGAGTACGCCTCGGAGGTGAACGTGATCAGCCGGCTGCACCACCGGAACCTCGTGAAGCTGAAGGGGTGGTGCCACGAGCAGGGGGAGCTCCTGCTCGTCTACGAGTACATGGAGAGAGGGAGCCTGGATTCCCACCTTTTTGGGCGCGAGGATGGCCCGGTGATGCCCTGGGTTCAAAGGATGAGGGTCGCACACGGCCTGGCCTCGGCGGTACAGTACCTGCATGAGGAGTGCGAGCAGTACGTGGTGCACCGCGACATTAAGTCGAGCAACGTGCTGATCGACTGGGAGTTCAACCCGCGGCTCGGCGATTTCGGGCTGGCGCGGCTGGTGAACCACAGCTGCTCCGCCCCGGAGACGACGGTGCTGGGCGGGACGATGGGATACTTGGCGCCGGAGTGCGTGATAACTGGCAAGGCCAGCAGGGGGAGCGACGTGTACAGCTTTGGGATTGTGCTCTTGGAGATCTCATGCGGGCGGAGGGTCGTCGATCTCACGAGGGATGAGGAGGAGATAAGTTTGGTGGAGTGGATGTGGGAGCTATATGGTGCTGGCGTGCTTGCCGACGCCATCGACAAGCGTCTGGGTTCTGAGTTCGACCCAAAGGAGGCGGAGTGCATGATGGTGGTGGGGCTCTGGTGTGCGCACGAAGACGTCGAGAAGAGGCCGACGATGAGGGAGGCGATGCGGGCACTGACCTTCCAGGTCGAGCTGCCAACGCTCCCACCATAGATGCCTGTTGCCATCTTGTGCTTCCCGCAGACTGTGCAACCGGGTTCGACTCTGGGTCTGCATGTTGAAATTTAAACCATTTTAAAAAGGTACTTTTGTAATTAGGCTTAGAAAGGGGACATGTGTGTCATATTTGAAATTGTAATAGGTTGTCTTTTTTGAAGATGGTATTAATTTAGAGGTGAGATTGGTAGGGGACCCTAAAGGTGTGAAAAAAAAAAAGGAGAGAAGGGGGAAAATGGTGGTGGATGCCTTACCCTTCCCACCTTGAAAACCCTATTTCGAGCATAATGGAGATACTTTGAAGGTGATTTTAAGAGGAAATGCGGGCTGGTTGTTGAAGCATGTAAAAGATTGAGAAAATGTCATTGCAATCGTGTCAAATAAAAGGTCTCTCATGAGATAAGTTTTATTTTGCTTCTCTATTATGTATTTGAGATTTCTAGCGTGTTTATGTGTTAAGAAACCATGATGCATGACATTACCATTTAGTGAATGTTATTTAAGTTTATTTTTGAGATTTGAGCTCTCTTGTGTATTCCCCTTCCGTTTGAGCCCACTTCGCATTGAACCTCAACAGAGCAATGGGAACATAGTTTGCAAAGACAAGGACTGATTTTCATGGTGAAACTGATAGCTGTTGACAGAAGGATCAGTTTATAATAACAGTGAAAAAGACCAGGATTGATTTGCAAAATGGCATAAGCCAAGGATTATTTTTCAAATGGGCAATGGGGCAGGGAAAAAACCCTAAAAAAAGTAAAAGTTTTCAGCTTCAACACGTTGAAAGTGCATTTTAAGTGGAGTTCCAGATCCCCCATCCTGCATCTATAGATCCAATCAACATTAATGTTATAAACAATATCATAACGACCATATCACATTTTAACTGTCCACAAAACCCGTAGTACTGCAATGCAGGCCCACTCAAATTCTTGTGTGTGGTTGGTATTTATCACCTTGTTTGAAGGATTAGCTAGCCTTTAAAAAAAAAGGAAAACCACCTCGGCTACTCGCTAGCTCATTAGTGTAGATAGGGCTGCCAACAGGTCAGGTTGGGACGGGGTCAGGGTTGACCCTGACCCACCCATGTAACTAATAAACTGAGTTTTGGTTTTTTTGTGTCATGAAAATAGAATCCCAAACCCGAACCTGACTAATTTTAGAAATTTATTTTTATTAAAAATATATGTATTTCTCGGATCAGAGTACTCGGCAAAAATTATGACCCAAACCCAGCACATATATTGCTTGTGTCGGCCTTTATATGCCCATATATAAAAATTCAGGTTTGAGTCGATTGGGGTGCCCGATACAAACTGGATCTGTTGACAGCCCTAAGCCTAGAATCATAAAGACCCTTTGCCCACCAAAGAGTACATCCAGCTTTGGCCTCGTGGTGTGGGTGTGGGTGTGGGTGTGGGATTTTGAACTTGTGATGATGGCACACACCGATCTTCATGCCACTGTAATATTAAAAAATATGAATAAATTGTAAGCTGCCTCCCAACTTAACTGCCATTATATTTAACAGTTTGGCTTTTCTTAATACAATTGAAATCCTTGCTTTTGTTACAAAACTTCTTTTTTATCCCTTGTTGATGACATGAATAAAGTTATACTATTTGTTAAAGTATTAAAGTAGTAAAGATTGACTGTGTTGTAGTAATTTTTTTTTTAACTGTTGGAAGCTTTTTAAAACTTTTTAAAACTTATAAGAAGGTATTGGTAAAAGAAGGGTTATTTACATAACCATACCCAAATTTTCTATATTTCAGATTCATAACCAAAATAATAATTTATTCATATGCATGAATGCATAGTTCACTTATTCTAGTTCCTACCAAACTATTTCCGAGTACCATTTTTTCTAATTCAAGTACCATGTTCCCACTTGTCAAGTACCTTATAATTATGAAAGTCAAGGCTAGGGCTGTCAATGCGTTGGGTTTGATGGGGACCCAACCTATACCTAGGGATGGCAGTGGATCGGGGAGAAACGGGGCCCCACCTCACCTTGCCCCGCTTGGACTGAGAATGGAGGACATGAAATATGGGGATGGAGGCGGAGATGGAGGTTAAAATCAAAACGCGTGCTGGGATGGACTTACGGTTTCTCCCACCCTGCCGTGTCGTCCTGATCCCTGCCCCACTCTGTCCCCAATCCTTCTTTAATGATGGCAATGGACCGGGGCCCCACCTCGCCCTGTTTGGACTGGGGACGGAGGACATGAAATGGGGATGAAGGCGGGGATGGAGATTAAAATCAAAACCCATGCAAGGATGGAGGTGAGAATGGAGGGCAGGATTTTGAAACAGGGTGGATGTAGATACCTTATCCCTGCCTCTGCCATGGTCCACTATCATCCCTACATGTACCCAACCTTATAAGTTAGTTAGACAATTGCAGCTGCAATTGTTACTGGCTCCTTACTGCATGCCGAAAATCACTTCGCCTGCTATTTCCATCAGACTCGAAATTCTGGTGAATAAAAGATAGTTTGGTGGGGAGAAACCAACATATCTGATTCTAGTGAAGGGGTAGAAGGGATCACAGGGATCGATAGTGAAGTTGATTTGAGATGTTGAATTTAGTTATTTTTATTTCCAGTTATTTTTCTGTATTGTCCTAAATATTTTCTGCTTTCCCTAGATAATCGTAGTTGGGTAAGATTTTGATGTAAATCGAGTTCACTTCGATTTGCATCAGTATATCAGACCGAGAGGTCTTTGTGTTGGGTAGGATTGCAAGCAGATCGAATCTCGGATCTCAAAATACATTAGAAACACTACAACAAAGCAATAGATTAGCGACGACCACATTCCGTCGCTAATCCGTCGCTAACATGGTTAGCAACGGATTAGCGACAACGAGGCGACAATATGCTTACGTCGCGAATATTTCGACGCTAACTGGCGACGGAATTATTCCGTCGCCAGGTCCGTCGCTAATTGCGACGGAATAACGAGCGCTATATTCCGTCGCCAATCCGCCGGTACTCAACGTCGACCACCGCTTGGCGACGGATTTACTTCCGTCGCTATGCCGTCGCTATATTAATATGAATAGCGACGGATGGTTCCGTCGCTAATCCGTCGCAAACACGAAAAAAAATTTAAAAAAAATTATTTGAAAATTAATTACCGAGAACTGTACAATTTCTATTTCCTGTACAATTTATATTTCCTGTAAATAAAAAGCAAACCACACAAAAAAATTCATATAACAAGAATCTACAACAATTCGTTCCACCTTAAAATTAAGAAGTTTAATTATTTACAATTCAACAATTACAATTAGGAAAAATAAAAAAAATAGAACTTCTTCAACACAGTCCTCTAATCATCGCCAAGATTTTGTGCGTCTTCTTGTTCATTGTCTTTATCTGTCCCTTCAGCTCCACTACCCTGATTATCGCTAGCAGCCTACACAAGAAAAGAACAGTCAGTATTGATAAACAAAATATAATGAAATAAATTACACACTATATGTGATTCTATCATGTGCTCATGTGTGATCTAAGGCAATAAAAAAACTCTATATGTGATTCTATCATGCTCATATATGCTCTAAGGCAGTCAAAAAATTGAATATGTGATTATAGCATGTTCATATGTGTTCTAAGACATCTAAAAAAACTCTATATGTGATTCTACCATGCTCAGATGTGCTTTAAGGCAGGCAAAAAACTATATATGTGATTCGATCATGCTCGTATGTGTGCTAAGGCAGTAAAAAAATTGAATATGTGAATATAGCATGCTCATATGTGCTCTAAGGCAGGCAAAGCCAAAAATTTTATATGTGATTCTATCATAAATGATATATAACATGTTCATATATGTTCTAAGGCAGTAAAAAAACTCTATATGTTATTATAGCATGCTCATATGTGTGCTAAGGCAGTCAAAAAACTGAATATGTGATTATAATATGCTCATATGTGTTCTTAGGCAGTCAAAAAACTGAATATGTGATTATAGCATGCTCATATGTGTTATAATGCAGTCAAAAAAACTTTATATGTGATTCTATCATGCTCATATGTGCTCTAAGGCAGACAAAAAGTATATATATATATATATATATATATATATATATATATATATATATATATATATATATATATATATATATATATATATATATATATATATATATATATGATTCTATCATGCTCATATGTGTGCTAAGGCAGTAAAAAAATTGAATATGTGAATATAGCATGCTCATATGTGCTCTAAGGCAGGCAAAGCCAAAAATTTTATATGTGATTCTATCATAAATGATATATAACATGTTCATATGTGTTCTAAGGCAGTCAAAAAATTGAATATGTGATTATAGCATGTTCATATGTATTCTAAGGCATCTAAAAAAACTCTATATGTGATTCTACCATGCTCAGATGTGCTTTAAGGCAGGCAAAAAACTATATATGTGATTCGATCATGCTCGTATGTGTGCTAAGGCAGTCAAAAAATTGAATATGTGAATATAGCATGCTCATATGTGCTCTAAGGCAGTCAAAAAACTGAATATGTGATTATATCTGAGAGGGACCTGGAATCGAAGATCCTCTATCCTGAACAGCGGCCTTGATCTCATTTCGGAGAAAGGGGGCGACGTTGTATTGAAAGTAGTTATTCAGTGATTCATTAATGATCTCGCGTACATCATCACCAGAAAGAATAGTCGGTTGCTTGGAGCTTATGTCGGCGCAAGAAGTCGGTGAGCCGTAACTGGAAGAACCAATAACTGGTGAAGTGTTCATATTACTCCCAAACCCGAACACGCGACCTTTTTTGGGTTCACCTGCTGTAGTCACCCATGCTGTAGGATCAAATGATGGATGCTGAGTAGCGTCTTCGCCATATCGCTCTACCATCTGTTGCTCATATGCCTCCTACAAAATAATGTTTAAAGTATTCATTAATAATTAATGATAACATTATGATAAGTTGCATATATATTGCAATGATTATTAATAAAATTAATACATACCGTTGTCGTTCTCGCCTTCTCTGATACGAAGACTCCCGTGGTCTTCCGTTTATGTGTTTCTACAAACACATCCTTATATGGTACACTGTCTCCTTTTTCTGCTTCCTGCAAAGTTAAATGACAAAAGATTTAGTACACAAGTTTACAACAATACTTATAAAATTAATATTATATATTGATGAGTTACCATTTTCTTTAGGTGGCTCCCAAATGTCTTAGATCCACATGTGTGTAGATGGGCTTCGGGCATCTTCGATCGATTTTGTGAAGCCTTCGCAGAGCGATTTTTAAATGCATCTCCCACCCACTTATCGCACATTTCATCCCAGTAATCTCTCCTGATAGTAATAGGACCATGGCCCTTCCACAGTAATGGATAATCTACTACGCCAGATGTTTTTTTTGCTGCAGTCTTCATAGTGTGCAGCATGTCTGCAAATCGATTGGCAGCCACCTTCTGCCACACCTTCCTTGCATCATTTTCTTCCACCGTAGTTGCGAAGCGATTCGAAGCCTACAAATATTTTCAGAAAGTTAGTAGACATTGCTTAAATAAATTAAATATGAAACACATTAACTATGAGGAACAACTGTATACCATGAATGAGGACCACAATCTGTCTAACACCTCCTTTGGGTACTCTTTCCATTGAGCAACTAGTCCTGGTAGATGTTGAAGAAGTGAATTCCTAATCTCCCGTACTACTTCTTGTGGCTCAAACCTCGTGCTGCACATGAATTGTTACACAGTAAATATCAATATAAAATATTTAAAAGATATGCAATAATTGAAAACAAAATACTTACGGTCGATTATTGATATACACTATTCGAATGAGTCTTATTGTGCCAGCCTGAGAAGACCCTGTTTCCTGTGTTGGCTGTTGACTTGTGTGATCAACTGGTGTAGGTGGGTCGTGTATAGGCGCAACATCATCTGTAAAAAAATACATTAGAAATTCTCAGAATGTGCATTTGAACTAATCAAGCATCTAATTAGTTATATGATATACCTATCACAGGAGCCCGTGAAGATGAAGGTTGAGACTTGCTACTACTGGATGAGCGACCACTATAACCTCCACGAACCATATTCTAACAAATAACATATGTCATACAATACATTCAAATAATTCACATCAAGTATTACAATGCAATCAAATCATTCACATCAATCATTGCAATGCATTCAAATAATTCAAATCATTGGC
The DNA here is from genome assembly GCF_984573655.1 of Nuphar pumila. Taxonomy (NCBI): domain Eukaryota; kingdom Viridiplantae; phylum Streptophyta; class Magnoliopsida; order Nymphaeales; family Nymphaeaceae; genus Nuphar; species Nuphar pumila. The sequence continues at coordinate 84,473,715 of NC_143254.1, read as the reverse complement.
ATCAAGTATTGCACTAATTCAAATCATTCGTTAATTACATAAATTATAATACATTCAGATAATTGAAATCATTCACATCAAGTATTACAATGCAATCAAGTCATTCACATCAAGCATTGCAATGCATTCAAATAATTCAAATCATTGGCATCAAGTATTGCACTAATTCAAATCATTCGTTAATTGCATAAATTATAATACTTTCAGATAATTGAAATCATTCACATCAAGTATTACAATGCAATCAAGTCATTCACATCAAGCATTGCAATGCATTCAAATAATTCAAATCATTGGCATCAAGTATTGCACTAATTCAAATCATTCGTTAATTGCATAAATTATAATACATTCAGATAATTGAAATCATTCACATCAAGTATTACAATGCATTCGAATCATTCGTATCAAGTATTACAATACATTCAAATAAAATTTATGATCATTCACACCAAGTATTGCAATACAACTCACATCAAGTATTACAATGCATTTGAATAGAGGTTTATAGTATAAGATTTTGCTCACTAGCTTGAGAATTCTTCCTCGTCACTAGTTTGACTTTCTTCTTCTTCTTCTTCTTCTTCTTCATTGTTTGCCCATCCACTTGGTACATCATTTGGATCACATTCCTCTATGAATGTTTCATCGGCCAATGGAGATATGACATGCATATCATGCGCAACATCGTGACCATAAGCGAAGTCATAGACATCATCTGATTGATAGTAATCACTGTCTTCAGCTAACTCATTTTCCTGTAACTCATCATACTCGGGGTATAGTTTGGATTTCACCTTGCAAACTGCCCACCATTCATTTCTATCTGACTTTTTTATACTCGGATATGAAGTATAATAAACTTGTTGAGCTTGCGAGGCTAATATGAATGGTTCATATGTTCCAAACCTGGATTTATGATTCACCTCCACAATGCCTGAAGCTTTGTCGAGTCTTGTTGCAGTTGGATCAAACCAATGACACTTGAATATCGTAACCCTGTTATTCATGCCTAAGTAAGTCAACTCCATTATTTCCTCTATAACACCGTAGTAATCATGTTCATTTTCACCGTAGCTGCTACCCTTGACACACACGCCACTATTTATCGTTGATTTGTTTATACCGTAGTCTTTTGTATGGAATCGATAACCATTTACGATATACCCGTTGTAGCATTGCACAACTTTGGTCGGACCATTTTCTAAATCACATATTCCTTGATCTTTAACATCACCATGGCGAACCTACGCACAGACATAAACAATTATTGTGATCACGATCAATTAAGTAACTTAGTGTTGTTTATAAGTACAAAATTTATGTTAGCTTCTTTACCAACTATTTCAACCACTCCACAAACTTAGTTTCACGTTCTTTTTGTACTTCTGCATCAGTGAGATGTGAAACTTCGCTTTGCAACTCCAGATCAAATCGTCTGCAAACCACAAATACTTATATTACCGAGCCATGTATCCACATATAGAACATAAAAGGATTTATAATTGAGTTGCATATACATATACTTACTCGATGTATGGGTCGATCGCTGAGCAATATAGATGTGTGCTGCATCTTGCTCTCGATCTGTCAATAGCCTTGATCGGCAACTACCAAATGCATGCCCAAGTGGTTGAAATATCGACAGCTTGTCAGCTACAGTTAGTTGTTCTCCATCATCGTTACGGGGTGGGCATGTGTAACGTGTTGGAATATGAGGTTCGAAGTACATAGATGAGAAATGTGAAATCTCTTCTAAAGTGTACGCCTCACAAATAGAGCCTTCTACTCTTGCTTTATTACGAACCTTTTTTTTTAGGTCGAATATGCATCTGACAAGAATATATATTTCAAATTTTAAATATTTGTCATTAAAGAGACAAATATAAAAAAACATATACCTTTCAAATGGGTACATCCATCGATATTGCACAGGGCCACCAACCCTTAGTTCATATGGCAGATGTATGATCAAATGTTCCATAACATCGAAAAATGCTGGCGGAAATATCTTTTCTAACAGACAAACAGTGGTGATGACAGAGTCCTCGAGATTCTTTACATCTGATACAACGACCTCCGATGTGCACAATGTTCTGAAAAATCCGCTCAACTCAGACAATACCCCCCATATAGGTTTGTCTAACATATCATGGAATGCTAGGGGTATCAATCGTTGCATAAAGATATGACAATCATGGCTCTTCAACCCATATAACTGTCCATCGTCAATCTTCACAGCCCGAGCAATGTTAGAGACATATCTATCTTGGAATCTCAGTTGTCTCAACCATTGACATACATGTTTTATTTGATCAGGTCTGAGCACGTACTTCGCCTTTGGTTTCAGTACTTTGCCATTATACTCTTTGAGTTCCAATTCTGGTCTTTTACATATTAATTTTAAATTCATACGGGCCTTCAGATTATCCTTCGTTTTTCCTTTAATATTATTACTGTATTGAACACATTATCAAACACATTTTTCTCTACATGCATCACATCCAAATTATGTCGTATCAATAGGGTCAGCCAATACGGTAGTTCTCAAAAAATAGATTTTTTCGTCCAATTATGATCCTTCCCAAATCCACGGAAGGGTGTAGGACTGCGGGCATCTGTTAATACATCTGGAAAGTATCGCAATCTTCTTAGAATCTCTATGCCAGACAATCTTGAGGATGGACCTTCCGTTTCAGTTGTGCCTGCTTTAAATGCATTCTTTTGACGTCGAAACGGATGATCGCTGGGTAGAAATCGACGATGACAATCAAACCAGCAAGGCTTCCTTCCATGCCTCAATCTAAAAGCTTTGGAATCCTCCATGCAGTACGGACAAGCCAACCTCCCATGTGTGCTCCAACCAGATAACATACCATATGCAGGGAAATCACTGATTGTCCATAGAACAACGACCTTCATGTTAAAATTTTGTTTTTTGTGGGCATCATACGTGGTAACACCGTCATCCCACAGTGATTTTAATTCATCAATCAATGGCCTTAGATATACATCAAGATTTTGGCCAGGTGAGGTCGGACCACGGATCAATAGAGACAAGAAAAGATTTGGACGTTTCATACACAAGCTTGGTGGAAGGTTGTATGGAGTTACAAATACTGGCCAGCATGAGTATGGAGTTGATCTACCCCCAAATGGATTAAATCCATCTGTACATAGACCGAGTCTAACATTTCGCACTTCCATTGCGAAGTTCTGATGAGTACGATCAAAGTGCGTCCAAGCTTCAGCGTCAACAGGATGCGTGATCTTGTTTTCATCGTGTCGAACTTTATTTGCATGCCATCTCATGTGTTTAGCTGTCCTTGAAGACATATACAATCGCTGCAATCTAGGAGTGATAGGAAAGTAGCGGAGCGACTTATATGAAACTTCCTTTGATCTCGTGCTACCATTGCCTCTTGTCTTTGGCTTGAACCGAGGATGCCCACATGAGGGGCATGATATGTCATTTTCTTGCTCCTTGAAATACAACATGCAGTGATTTGGACAAGCATCAATCTTTTTGTAACCCATACCTAGAGCGTTGACCATAACTTTCGCACGATAGAAATTTTGTGGCAATTTCTCATCTTTAGGCAACATACTCTTCACAATCATGCACAAACGGTCAAAACATGATTGACTCAAATTATACTCGGACTTCAAATTCATTAGTTAAAGAACTGCAAACAAGATAGTGTGACTCTCACAACCGTTCCAAAGTGGCTCATCAGCATCTTTAAGTAAATCATAAAATCTACTAGCTGCATCGTTTGGTGATTCTTCATCTACGGTAGTTCTTACATCACTAGAACTCATAGCAGAACCCAGTTTTGTTCCTGCGACATCAAATATCAAATTCGTATATGGATTATCGTGCACCACATTCACCCGTGCATCAAAATCGTTTCTAAATTCTTCTCCATAAAACGTCCAGTTCTGATAATCACTCATAAAACCCTTCCTGTATAGGTGATGTCTAACGCCATGAGGTTCTACAAATCGATTATTCTTACAAATCTTGCAGGGACACCTAATCCGACCTGTGGGATCTACCGTACTGACACTTGCCGTTGCAAATTCAATAAAACTATCGACACCATCCATATATTCATGCGATAACTCATTGTCCACTATCCTACGGTACATCCATTCACGGTTTGTAGTCATTCTGTCGTATGATGTTACGAATAGTATCCTAACCAGTTAAAAGAGAACCATCAGAATGCTATGATGAAGAAAATATCAAATTTATCATGCAATATATGATGTCATACAATCACAAGAATTATGATGCATGCATTGATAACTTAATATTTTCATGTGCAAACTATTCATGATACGATACATTCATTTGAAGCATGCTTTCAGTATACAATTTCACATGGAAGACATAATCAAATTGAAAGTAACTACATGTAAGCATGGATACAATCACATCAAACATTGCAATACATCGAAATAATTCATATCAAACAAATGTCAAACATGTACCTGCATCAAACACACTTCAATATCCCACTAACTACTACCATGCATAGCATGGACTCCGTACTCCAAAAATAAGAACACTTTTATTCTCATACATTAAAATCATGCTCAGCATGATCTCCGAACTCCAACAAAGCAGTCCTAGATATCAACAACTAAGTGAGTGTGTGAACAATAAATTGTTACATTCAATAAATTAAATAACATGTGATGCACTTGCATCACTTACTCACCACGGGTATTTACCCGATTTGCATTGTTTTTGTCACTTACTTACCACGGGTGGCGGGGCACAAGCGAGTTCCGTTGAGAAATCTGCAAAAAACACTGTGTTAAAATGAATATTGAAGCTAATTAGGGAAACACAAACACTTATGCAATGCAAAAAATAACTAAACTGTTGATGATATATCTAATGATGAAATGCGATGAAATAAAGTGAAAAAGAAGCATTGATGATATATTTTTTTAAACTAGCGTCTTCCCCTAAAAAAAAGGGAGAAAAATTATAAGTGCACTCCGAACCTTGTTTTTGAAGCTTGAACATCAAATTGTAGTGAGAACTCGATGAAAAAACTAAAGGCTAATTTTTCAAATTGCTCCCATGTTTTCAGTATAATTCAAAATTGCACCAATGTTACAAAACTTTTCGCCCAAAGTAGGAAAAAAAAAGAAATCTGATTCTTTCATGCTTGATGCACACATTCATGATCATCACCAAAGTGGAAAAAAGAAAAAAAAAATTAACACAAGCATGTGGAATCTTAAGGAAGAAATGTGATTTTGATGATTCCAATAACAAACCAAGCAAAAGATCCACAACTTGAAGGTTTGAGGGACCAACGTGAGGGCGATGGAAGGATTGTGGATCTTGAAAACGTGCACACAAGGGACAGCGAACAGGCTGGCGAGGTTGCGTGGATGAGCAAGACCTCAAGCCTGACTGAAGTGAGGAATGGAGGCTAGGCTGAGGTGAGCTCACCTCAGGGGAGGCTCAGACGTGAATCTGGCCCAGGCGAGGGCTCGACCCTGGCCTCAACAAGCACACCTTATGGCTCGAGCATGAGGCTGGCTCAAGCGAGGACTCACCTCAGGCTATGAGCCTGAGGCAAGCCCGGCTCAGGCGAAGCCTCACCTCAGGCCATGAGCTTGAGGCAAGGCAAGCTCAGACGAGGTTCGCCGCCGATAGCCCGGGCTCAACCTCATCGGCCATCGCCGGGGCGTACAGCGTGAAGAAGAAGAAGAAGAAGAAGAAGAAGAAGAAGAAGAAGAAGAAGATGCAAGTGATTACCTGCGCGTCGCCGGGCGGTGGCGGGAGATTGACGGCGAGCGGCGGCTGGCGAGCGGTGGACGGGGAGCGGCGGCGGCCGGACGGTGGCGAGAGCCGACGGGCGGCGGGAGGGAGAGGGCGGCGAGCGGGAGCAATACAGCGAAACAGGAAAAAGAGAAAGAGGGATGGGATTAGGGATTTACGCGACATTTAGCAACGGCTTAGCGACGGAAACATTCCGTCGCTAAGCCGTCGCTAAATTAAAATACCAAAATACAAAAAAAACGACGGAATATATTTTGTCGCTACGCCGTCGCTAATTAGCGACGGATTAGCGACGACAGAATTCCCTCTCTAAATCCATCGCTAAAATGGTGTTCTTGTAATAAAAAGTAGCGACAAAAAACTGCAGTCGCTAATCCGTCGCTAAGTAGCGACAGATTAGCGATAAAAGTTGATTCCTCGCTAATCCGTCGCGAATTAGCGACAGATTCTATCTCTAGCTAATCTGTCGCTAATTAGCGACGGAAAAAATCCGTCGCAAATTTCCGTCGCTAATTAACAATTTTCTTGTAGTGAAAGTCAGATGGGTTTGGATCTAGGACAGTCAAATTTGCAAATTTGGCTTCCTGAATCCAACCCGTTTGCAACCCTAGTGCAGTGTGTGGTTTCTTTGAGTTATAAATAACAAAAAAAGAATATAAAAATAACAACAGTAGTAGTAATAACAACAACAACAACAATTACGATATAAAAAAATATCCATGATACATGCACCAAAATGCATGCGCCCACCATCACTTTTTTTTTTATTCTTTTCTTCTTCTTATAATATACAAAAGCTGCAAAATTGGTTTTCATGAAAATGGAAGGAATATATATGGCCTGTCCAAACCTTGTCCAACCTACCACAACAACAATCTTGGGCTTTAGCGATGGGCTTTTCCGTCGCTACAGGTGCAAAGTTGGTCACTAAAGACCTGAAGAGTCGTCACTGCATCACTACAGGCATCGTCGCTAATAGTTTTGGTGACGGAAAAGTCCGTTGCATTATAGATACTAGTGACGGTTTAGTTCGTTGTGACTACTAGAACTAAGTCCTATAGTGACAGACAACGCCATCTCTATAAGCAGCAAACCTGAGCTGTAGCAACGGCTTTAGCTGACGCTATAACCCTTTTGGTGACAAAAAATTTATTATTGGATTTTAAAATATATTAATATATATTAGCTTTAATTTTATGTCGATATAGTACATTAAATAAATGTATATATTTATCTTTACATAAGTAAATAATCATTTATTTATATAGTATTATAAATATGTTAGTATATGTAAATAAAATAGATATTGAATTACTAAATATGTTTATATATTAATAATTTTTTGGGGGTATATACATAGTGTACAGATATGTAATGTATTAATACATATGTGCTTTAATTTTATGTTGATATACTACTTTATGTGTGTGTGTGCATCTATGATACCAGAAGGTGAGGATGCAGGTGATAACGCTAGTGTTAGAAGCACGAGGAGGTATGTAGTGGGTGTTGGAGGAGGCAGATGAGCTTCGGGTGAGGACGCTGAAGGAAATTGTAGGAATTCTGAATCACTCATCTGTGGACTTCTTTTTTTTTTAGAGAGAGAAATATAATTTATTAAAGTAACGGAAATAGTTCAGCATAATACTGCTGCAGCACTCGCTCCAACAGGAAGACAACAAACAAACAGACCTATTATCATAAGAGATACATCCAAACACATTACAACCAGTTCTTGCATAACCTTGGACAACCGACGTATCCTGAACAAAGGCTAGCTGACATCATTAAACCTTGATGCCGCCCAGCCGATACGTTGTATCCCAACCCAGTTCAAATTCGAACCTGGCCACTTGAGCTGCAGACGTTCCAGCAGCAGACTGTGAACCAGAGCCGTACCTGTGTTTTATGGGGCCTGAGGCGGAGGGAAAAAATGGGCCCCCTATTAATGGTAGAAGTTGAGGGGCAGCGCCTCCAATTTTTTTTTAAAGAATCAAAATAACAATAAAATTTGCATTCACATTAAATAAATATAATATTCCAAATATTTATATTATATTAAATAAAAATATATAAAATATTTATATAAACTACCTAAACAATACTCATTGGCCTTAAAAATGGGCCCCTAATTTTTTTTGGGGGCTAGGGGCCCTGAGGCTCAAGCCTCATTGTCCGGCTCTGCCGTGAACCACCTGCAACAATGAGAACAAGGAGTGCTTGTCAATGAAAATCTTATTATTCTTTTAGAGCCACACACACCTTCACAAAAACAGCCACTAAGAACCCCAGCTCCCTATTTCCCACTCAATCAGAAGACACTTCAATCTATGGACTTGGGAACATTATATATATATATATATATATATATATATATATATATATATATATATATATATATATATATATATATATATATATATATATATGTGGGTCCGTGCTAAACTAATTTGGTGCTAAACCACTTGCTAAATGGGTTTCTCGGGCTTCTCTGGTGCTTTTTATTAGATTCTGACCCCATAAATGTGTTGGGCATAGTCGATTTACTAAGAATCCACACCTGAATCATGTATTTTTGATGAAAAAATGATATTTGGAGCCTGGAAATTTTATAAAGATTTTGAACCATTGATTGTTTGAACTTTATAAAAATATACCCATGTGTTGGAATCAAACTTTTCAAAAACTGATCCCTATAAAATCAAGTATATAGATCACATCTGTACGGTCAGAATTTAAAAATAAAATAAAAAAATCCTGAAAAACTTATTTAGCACGCGGTTTAGCACCAAATTGGTTTAGCACCATCCACCACTATATATATATTACCTACTGTTTTTTTTTTAATTATCAAGCGGGGAGATTAAGGCTTGGACCATGGTGTTCCATACCTCAATTTAGCAACCGTTCTTTTAGTGGGAGATGGCATGCTTGCTCCAGATCATCAAAAAATCTGATTGCCAACTGCAATAATCTTTGTGATGTTTTAAGTGGATCCAGTATCAGAGACATAACCGGATATGAGATCTCGAGTTACACAGTTAATCCGCTCTTGAAAAGTCGGATGTGATGTTATGTCAAGCATAACCGGCTTGCATCTGTACCTGTTGGATTGCCCGAAGTATTAAAGATAAATGAGGTTATGGTCAAACAACATATCCATTTATAGCACCCTTCTATATATAAGACGCTTGATAGAACACAATTTTGATAAATATTATACCACCACAAGAATTAGAGAAATAATAAAGAAAGACAGTATAAGAAATTAAACTTACCCAGATCACATACAGACAGCAAAACATCAACAAATAAGTTTCCTGGAATTAATATTGGAAAGGATCCAAGACTCCTGCGGTAAAAAGTGTACCCAAGAAACATGCATAACAAAAACAAAATGTTATTAGTGTGCAGTAAAACCTGTTAGTGTAGATCCAGATCCTGGATAAACAGGTCTCACTGTCCCATGAACAATACTCTGAAAGTTGGAAATTTACCAAACCCAGAGTCCCTCCACGATCACCTTCAGAGAAAGTCTTTTATCTGCATCAATGAAAGCAGAACTTAAAGGAAATTCAAAATAAAAAGTCTCCTCTAGGCAATCAGAGCCACACGTCTGTCCTGACTCCTCTCATAGAAGGCAACACGTTTTCCATTATGGATATACCTAATCAGGAAAGCCTTGGTTAAAGGCTCATCCAAAACATGTAACCCTGTATATAATTTCACTGAAACGAAAGACCTCACTGAGTGAGAGATTATGAGGTCTATCGTGGACGTAGGATCATATTGATCTGAACCACGTAAAATTGTGTGTTCCTCTTTGTGTTCTGTGTGTAATCGTGTGGGTGTGTGCGCGTTTAAAACCATATTTCACTAGCTAGTGAGGCTCAGATATTTGAAGTATGTACAAAATAATAGCATACACAGAATTTTATCAACATCCAATTCAAGTTCAATATAACAAAAGAACCAGGGTTGACAGGCTGCCTTCTTTCATTTTCTCTTAGAGGAAAAATGTCGACCTCCCTGAACATTTCCCTTAAAAAAAGAGCTATTGCTTCCAATCTCCATTTTTGCAACTATGATATGAGAAGTTTCAAACCCTACATGAAAATATTAACAAGTTATCAAATTACGATAATTAACCCTACAAGGCTGCTATAGTGGTTGCAATGTGTGTGCGAGTGAATGCAGACAACACACACGAGGTAGGTAAAAAACAGGAATCACACTACAACAAAGCAGTAGATTAGCGACGACCACATTCCGTCGCTAATCCGTCGCTAACATGGTTAGCGACGGATTAGCGACAACGAGGCGACAGTATGCTTACGTCGCGAATATTTCGACGCTAACTGGCGACGGAATTATTCCGTCGCCAGGTCCGTCGCTAATTGCGACGGAATAACGAGCGCTATATTCCGTCGCCAATCCGTCGGTACTAAACGACGACCACGGCTTGGCGACGGATTTACTTCCGTCGCTATGCCGTCGCTAGATTAATATAAATAGCGACAGATGGTTCCGTCGCTAATCCGTCGCAAACACGAAAAAAAAATTATTTGAAAATTAAATACCGAGCAATTTCTATTTCCTGTACAATTTATATTTCCTGTAAATAAAAAACAAACCACACAAAAAATTTCATATAACAAGAATCTACAATAATTAATCGTTCCACCTTAAAATTAAGAAGTTTAATTATTTACAATTCAACAATTATAATTAGGAAACATAAAAAAAATAGAACTTCTTCAACACAGTCCTCTAATCATCGCCAAGATTTTGTGCGTCTTCTTGTTCATTGTCTTTATCTGTCCCTTCAGCTCCACTACGCTGATTATCGCTAGCAGCCTACACAAGAAAAGAACAGTCAGTATTGATAAACAAAATATAATGAAATAAATTACACACTATATGTGATTCTATCATGTGTTCATGTGTGATCTAAGGCAATAAAAAAACTCTATATGTGATTCTATCATGCTCATATGTGCTCTAAGGCAAACAAAAAGTTATATATATATGTGATTCTATCATGCTCATATGTGTGCTAAGGCAGTCAAAAAATTGAATATGTGATTATAGCATGTTCATATGTGTTCTAAGGCATCTAGAAAAACTCTATATGTGATTCTACCAAGCTCAGATGTGCTTTAAGGCAGGCAAAAAACTATATATGTGATTCGATCATGCTCGTATGTGTGCGAAGGCAGTAAAAAAATTGAATATGTGAATATAGCATGCTCATATGTGCTCTAAGGCAGGCAAAGCAAAAAATTTTATATGTGATTCTATCATAAATGATATATAGCATGTTCATATGTGTTCTAAGGCAGTAAAAAAACTCTATATGTTATTATAGCATGCTCATATGTGTGCTAAGGCAGTCAAAAAACCGAATATGTGATTATAATATGCTCATATGTGTTCTTAGGCAGTCAAAAAACTGAATATGTGATTATAGCATGCTCATATGTGTTCTAATGCAGTCAAAAAAACTTTATATGTGATTCTATCATGCTCATATGTGTTCTTAGGCTGGCAAAAAAACTTTATATGTGATTATAGCATGCTCATATGTGCTCTAATGCAATAAAAAAACTCTATATGTTATTATAGCATGCTTATATGTGCTCTAAGGCAGTCAAAAAACTGAATATGTGATTATAACATGCTCATATGTGTTCTTAGGCAGTCAAAAAACTGAATATGTGATTATAGCATGCTCATATGTGTTCTAATGCAGTCAAAAAAACTTTATATGTGATTATAGCATGCTCATATGTGCTCTAAGGCAGGCAAAAAGTTATATATATATATATATATATATATATATATATATATATATATATATATATATATATATATATATATGTGTGATTCTATCATGCTCATATGTGTGCTAAGGCAGTCAAAAAATTGAATATGTGATTATAGCATGTTCATATGTGTTCTAAGGCATCTAGAAAAACTCTATATGTGATTCTACCATGCTCAGATGTGCTTTAAGGCAGGCAAAAAACTATATATGTGATTCGATCATGCTCGTATGTGTGTTAAGGCAGTCAAAAAATTGAATATGTGATTATAGCATGTTCATATGTGTTCTAAGGCATCTAGAAAAACTCTATATGTAATTCTACCATGCTCATATGTGCTTTAAGGCAGGCAAAAAACTATATATGTGATTCGATCATGCTCGTATGTGTGCTAAGGCAGTCAAAAAATTGAATATGTGATTATAGCATGCTCATATGTGCTCTAAGGCAGGCAAAGCAAAAAAAATTATATGTGATTCTATCATAAATGACATATAGCATGTTCATATGTGTTCTAAGGCAGTAAAAAAACTCTATATGTTATTATAGCATGCTCATATGTGTGCTAAGACAGTCAAAAAAACTGAATATGTGATTATAATATGCTCATATGTGTTCTTAGGCAGTCAAAAAACTATATATGTGATTCTAGCATGCTCATATGTGTTCTAATGCAGTAAAAAAAACTTTATATGTGATTCTATCATGCTCATATGTGTTCTTAGGCAGGCAAAAAAACTTTATATGTGATTATAGCATGCTCATATGTACTCTAATGCAATAAAAAAACTCTATATGTTATTATAGCATGCTCATATGTGCTCTAAGGCAGTCAAAAAACTGAATATGTGATTATAACATGCTCATATGTGTTCTTAGGCTGGCAAAAAGTTATATATGTGATTCGATTATGCTCATATGTGTTCTAAGGTAGACAAAAAACTGAATATGTGATTATACCTGAGAGGGACCTGGAATCGAAGATCCCCTATCCTGAACAGCGGCCTTGATCTCATTTCGGAGAAAGGGGGCGACGGTGTATTGGAAGTAGTTATTCAGTGATTCATTAATGATCTCGCGTACATCATCACCGGAAAGAATAGTCGGTTGCTTGGAGCTTATGTCGGCGCAAGAAGTCGGTGAGCCATAACTGGAAGAACCAATAACTGGTGAAGTGTTCATATTACTCCCAAACCCGAACACACGACCTTTTTTGGGTTCACCTGCTGCAGTCACCCATGCTGTAGGATCTAATGATGAATGCTGAGTAGCGTCATCGCCATATCGCTCTACCATCTGTTGCTCATATGCCTCCTATAAAATAATGTTTAAAATATTCATTAATAATTAATGATAACATTATGATAACTTGCATATATATTGCAATGATTATTAATAGAATTAATACATACCGTTGTCATTCTTGCCTTCTCTGATACGAAGACTCCCGTGGTCTTCCGTTTATGTATTTCTACAAACACATCTTTATATGGTACACTGTCTCTTTTTTCTGCTTCCTACGAAGTTAAATGACAAAAGATTTAGTACACAAGTTTGCAACAATACCTATAAAATTAATATTATATATTGATGAGTTACCATTTTCTTTAAGTGGCTCCCAAATATCTTAGATCCACCTGTGTGTAGATGGGCTTCGGGCATCTTCGATCGATTTTGTGAAGCCTTCGCAGAGCGATTTCTAAATGCATCTCCCACCCACTTATCGCACATTTCATCCCAGTAATCTCTCCTGATAGTAATAGGACCATGACCCTTCCACAGTAATGGATCATCTACTACACCAGATGTTTTTTTTGCTGCAGTCTTCATAGTGTGCAGCATGTCTGCAAATCGATTGGCAGCCACCTTCTGCCACACCTTCCTTGCATCATTTTCTTCCACCGTAGTTGCGAAGCGATTCGAAGCCTACAAATATTTTCAGTCATTCTGTAGACATTGCTTAAATAAATTAACTATGAGGAACAACTGTATACCATGAATGAGGACCACAATCTGTCTAACACCTCCTTTGGGTACTCTTTCCATTGAGCAACTAGTCCTGGTAGATGTTGAAGAAGTGAATTCCTAATCTCCCGTACTACTTGTGGCTCAAACCTCGTGCTGCACATGAATTGTTACACAGTAAATATCAATATAAAATATTTAAAAGATATGCAATAATTGAAAACAAAATACTTACGGTCGATTATCGATATACACTATTCGAATGAGTCTTCTTGTGCCAGCCTGAGAAGACTCTGTTTCCTGTGTTGGCTGTTGACTTGTGTGATCAACTGGTGTAGGTGGGTCGTGTACAGGCGCAACATCATCTGTAAAAAAAAACATTAGAAATTCTCAGAATGCACATTTGAACTAATCAAGCATCCAATTAGTTATATGATATACCTATCACAGGAGCCCGTGAAGATGAAGGCTGAGCCTGGCTACTACTGGATGAGCGACCACTATAACTTCCACGAACCATATTCTAACAAATAACATATGTCATACAATACATTCAAATAATTCACATCAAGTATTACAATGCATTCAAGTCATTCACATCAATCATTGCAATGCATTCAAATAATTCAAATCATTCACATCAAGTATTGCACTAATTCAAATCATTCACATCAAGTATTGCACTAATTCAAATCATTCGTTGCATAAATTATAATACATTCAGATAATTGAAATCATTCACATCAAGTATTGCAATGCATTCGAATCATTCGTATCAAGTATTACAATACATTCAAATAAAATTTTTAATCATTCACACCAAGTATTGCAATACAACTCACATCAAGTATTACAATGCATTTAAATAGAGGTTTGTAGTATAAGATTTTGCTCACTAGCTTGAGAATTCTTCCTCGTCACTAGTTTGACTTTCTTCTTCTTCTTCTTCTTCTTCTTCTTCTTCATTGTTTGCCCATCCACTTGGTACATCATTTGGATCACATTCCTCTATGAATGTTTCATCGGCCAATGGAGATATGACATGCATATCATGCGCAACATCGTGACCATAAGCGAAGTCATAGACATCATCTGATTGATAGATATCACTATCTTCAGCTAACTCATCTTCCTGTAACTCATCATACTCGGGGTATAGTTTGGATTTCACCTTGCAAACTGCCCACCATTCATTTCTATCTGACTTTTTTATACTCGGATATGAAGTATAATAAACTTGTTGAGCTTGCGAGGCTAATATGAATGGTTCATATGTTCCAAACCTGGATTTATGATTCACCTCCACAATGCCTGAAGCTTTGTCGAGTCTTGTTGCAGTTGGATCAAACCAATGACACTTGAATATCGTAACCCTGTTATTCATGCCTAAGTAGGTCAACTCCATTATTTCCTCTATAACACCGTAGTAATCATGTTCATTTTCACCGTAGCTGCTACCCTTGACACACACGCCACTATTTATCGTTGATTTGTTTATACCGTAGTCTTTTGTATGGAATCGATAACCATTTACGATATACCCGTTGTAGCATTGCACAACTTTGGTCGGACCATTTTCTAAATCACATATTCCTTGATCTTTAACATCACCATGGCGAACCTACGCACAGACATAAACAATTATTGTGATCACGATCAATTAAGTAACTTAGTGTTGTTTATAAGTACAAAATTTATGTTAGCTTCTTTACCAACTATTTCAACCACTCCACAAACTTAGTTTCACGTTCTTTTTGTACTTCTGCATCAGTGAGATGTGAAACTTCGCTTTGCAACTCCAGATCAAATCGTCTGCAAACCACAAATACTTATATTACCGAGCCATGTATCCACATATAGAACATAAAAGGATTTATAATTGAGTTGCATATACATATACTTACTCGATGTATGGGTCAATCGCTGAGCAATATAGATGTGTGCTGCATCTTGCTCTCGATCTGTCAATAGCCTTGATCGGCAACTACCAAATGCATGCCCAAGTGGTTGAAATATCGACAGCTTGTCAGCTACAGTTAGTTGTTCTCCATCATCGTTACGGGGTGGGCATGTGTAACGTGTTGGAATATGAGGTTCGAAGTACATAGATGAGAAATTTGAAATCTCTTCTAAAGTGTACGCCTCACAAATAGAGCCTTCTACTCTTGCTTTATTACGAACCTTTTTTTTTAGGTCGAATATGCATCTGACAAGAATATATATTTCAAATTTTAAATATTTGTCATTAAAGAGACAAATATAAAAAAACATATACCTTTCAAATGGGTACATCCATCGATATTGCACAGGGCCACCAACCCTTAGTTCATATGGCAGATGTATGATCAAATGTTCCATAACATCGAAAAATGCTGGCGGAAATATCTTTTCTAACAGACAAACAGTGGTGATGACAGAGTCCTCGAGATTCTTTACATCTGATACAACGACCTCCGATGTGCACAATGTTCTGAAAAATCCGCTCAACTCAGACAATACCCCCCATATAGGTTTGTCTAACATATCATGGAATGCTAGGGGTATCAATCGTTGTATAAGATATGACAATCATGGCTCTTCAACCCATATAACTGTCCATCGTCAATCTTCACAGCCCGAGCAATGTTAGAGACATATCCATCTGGAAATCTCTGTTGTCTCAACCATTGACATACATGTTTTATTTGATCAGGTCCGAGCACGTACTTCGCCTTTGGTTTCAGTACTTTGCCATTATACTCTTTGAGTTCCAATTCTGGTCTTTTACATATTATTTTTAAATCCATACTGGCCTTCGGATTATCCTTCGTTTTTCCTTTAATATTCATTACTGTATTGAACACATTATTAAACACATTTTTCTCTACATGCATCACATCCAAATTATGTCGTATCAATAGGGTCGGCCAATATGGTAGTTCCCAAAAAATAGATTTTTTCGTCCAATTATGATCATTCCCAAATCCACGGAAGGGTGTAGGACTGCGGGCATCTGTTAATACATCTGGAAAGTATCGCAATCTTCTTAGAATCTCTATGCCGGACAATCTTGAGGATGGACCTTCCGTTTCAGTTGTGCCTGCTTTAAATGCATTCTTTTGACGTCGGAACGGATGATCGCTGTGTAGAAATCAACGATGGCACTCAAACCAGCAATGCTTCCTTCCATGCCTCAATCTAAAAGCTTTGGAATCTTCCATGCAGTACGGATAAGCCAACTTCCCATGTGTGCTCCAACCAGATAACATACCATATGCAGGGAAGTCACTGATTATCCATAGAACATCGGCCTTCATGTTGAAATTTTGTTTTTTGTGGGCATCATACGTGGTAACACCGTCATCCCACAGTACTTTTAATTCATCAATCAATAGCCTTAGATATACATCAAGATTTTGGCCAGATGAGGTCGGACCAGGGATCAACAAAGACAAGAAAAGATTTGGACGTTTCATACACAAGCTTGGTGGAAGGTTGTATGGAGTTACAAATACTGGCCAGCATGAGTATGGAGTTGATCTACCCCCAAATGGATTAAATCCATTTGTACATAGACCGAGTCTAACATTTCGCACTTCTATTGCGAAGTTCTGATGAGTACGATCAAAGTGCTTCCAAGCTTCAGCGTCAACAGGATGCGTGATCTTGTTTTCATCGTGTCGAACTTTATTTGCATGCCATCTCATGTGTTTAGCTGTCCTTGAAGACATATACAATCGCTGCAATCTAGGAGTGATAGGAAAGTAGCGGAGCGACTTGTATGAAACTGCCTTTGATCTCGTGCTACCATTGCCTCTTGTCTTTGGCTTGAACCGAGGATGCCCACATGACGGGCATGATATGCCGTTTTCCTGCTCCTTGAAATACAACATGCAGTGATTTGGACAAACATCAATCTTTTTGTAACCCATACCTAGAGCGTTGACCCTAACTTTCGCACGATAGAAATTTTGTGGCAATTTCTCATCTTTAGGCAACATACTCTTAACAATCATGCACAAACGGTCAAAACATGATTGACTCAAATTATACTCGGACTTCAAATTCATTAGTTGTAGAACTGCAGACAAGATAGTGTGACTCTCACAACCATTCCAAAGTGGCTCATCAGCATCTCTAAGTAAATCATAAAATCTACTAGCTGCATCGTTTGGTGATTCTTCATCTATGGCAGTTCTTACATCACTAGAACTCATAGCAGAACCCAGTTCTGTTCCTGCGGCATCAAATATCAAATTCGTATATGGATTATTGTGCACCACATTCACCCGTGCATCAAAATCGTTTCTAAATTCTTCTCCATGAAACGTCCAGTTCTGATAATCACTCACAAAACCCTTCCTGTATAGGTGATGTCTAACGCCATGAGGTTCTACAAATCGATTATTCTTACAAATCTTGCAGGGACACCTAATCCGACCTGTGGGATCTACTGTACTGACACTTGCCGTTGCAAATTCAATAAAACTGTCAACATCATCCATATATTCATGCGATAACTCATTATCCACTATCCTACGGTACATCCATTCACGGTTTGCAGTCATTCTGTCGTATGATGTTACGAATAGTATCCTAACGAATTAAAAAAAAACAATCAGAATGCTACGATGAAGAAAATATCAAATTTATCATGCAATATACTATGTCAAACAATAACAAGAATTTTGATGCATGCATTGATAACTTAATATTTTCATGTGCAAACTATTAATGACACGATACAATCATTTGAAGCATGCTTTTATTATAAAATTTCACATGGAAGTCAAAATCAAATTGAAAGTAACTACATGCAAGCATGGATACAATTACATCAAACATTGCAATACATCATAATCATTCATATCAAACAAATGGAAAACATATACCTGCAGCAAACACACTTCAATATCTCACTAACTACTACCATGCTTAGCATGGACTCCGTACTCCAAAAATAAGAACACTTCCATATTCCTACATTAAAATCATGCTCAGCATGATCTCCGAACTCCAACAAAGCAACCCTAAATATCAACAACTAAGTGAGTGTGTGAACAATAAAGTGTTACATCTAATAAATTAAATAACATGTGATACGCTTGCATCACTTACTCACTACGGGTATTTACCCGATTTGCATTGTTTTTGTCATTTACTTACCACAGGTGGCTGAGCACGAGTTGGTTCCGTTGAAAAATCTGCACAAAAAAATGCAGTTTTAAAAAAAACTCGCCACAAAAAAAAGGCAGTTGTTCCGGCAAGGGGTCAACTCCCCTGCTGTTCCGATAGAGGGTCGACCCCCTTACGGAACATAGGTGGTTAACTGACCCCCAGCCTTTCCGCCAGTGAGTCGACCCCCTGCCGGGGTCGACCTGCCGGAAAGGCAGGGGGGTCGACCCCCTGCCGGAAACGCAAGGGGTTAACCCCCTGCTTGTTCTGTCATGGGGTTAACCCCCTTCCTGTTCCGGCATGGGGTTAACCCCCTGCCGGAAAGGCAGGGGGTCGACCCCCCATGCCAAAAACGCAAGGGTTAAACCCCTGCGTTTCCGGCACGGAAGAGGGTTAAACCCCCTGCCTTTATGGCAGGGGGTTTAACCCCTGCTGGAAACGCAGGGGTTAGACCACCTGCGTTTCAGGCAGGGGGTCGACCCCCCCTGCCGAAAACGCAGGGGGTTAAACCCCCTGCCGTAAAGGCAGGGGGTTAAACCCCTTGCCGTAAAGGCATGGGGGGTCGACCCCCTCCCGTGCCGTCATCCCTTTACGGCAACGGCACGGCAGGGGGTCGACCCCCCATGCCGGAAAGGCAGGGGGTTTATCCCCTTCTTGAAACGCGTAGGGCGGGCGAACCTGTCTCCGGCGATGCGACGGTCGGTCAGCGGGGCGACGGCTCGGGCGAAACGCGGGGCAGCAGCCGACGGGGCGGCGGGCGGCGGCGGAAGGCGTTGGGCTGCGTAGGGAGGGCGGGAGAGAGGAAACAGGAAAAGAGGGAAAAGGGTTCTGATCAGATTTACGCGAAAATTAGCGACGGATTGGCGACGGACTTATTCTGTCGCTAAGCCGACGCAAATATATACAACTCCTTAGCGACAGAATATGTTTGTCGCTCACGGCGTCGCTAAGTAGCGACGGAAAAATACCGTCGCCCCATCCGTCGCTAACCGCAGCATGTTGTTGCGACAAAACTGGTCCGTCGCTACTTAGCGACGGCTTAGCGACAGACCATTTTCCATCGCTACATCTGCGAATATCACGAAACGTAGCGACGGATTAGTGACGGTCGCTAAGCCGTCGCTAATTGGCGACGGAAAAATGCCGTCGCTACTATCCGTCGCTAATTAGCAATTTTCTTGTAGTGTCAGTTCCCGAATAATAAAGCAATAACAGATGTTCGACAACTACGCCACAGGAACTTACCGAGCAGTTTTAGAATATGCAATAGCCGGCCCTGCAATTGTTGCTGAAAAATCAATGGCATCACAAAAAGATGCAGCAGCATGAAGAAGAGCATTTGGATGTCCGTTTCAATGCCATGCTTGAATCAATTGAGTATTGGCACAAAGATCAGACATCATGATTTCAAAAACACCTGACTTTTTAAACAGCAAGCAGCAACCTATAGATGGAGCATTTAGGGTCAGGAATAATATTCTAAATCTAAACACTGCACCTGATTTGAAATTTCTGAAAATGAACCAAGAAATCACAAAATTCATCAACCATTCATCTTTTTTTTCAAGGAAAAATAAGATTTCAGTTCAATTTATAAAGGAAGGATTACAACTTGTAGTCACGAGATTTCACCAAAAAAAATCAGAACTGTATGAAAGGAACGTTCAAATCTGTCCATTTGAATTTATACCAAATAAGTAGTTCACAAAGTGCCGCTTTTGCAATTTGAACGTGGTGTAGACTGTCTCCCATGTGTATCCTCGGATTCCGCTGCAGCCATATGAGGCATCAAAGAATAAGGACAAAGCAATGCCAAGCTAAAATAAACTTAGTTCCCCACATTTGAAGATGTGAGGCGATGAGAACATTCCTAAGATTACTTAGAGCATTCCAATGTTGGGCGGCAGATTGCCATACTAAATTGAAGCAGTTTCTCACAAAATCACATTCCTAGAAGACGTGCAAAGCCAATTCCTCCTTGCTTTTACATAGTAGACACATGCTCGTGGATGTAGATGCCTCTAGATTTGAGTACTTGGTGGGTGAGAAGCCTGTTGTGAAGAATCAATCAAGCATTGAAATGTGCTGTCCCATAATGCGTGTAATTAAAGGCATCCAAAGCATCGTGGAGGAACCCAATAATCGATAATATGAGGCTGTCGTAAAATCTCCATTGGGTGAGCGCTTTCATTGTAAAGCATCAAGAGAGGCATTTGACCTTGAAATGGACAAATCCTTCGTAAGGTACATCCATTCATCAAACATAATGGGCAATGAATTGCTATGAAGTTGTATTTTCCATCCAAATTGTGAGTTCCAAAACGAAGAAACGGGATCTTCGTTATCCCGGGCTGCCCAATAAAGCACGAGATAGAGATCTTTCAAGCAATCGTCTTTACACCACACATTTTTTCAAAATCGAGTATTGGTCCCATTCCCAAGTGACACATAGATTGCACTTGCAAATTCGAGGATGATTTTTAGCAACCCTTTCCATATTTCCGAACCGTTAACCCATTTAGAGCCACCACTCAATTTCCACAGCTAGCCATTCAACCCATATTTGCTTTTGATAACACCTGCCAGAGGAGAGAATCATCCAAAGCCACAGCTTTGTTCCATCGTCCAACTACCCGAATACCTAACCCCCCTCCTCTTTAGTGCGATGAGCTCCCAATAAGCCATGTGCATTTTGTCCCTTTTCCGTTTCTCGGGCCAAATAAAGATTTGTGATTTCACATCTTCTTTGGGATATGGAATATTTGAACAAAATGTATGAGGTAACTAGTGAGGACAAGCTTCGCGTGATCCTACCCAACCAAGAGTTCAGTTTAGAGAAAAATGATAAATCTGTCCTACCCTCACCATGGAATGAGACAAAACTTGCCTTGGGGCCATTGATAGAGAGCCAACAAAGCTTAGAAAATATACACACCCATATTGGCAATACTGAAGTCACAAGCTTTGCCAAATATAAGAATGTCATCGGCAAAAAGAATGTGAGAAAAGCCGTGGAAGCTCGACAGAAATAAGCCATCCGCAACGGCAGAGTCGATCATGGAGATGAGGGCCTCCATCGCAATAAGAAAAGGAGCGAAAAGGGGTCGCCTTGATGCAAGCCACAAGATAAACTAAAGAAAGCTCCTTCACCGACTGACACCATCCTTCTCCAAAATTTATGTTTTTCAAGCACGCAGGGAGGAAGTCCCATCTAGCCATGGCAAACACCTTAGAGAGATCGATATTTAACAAGAAAGCCTTGGCTCACGATGAGTGAATAGAGTGCACGAGTGCAAAACCTTCGTAAAGTTTTCTTTTCGAGATAAAGGCATATTAATTCACTGAAATGAGCTTATGTAGGACAAGTTGGAGGCCTGACTGACGCACTTTTGAGATAATTTTGTAAACAGTGTTACTAAACGCAATAGGTCTTAAGTCGTCGATGCTACTAACCATTCATCAGTTTTGCTGCCTCTAGGATCTACATCAACTTCTCCATATTGACAATTCACTATGCAAAATACACCAATCAAGCACAAATTGGCAAACTCACAATTGCAGTGAAGAGCATTTGGCATCAAATTGGCAACATATCGGTGCCATGGATGACATTGTCAATAGAATTTAGAGTGAGTGTATGTCATAATAAAAAAACAAAACTAAATTTGTTCTCTTTCTCAGAAGACTAATGGTGAGTAACAAATATGTTTTGTCAATCACAAGGATAATGAGATCAAGTTTTCAATGGCCAACAATTTACTACCTTGTAAAAATTATCACGTAACAAGCTGAGTTGTAAAGTCACTGGTTCCATGTTAATTTCACTCACCTAATAGAAACCCCACCCTTTTAACTCTTCACAACCATCATATGGATTTGCTTAAAAAGAAAAAAATATATGAAAATATTTAACAATAAATCTGTTAATAATATATATTATGTTCAATTATTTTATATATATAGGGGATTTTCCTTGATTAACAATTGACGCACTCTACCATTGAGCTATTGAGAAACTTAATATGTATATATGTATGTATTTATTTATTTGTATTTTTCATATTGAAAACTCCTTAAGAAAAAAAAAATGGTAAGAGATAACTACTCCTGACCAAACAAAGATTGCATCATATTAAAAGAAAAATGATTCTAGTCAGAAAATTACAGCATTACACAATGGCAACTAAAATTCATGAAAAACCAGTAGCTTGAACTTACATTTGTTTCTTCTTCAGAGCATCCACAAGAAAGAAAGGGGAACTCAAGACTTCTTCAGCAGTAAATGATCCCTACTATTTTACTTTGCAAATACCAACATATTATTCATCTATAGTTTTTGAATTCTTAAGGTAACTGTTGTGTTTTATATATTTCGATTTCTTATCCACTGGTTTACATCTGTAGCAAAATTATGTACTCCTATAATAAGCGGGAAAAGTTTGCCTCAATATAAGCTACAAGTTAAAGGAACCCATATACTGGTTCATGCTTATGTTGTGCATTTCATGAATCAATTAAACCATACATTCAATAGTTTGCTTGGCAACCTGGGTGGGCATTAAATGAGCATTTTACCAAGGCACTAATATCAGACAACAGAGAACATATCTCCGGTGAATAATAACGAGTTTAGCAAAAGTAATAAGGCTATTAATTATAGTCAATTCAACAAACAGTTTCTTTTTCATGAAGGACGGAATCCACCCTCGGGATCAGAGACCAAGTTGTGCTGGCTAAGCCTGCCATACTTAGGGAACTTCTTGATGGTGTAAACCTGTGGTGCACTCCATGTCTTCAGCGAATTTTCTAGCTTCGGCTGAGCAAGGGCTTATCCCTTGTTCTTTTGCCCTCACTAATGCAAAGGGTTAGACAATTATAGGAATGGAACCCTGGCCACCCATCTAGAGGAGGCCCTTCCTCTGCACCAAATACCTTGAGCTAGGGGTAGCTGTCCCAACAAGCCCAATTGAATCATTGGGCTGCCGAAAGTCCGACCCAATTATTATTGGGTCAGGCTCGACTTGAGTGTTGAATGGAATGAAAGATATGTAATGAAACGTGCGATTGCTTCCTTTGATTTTCTCAATAAGAAACTCTTTCACCTTTTGATTTTTTTATGAAGCCAGCCAAATACAGACCGAGTCGGGTCAGGCAAAAATGCGTTGAACACTCAAGAGGTATATTTTTTGAACAGGCATATTCCCAGTGACCGTTATTTTTGGCTTTTATATCGTACCATAGAGTACTCATTTATGAGAGCGCGAGAGAGATTCCTTTTACAAGATCGCATTTATGAGAAAGAGAGCATTAAATGGCAAATGTTTTATTTCTTATACAGTCTTCTATACAGATTTTTTAAACAATGAAACGTTATATGAAATAGTCCCATATCGATGGTGCAAGAGAGTTGAAAGGATATTGCTCACTATATAGAGGGAGCCTTCCTCACAAAAACTTTTAAAGTTTTTATTAGTATTATTTTTGCACCCGTAAGGGTCCAATTCGGGCTGGCACTCATGCTCGAGCCCGACTTGTTTCTGTCTGAGTCCTCAAAATGAGTCCCAATCCTAACCGCCGATTCGAGCTGGGTACCTGAGAGCCCGTTTATTACTCGGTGCGGTAGTCCACCCTTAGTTGGGGTTAACAAACATAGTTTCGAAGGGAATGAATAAAACCATTATAGATTCGCCCAGAAGCATGTTAAAAAGTAAAAACGACTATTTACAGAGACATACCCATTTTTTATGATTTAGATTTATAACTAAAATCCTCTAATTCAAAAGCATGCTATATACCTAGTTCTATTTTCATTTATCCCAATGCACACTCGAGGTGTTATCCACCCTTAAACCATTTTTCTCAAAAAGAAAATCCTCGCTTTATAATTATAAGTAAATTTTATGTTATATCATTTTTTACTATTTCACTAGACCTAAGGGGTTTGGCATAGTAGGATGGGGCCTAGATTGTTAGACTGGCAGTCTAGGTTCAAATCTCATGGGCGTCACCTCATGGTGAGAAACCAGAGGAGATGAGAATAGAGAGGAATTGATATTTTTTCTTCAGAATGGGATACAAGCAGTATATATGTACAATTCCTAGATTTTGTATCACTGATTTACAAAACAAGAAAAATAGAAAAGACACTATAATATATGCAACTAACCTCCTAAAATAAAGGTTGCCAAGTGTACACGCATGATAAACCTGGATAACCCTTATCCTTGACGATATTGGATATATTCGACCTTCTTCAGTTTATTATAGTCTCAACACTCTCCCTTAAACTGGAGAGTGGAGATCCAAGACTCCCAGTTTGCTTACCAAGGCTGTAAATTGTTCTTTCCCCAAAGCCTTTGTAAAAAAGATAAGTAACTTGATCTTTTGACTAAACATAAACAATTTTGATGATACCATTGGAGGGCATTTCTCGAACTAATTAGTGGCAACCAATATCGATATGTTTTGTTCTTTTGTGGAATACCGGATTTGCTGTGATATGTATTGCTGCTTGATTGTCATACATTAGATCCACAAGATACGATACTTCAACTTGAAGATTTGTGAAGAGAAACTTCAACCACGTTATTTTGTAGGTGGCATTAGCCATGGAGCGGTATTCTGCTTCTACAGACGAGTGAGAAACCATGCTTTGTTTCTTGGTCTTGCACGATATTGGACTTTTATCCAAAAAAGGGCAGTATCCTATAACAGGTTTTTGAGATTTCAAACACCCAGCCCAATCTAAATCACAATAGGTTTTAACATGCAACTGAAAGAAGGATACCATGACCAAGACACATGTGGCTGAAAGAAGGATACCATAACCAGGGCTCTTCTTTAAATAGTGTATCACTCGCAAAGCTGCCTCTAAATATGATTTCCATGGTGTCTGCATGAATCTACTTAGAATATGAATGACATATATGATGTCAGGGTGGGTGATAGTCAAATATATTAGATGCTCAATCAACCTACCATAAGTAAATGGATCTTGTGGCTCCTCCCCATTGGTAGATACCAGTGACAATTTTTTATCTATGGAAAGTTCAGCAACATTCAGTTTCATTTAAAATATCCATGGAATATTTCCTTTGAGTTAGGTATATTCCTGCTTTGGATCTAGAGTCTTTTATACAAAGAAAATATTTCAATGGGCCTAGATCCTTCATACAAAGATTCTTACTTAGTGTCATCCTTCTCCGCTATTATTAGGTCATTCACATATACCAAAATTGCAACAAAAACATTATTTTTGGAATATGTGAATAGCGACTATTCAACTTTGAATTGAGAAAAGTCATATTAGACCAATGTAGATGAAAATTTTTAAAACTAATTTATGAGAGCTTGTTTGAGACCGTATAAAGATTTGTTAAGCTTATATAGTATATTCTCCCCATATTTAGCAATCCCGAGAGGCATGTCCATGTATACAACTTCATCAAGATCGCCATGTAGGAAGGTATTGTGAATATCCATTTGATGAAGGTTCTATTTTTTTATGGCAGCTATAGCAAGGAGGTATCTTATAACGACCAATTTGACCACAGGAGTGAAAGTTTCATGGTAGTCTAATCTCTCCTATTGAGATTAGCCCTTTGCTTCCAATCTTCCCTTGTATCACTCTATGAACCCATTAGATCAATACTTCACTTTATATATTCATTTACAACCCCACATATTTCAGACCATACGGAAGGAGAGTAATAGACTAAGTGTTCTCTTTCAAAGCTTGTATTTTCATACTCATGACATCATGCTAGCAAGAGTCTTGAATTACCTATTGAAATGATTGGTGTTTATCTATAAAAAAAATGGCTAACAGGAATTTTTGATGAGACAGAAAATTTGTTGAAAGAAATACAGTTGACTAATGAAAATCGTGTACCTCTTGACTCGTTGCTCGAAGTGATGAGTGAGACAGGTTTGGATTGAGTAGTTGTACAATAAAAATCTCTCAACATAACTAAGTGTTTTTTTTTCTCTAACAAACCTTCCAAGATTGTTCTCAATGACTAGTGGTTCAGATGGAGGCGGCTCAATGACATTTTTAGCATTTGCATGGGTAGGTGGCAAGTTAGAGTAATTAGTAGGCTCTGTCTCAGTAGGTGATTCATACATGGGCAAAGGGATTGGCAATACCACATCATTATCATCCTTATCAATCATATGAAATGAAAAAATATCTTCATTAAATGTGCCAATGCAACTAGTAAAACACCTATGAGATTCTAAGTGATATACTCTATATGTTTTTTGTTCAAAAGGATAATCAATGAAAATACACCTCTTAGCTCTTGGATCAAATATAGATTTATTTTGATCTGTGTTAGTGGCATAGCACGTTCATCCAAAAACTGTGAGATGCTTATACGTTGGTTTCAAATTGAACAAAATCTCATACAATGTTTTTCCTCCAAGGTGAGGAGTAAGGTTTGATTTATTAAGTAGGCAACAATTAAAACACAATCCCCCAAAATTTGAACGGTAGATTGTAGATTGGCTTGAAACATTAAAGATTGACCTACTTCCAATAGATGTCTTTGTTTTCGTTCAATTACTTGATTTTGCTGAGGAGTGTACACACAACTAAATTGGTGAAGCACTCCATTATTTTCAAAAAAAGCTTTGAACATCATGAGAGAAAAAATCATATCCATTATCAAACCTAATAGACTTAATCTGACGTTGAAACTAATTTTGTACCATATGATTTTTTTTTAAAGAAGATGCTTGGTCTTGCTTTTGTGATGCATTGAATAAAAAACACATTGAGAAAAATCAGCTGCCATAAAAAGAAAATAATGAGACCCACTTAAAGAACTTTGAGAGTAGGGCCCCCAGTATCAACATTAACTAATTCAAAACCATTATCGATAGTGATTTTGCTAGAACCAAATGACAATCTAGTTTGTTTTGCATGATGACATACATCATAATGACAGAAATCTCCAAAAAATATTTTAGAGTCATATTGTATAAAAGGTTTCATACGAACTGACAAGGGATAACCGAGACGTTGATGCCAAATACTAGAACGGTCCACAGGAAAAATCAAGGAGGCAACAATAAGACATGAGACATCTAGCATGCACAACCCATCTCGCTCTTCACATGCTCCAATCTTTATTTTTGATGTAAGGTCCTGAATAATACACAAGTTAGGAAACAATGTAACCGAACAAATTAATGACTTAGTTAACTGATTATCATAAATGAGATTAAATTTAAATAAAGAATTACACAAAGCATTCTTTAAAGAGTTGTATCTGAAATTTGAATCAAACCTTGATGTGATGAACTACAAATGATCCATTTTGAAGTTTGACATGAGTGTTACAATTTTCAGATTTATAAAAAAAAATATGAGAAAAAATAATGTAATCACTGGCAACTGAGTCAATGATCCAAGATGCATGAGAAGGAGAATGAAAAGATAGACCTACGAAGTTGGCTGATAAATATTTTCATTTGATAAATGCCATGAGTTAGTTGTACTCACTCTGGATGTGCACAACAACCTCATTTGTTCCTCCTTGTACCTTGCTTTCATGGGATGACGTTGTATTGATTGATGAATTAGAGTTTGAATTGTTAGACCTAGCTTTATATAATCGATGTCCTAGTCAATAACCATGTAGCTTATAACATCTTTCTTTAATGTAACCAACAATGCCACAGTGAAAACAAATGAGGCCTCCACGCCTAGGGCCTTTATTACGATTGCTAGAGCCAAATTGAATGGCATTCACCATTGAACCTGGTTGATCATTATGAAAACTGGAATACAAGGCTGATTTGTTAGAGGTTGTTACAAGTATGACTCGAGCTTCTCTACTTCATTCATCTTGAATCAATAGTGAATAAACATTGCAACTGATGGTAGTAGATCCTTACGCGGGATTTGGGCTTTAGCCGAATCATATGAGTCATTCAGACCCAGTAGAAACTGGAAGACCCTTCACTTTTTTGTTGTTTTTTTAGTTGCTTGATTACACCACAAGTGCAGGGGGGCAAGGGACTATACGATGATAATTCATTCAAAAAATCCGTATGATTACAAAAATAAGTAGCAAGTGACATGGTGTCATGACGAGGATGAACAATCGCATATTGGATTTGATATATAAGGAACAACACTTTGTGAAAAATGCTCATGTAAGTTTAACCATACTTCATAAGTGGTTGTAGCAAAGACAACACTATTAGCTAGATCTTGAGAGATTGAATTTAACTGCTATGACAAAATCATATTGTTACGTCTCACTCACTTGGAATAATCCAAAGAATCATTTTTAGGTTTTGAGATGGATCCATCTATGAATCCGATTTTATTTTTAGCACTTAAAGCCATAATCATTGTAAAACATGATTTTTTTATAATTAAAATAAATAAATGATGAATTATTGATGCATTTATGACTATAATTGTGATGCAATGCTACGGTGGACTCGGTACACACCGATCCACGATCCAAGATCCAAACGCACGCGGAAGCTGAAATGATATAGAGTTCAGACAGAACTCTGAAAAACTGATTTTCGGGATCTTTGCGCTCCATTTCGACAAAAAAGATCCAAATGAAAGTTGTGCGTGATTTGCACAGCTTTCCAACGAATCCAAAAATACTAAATTCGGAGCAAAAATGACCGCTCCACGGATTCGACACCGAGACTGCTAAACAAGTCCAACACAAATTATCAAAATTCAGGGATAGACTGTTTGAAGGGAATTTTGGCCCTTCAAATGTTAGATTTTGGACAAACTCACAACTGACGAAATGAAGATCAGATCTAGACCTTTTCAGAACATTAAAGATCGCAATGTTTAGAATTTTCTACAGTCCTCTACGAATTTTTGAATTTCGGAATGGTATGAGTTATTGTTTCAGAAAATAAAATTCAAAGATTCGACAGTAGCAACAAAGATTAATATTTTTGAAACAACTAAGCAGCGATTCAATCAAAACCATAAACATGAAAGTTGTATGTCTAGATTATAGCTTTCTACAGAATCAAAGAAATCGAAATTCCATTCAGAGAATCTCCAGATATTCAGAAAATATCGAACACTATTTCAAAAGTTCTGTAACAGAAATGCAATAATGGACTTCTGTCAGTCCGACACCTTGACAGACAATTTTTTAGATCCAAATGGACGAATCTCAGAAAAGTCTCAACTACAAAGTTGTAGAAAATCTTCTTAGCTTTTCAGAAAGCTAAAGAACACGAAAATCCGCTCAATATTGAGTCCTATACGGATGTTTTATCAGGTACTTCTCTGTTATCTCGTAACAGCGATTTGGTCCTTTTGAAAGAACCCGAGTTCATTCACACACATCAACAACCCGAAATAGCTTAAGATCAAATGAGACAAGTTTTAATATAAAAAAATACTTCTAACATGCCTTCACAACTCTTTCATGGTCTAATACAATTTAGCAATATCAAATCATGAACAATCTCAACAAATGCGAATAAAAATAGCTAAAGAAATAGAACGAAGAACCGATAGAGATATCCGGGCTGAAAACGATAATGTCCGTCGTTGGAAAGCAACCGACGCCACAAGAGAGATACGAACAGTAGGGATGAATGAGCAACCACTCGAACAAACTTAGAACAGCCACCACGAATAATATCTCTTCACAAGAGCACCTTCCACACAAAATTATAGTTTGGTTTTTCTTTCACACCAAGATAGCTTTCTTTCTAGCACCAACCACACCAAAAAACTTGATTTTTCTCACTCTAGAACCAACCACACTACCAATTTCGAAATTGAACAAGACCCCTCACCCCTTGGTCTACCTCCCTAGTTAAGGGCTTAGATTGCTTGGGAAGAGCCACAATAAAGAGACCTTGGCCTTCCCAAGCTTTGCACAAAAAACGAGTGTGCAAGCCTAGATTTTGTCAAATGCTAATAACTCCACCAACAGTCCATTTTTGACTTTGGGCTGGTCAACATGAATTCAAATGAGGTTCAAGATGAACCACACTAAAGTGGTGCCACCTAGGACCCCCCATGAAGACGGATCAAGATCCGGATCCAAATAGGCTGTGAATTGGATCCTGCACCAACACCAAGAGAGAAGCGAATTTGCGAAAAAATAAAAACTACCCTTGGAACCCATACACCCTCTAGTACCACAAAAAGATCCTACAGGGTACCAAAACTATCCAGATCCGTAGAATCCGGCTCCTAAAAAAAAATTACATGAAATAACTATTGATAAAGTAAAATCCAAAAATATGATTCCGTAATAGAATCAAAGCAATAAAAGGATCACGATGAGCATCAACTAACTGGGAGATCCACTAGGACCACGAATGTCCGGCAAGCGTGTGGATCGCCTTGGGTAGCGATGTCCGGAACGGGTCTGGATATTTGGATTGGGATCCAAATCTGCTTCTGTCTCTAGATGCTCTGCATCATCCCCCCCAGGTTGAAAAGGCTTCGTCCTCGAAGTCGACTCCTCGCCTTCAGCATCATCACGGTACCGCTCCAAGTGTTTGACGTTGAACACATTCGAAGTTTTGAATTGAGGCGGCAATTGAACCCTGTAAGCATTAGAATTAATGATGTCAGTAACTGCACAAGGACCAATGCGCTTAGGCGCCAACATACCATGCAACTCAGAAGGTAAACATTCTTTAGTAAGAGTAACCCATACCAGATCTCCAAATTCAAACAATAGCTATTGATGCTTCTTATCATAGCTTGCTTTATACTTACTGATGTTGTCTTGAAGATTCAAATGCACCTGTTCATGAATATCTTGCAACAAAGAAACACGATCTTGAACAGAATTTAAAACAGGACCAACAATAGGAATAGGAGCTAAGTCAACAGGAGAACATGGATTAAAACCATACAAAATAGTAGGGCTAAATCCAGTAGAACGATTCACAGATTTATTGAAAGCAAATTCAGCTTGTGCAATTATTTGAGTCCATGACATAGGTTTATCATTAATTAAAGCTCGCAACAAATTTCCTAAAGACCGATTAACAACTTCAGTTTGACCATCGGTCTGAGGATGATGGACAATGCTAAATTGTAGATTGGTTCCTAACTTTTTCTATAATTGACGCCAAAAATGACCTACAAATTTAACATCTCTATCAGAAGTGATAGTTTTTGAAATGCCATGCAATTTATAGATTTCTTTGAAAAACAAATCCGCAATATGAGATGCATCCATGGTTTTTCTACACTGAATGAAACGAGCCATTTTTGTGTATCGGTCGACGACCACAAAGACAGAATCAAGACCATGAGAGGTCTTAGGTAATCCTAAAACGAAATCCATGGTTATATCTTGCCAAGGTTTTTCAGGAATAGGCAACGACAAATACAACCCAACATTTGTGACATTTCCTTTTGCGATATGACATGTATGACATTTTTTCACGAATCTATTCACTTCCTTTCGCATATGGGGCCAAAAATATGTTGAAGACACTAAATGCATTGTCTTGTCTCGACCAAAATGTCCCTCATTATGTATCTCAGAAATCAAACGTTGCCTCAGGGAACAGTCTGGGATACAAAGTAAATTGCCTTTAAATAAAAACCCATCAGCCAGTGAGAAATTGTCATGAGGATGACTTGTCACTTCATTAATAATTTTTGAGAAATAGCTATCTGACTCATATAATGACGCAAATTCCTCAAAACCCCAAACAGATTATTTCATGGTAGACAGGAGAATGGTTTTCCTACTTAAGGCATCAGCGACAACATTGTCCTTTCCTGCCTTATGTTTCAGAACAAATGTGAACTCTTGCAGATATTCTACCCATTTGGCTCTACGGGCATTCAACTTATGCTGACCATTGATGTATTTGAGAGCCTCATGGTCAGTATGGAGAATAAATTCTCGATGCACCAAATAATGCCTCCAGTGCATTAATGCTCTGACGATAGCATAGAATTCCTTATCATAGGTACTATACTTCAATTTGGCTTCATTCAGTTTCTCACTAAAATAAGCCACAGGTTTACCTTCTTGACTCAACACAGCACCTATACCTACACCAGATGCATCACATGACAACTCGAAAGCAAGATTAAAATTAGGTAATACTAATACCAATGTCGAACAAAGATAGGATTTCAAACGCTCAAATGATTGTTGAGCCTCCGGATTCCATTGAAAGGTCTTACCTTTAATACAATCGGTCAACGGAGCCGCAATACTGCTAAAATGCGGAATGAACCTCCTATAGAAGGAAGCTAACCCATGAAAGCTACGCACGGCAGTAATGGAGTTTGGCACAGGCCAATCTCGAATCGACTCGACTTTTGAAGGGTCAACAAATATACCTGACGTCGAGACCACGTAACCAAGGAATAAAACTTCAGTAGCCCAAAAGACACACTTATCGAGAGATGCATAAAATTGTTCCTTTCTGAGGATATCGAACACTAAACGTAAGTGTTCTAGATGTTCAGGTTTGGTTCGACTATATATGAGAATGTCATCAAAATAAACGACCAGGAATTTACCGATGTAAGGTCGAAAAATTTGATTCATGATTCTCATGAAGGTAGATG
The DNA here is from genome assembly GCF_984573655.1 of Nuphar pumila. NCBI lineage: Eukaryota > Viridiplantae > Streptophyta > Magnoliopsida > Nymphaeales > Nymphaeaceae > Nuphar > Nuphar pumila. The sequence continues at coordinate 84,440,399 of NC_143254.1, read as the reverse complement.
GAGCATTGGATAGACCAAATGGCATTACGAGCCATTCATAGAGACCATCACGAGTTTTAAATGCGGTTTTCCATTCATCACCAGGCCTAACTCACATTTGATGATATCCGCTACGCAAATCTAACTTAGAAAATATCTTTGAACCAGTCAATTGGTCCAACAGATCATCCAATCTCGGAATCGGAAACCTATACTTGATGGTTATCTTATTGATAGCTCGACTATCAATGTACATCCGCCACATTCCATTCTTCTTGGGAACAAGAAGAGCAGAAACCGCACATGGACTAAGACTTTCACGAATGTGACCCTTAGTCAGCAATTCTTCAACCTGTCTACGAAGCTCTTCATACTCCGTAGGACTCATGCGATAATGCAGAGCATGTGGCAATACTGCGCCAGGGTGTAGATCAATATGATGTTGGACTTCCCGCAGAGGGGGTAATCCGTCCGGTAATTCATCGGGAAAGACTTCACAGAATTCCTCTAAAAGGGGTGTGACTCTAGGATCTATGGTGTCAGACTTTGACTCACCACGCGATGAATCAGAATCAACAGAGAACAAGAAGTAACACATGCTAGATTGACTTAGAACCTCTTGGAGCTCGTGTCTAGCAATAAAAGCACTTGAAAGTTTAACTTTTGAAGGAGCAAGTTTGGATGAAGTGGGGTGGGAAATTTGAGTGGAAACTGGAGTACGAGAAGATGAAGCAGATGACAAAGATGAAGACAAAGGTGGTAGATCCTTGGATGGCTTTAAATGGATCTTCCGCCCCTCGAATGTGAACGAGTATGAGTTGGATCGACCATTATGAATAACGGAACGATCATACTGCCATGGTCTTCCGAGTATGATATGACTAGCATCCATGGGAAGCACATCACACCATACTTGATCGAAATAGGTGTTTCCAATCGAAAATTTGACTAAGCATTGCCGGTCGACACGGACATCAACACTCTTTTGGAGCCAAGACATCTGATACGGACAAGGATGAGTCTTACAACTCAAACCTAGCTTAGTCATGGCTTCAACTGAAATGACATTCTCACAGCAACCTGAGTCTATGATGAATCGACACACTTTCCCATTAATGGTGCAAGCGGACTCAAATATGTGAGTTCTTAGCCATCGATCACTCATTTCTTGCCTCGGGGCCAAACAAACTCGCCTCGTGATGAGTGCTTCACCTCGATCAGGTAGCAATATATCCTCTTCCACAAACTCTTCTTCTGGTTCTTCTTCAAAGGATTCAATCTCTGGGTCATAAATGGGATCGAACTCAGGATTGAATTAAACATTCTCTTCTTCATGAATTCCTTCAACGAATAGGGCTTTGCCACTACATTCAGTGGACTTATGATCAGATTTTCCACAAGTATAGCACTTGATGGGAGCGCTCGAACTAGTGGTTCTAATCTGGTTTCCTATTGGACCATTCTGACTCGCAACCCTAGGTGGATTTGAAGCATTGGGGTGACGGTAGGGTAGGACAACTTTTGCACTGGGGACCGTAGGAGCCCGTACTACGGGTCTAGTCACAAGACTAGGCCTAATTAAGGTCTTTCTCTGAGTAGACCTCTCCCATTGACGTGCCTTTTGATGTGCTTCAGACACAGTCCAGCACTCTACGAAGTTCAACATATCTTGTAATTGGAAGTTCAGTCCTCCAATATACTTTGAAACTAATTGTTCTTCACTCTCACGAATGTCGTTTCGTGCCACAAGATCATGAAATTCTTCGGTGTATTGATCCACCAATCTAGTTCCTTGTTTAAGACTTTGATATTTTTTATATAGCTCACGATGATAGTTTAACGGCAAGAACTGAGCACGAAGCTTCTGTTCCATATGCTCCCAACGCTCAATCGGAGCTCGGCCCTGATGTCTGCGTGTCTGCTTGAGCTGACGCCACCAAGCTGCAGCTCGACCCTTTAATTTGAGGGATATTAATCCCACACGACGATCTTCAGGTACCTCCTTAAACTCAAGGATTTCGCGAACTTCGCTAATCCAATCCAAGAATTCCGGGAGTTCCAGTTCTCTTAAATTCTGGGATATCAAAACGTAAGCCCGAATCCCAATGGGATCTTCGTGGCTGTAGATTATCTCTTCTTTCTGGACTTCGTCGATGTGACTCAAAGTCATCATCAGAATCATACGATTGGGTTTCTCGATTCCCTCGAGAACTATGCGAACTCCTTTCGTCACGCCGATCGTTAAATCTAACATTCTCGGCCATTTGACGAGTTAAATCTTCAACTCGGCGATTAGCCTCAGCGAGTCGTCTTTGCAGATCTCGCACCTCATATCGATGGTCACGATCATCGTTTCCCCTATTAAAATTAGTTTGACCTCGATCGCCCATTCGACCCGCCATGGTGAATGGTACCTAATTTTAGTATTTTTTTTTTGAACTCCCCACAACACAGAGAATCGTGTCGGATTGAAAAATCCAACAACCCTCGCTCTGATACCAAAATGATGCAATGCTACGGTGGACTCGGTACACACCGATCCAAGATCCAAACGCACGCGGAAGCTGAAATGATATAGAGTTCAGACAGAACTCTGAAAAACTGATTTTCGGGATCTGTGCGCTCTATTTCGACAAAGGAGATCCAAATGAAAGTTGTGCGTGATTTGCACATCTTTCCAACGAATCCAAAAATACTAAATTCGGAGCAAGAACGACCACTCCACGGACTCGACACCGGGACTGCTAAACAAGTCCAACACAAATTATCAAAATTCAGGGGTAGACTGTTTGAAGGGAATTTTGGCCCTTCAAATATTGTATTTTGGACAAACTCACAACTGACGAAATGAAGGTCAGATCCAGACCTTTTCAGAACACTAAAGATCGCAATTTTTGGAATTTTTTACAGTCCTCTACGAATTTTTTGAATTTCGGAATGGTATGAGTTATTGTTTCAGAAAATAAAATTCAAAGATTCGACAGTAGCAGCAAAGATTAATATTTTTGAAACAACTAAGCAGCGATTCAATCAAAACCATAAACATGAAAGTTGTAGGTCTAGATTATAGCTTTCTACAGAATCAAAGAAATCGAAATTCCATTCAGAGAATCTCCAGATATTCAGAAAATACCGAATACTATTTCAAAAGTTCTGTAACAGAAATGCAATAATGGACTTCTGTCAGTCCGACACCTTGACAGACAATTTTCTAGATCCAAATGGACGAATCTCAGAAAAGTCTCAACTACAACGTTGTAGGAAATCTTCTTAGCTTTCCAGGAAGCTAAAGAACACGAAAATCCGCTCAATATTGAGTCCTATACGGATGTTTTATCAGGTACTTCTCTGTTATCTCGTAACAGCGATTTGGTCCTTTTGAAAGAACCCGAGTTCATTCGCACACATCAACAACCCGATATAGCTTAAGATCAAATGAGACAAGTTTTAATATAAAAAAATACTTCTAACATGCCTTCACAACTCTTTCATGGTCTAATACAATTTAGCAATATCAAATCATGAACAATCGCAACAAATGCGAATAAAAATAGCTAAAGAAATAGAACGAAAAACCGATAGAGATATCCGGGCTGAAAACGATAATGTCCGTCGTTGGAAAGCAACTGACGCCACAAGAGAGATACGAACAGTAGGGATGAATGAGCAACCACTCGAACAAACTTAGAACAGCCACCACGAATAATATCTCTTCACAAGAGCACCTTCCACACAAAATTATAGTTTGGTTTTTCTTTCACACCAAGATAGCTTTCTTTCTAGCACCAACCACACCAAAAAACTTGATTTTTCTCACTCTAGAACCAACCACACTACCAATTTCGAAATTGAACAAGACCCCTCACCCCTTGGTCTACCTCCCTAGTTAAGGGCTTAGATTGCTTGGGAAGAGCCACAATAAAGAGACCTTGGCCTTCCCAAGCTTTGCACCAAAAACGAGTGTGCAAGCCTAGATTTTGTCAAATGCTAATAACTCCACCAACAGTCCATTTTTGACTTTGGGATGGTCAACATGAATTCAAATGAGGTTCAAGATGAACCACACTAAAGTGGTGCCACCTAGGACCCCCCATGAAGACGGATCAAGATCCGGATCCAAATAGGCTGTGAATTGGATCATGCACCAACACCAAGAGAGAAGCGAATTTGCGAAAAAATAAAAACTACCCTTGGAACCCATACACCCTCTAGTACCACAAAAAGATCCTACAGGGTACCAAAACTATCCAGATCCGTAGAATCCGGCTCCTAAAAAAAAAATTACATGAAATAACTATTGATAAAGTAAAATCCAAAAATATGATTCCGTAATAGAATCAAAGCAATAAAAGGATCACGATGAGCATCAACTAACTGGGAGATCCACTAGGACCACGAATGTCCGGCAAGCGTGTGGATCGCCTTGGTTAGCGATGTCCGGAACGGGTCTGGATATTTGGATTGGGATCCAAATCCGCTTTTGTCTCTAGATGCTCTGCATCAAATTGTGAGTTTTTTATTTTTTTATTTTGATTAATTATGAATTTTTGTCTCAAGTTATGAATAATATTGCAAGAATAATTGAAAAAACTAAAGTATGAAGACTAAACGAGTAAGAGTGGTTTTAGATTTTAAACCTTGGTTTTGTATCTAAATTCAGCATTTGGATACAATATGGATCTCGAGTGTTATTTGGATTGGATCCAATTTAAAATATTAATTGGACCCTCATAGGGGACATCTTATGTAGACCTCCATTTCGATCCAAGAGTCTATATGGGTTAAGTCTTATCTAGTTTTAATTTTGACAAATAAATAAATAAAAATGATAATTAAGATTTTTAATTAGAAAATTTAATTAAATCACTAATTAAGATATTAAAGAGGGTGGGACATCCCTCACCTCTTGAATAGATAATATTAGTTAGATTTTGTTAGTGGTTAGTTATTGAATAGTCAAACCTAATAATCCTAATTAAATAAAATTTGAACAAAATCGGAAGGAGTCTAGAACATAAGTTTTTTTTTAGAAAGGACTCCTCTCCCCCTGCGCATGATTTTAGAGCGGAGAGTCTTTCATCAAGTAGGTTAGGGCTTGGTGAGAGGATTATTTATATCCCCTCTCAGGCTTCTTTCATTTTTCTAAAAAAAAAATTCTCTCTTATTTTTTTTTTGTTCTTGTTCTTCCTCTTCTCCTAAAAATGTCTAAGAGGTTTGGAGTTGTGGTGAGAAGCCATTAAACCTGCAAAAAAATTTGTGGTTGTGGTGGTGTTAAGATCGGACTACCCGATTTTCTTTTTATCTAAAAGATATATCAATTTTTTAGGTAAGATTTACGTAGTAGATGTTTTATACATACATTAAGCATGCATATATGAATAATATTTATTTCAGCAGTATATTTATATATTTAGATCTATTATACACGTTTTTCTTTATGAAGAAATCGTTATTTGGATTTGTAAAGAGTGAATCATGGGTTTTTCATCAAAATAATTTTGAAAAGCATGTCTAAATAAGTTTATTTGTTGATTCAGGTTGAATTTAGCCATAACGTGTTTATTGTTGATGATATTCATAAGTTGACCCTCATTGGATCTGGTTAAAATTAAAATAATGATATTTCAAAGGTTTTATTGTCTCAAGAAGATTTTTAGCAAAAACATTTTCTGAGAAACCTAAGTTTGGGATGATTGATACATTATTCCTGACCAGCTTCAAAAATAATTTGATATCTCTTCAAATATCAGTCCAAAAGTTCTAAATAAAAATATTAGATTAATCTACTCATCTTGGTTTTTATTTTAAGATCTGGTTTTACCTGATTTGGATTAGTATTGAGGAAGAAACGTTTATTCTAATAGAGCTCTAGTTTTAAGCTCTGGTTATAAGACTGTTTCAACCTATATCTGATGAAAGATATAAACGCCTAAGCAAAATCACTTCAAATATTTTATAAAAATTTTGGGTGAAGTCTAACATATAATAAAAGACTGCGTAAAAAGGGTTTTATCAAAAACATTTTATATAAATTTCAAGAAAAATATTAATCTAATAATAATCTTGTAGTTAAAATTTCTGGATTGAAATTCTATCAGAATAGGGTTCCGTAAAAGATTTTTAATTATTTTTTTACTCATTATTTTTAAGATAAGTTTATTGGGTTGTAATCTTGATAGGTATAGGCAGTCACAGTAAAAATATGGTGATTTTATATGTGATCTATTATTTATGGCAAATTTTGTAAAAATGGGTTATTAGGGATCCAAATTTTTCTAGCGACTTGTGTTTGGGATTAGATAGTATCGTGTTTGATTCTTATTATTTTACTATTTTTTTGCTATATTCTGCATATTATCTGGTTAAGAAACCTTATTGGTCCATATATAAAGTGTCAAACATTTAGATAAAACTGAATTGAAATTTATGCAAGTTGTAATTGAAAGATATTCTGAAATCTTGATTGTCATGCAAATTAATTATTTTGGTTGATTCCAAAGAAGAGTATTTTTATTTATATGATTGTGTTCAACATGTTTAGCTTGTTGCTTGTTAAATATCTGAATTTATACTAGATTTAATGAAAATTGAATAATTTATATTTAAGAGAATCAAACCCCTGAAATTTTCAGAAATCGATTTAGAGTTTTAAGCTCTTTCTTAGAATTCAGTTCTTTTAAATGTATATGTTGTTGATATGTGATTTTTTTAAGTTATGTACAACATCAACTGAATTAAATTATGAGTATTTACCTTGAGTAAACATGGCTACAATCGAACATAATTAAAAATATATAAGCCTTCCGGTTTGGCCTTATGGGGCCTGAACCGAGAAAATAAACTTATATTTTTTTTATGAATTAATTATAGTAGATTCATTGATTCAATATGTTATCATAGATATATTAATCAGGTCTGATATAACTTGAATTACTGTAAAATAAAGACTTTAATCAGAGTCATATCGATTTGCTTGGTAAAGGTTTATGGGAGCTCTTAAGGAGAAAGTCGGGGTTCATGGCTCTAATTATGTTTTGATGTTTTATTTAAAGTTTTCTTAAATTCAGTTTTGAATTGTATCAGATCTTATGTAAATATTTATGATAGAGATAGAGGTCAGTTAGATCTCAAACGATAAGTTATAGTTTCAGTTTAAGGATACCATGTTTATGAAAAATAAACTCTTATACAAATTATATTTGATATTCATGATTTAATCTATTTATGATAGCATAACTATATTTATTTTTATGATAAATTAAGCATGAGCCTGATCTTAATTATAAAGCATGTGAAAAATGTATATAGACATGTTCATTGCATTGTGTTTTGGCAAAACATGTTTTAATGATGCAGTTTCAGGCTACTCTAGCCACTAGACCTAAATAATTTGATAGTGATTTTAAAATTGTGGCTCATAGATCGATTCATATTTGTGATAATGATGCATGTTGATTTTTATTTATTGAAATTATGTGACACTACATGAATAAATTATTATATCGCATGTTTATATGATTTATTACTTATGAGAATGCATGCAATACTTTGAGATGCAGTATTTATGGAATATATGCAAGATGATAGAAATCTCATAGGGTTGCAAAGGCATTTGAGTGCTCAATAAAATGATAATTTATGGTTTCAAAGAGGAAACAGTGAGATGACAATGCTTCTGAGTATGCCTTTACCGAGGTATGTTAAATTAGAATAGTTTGTGGTCTACCTTAAAAATGGTAGGCAGTATGAAACTCTCCAGGTCTTTTCTTCTTATTATGATGTGAAGGGAAATGCCTCAATGGTCCCCAACCTAGAGAATTTAGGAGGACCAAGATTGCTTCTTTTACCCTAAGTGGGCACATTCCTGAGACTTCTATAGAAGTGAGTGATCATGATCATCGTGTAGCATGAAGTCATGCTCCTAGGCAGATTTTCTTTGAGTGTGTCACTAATTTTCATGACCTGATTCTGCTCATGAGAGAACGACTCAGTGAGTTACTTAAGAAATTAAAATACATAGCATAATAAATACTCGAGTAGTGTAGTTTATTTCATAGTGGTCCTATTCATACCCTATAGGTTTTTGGTAATCTAGTAGAATTTAAAATACTTGCTCACTTTACTTTTCTGCATTTTTATTTATACTCATATGATTATGCGAATTCATGCATATTATTGAATGTCTTGATTTCAATTTGAATGCAGTTGTGTATGCTTGAAATTGTTATATTATTTTTTTGTATATTTTAGAAAAATGAATGCCTAAACTCTCTATTTAATTATTTATTTGCCTATTAAATGTTGAATATTGTATTTTGGTGATTGATGTATACTATGCAAGCTTTATGTATTATATCTTGCATCAGCTATGTGAATCTTAATGAGACTTTTCAAAGTTTTATGCTTTCAAAATAAAATATTTTTTAGGTAATATGTGATATGTGGAGTGAATACATGATATTATGAGGGAGTTGTGAGTGACTGGTATTTTTGAGATCCTAGGAGCTAATTGTTTGATTTTTAATTCAATACTCATTTGACTATTTAATTGTCTATGTTTGAACAAATGCTTCAATGGTTTGATATTTGATTGAGTTGTTTCATATTTTAAATAATTTCTTTTATGGTTGGTTGCATGACAATGTTTTTAAATATAATGTATCCATGAGGTTTAACAACAAATCTAGCATATTAAATTGATTTCAAATCAATATTTTTTTTTTGTGTTTGCTCACATAAGTAATAGTATAAAGATATTGTTATTTGGATGCTCTTATCTTGAGCTTTTTTCTAAGAAACTATTAAATGTTGGTACATGTGCCGGCTGACTCTTTAGAGCTTATTTTGGTTAAGGCAATGCTAATGATGAAATACTTAATTTAATAAAAAATTTTATATAGTAATTCAATCGAATTTGTTAACAGTGGTTTTGTACTGGATCTAGTATTATGAAGCTAAGACAAGCTTACGCTTGCGCTCAGGTAGGTCGTCTAGTACTTGCATTGGAACATGTCTATTGGTGAGATCGTTGTATTCTTATATTTTAGAAAAGACAAAAAAATCAATAACGTGTTACCATAAAAAAAATTTTAGTATTTTTGGGTTGAAATCTATCGGGTTGTTACAATCATGGCTCGACTCTAGGTGACATAGTACATCGAGGGGTTGAGACACAAGGACACTTTGATACAAGAAAAAAGGGTTTGCTATTTCATTAGGACTTGAAGAGATAGAAACCGATAAAGCCATATAAATGAAACAATATGTGAAATCAAGAGCGAACTTAAGTCTGAACTGAAACTTGAAATTGCAAACATTGGATGAATGATGTTGGGCAGATCCTCACGTCAAAAGTGTTGCATGAGAGAACATGTTCAACTATTACAACAACATGGCAAAGATGATGTGTAGCCAAATGAGACAATGATGTAAGTCTGCGATAGCAGTATATGCAACCGCAACAACACAACACAGGAAGGTGTGCAGAAGCTATAGAGAAACAGGAATAGTAGGGATTGACTTTGTAGACAAGGCTACAAAAGTAGTACCAACCCAAAAGTAGATCAGACTTGAGGCTTTGATACCATAAGAAACCAGAGGAGACGAGAACAGAGAGATATACAAGCAATGTGCATATACAATTCCCAGATTTTGTGGGATCACTGATTTACAAAACAAAAAAAAATAAAAAAGACACTATATACGCAGATAACCTCCTAAAACGAAGGTTGCCAAATGTACACGCATGATAAACTTGGACGACCCTTATCCTTGAAGATATTGGATAGACTTGACCTCCAGCTTATCATAATCTCAACATGGCGACTCCCTAGGGTCGAGGGGTAAGCCTTCAGAGTTTTAAGCCTACATAGACATAGACCATAGTACGTCCGGCTGAGCCAGCACAGCTAAGTCTCAATGCCTAGGGCGGTTTTCCTGAGTAAAACACAAAAAAAAATTACCATTTCACCGTCATTAATTTTTCTTCTCTTTCCTCATTTGCCCGAATAAAACAACTCTCAATCTCTCTCATTGAAGGCAAATCATCTTAGGACAAACAGGTCAGGTCAGGTCAGGCCAACCTGACACCGTATTTGACTTTTAAAGAGTGGGCCAAAATTTGGATACGGGTCTGAATGAAATCTTATAATGATGTTTTGGACAGATTAGAATGCAAATGGGTTGGTATTTGACTATTTTCAAATCTGGGATTATACTTGAGCCTGATCTGGATCGGATATTAGGCCCACCCTTTGAAATTCAGATCGTGTTGCTAAGAATACAAGCCATCATCACACATTGTTTTTCTTAGTTATTGGTTGGCCCATCTAAAGACAACTATATGCCCGTTTTGTTTTGTTTTTATGATAAGGAACCCTCGCCGAAGCAAGAGAAAATCACAGGTGGGATCTCACGACCATCCTGCCGTATGTGGCTAACCTCTGAAAGCTATGGCACACTTATGCGCCAACAGGGTTTGATCCAGAGTCTTCAACTCAAAACGTTTGCTCTTTCTCTCTCACACACGTGCTTTTTTTTTTTTTATAATCGAAGGGAGAAAAAACCATCACTGATGAGACATTGGCTGGCCTCCGGTTTAAATCCATGCACTTCCACCGAGGAGTAAGGGACGCCACCCACGCGTGGGTTTCGAACTTGTGACGTCCGGTCTAACTTGATGACATTTCACAAATCGCCCCTATAAAAATGAGGGGAGCCCTCGTGGACCAAATTTTACAAGGGGTTGGATTTTAATAGTTGGGGCATTTTTTGAGGGGAGGGGTCCCCCGGTCCCAGGATCAGTTGTTCAGTTCCTGAGTAACTTCACAGGAGAAATGTCATGCATGTGCAACAGTTCTAACGCTTGGAATACGTCCCTGTCAAAATGCCTTTGCACATGAAGATGATTTTAATAACTGTTACAAGTGTCCACCGATGCCATGTGTTGCTCTCGGTCCATCCCCACGTTCTGTTTCTCTTGTTTTTTATGCCTCGCCACATTCTATTTCTCTTGTTTCATTCCCTGTAAACTGTATGAATAGCGCCTTCTTTGTGGTAAAATAGCATGAATGAGCATACTGGCTGGGCATTTGCGGTTTGTCTTTGTTTGTAGTTCAACGTTAACGAAGGTTCAAGGTCATAAAAGCCTCATGCACCAAATCCTTAATCACTTTCTCATATTTTTACTGTTATATTTTGTCTACATCTTCTCGAAGCAGATCCAATGGTCGGGCCTGAGTACTTAACTAAATACTCCGTCCATACAAAACACAGAAAATTGCGGTGCTCGATTTTCTGTATGTTGTGTTTTATGCAGAAAATCGCTACGCGGTAGCTATTTTCTGTCTTGTATTTTACATGGAAAATCGCTGTATGCGGTAGCCAATTTCTGTCTTTTGTGTGGCCCGAGTACTTTGTAAAGTACTCTAGTCCAATCACCTAACCAGGCCACCATTTTCTCTCTCAGCGTCGTGATTAATAAAACCAAGAACTAGCTTCGTAACATTTAGTTTATGACCGTCTCATTCTTACAGTTTAAATAACTCAGTAGAGATCAAATTGAAGAAAAAACCCTAAATCTTTGTTATTTCAATCACCCACCACTTTTTTTTTTCTGAAAATTATTTTCAATCACATATTTGGTAATTAAGGGACCATTACAAATGCATTTTTATCTAGCAAAAGCATTAAAAACCGTATCAACTTGATGCCAAACTGAAGTGTTGAAAGTTCAGTAATAGCACAAGGTCTTCTTTTGGTTTTCTCGTATGAGAGACTACTTTAGGGTTTTCTCATCAAAGAGAAAAAAAATATCAAAATGTTGGCTGCCCAGCCTGCCCTTAGCTAGACCAGTCTTCTTTAGCCAATTGCCTCCCAGATGTAGACCATGAGAATACTGGTGGAAGACGGGCTTGTTTCAATGGGCGAGCCATGTTTTTTTTGTTTTTGTTTTTTGGCAGTTAGTTTGATTGCCGCTTAATCTATGTATCACTACTGAATTTCATTATATATATAATATACATCTTTATTAGAAGAAGACTACTGACTTCAAACTTCTAAAAGACATTTTATTGACTTGGAACATATAATATTGTGCTTATTATTTTATTCATTTAAAACACATCCTTTATTCCTGCTTTGGAACATTCTGCCCATCCAAATGACAGAACGCTAATTAATTAAATCTGTAGGGAAACAAATTGACTTCCTATTCTATCTTTCTTGTTTTTTCAAGGCTTTTGGAGCATATCATCAATTAGATCAAAGATTTGGCAGTTAGTTTTATGTGGCGTTTGACCCAATAGTCCATGCAAGGCTTAGGCCATCACATTATTTTATCCAACACTTGAACAACTAGACTGTTGGACTCTAAGCCTTTAGTCTAGATCTCAATCCTCCAGAGTATGCCATGCTTCTTAAATTCGGCATAATGAAAATGATTCGTAGGGAGTGGCAGAAGAATCCTTCAGGTCAACATAAATACATGGTTTGGTCCTGGACTCCTACATAGCCGTGTCCTGAGCCAGAGCCCTGCTCTTTGAATATTTGCTTTTGAATTTGTGAGAGACCTGCTATGATGAATCAGTTTTTCAACCAAGTCATTGATATTGACAACTTCAAGCCCATTAAGATTTCATACAAACTATTGTAATCGTAATGCTAGAAGGGAAAGATGCAAGAGACCTGTTGTCCCAAAATGTCTTGAATCTCCACAACCAGCACATTCATCACTCATTATTCCTTAAAAACATTTCTATAAAAAAAATTGAAAATTTGAACTTCCAAAAAAAATCAGAAAAAGGAACTCTGATTTTCTTTTTGAAACCTTCAACTCATCATCTCTTTTTAACATGGCAAAACCATTATTCACAAGTTTTTTTTTTTTGAAAGAAACCATTATTCACAAGTTTTGCATTCAATAGTATCCCCTATAGACTAATCAAGTCATATGGACTTTGGCTTCAAGTTGCTGCTAAAATCTGAAGGAGATACAAAAAACATCAGGAATTCTTCCTATCATTTTTTTTTCTTTCAGAAAATAAAAAATCATCTTTCTTCATCTAAATTACAGACCATACATATTGCACAGGCCTTCCATGAGCTTCACTTGAAATTGTAAGAAGAAAATGTAATCTGCAGTTCTTTGAAAGATTGAATCCGCATCCAACTCTCGACATCCTGGAACAATTTGCTCAAGCTTTTGAATACGTCCCTGAATGGGGTGCTGAGAAATCCTTCTGTTTCTTCTAAAAAACTCAAGCCTTTGAATTCGTCCCCGGATAGAGTGATGAGAAATCCTTCTGTTTCTTCTAAACATCATCACTGCTTCCTTCCTTTTGTGCCTTGAAGATCTCGGACACTTGGTTCTCCTTCGGACTATAGTGAGCATGTTAAGAAAACTGTGATATGAAGTGAAAAGGAAGAACAAAAGAGAGCAAGACTCTTGGTAGGAAAGACTGGCTACAGGCTTGGGAGGAGCAAATGTGCAATGGGGTATTTATAGTAGGAGCAGGAACTATTAAGGATAAATTAAACGTGATATCTATGGTATCTTTTTTATCTAGAACTTTTAGTGTTTAGCAAGTTAGATGGTAAAATATAACAATTATGTGTTAACACTAAGCGATATGAAGGAGCTTTAGATTCTTTATTTACCAGCACACAAAGGACGAGATTGGTGTGTGAATTTATTGTTATGGCCTTGTTGTAACGGTCAAATGGGAAAGAGCACATGGGGTGGTTTTCTTTCTCTCTTTAACTATCTGACTCCAACCAAAGGACGATATTGCACGTTAAGAATTTTTCCATTTATCTACTTTTTCTTTCTTTCTTTTTTCTCATGATGGTACATAGGAATCAGAAATGTATTTGTTAATAATTCAAAATTTTAATTGGTAAACCCGATTAACAAATAGGAGAAAGCAAAGCTTTTTTTAATATTTACACGGAAAAAACAACCCCAGAATTAGAGACCTAGCACCAAGCATGCAGGCTTACTCCTTATCCCCAAGAGTCGTCACGCTTTCAGCTTGTGAAAGGGGTGACGGCCATAAAATTTGAACCTAGACCACCTGCCTAGCAGCCTATGTCCCATCCCACTAGGCCAAACCCCTTTGGGGCTAAAGCAAACCCAGCTTAAAACCAACTATTTTTCTTTTCTATTTCATTTATAGCATTAGTTCTACTTGGTTAAATGTGCTAAATTCCATAGATTAAGCCACATTTCAGTCAACAAAAAGTTAATAGAAAAAGGAAATAAGTGGGTGGTACTATGTTGATAACGGTGATAACAAATATATTTAAAAAAAAAAGTCCCCAATAATACATACATATATATAGTACAAGGTTATGGTTCTCGCTACGTTGTTGGTAATTTATCTTAATATATACCACAACATTGTAAACAAAGCGCAGTATTTGACTAAAACTTTTGATAATTAACAAGGTCAGAAATGAGGCTGATGAGTTCCATCTTAGCGAGAATCTTGTGGTGCAACTAGCAGCACTAATGCATGTCAGGAATATCAAGTTGGAATTCCCTTTCAAGCCTTTTCTTTTCGGCAAAGAAAGCTGAGGCCTGCCAGTTATACAACCATACCATTTGGGATTCGAACTTGCAACGTCCCAACACAAGGTGACGTGCACTAACTGCTCCAAACGAGCCCCCGTCGGTTGTTTTTCAAGCTTTTAAAGAGGGTGTGTGAGTGAAGCAAAAATGATGGATGTTGAAGAGGACTTACAAAGAGAGAGAGAGAGAGAGCATCAATATTAGGGAGAGACAAGAATCTGTGTTACATGGTAAATTGATCGGGGGCGAGGAGGGAATGAATGGGATTAGATGAGGGATGATCATTCCTGGGGCTACAGCAAGGGCTGTTTGGTGTCATTCCTTGGGTACAGCTAAGACATGATAAAGATGTGGTTGAATGGATGCGTTGTCTTAGTCGGAATTATGTGATGGGAGATTCATGTAGTTTGACGAATTGCACGTGAACATCTCTTTCTCACATTGAATGCCACCCACATGCATACCTCGCTGGTGTGGGCCCCCTCTTCTTGCAGACTTTGAATCCAGCCCCTTACTTGGTGGAGCTCACACGTGAGACACTCCTGAGGTCTTCATAGTAACACAAGCAGTGAGAAGATTTGACCATGGATAAAACTCAACTGTCAAGCCCCTGTGCCCTTAGCTTGCCATTTTAGTCAAAGTCAAAGAAAATATGAAGTTATTTTTTTCTTTTATTATCAAAAGAAATGACCTGTCAAAACAATCGCAAATGTCCCATCCATCCCAATCAAGAATGCACACGAGTTGAGTTCGAGCCAAGCTTGAGCTGTTCGGACTTGGCTCAATTTAAAATGACTTTGTTCAATCTTGGAGCCGAGCTTGTAAGGCATTGTCTGAACTCCGTTCGGTTTCAAGATCAAGTCGAGCCAAGCTTTAACAAGATCTATTAAAAAAAAATTACGAAGAAGGGATTTGATCCCCCACTACAAGAAAAGCGCTAATGAGCGACGAAAATTTGCGACGGAAATAATCTGTCACAAATTAGCGACAGAAAGATAATTGTCGCTAACCTTTGCGAAATTCGCGATGAAAAACATTTTGTCGGTAATTCGTCGCTCATTAGCGATAGATAATCGATGAAATTTATTTTGTCTCAATATCCATCGCAACTTAGTGATGGATCAGCGGCAAAACTTTTACGTCGCCTAGGTCATCGCCAAGTAGCGACAAAATGTGTCTCTTACAAATCCGTCGCTAATTTCCCCATAAATCCCTAATCTGGACCCCTTTCTTTCTCTTTTCTGTTTCGTTTCCGCCGCTTGTCCCCCCGCCCCTCAACCATCGCCCGACGCTCCCCCTTCGCTGACCTCCTCCCCCCCCCCACCCACCCACCCACACACACACACACTTTTTGCCGACCTCCCCATTCACCGACGCCCGACGCTCAGGTAACCCCTGACTCCCCTGTCTCTTTTCGCCGACCTCCCCCTTCGTCGACGCCCGATGCGCAGGCCGACCATTACATTTTTTGCCAGGGAGGGGTGGAGCCCTCTCCCTGTGTTACAGAAGTCGCAGAAGGGGCTCGGCCCTCTCCCTGTGTTACAGAAGTCGCGGGAGGGGCTCGGCTCCCTCCCTATGTTTTTTTTGTCAGGGAGGGGCAGAGCCCCCTCCCTATGTTACGGGAGTCGCAGGAGGGGCTCAGTCCCCTCCCTATGTTTTTTTTTTTTGCGTGGGAGGGGCCAAGCCCCCTCCCTATGTTATGGGAGTCGCGGGAGGGGCTCGACCTTCTCCAATTTTATTTTATTTTTTGCTAGGGAGGGGTCAAGCTCCCTTCCTGTCTTATGGAAGTCGCTCGGCCCCCTCCCCTTTTTTTTGCCTTTTTTTTCGTCAAGGAGGGGACGAGCCCCCTCCCTGTGTTACGAGAGTCGCGAGAGGGGCTCGACCTCCTCCCTTTTTTTTTTGCAAAGGAGGGGTCGAGCCCCCTCCTTGTCTTACGGGAGTCGCGGAAGGGGCTCGACACCCTCCCTTTTTTTTCCTTTTTTTCGCCAGGGAGGGGTCGAGCCCCCTCCCTTTCTTACGGGATGCTCGGGAGGAGCTCGCCCCCCTCCCCTTTTTTTTCCGCCAAGGAGGGGTCGAGCTTCCTCTCTGTCTTATGGGATGCCCAAGAGGGGCTCGCCCTCCTCCCCCCCTTTTTTTTGCCTTTTTTTCACCAGGGAGGGGTCGAGCCCTGTCCTTGTTTTTTTTTTACCCCTGTCTTACGGGAGGAGAAGAAGGGGCCGCGCTCCCTCCCTTTTTTTTTGCCAGAGAAGGGTCAAGCCTCCTCCCTGTATTGTTTTGTATATGTATTTTACAGGTACGTTGCTGAGCTAATTGCGCGATGCTTAGTGCTAAGCATCACATGTGGCTAAAAATGCAATGAAAAAAGAAATAAGAAAAAAATGTAAAGGCAAAAGAAATTCAAATCGGGTAAATACCTATGGTGAGTAAGTGTTGCAAGTGCATCACATGTTATTTAATTTATTAGATACAACACTTTTCTGTTCACACACTCACTTAGTTGTGGATATCTAGGACTGCTTTGATGGAGTTTGGAGATCATGCTGAGCATGATTTTAATGTATAAGAATAAAAGTGTTTTTATTTTTAGAGTATGGATTCCATGTTAGGCATGGTAGTAGTTAGCGAGATATTGGAGTGTGTTTGTTGCAAGTACATGTTTGATATTGTTTTGACATGAATGATTTGAATGTATTGCAATGTTTGATGTATTTGTATCCATGTTTGCATGAAGTTATTTTTCATTTGATTATGCCTTCCATGTGAAATTGTATCATGAATTTTTTATTCAAATGAATGTATCGTTTTATGTAATGTGATTTCAAATTTCTAAATATTCTCGTGATATGTATAAATATGATATGATGGTGTTACACAAAAAATCTACGTATTACTTTAAACAAAAATTTGCTCACAAACAATCACCAAACAAGAATTAATAGATAAATTAGATATTTGTTTCATCATAGCATTATTAAGATTCTCTTTTAACAGGTGATAATAATATCTGTAATATTATAGGACAAAATGACTGCAAACAACAATAATATTAATAGAAAGATTAATGTGAAAATAAGTTTGTGGCATAGTTGAAAGAGTTGGTAAGGATGATTGTATATGTTTTTTCCTTGTAAAGAACAATAAGATACTTAATTGGTTGTGATCACAGTCATTGTTTATGCTTGTAGGTCTGCCATGGTGATATTAAAGATCAAGGAATATGTGATTTACAAAATGATCCCTCCAAAGTTATGCAATGTTACAATGGGTACATCGTAAATGGTTATTGATTCCATACAAAAGACTACAGTGTCAACAAGTCAACGATGAATAGTGGCATATGCGTCAAGGGTAGCAGCTACAATGAAAATGAACATGACTACTACGGTGTTATAGAAGAAATAATGGAGTTGACTTACTTAGACACAAATAATAGCTTAACTTTATTCAAGTGTCATTGGTTTGATCCCACAACAACAAGAGTCGACAAAGCCTCATGCATTGTGGAGGTGAATCACAAATCAATGTTTGGAACATATGAACCATTCATATTAGCCTCGCAAGCTCAACAAGTTTACTATACTTCATATCCGAGTACAAGGAAGTCAGATAGAAATGAATGATGGGCAGTTTGTAAGGTGAAGTCTAAACTATACCCCGAGTATGATCAGTTACAGGAAGACAAGATTGCTGAAGAGAGTGATTACTATCAATCAGATGATATGTATGACTTCTCTTATGGTTACGATGTCGCACATGGTCTGCATGTCATATCTCCATTGTCTGATGACACATGCATGAAAGAATGTGATCCAAATGATATACCAAGTGGATGGACGCTAAATGAAGAAAAAGAAGAGGATGAGGAGGAAAAAAAACTATAAAAGTCAAACAAGTAATGATGAATCATTCATGAGCTAGTGAAATACATCTTGTAATACATACTTGTATTTGATCTGAATGATTTGAATGTCTTACATGAAGACTTGCATGCAGTTTTTTTTATTTGATTATATATCCATGAAGATATAGAGTTGTGTAACTGATCCAATTGTATTGCAAGTTAAGGATAACTTATCCATGATTAGCAAGTGATTTCATGTCTTATGTTTTAATGTATTGCAATATTTGATGTGAATGATTTGAATGTATTGAAATCTATTACAATGTTTGAATGTATTGCATGAACTTATTTTTTATTTGATTATAGGTATGGAGTTATGAATTGAATATATTGTAACGTGTTAGAATTATTTGAATGTATTGTAATATTTGAATGTCTTGCATAAAGTTTTTTTCAATTTGATTATGTATCTATGAAGATATAGAGTTGTGTAACTGATCCAATTGTATTGCAAGTTAAGGATAAGTTATCCATGATTAGCAAGTGATTTCATATCTTTTGTTTTAATGTATTGCAATATTTGATGTGAATGATTTGAATGTATTTAAATGTATTGCAATGTTTGAATGTATTGCATGAACTTATTACAATCTTTAAATTTGATTTGAATGTTTGAATGTATTGCAAGTGATTTCATGAAGATATAGAGTTGTGTAACTGATCCAATTGTATTGCAAGTTAAGGATAAATATTGCAATATTTGATATCTTATGTTTTAATGTAGGTCCATGAAGATATCTTGTATTTTAATGTATTGCAATATTTGATGTGAATAATTTGAATGTATTGAAATATATTGCAATGTTTGAATGCATTGCATGACGTTTTTTATTTGTTAGAATATGGTTCATAGAGGTCAAGTCGTCGAGCACCCAATGGTAGCCAGTCTGAGCCTTCATCTTCATGGGCTGCTTCAATAGGTATATCATTTAAATAATTATATACTTGATTAGTTTAAATATGCATTGTGTGAATTTCTAACTCATTATTTTGTAGGTGCTATTTCACCTACACATAACCCACCTACGCCGGATGCAGGGTCTTCTCAGTGTGACACACAATGAGTAATTCAAATAGTGTATATCGATAGTCGATTGAAAGTATTTCATTGTCACTTGTCCAATACTTAACTTAATAAAAGTGTATATCGACAGTCAATTGTTAATGTGTATTAATTCATGTACAGTGCGAGGTTTGAGCAACAAGAAGTAATACGAGAAATTACGAAATCATTAATGCATCATCTTTCAAGACCGGTAGTGTAATAGAAAGAGTACCCGAAAGAGGTGTTGGACAGATTAATGTCCTCATTTATGGTATACAATCATTTATCATAACAAAAATTGTTTCATATTTATGTGTGCTAACTTTTTGAAAGCATTTGTAGGCTTCCCATGGTTTTGCGAGTGCAAACAAGGAGAAAGACACGAGGGTAGTGTGACAGAAGGTAGCTGTCAATCGATTTACTGACATGCTGCATAATATGAAGACTGCAAGAAAAAAAACAACTGGTGGGATAGATGATCCACTGCAGTAAAAGGGCCATGCGCCTTCTACTATCATGAAATATTATTGGGAGGGCATGTGCGACAAGTGGGCGAGCAATGATTTTTGAAACCGCTCAGCAAAGGCTGCACAAAACCGAGCAGCGATGCCCGATGCCCAACTACACACAAGTGGATCTAGGACTTTTGGGAGCCACCAGAAGAAAATGGTAACTCATCAATATATATATATATAATCAAATTTGTAAGTATTTCTGTATACTTATTAATTGGGTTTTTTTATCATGTAATATTACAGGAAATAGAAAAAGGAGGCATTGTGCCTTATAAGGATGTGTTTGTTGAAACACATAAACGTAAGAGCACAGGAGATTTTGTATCAGAGAAGGCGAGAGCGACATCAGTATGTATTTATTGTATTAATAAATATTATAATATACAAGTTACTTTGAATTACGTTATCATAAATATTGTAATTATTAATTATTAATTCATATTCTAATTATTACTTTGTAGGAGTCATACGAGCAGCAAATGGTATAACGATATGACGATGACTCCATTCAGCATCCGCCTTTTGATCATGCAGCATGGGTGACTGCTACCGGTGAACCCAAAAAGGGTCGTGTGTTCGGGTTTAGGAGTAACATGAACACCACACTAGTCGTTGCCTCCTGCAGCCATGGCTCATAGAGTTCTTCAGCCAGCATCAACTCTCAACGTCAGATTGACCCTACTATGTCTTGGGATGGTGTCTAGCAACGTCTTGAGGACAAAATGCAATACTTTTTAAATAAAGTCATTCTCAACATTGTACGTAATGAGTTATGCAACTATTTTCAGGACATGAGAACTTCATTTGCATTCAACATGAGCTCGGTGCTCGTTAGGTATGCATGATTGAATTACTATGAATTTTTTCTTATAATTTTGTTAATGTCTTTCAGTTTATTGCTAGTCTATGTCACTACAAAAAAATAGTTGATTAGCGACAGAATTTAGCGACGACATTATGTCGTCGCTACTTAGCGACGGATTAACGAGAGAAATGAATCTGTCACTATAATTGGAGAATTTTACGAAACTAGCGACATATTATATTCCCTCGCAAAATCCGTCGCTAAGTAGCGATGGATTTTGCGAGAGAATATTTTATCGCAATAAATACGGCAGTTCGCGACGGAATTGCGATGGATAAAATTCCGTCGCGAAATAGCGACGGCCTAGGCGACGGAATATTTTCTGTCGCCTTTTTCGTTTTTTGAATTACGATGGCTTAGCGACGGAATTAATCTGTTACTAAGCCGTCGCGAAATGTCACATTACCCCTAATCCCAGCCCTCTTTTTCCTTTCTTCTTTCGCTGCTCCCGCTCCCGCCCGCCGCCCTCTCCTGCATGTCGCCCTCTTCCTTTGGCCACCCTATCCATCCCGTCGACCTCTCTGCCGGCCCTCGCCGTTCGCCGGAAGTCGATCTCCGTCAACCTTCCGCCGCCGCCGCCCGGAGGAAGCGCAGGTATTTCTGGGTCCCACCGTTAAATGGATTGGGGGTCGACCCTCTGCGTTTTCTGGCAGGGGGTCGACTCCGCCAAGCGGTCAACCTCGGTAGGGGTCAACCCTCTGTCGTGTCCGGCCGAGGGTCAACCCCGGCAGGGGTCAACCCCTTGTCATGTCCGGCTGGGGGTCGACCCCGGTAGAGGGTCGACTCCGGCAGGCGCTCGACCCTGTCAGGGAGTCGACCCCGGCAAGGAAAAGCCCTTTCCCATTGCACCCTCTCCTTCGTTGCGCTCGACTTCAACCCTCACACCTCTCCATCCGCAGCCTCTTGAGCCTCTCCCATGTCCGTCGGAGCCTCATCGGAGTCACCTACATGTGCCTCCAATCGCCAGAGCCACCTCAACTCATCTTCCACAAGAGCTGAGCCTCGTTGAATGCTCAGCGGGGCCCCTCCACACCTCATTTTCCAAACGGCGCTGCCCATTAGGTCTGATAATAAAAATATAATTAAAAAAAGTAAAGTTCTAATGTTAAGTGCATTTTCAGCATCAAGAAAGTTTGATTTCACATTTAGAAAAACAATTTTTTCATTTTTGAGAAGTGTCATTATAAGGTTTCATAAGCATAAAAAAAGTTGTTTGAAACAAGCTTCTTACCTTGCTCATGGCAATTTCTGCCATCCCTAGTATTCATCGGTTCTTTGTAAAGGTTGTTTTCTCCCTTACAATGGGGAGGTCATCTGAATGACTTCTAACTGGTTCAAGTCATGAGCAGTGATGTGTTGTTAATGGATAGAACCTAGAAGTAACCAGTGTGGTAAAACTCGAGCAGTACTATAGTTAGGTGTGAGCACCAGAGGTGGATGAGATAGGAGATTTGGTTCATATGCTAGGCTAAGTTGGCTTAGCTAGGTTAGAGGTATTAGGTCTAGTGCAGATAATTCAATAGTGTAGTTATGTCTAGATCTCATACTTCATATACTGGAATACTGGTGGGGTAAACCCCAATTTATAACTTTTCTAGCAAATTTAGTCACAATTCCTACAAATATGATATTCGTGGATCCATATCCGCCCAAGGATGAGTTGGCAGGATCCTATTGTCCTAAGTTTGAAAGGTTTTTTTTCATGGTGACTTCATTTTAAAACAACATTTTTTTGTGCAGATTTTTTAACGGAACCAGCTCGTGCTCAGCCACTTGTGGTAAGTAAGGGACAAAAACAATGCAAATCGGGTAAATACCCGTGGTGAGTAAGTGATGCAAGCGTATCACATGTTATTTAATTTATTAGATGTAACACTTTATTGTTCACACACTCACTTAGTTGTTAATATTTAGGGTTGCTTTGTTGGAGTTCAGAGATCATGCTGAGCATGATTTTAATGTATGAATATTGAAGTGTTCTTATTTTTGGAGTACGGAGTCCATACTAGGCATGGTATTAGTTAGTGAGATATTGAAGTGTGTTTGCTGCAGGTACATGTTTGCCATTTGTTTGATATGAATGATTACAATGTATTGCAATGTTTGATGTAATTGTATCCATGCTTGCATGTAGTTACTTTCAATTTGATTATGACTTCCATGTGAAATTGTATAATGAAAGCATACTTCAAATGATTGTATTGTGTCATTAATAGTTTGCACATAAAAATATTAAGTTATCAATGCATGCATCAAAATTCTTGTTATTGTATGACATCATATATTGCATGATAAATTTGATATATTTTTCATCGTAGCATTCTGATTGTTCTATTTTAATTCGTTAGGCTATTATTCGTAACTTCATAAAAAAATGACTGCAAACCGTGAATGGATGTACCGTAGGATAGTGGACAATTAGTTATCGCATTAATATATGGATGGTGTTGACAGTTTTATTGAATTTGCAACGACAAGTGTCAGTACAGTGGATCCTACAGGTCAGATTAGGTGTCTCTGCAAGATTTGTAAGAATAATCGATTTGTAGAACCTCATAGCGTTAGACATCACCTATACAGGAAGGGTTTTGTGAGTGATTATCAGAACAATATGTTTCATGGAGAAGAATTTAGAAACGATTTTGATGCACGGGTGAATATGGTGCACGATAATCCATATACAGATTTGATATTTGATGCCGCAGGAACAGAACTGGGTTCTGCTATGAGTTCTAGTGATGTAAGAACTGTCGTAGATGAAAATTACCAAACGATGCAACTAGTAGATTTTATGATTTACTTAGAGATGCTGATGAGCCACTTTGGAACGGTTGTGAGAGTCACACTATCTTGTCTGCAGTTCTTCAACTAATGAATTTGAAGTCCGAGTATAATTTGAGTCAATCATGTTTTGACTGTTTGTGCATGATTTTGAAGAGTATGTTGCCCAAAGATGAGAAATTGCCACAAAATTTCTATCGTGCGAAAGTTATGGTCAACGCTCTAGGTATGGGTTACAAAAAGATTGATGTTTGTCTAAATCACTGCATGTTATATTTCAAGGAGCAGAAAAACAACATATCATGCCCGCCATGTGGGCATCCTCGGTTCAAGCCAAAGACAAGAGGCAATGGTAGCACAAGATCAAAGGAAGTTTCATACAAGTCGCTCCGTTACTTTCCTATCACTCCTAGATTGCAGCGATTATATATGTCTTCAAGGACAGCTAAACACATGAGATGGCATGCAAATAAAGTTCGACACGATGAAAACAAGATCACGCATCCTGTTGACGCTGAAGCTTGGAAGCACTTTGATCGTACTCATCAGAACTTCGCAATGGAAGTGCAAAATGTTAGACTCGGTCTATGTACAAATGAATTTAATCCATTTGGGGGTAGATCAACTCCATACTCATGCTGGCCAGTATTTGTAACTCCATCAACCTTCCACCAAGCTTGTGAATGAAACGTCCAAATATTTTCTTGTCTCTGTTGATCCCTGGTCCGACCTCACCTGGCCAAAATCTTGATGTATATTTAAAGCCATTGATTGATGAACTAAAAGTACTGTGGGATGACGGTGTTACAACGTATGATGCCCACAAAAAACAAAATTTCAACATGAAGGTCGTTGTTCTATGGACAATCAGTGACTTCCCTGCATATGGTATGCTATCCGGTTGGAGCACACATGGGAGGTTGGTTTGTCCGTACTACATGGAGGATTCCAAAGCTTTTAGATTGAGGCATGGAATGAAGCCTTGCTGGTTTGAGTGCCATCGTCGATTTCTACCCAGCGATCATCCGTTCCGACGACAAAAGAATGCGTTTAAAGCAGACACAACTGAAACAGAAGGTCCATCCTCAAGATTGTCTGACATAGAGATTCTAAGAAGATTGTGATACTTTCCAGATGTATTAACATATGCCCGCAGTCCCACACCCTTTCGTGGATTTGGGAAGGATCACAATTGGATGAAGAAATCTATTTTTTGGGAACTACTGTATTGGCCGACCTTATTGATATGACATAATTTGGATGTGATGCATGTAGAGAAAAATGTGTTTGATAATGTGTTCAATACAATAATGAATATTAAAGGAAAAACGAAGGATAATCCGAAGGCCCGTATGGATTTAAAATTAATATGTAAAAGATCAGAATTGGAACTCAAAGAGTATAATGGCAAAGTACTGAAACCAAAGGCAAAGTACGTGCTCGGACCTGATCAAATAAAACATGTATGTCAATGGTTGAGACAAATGAGATTTCCAGATGGATATGTTTCTAACATTGCTCGGGCTGTGAAAATTGACGATGGACAGTTATATGGGTTGAAGAGCCATGATTGTCATATCTTTATGCAACGATTGATACCCCTAGCATTCCATGATATGTTAGACAAACCTATATGGGTGTATTGTCTGAGTTGAGCGGATTTTTCAGAATATTGTGCGCATCGGAGGTCGTAGTATCAGATGTAAAGAATCTCGAGGACTCTGTCATCACCACTGTTTGTCTGCTAGAAAAGATATTTCCGCAGCATTTTTCGATGTTATGGAACATTTGATCATACATCTGCCATATGAACTAAGGGTTGGTGGCCCTGTGCAATATCGATGGATGTACCCATTTGAAAGGTATATGCTTTTTTATATTTGTCTCTTTAATGACAGATATTTTAAATTTGAAATGTATATTCTTGTCAGATGCATGTTCGACCAAAAACAAAGGTCCGTAATAAAGCAAGAGTAGAAGGATCTATTTGTGAGGCGTACACTTTAGAAGATATTTCAAATTTCTCATCTATGTACTTCGAACCTCATATTTCAACACGTTACACATGCCCGCCCCGTAACGATGATGGAGAACAAGTAATTGTAGCTGACAAGCTGTCGATATTTCAACCACTTGGGCATGCATTTGGTAGTTGCCGATCAAGGCTATTGATAGATCGAGAGCAAGATGCAGCACACATCTATATTCTTTTTAATTGCTCAGCGATCGACCCATACATCGAGTAAGTATATGTATATGCAACTCAATTATAAATCCTTTTAAGTTCTATATGTGGATACATGGCTCGGTAATATAAGTATTTGTGGTTTGCAGACGATTTGATCCGGAGTTGCAAAGCGAAGTTTCACATCTCACTGATGCAGAAGTACAAAAAGAACGTGAAACTAAGTTTGTGGAGTGGTTGGAACAGTTGGTAAAGAAGCTAACATAAATTTTGTACTTATAAACAACACTAAGTTACTTAATTGATCGTGATCACAATCATTGTTTATGTCTGTGCGTAGGTTCGCCATGGTGATGTTAAAGATCAAGGAATATGTGATTTAGAAAATGGTCCGACCAAAGTTGTGCAATGTTACAATGGGTATATCGTAAATGGTTATCGATTCCATACAAAAGATTACGGTATGAACAAATCAATGATAAATAGTGGCGTGTGTGTCAAGGGTAGCAGCTACGGTGAAAATGAACATGATTACTACGGTGTTATAGAGGAAATAATGGAGTTGACTTACTTAGGCATGAATAATAGAGTAACTTTATTCAAGTGTCATTGGTTTGATCCAACTGCAACAAGACTCGACAAAGCTTCAGGCATTGTGGAGGTGAATCATAAATCCAGGTTTGGAACATATGAATCATTCATATTAGCCTCGCAAACTCAACAAGTTTATTATACTTCATATCCGAGTATAAAAAAGTCAGATAGAAATAAACGGTGGGCAGTTTGCAAGGTGAAGTCCAAACTATACCCCGAGTATGATCAGTTACAGGAAGATGAGTTAGCTGAAGACAACGATTACTATCAATCAGATGATGTCTATGACTTCGCTTATGGTCACGATGTTGCGCATGATATGCATGTCATATCTCCATTGGCCGATGAAACATTCATAGAGGAATGTGATCCAAATGATGTACCAAGTGGATGGGCAAACAATGAAGAAGAAGAAGAAAGTCAAACTAGTGACGAGGAAGAATTCTCAAGCTAGTGAGCAAAATCTTATACTACAAACCTCTATTTAAATGCATTGCAGTACTTGATGTGAGTTGTATTGCAATACTTGGTGTGAATGATTAAAAATTTTACTTGAATGTATTGTAATACTTGATACGAATGATTCGAATGCATTGCAATACTTGATGTGAATGATTTGAATTATTTGAATGTATTGTAATACTTGATGCAAATGCATAAGTTGTATTGCAACACTTGATGTGAATGATTAAAAATTTTATTTGAATGTATTGTGATACTTGATACGAATTATTTGAATGCATTGTAATACTTGATGTGAATGATTTGAATTATTTGAATGTATTATAATACTTGATACGAATGATTCGAATGCATTGCAATACTTGATGTGAATGATTTAAATTATTTGAATGTATTATAATTTATGCAACGAATGATTTTAATTATTGCAATACTTGATGTGAATGATTTGAATTATTTAAATGCATTGTAATATTTGATGCGAATGATTTGAATGCATTGCAATGCTTAATGTGAATGACTTGAATGCATTGCAGTACCTGATATGAATGATTTGAATTATTGTAATACTTGATGCGAATGACTTGAATGTATTGTAATACTTGATGTGAATTATTTGAATGTATTGTATGACATATGTTATTTGTTAGAATATGGTTCGTGGAGGTTACAGTGGTCGCTCATCCAGTAGTAGCTAGGCCCAACCTTCATCTTCACGGGCTCCTGTGATAGGTATATTGATTAACTAATTGGATGCTTGATTAGTTCAAATGCGCATTCTGAGAACTTCTAACGTATTTTTTTACAGATGATGTTTCGCCTATAGACGACCCACCTACACCAGTTGATCAAACAAGTCAGGAGCCAACACAGGAAGCAGGGTCTTCTCTGTCTGGCACAAGAAGACTCATTCGAATAGTGTATATCGATAATCGACCGTAAGTATTTTGTTTTCAATTATTGCATATCTTATAAATATTTTATATTGATATTTACTGTGTAACAATTCATGTGCAGCACGAGGTTTGAGCCACAAGAAGTAGTACGGGAGATTAGGAATTCACTTCTTCAACATCTACCAGGACCGGTTGCTCAATGGAAAGAGTACCCAAAGGAGGTGTTAGACAAATTGTGGTCCTCATTCACGATATACAATTGTTCCTTATAGTTAATGTGTTTCATATTTAATTTATTTAAGTAATGTCTATTAACTTTCTGAAAATATTTGTAGGCTTCGAATCGCTTCACAACTACGGTGGAAGAAAATGATGCAAGGAAGGTGTGGCAAAAGGTGGCTGCCAATCGATTTGCAGACATGCTGCACACTATGAAGACTGCAGCAAAAAAAGCATCTGGCGTTGTAGATGATCCATTACTGTGGAAGGTCCATGGCCCTATTACTATCAGGAGAGATTACTGGGATGAAATGTGCGATAAGTGGGCGGGAGATGCATTTAGAAATCGCTCTGCGAAGGCTGCACAAAATCGATCGAAGATGCCCGAAGCCCATCTACACACAGGTGGATCTAAGACATTTGGAAGCCACCTGAAGAAAATGGTAACTCATCAATATATAATACTAATTTTATAAGTATTGTTGCAAACTTGTATACTAAATCTTTTGTCATTTAACTTCGCAGGAAGCAGAAAAAGGAGGTAGTGTACCATATAAGGATGTGTTTGTTGAAACACATAAACGAAAGACCACGGGAGTCTTCATATCAGAGAAGGCGAGAACGACAACGGTATGCATTTATTCTATTAATAATTGTTGCAATATATATGCAAGTTATCATAATGTTATCATTAATTATTAATGAATACTTTAAACATTATTTTGTAGAAGGCATATGAGAAAAAGATGGTAGAGCGATATGGCGAAGACGCTACTCAGCATCCATCATTTGATCCTACAGCATGGGTGACTGCAGCAGGTGAACCCAAAAAAGGTCGCGTGTTCGGGTTTGGGAGTAATATGAACACTTCACCAGTTATTGCTTCTTCCAGTTACGGCTCACCGACTTCTTGCGCCGACATAAGCTCCAAGCAGCAGACTATTCTTTTCGGTGATGATGTACGCCAGATCGTTACGGAATCACTGAATAACTACTTCCATGACACCGTCGCCTTTTTTCTCCGAAATGAGATCAACAATCTTGTTCTGAACAGGGGATCTTCGATTCCAGGTCCCTCTCAGGTATAATCACATATTTAGTTTTTTGTCTGCCTTCGAACACATATGAGCATAATCGAATCACATATATAACTTTTTGCCTGCCTTAGAGTACATATGAGCATGATAGAATCACATATAGAGTTTTTTGCCTGTTTTAGAGCAAATATGAGCATGCTATAATAACATATAAAGTTTTTTTATTGCCTTAGAGAACATATGAGCATGCTATAATCACATATAAATTTTTTTGCATACCTTAGAGCACATATGAGCATGCTATAATCACATATTCAGTTTTTTGACTACCTAAGAACACATATGAGCATGATAGAATCACATATAAAGTTTTTTTGAGTGCCTTAGAACACATATGAGCATGCTATAATCACATATTCAGTTTTTTGACTGCCTAAGAACACATATGAGCATGCTATAATCACATATTCAGTTTTTTGACTGCCTTAGCACACATATGAGCATGATAGAATCACATATAGAGTTTTTTTATTGCCTTAGAGCACATATGAGAATGCTATAATAACATATAGAGTTTTTTTATTGCCTTAGAGCATATATGAGCATGTTATAATCACATATAAAGTTTTTTTGCCTGCCTTAGAGCACATATGAGCATGCTATAATCACATATTCAGTTTTTTGACTGCCTAAGAACACATATGAGCATGTTATAATCACATATTCAGCTTTTTGACTACCTTAAAATACATATGAGCATGCACAAATCACATATAGAGTTTTTTTACTGCCTTAGAACATATATCATTTATGATAAAATCACATATAATTTTTTTTGCTTTGCTTGCCTTAGAGCACATATGAGCATGCTATAATCACATATTCAATTTTTTGACTGCCTTAGCACACATACGAGCATGATCGAATCACATATATAGTTTTTTGCCTGCCTCAAAGCACATCTGAGCATTGTAGAATCACATATAGAGTTTTTCTAGCTGCCTTAGAACACATATGAACATGCTATAATCACATATTCAATTTTTTTACTGCCTTAGCACACATATGAGCATGATAGAATCACATATAAAGTTTTTTTGACTGCCTTAGAGCACATATGAGTATGATAGAATCATATATAGAGTTTTTTTATTGCCTTAGAACACACATGAGCACATGATAGAATCACATATAGTGTGTAATTTAATTCATTATATTTTGTTTATCAATACTGACTGTTCTTTTCTTGTGTAGGTTGCTAGTGATAATCAGCGTAGCGAAGCTGAAGGGACAGATAAAGGCAATGAACAAGAAAACGCACAAAATCTTGGCGATGATTAGAGAACTGTGTTGAAGAAGTTCTATTTTTTTATGTTTACTAATTGTAATTGTTGAATTATAAGTAATTAAACTTGTTAATTTTAAGTTGGAACGATTAATTGTTGTAGATTCTTTTTATATGCAATTTTTTGTGTGATTTGTTTTTTATTTACAGGAAATATAAATTGTACAGGAAATATAAATTGTACCGCTCTCGGTATTTAATTTTCAAATAAATTTTTTTTTTAATTATTTTTCGTGTTTGCGACGGATTAGCGACGGAACCATCCGTCGCTATTCATATAAATCTAGCGATGGCCTAACGACGGATGGTTCCGACGTAAGCATACCGTCGCCTCGTCGTCGCTACGCCTGTTAGCGATGGATTAGCGACGGAATGTGCTCGTCGCTAATCTACTGCTTTGTTGTAGTGTGTGTCATTCAGCTATTTACTTTGTTGCATTAGATTAGGTGGATTGCATATAATTTATTTCATTATATTTTGTTTATAAATACTAATATTTTGGTTCTCTTTTATAGGATGCTAGAGATGATCAACGTAGAGGAGTTGATGGAGGCATGGAGGGAGGGGCAGATCAAGAAAATGAAGAGCATGATGCCCAAAATTTTGACGAGGATTAGATTTATTTGTTTAATTTGTTTGACAAACTTGTAATTAATTATAACTTGGCAAGGAATGTATTTGGTTGTTAAAGTTTGCTTAACTTAGAATTTGTGTTTAATTTATTTCACCTGTATATGTATTTTTTTATAAGCAGGATATATGAATTGTATAACGAGAATTTTTTTTTGAGTTTCAAAATATTTCAAAAAATAAATAATTTTTTTATTAAAAATTAGCGACGGATATTATCCATCGCTACTCTGTGGCCAATTTGAAGCAGTCGTCGGCTTGCGACTGAACTTAAGTCATCGCTAATGGACGTTGCCAAATTGATGATGGACATTAGCGACAGATACTTATCTGTCGCTAAATATTAGCGACAGATTAAATTCCGTCGCATAACCAAATCAGTCTCTATTTAGCAATGAATTTGCAACATACATGATCCGTCGCTACTTAGCGACGGATTGACGACAGATAAATTCTACCATAATTTAGCGATTAGGGTTATGCGATGGATGCTATTCATCGCAAAATCCATCGCAAACTTATTTAGCCATGGATTAGTGACGAATAGCATTCGTCGTCAATGCGCATTTTTCTTGTAGTGCCCCAACCTCTCTAACATTAACCAAGTGAACCGCCGTTGTTAATCGAAAGCATATCTTTCAACTATTATCACTGAAACAATTGTATACATACTAAAAATCCTTGGTGAAAAAAGATAGGATTAAAACCCAACATGTTATGAAGAAAGACTAGCGCCCTACCCATCACAGTAACAATGCACATGTGAAATTAATTGCAAAGATATTATATATATATATATATATATTGTGTTTGCAATAAACCGAGCCTTATCGAGCTTGTCGAGCCTTATCGGGCTCAACAAGTCGTTCAAGCTTGGCTTGATAGCTGATCCGAGTTTCAGTTCAAGCTTGACTCATTTACAAAGCGGATGAGCCCGAGACAACTCGGTTCCGTGTCCATCCCTAATCCCAATGTGTTCCACTCATCCGTTGTGTCATCTCTATCTTCGTACCCCTCCCCTTCAGATTTTTATTGATACAAGTTGTTTTGAACAAGGTTTTTAAAGGCGTGAAGGCATTTTTGAAAACTATAAACAAGAAATATTTTTTGGATGTAAAGATTAAATCATCTAAAAAAATTAACATATTGAAGAATATTATTTTTATATGATAAATAAATAACATTAAACATAAGCAAGTGTAGACATCATTGTTTGATGTTTTATAAAATCAAATATTAGTGAAGATTGAATTACTTGAATTTCATGTATCAACATTCTTATTCAATTTGAATAACAAAATGTTTATATGAAAATTTAACTCATTATTAGTGATTTCTATAAACTTTTTAAAAACCCATGCAAAACAAAGATTAGTAGTGCATAGAGGAAATAAAGCTGTTTTTTTATATCTTACTTTTTAAGTTTTTAATTATTTAAAGTCATCAAGTTTTTATATAGTCTTAGTGGAAATGCTAAAAAATAATGCCCTCTATCACAAAATAGTATTTAATACGAAATAAGGTTATCTTTTGTTAAATTGTATTTTTTACTCCAGTTAGTTTGTGATAGTTCTGCAACCTAATTCTTATATAATGGAGGGTGTCAATTATTATAAAAAATATCTACCCAAATCGAGCTTATATCACATTTTTTATTGACAATTACTTATATTTAGTTTAATCTGGAAAGTTATTTTTTATCAACACAAATTTATGGTTACGTCAAACTTTTTTTATTTTCTAAATAACTTTATTTTAATTAAACGAAAACCTTAGAAGTAACTAAATTATACAATGACTTTTTAATAAATAACTCAATTTGTAAAGGCCTGAGCCATTTCTTAAAGGCTTAAGCCTCATCTAAAAGCCTAAGCTGGTTTAAATAAGAATTGTAGGCTTCCTTATATATAAATGAGGCTTAGGCTTTGAGGTGGATAAACCCATGAGGCATAAACGGCGTAAACCCCTAAACCCTCAAATACAACCTCTAAAAACCACGGTTTTCATCAAATAGGACTCCATAGATGTGATCTACATCATTTGTTTAATGAAAATCAATATTTAAATTGCCAAAATCTGACTTGTGTGCAGGATTTATTTGGCGATTAAAAAAAATCAATGATTGACAAAGCACAATATTTTAGATTTAAAAACTCATATTTTCCATAAAAAAATGATCTAAAGGACGATTCTTATTAAACCATGTTTTATCTATCTGTAATGTCAGATTTGTTCAAAACAGCTTGAATCATACGATTTAAGAGGTATGAGGTAATGAACGAGTCAGAAATACAAGTTAGGATGGGCATAGCTGTGGGACTATGACTGGCATTAGAGAGAGAGAGAGAGAGAGAGTTTTTGCATATCAGATTGGCAACTTATCAATTGCCACTCATGTCACATACCCGCTATATATAGCATATATATCGGTAATTTATCCGAACTTTTACTATTAAAATTTAAATATGTTTGATTCACCAAATCAATTTGATTAGCTGAAACCATCGATTAATAAAGTAACACCAAAAAAGTGAAATTATTTGGATATTATATATTTTTCTTAGCAGAAAAAAAAAGAAAATTAAAGGCAGTGATAAACAAAAAAAAGAAACATGAAACAAAAACGTGTAAAGTTCTCTATGACTGTTGGTATTCACAATGATGATGAAGTTGGTTGGCCATTAGGAGTTAGAGTAAAAACAAAATTAACTTGTTAAATTTTCACAAAAAAAATGAAACAAAAGAAAAAAGAGTATAAAAACCTACAGAAGGTGATCGATCTCTTCCAAGATCAAAAGCCCAATAAAGAGTCTACCAGAAGGTCCAAAACAATTTTTTTTTGAGGTTGACTGGAATCTCCACCAAAAAAAATTGCATGAGCAGAGAAGAAAATAGAGAAGAGGAAAAATAAAGAAAAAAACCTGAAAAAAAAAACAAAATAAAAATATTTTGTTTCCCCCTATATCAGTAAAAAGATCCGAATGTAATAGGGGATTCATAATCCTCCCACCTATCCTACTCAAATGCAGGGAATATTTGAAAAAAAAAGGTACTTAACGGCAACCTTTACCAACACCTATCATCATATATAACGTTGCACGTCAAATGTCTTGTTTTTTTTTTAAAGTACAGGTTTTCGTATCTTACAGAAAGAGAGCCGAACTATAACCATCAACATTACGAAAAATAGGTTCAACCAACATTGAACCTACCGGATAACCCAACAGGCCCAAGACATGCCAAGGAGCCCTAAAAAGAACGAAAAAGAAAAAAAGATAAAAGAGAGACAGGAAACAACTACAGCTAGTCGATGAGCATCACCCTGGATCATGAGTGAACCTTGTAAGCAGATTCTGTTGTAGATCAGGGATGTTGATGCGAAGAATGGCATACACGTCCGCCAGAATAAAGTTCACCATTTTGTTGAACACTGCTGGAATATTCTGAAAAATAGCGTTGTTGTGAGTCATCCATACGGCCCACCATGACGAGAGAAGTCAGGTTTTCCAAATAATCCGCCAGTAGTTGCAATGACGAACCTGCTGAGGACCCCACAGCAAATCGTTGGCGAACGATTCCTGGCGCACACTGACCCCCGGCTTATTCCAAGTCACCTTAAAGATGTTTTGAAAAACAGAGCACTCCCAAAAAAGGTGAAACACAGATTCTTCAGCCGCCTCGCACAACACACATTTACTCGCCAGATGAAAACCGATGGATTTGAGGAAGTTGTCAGTCTGCACCCGGTCATGTAAGATTAGCCAAGCCAGGAAACATGATCTCGGTGTCGGACCCTTGCCCCATATCAGGCTCGTCAGGAACCGGTCCACCCCCGGCGGAAGGAGAGCGAGGTAGCCCTCTTTTGAGCGAAAGGATCCATTCGGAGCAAAGTTGCGTCCAACGAACTGAGACTACGAGTCAACATTACCATTATGTGACAAAACTGCAGACCAAGCTTGGATCCATGATCGACGAAGCTTTGACAATGTTCGCTGACGCCCGCTTGTGGCCCCTACCAAGGATTCCACACCTTCGTATTTAGCCAGAAGCACGCTTGCACATGGAGTCCCAGGTTGGTGCGCAAGCCAGCTCTGCTTCACGACAAGAATCATACTCCTCAGCTGGGGATCCTTGATTCCCAACCCCCCCCTATATAGGGGAAGTCGAAGAGTGTCCCACCCTATGAGGTGTCGTTTGTTGTTGGTACCTCGCCCAGACCACTGGAGGTTCGCCACTACCCGGGCTAGCTTCTTACTGACCCCCACAGGCATCAGGAACATAGACATAAAAAATTCTGGCATAGCAAAAAGAACGTGCTTGATAAGAGTCACTCTACCCGCGATAGACAGGTAGGAAGCTTGCTAGCCCGATATTTTGTTCTGAACCATTTGAATAGTAGCGCTCCAGACTGCCGATGTTACACGACTGATTTGAAGAGCCAGACCCAAATAAGAAAATGAGTTTTCCGATACCGAGCACCAGAATATCCGCTGGCCCATGTCCAACATTGACGGGGGTGCATTGACCATGAATAGACAACACTTATCGTAGTTCATGGATAGCCCTGACATCGATAGGGAAAAAAGAACGACAAGCTTGAATCTTAACATTTGTTGGATGAAAGCCCTTCCGAAGATAATTATGACATCAGCGAAAGTCAGGATCTGACTACGACACTTCTGTATACCAAGAGACTCAATTAGACCATCCTCCACTGCCCTCTTTACCAAAACCACAAGGCCTTCAAAGACGATGTTAAAGAGTAACGAAGATAGAGGACATCCTTGTCGAAGACCACGACCAAGTTTGAACTGTTTTCCCTTGACCCCATTGATCTGAATCTTTGACTGGGCATTGGTAACCAGCTCATTCACTCAGCTAGAGAAACGCCGACCGAAGCCTAGGTTTGCCAGCATGTTTTAGAGGAACGGCCAATGAACCGAGTCGTAGGCTTTATGAAAGTCAAGCTTAAGAGTGAAGAAGCCCCCCCCGCTGATCTTGAGAGAGTGTAACACTTCTGTGGCCAAAATGAAGGAATGTTGAAGCCTTCTGTTAAGAATGAAGGCAAACTGGGCCTTCGAAAAAATTCTAGGAGCGACTGACCGCATCCTATTAGCCAAGACCTTGGCGATAATGCGATATAAACTCCTTAACACTGATATAGGATGAAACCGCGAGATATTCGATGCGGCTTCTTCCTTAAGAATAAGCGACACAATTGCTAAGAGAGAGAAAGAGAGAGTTGTGGTGAGACACAACATTTGGGTTAGGGTGGGCACTGCCCACTCTGACCCAAACCCTTTTATTGGCCCAGCAGGGGATTCGACCATCTGGTAGGAACAGTTTGTGCAAGTCATCATGTGATGGGACATTGCAAGTTTGAACCGTATAAGTGTCTGCCTAGTAGTTTGAACAGGCCCCTGGCCTGTTTGGATTGGAAAAAAATAAAAACAAAAAAAGAGGTGTGAAGATGGGAGATGACATAGGGGATGAGTGGAACCAAACTGGATATTGGGCACGGTTCCTGTTTCTATAACTAGTTGCAACTAAGAATACTTTTGGGTTTCGACCTTGTAGCAAAGGACAGATATCAAACTCTGACACCTTCCAACTTGAATTCCTTAAGCTGACCACCCAAAACCAGGTGTGCAAAGCCGTTGAAAATCAGAGTATATTTGAAGCGAAAAAGGATCATTTTTTGAGGACCTTTGACAATCCTCCAGGTGGTAGGACTTGCTTTAAAAAAAAACATAAAAAACTTCTCTATTAAGTTTTTTCCGTAAAAGTATTAGCCATATCTATGCACTGTATTTTTGAACCATAATCATTTTTCTTAACATATCACAACACATCTTGCACTGTTTTTTTAGGGAAAACTCAAATTTTATTAATACAGAAATTAAAAATCAGAGAAAGCTCAAGACGATGAGGAATCAACCCCCAGAAACTTAGACAAGTCAGTTACCAGGACATAAATGTCATCCATGTTTCATGTGGATATGCTGCAAGATTAATTAGCCTCAGAAGCAGGAAGAATTACCGCACATTGAATTCTTTGGATTGATAGCCTTTGGAAATAGACAGATGCATTGAAGATGCACATCCGTCTTGTCCAGACAATTAAAAGGTGGACATATGACAATGATACAATGTGCCAAAATTTCATAACTCAAAAGATCACATTTTTATATTAGAAAAGCATGATCCAAGCTTGATCCCTAGCAAACAAACTATTCTGAACTATCTGGTTAGATTGAGTTGATACAATATGCACCTATGATTTCTAGTTCATTAGTTCTTTACCTTCATTAGTAGCAAATATATATATATATATATATATAAACAATGGTAGCTGTCTACCACTTTCCTAGCCTACTGTATGAAAATAGGTGTTTTCAGGTTGTTTTCACAAATCTAACTTTGCAGATATGTCCATCATGGTCAATTTTGATAGAAAGACACTTGGATTATAATTTTTTGATAAAAAAATATGAATTTTTTATGCCTTGAATATTTGTGAATCTTAAACTGTCAAATTTTAAACCATACATAAAGACCTACCTCCGTGTCAGATTCCTACGTGAATTATTCAAGAGTTGATTTCTTTAAAATCAAGTAAGGGTGTCAACGGGTCAAGTTTGGATTTAGGTGGAACCAGACCCAAACCTGATTTGAGATTATGGTATCGGGTCTGAACACAGATCTAATTGGACCCATTATAAGGGAACCATACCTGCATCCTATAAGAATTACATGAACCAGACCCGGACCATACTCAGTAAAATAATATTTTTATTATTTTTACATTAAAAATTATGAATCTTAATAAAGACTCACGTCAGGCCCGAGTCTGGTATGAAATTTCACAAACCATACTCTGCTCCCTATATTAATCGGACCTTTCAAGTCCGGCCTAGATTCTAATCGGGTCTTCTTATTTATCACCAAACCTTAACCCTATAGGGTTTGCTACGGGTTGGATCCGGGGTCACACTCAAACACACCTGTATGGTCAGATTTAAGAAAAACATAAAACCCCCCTTCAAAAGCGTGTAAGGTTGTTGGTAGGCTAACCTTATAAATGTGATTTATATGGTCAGTTTAGTGGAAATAGGCTTTTCGTTCATCCGATTATGACATGTGAACAGGTTCTTATAAGGCTTCAGAAATCTATGGCTCATAATTTTCATGTGTTTAAAGACAGATAAAATAGATTTTTTTTCACAAGAAAAACACAATTCAACATTGGATTCCTAGCAAATGTTAAATGTTGAACACATCAATGGGGTCAAATTTGCCAACCATATATAGCTTGAAACATAAAAAATCCATATTGTCCATATCTTATGGACGGTTAGAAAGAACCAATTTTTTCATATATATATATATATATATATATATATATATATATTTGCTCCTTCTATAGCATGTACAATCTAGTTGGAAAACCATAGGCGCAAGTTGTATCCACTCAATCTAAACTCAACTCATAGATGTGTTCAACATATTTTGTTTGTTAGGAAACACAACTTGGATCGTTTTTTTTTTCTTTTGAGGTCAACATATGATACTTTGAATCATCAAAATTTGGCACATTGTGAGTGGTTGATTTTTGAGGCCCATAAAAACCTGCTAAAATACTGTAAATACATGATCCAAAACCTATTTTCTACTAAATAAACTATGTATATCACATATATAAGGTTAGAACCACAAAAAATTGCAAAAAAGATAAAAAAAATGTCGTTTTCTACTATATATTGCATGTACGAGTGACTATAGCAAGTATTTATCCATATACAAGGGTAAAAGTTGTTACAGTCGTTTATTACAATGACTTAGCAACCTCTTTTTTTTTCTTTTTTTGTTCTAAGTAACTTCATGGATGTGTTCTGAAAGCTGGTTTTAGTGGAAACTAATCTCCATGAATGGCTCGTTTATTTCTGCTTCCTGCTATAGATCTCTGCCAGCCAGGAGTGAAGTGTTTCCTGGAAGGCTGTCTATGGAGAGGAGGTTTGCCACCAAAGGGGATCCATATTTGGTTGGCTGGTATTACAGGACAGAGTACAGTCAGAACTAAATCTTAAGAAGCCGGGAATTCAGGACAGAGGTTGGAAATGGTTATTTGTTTGTAGGCAGGGGCGTAGCTAGGGGGGGGCAGGACTAGGCTGTAGCCCAGTCCTGCCTCCCCAAACAGTTAAATTTTTTTTTTTTTTTTAAAAGCCCAGTCCTAGCCCTGCCCTGATTCCATATGAAATAGATTTTTATCCATTTTTTAGCCCAGCCCAGTCCTAGCCCAGCCCTTACTGCAGCAAATAGTTTGATTTGTCCATATGAAATAGATTTTTATTAATAATTGTAGCCATTTTTTATTTTATCTCAAAAAAAAAAATTCGGGGGTGC
This sequence comes from Nuphar pumila, assembly GCF_984573655.1. Lineage (NCBI taxonomy): Eukaryota > Viridiplantae > Streptophyta > Magnoliopsida > Nymphaeales > Nymphaeaceae > Nuphar > Nuphar pumila. Next base: position 84,400,973 of record NC_143254.1, on the reverse strand, counting down.
TGCCCCCGAACCCCCGACTATCACACAAATAATTTTTTTTTTTCTACACCCCTGTTTGCCCCCCCCCCCTCACATGAATCCTAGCTACGCCCCTGTTTGTAGGTGTTGGCTTCTCTTAACATGGAGGGGGTTCTGGCTTCACAGAAACGGTAGTAAGTTCAAGGAGTTAATTTTGAACAAAAGATTATTGTCCGTCTCATATTCAGTGGAAATTAAAGGAAAGACTTGAGCTTAAACGGCCCAATCAAGACTTGGGTTGGGTGGGTTACGTCAGGGTTGACATGTAAGTTCTTGAAACATACTCAGAAATTTCTGCAAAGAATTGATTTCTCATCAATTCTCGGCATGTATTAATTCTTCCTATCCTGATTCTTATAAATTTCATTTATACTCAAAAAAAAATCACTGACCAGTCTAATCTTTTTGGTGATGCAAAAATTGATGGTTGTAACCGATTCTTTCTTACTGAAAAACATGTTGTTTGGCCCGTAAAATGCCATCCGAGGGGCAATTCTCACTAAATCGACCACACTAAACACATCTACGAGGTTAGATTGGAACAAAACAACTTGGGTTGTGAAATTCCAACTAGATTGTACCTAGAATCAACTGTAATATTAGTATATAGAGAGAGAGAGAGAGAAAGAGAGAGAAAAAGTGGTGGCTGCTTGATCGTTACCTACTTGATCAAAACTTAATCATATTAGCCGTTGGATCTTATTAAAATCCAACGGCCAGCATCCCCCATATATAACCTTTCATTCTCATTTTTTTTCCTTTTCCCATAGCATCTCTCTCTCTCTCTCTCTCTCTCTCTCTCTCTCTATATATATATATATATATATATATATATATATATGTGTGTGTGTGTGTGTGTGCACGCGCATGCACGTGAGCAATAAAAAAATGATACCTTGGATCATATTTCTTGGGTGTAACCTATGATCGGTAATGACCCTACTATAGAAGCAGATCAGGTCATGGTGAACATGAGCCTTTTTTGTCATGCTGAAATCATGGCCATCTGATTTTCATTTTAAAAAGCTCAAAAGTCAACAAAACCATGTGGCATTCATCCAAAATGCAAACAGACGACCACGAGCAAAAACACTCATGTTCAACATGACCTGATATGCTTCCACATAATCTGGGTTCCCTCTCCCTTCAATCGTCCTGTTTTCAACAGCAACCACATCTCTGATGATTCGAGAATAACAAGCTTCACATGGAAATGTTGATAAATCTCAGGCCAAAAGCTCCACTCTCTATAATAACAATATTTTTCTTTAGAATTGGCACGCTCATATTGTAAAATTTTGACATACAATAATCAATTAGGAGTTTGAGATAAAGGATCTTTTAAAAGTAGAGATCCGCATTATGCATGCCTCATTCTGAAAGATCAACCCAGGACATTCTCTCTCACCCAAACCATTATCGTCCTTGACAATGTCGGTGTAGGTAAGAATACATTATTCACTAATATACCAGTTTTCTTTTGTACTTATCTTTGGTTTACTCTTTTTCTTCACCCTACTCAACTTGTTCTGGTTTTCATTGACCATCACCGCAATATTTAACATGCCAAGTCACATTTTTTAGCGTGCCTCCGATCACTTAGATAGTGATCTTCTGTTTTATCACCATCGAGCATTCTCTGCTCGTGAGACCCCAATACAGTCTCATACCTAAGCTGATCATCCTCGCCTACACAACAAACTTGTCATCTTTATGCATATGGTTGGGGTGCCTTCTCACCTAAACAAGGGTAATTCAACCACACACCACACACATATATGCATCTGATGTCGCATCTGTGTTGCACCACGCCTGCACACATGCCACGCCCCCTTGCACAGTCCTAGTGTCGAACCCAGGCACAGGACACCCTCTGTTACATGTACACACCTCTTCCGCACCAAGTCTCATACCAATGGCATGTTGCAAAGCTCTCCGAGACTTCGTGTGTAACATCCTCCTTCACTCAAGCCATCGTTGTCCTCAATGATTATGCATACTCCGCTTTCGCACCAAGTCCCATACCAATGGCATGATGCAAGGCCCTTCAAGACTTTGTGTGCAACACCCTTCCCCACTTAAGTCATCGTCGTCCTCGATGATCTTTTTGCTAACGATCAAGGAGTTCCCTTCAACAACGCAACCCATTTGGATGTTGTGCTCCTTTATCTCATTTGGTTCCTTTTCTTTTCTCGCAATCATGAAACCCGAGCGTAGACTCAATTCTCAAGCGAGTCACCCATGCCCGCACAACTTCTTGTTGTTTTAGCTCGTTTCGCACATGTGCCCTCTTTGCATGCTGCCACTTTACCTAGTCGGGTGCCCCCCTTCGCCCCGACTTCACCACTCGACCATGCGGCCCATGCACAAATTGCCAAAACAAGATGAAGCTCATTCTAGAGGTTCTCCTCACTTGACTCCCCTTGAGTCCCCTATAAGCCATCATTGCCCATTCATTGGCTCGATCACTTCAGGTTCCATCACTTCGACCATACTCGACTGCACACCACCTATCCCTTCGATCATGGTCGGTGGAAAGTATGTCGGCATACACGAGCGACAATCGAGGCACTCCTTACGTTGCCCTCAACTCGAAGCAACAATTGAGGCCGTCCTTCTCACGCTGCCCTCAACCACGAGCGACAACCGAGCTTCTCCTCATGCTGCCACCAACACAGAGCAACAATTGTGGCAATCTTCCTCGTGCTGTCCTCAACCACGAGCGACAGCCGAGCTACTCCTCACGCTGCCCTCAACACCCAAGGCACCCTTAACCCTAAGGCGTTCCTACACTTTTGGCTTCAACCCGCAGTCATCACAAGTTTTGAACACACTAAGCCTCATACTTTAGCGTGTCTTCAGCAACTCTAAGAATGGTCTACCGCATTCCATAGTGACCTTCTATCATGCACAAGCCCTGATTTTTAGGACATTTACTTGATGGTTGACTAGCTCATAACAAGCAAACATTGCTCTCTTCAGTGTCGTCATGACCCAAAGGATCCATCCTCTTTAAATGCACATTTTGTATGCTATTGTACATCGCAAAGCTTTTGAGGCATGAAAAAAAATAATCGTCTTTTATGCCCACAAAGGAACTGCACATTACTGTCCTGATCTGGCTACATACACGGCCTTCTATATAGCCAAACCCACTTTCAGCAAACCAACCTTCATGCTAACTCCACCATGAAGCATCACACTTCAGCTTCAGTGCTTCGAACATGCCTTGGCAACGTGAAGAGAAACCTGGCCAAAGGCTCTCCAACACATCCATCACTTAGGCACTTGTATGCTCCTACTCAAAACAACTCATTATCGAACGTGTCATTGCTCTCAAATCTGCTTTGATACCAGTTGTCACCGGCTAAAGTTTCAAGGCCAACTTTCATGCCTTTCAAGCTAAGGAATGCTTGTACGGCACTAGGCCTTGCGGCCTAGTCAGCCTCACAACACATTTTTTCATATCTTCTTACACAGTAGAACTTCAACTTAGCAAACTTTTTTTTTCTTTTAAAAAATCCTTCCAGCATGGATTTCGCACATTCGATAGCCACTTACGTGCATAATTGTCTCATACCGGTTAGCACCTCCAACCCAAATGACCAAATATATCTTGCCACTCACATAGGCAAGTGTACGTTATCATCGGCCAAAATGTACCTATACGACACTAACGACTTAACCAATATTCAACGTGTGGCATGAGGAGCATGGTGCATCTCCAAGGCCCTTACCAATGTATGCCAAGCGCTCAAGTATCTTTGTGAGACACATTTTCTTAATTTTAGTCACCCAAGCCAACAATGCACGAATGTCTTAGCCTTGCATGCCATGAGGCGTATCGCGACTCCATACACACAGTACCGCAAAACCTTGTCATCAAATGGATAAGGTTTTTGGACCCCTAATATGAAAATCAATTGATGATTGAATACCATAGCAAAGAGCACTACCCAGACTCATTCATTACCACCTAGGCATTCACTCGCCTAGCCCCGAGTCACTATACTTGGTTGAAACCACCTAAGGTGATTCCTGAAGGAATTAGCCCTAACTCATACACAGCTCCGTGCGTCCAGCTGCTACGCGTGGAAAAGCATTTTTACAAGCCAAGAGGTCCTTAACCAAATCTTTAAAGGCAACATCCTCTTATCCGCTGGCACTGCTTAACCAAACAATGTTTTATGTTTGTGTTGTCATACAACGATGCACTAACAACGTTATCGTTACCTATCATGTGCTATGCTACCACCGCACATCACCAATCAAGCTAACACATTCCTACACTCGATGCATTTTTCACTCAGTAGTGCTTCGCACTGTGCATGCCTCATTCGACCCGGGACACGGGTTTCCTCTGTTAAGAGCAGAAATTAGTGCACATCACTTTGTGTTGGCACAATGCAAGTTCAAACCCCAAATGGTATCTTCGTATAACTGATAGGGGTCTGCCTAACCCCAGCTTTTTCTGTAAAAAAAAAAACATGTAAATAAATTCAGGGCTCTGTTTTGAAACATTCCATGAAAATCATTGGTGGCGATGTTATTTTATTTTTCTCACTTAATTTGAGCTACCAATAACCCAAGTTGACTTTAGATTTTGAGCTACCAACGGGGGCTTAGTTTGTCTGGTAGGAGCTGCTAGTGCCCGTCACCTAGGTTGCTAGTTCAAATCCCAAAGGTATGGTTGTATAACTTCAGGGTCTGCCTAAACCCAGCTTGCCTTTTATTAAAAAATTGCCCAAGTTAACGGAGATGTAATTAATGAAGCATAAATTTAGGTGTGTCTAACGAAATCAAAAGCTTAGTTGTGTTACCACCGAGGTGATATCCCATGTGGTAAGCGGGGTCGTGTGCCAAGCTGAAGGCCCAGGTTCGAATCCCTCTGCCACATGGGCCTTAAGAGATATCTGGTATAGGTCTGCCTAACTCAAGCTTGCCTATCAAAAAAAAAAAGCTTAGTTTTGTTTTATCACCAAAACCTTAGATGCTCTAAAAATTCCGGATTACAGTATTTACCTTGGAAGTCCCATGCTACAGCCATGTAGAAAACGAATCCTAGGCCTACCTTTTGCAAGCCATGTAGCTCAACCAACCGGTCCACTACTTTTCTATATGATAAATTGAATGGGGTCAAAACAGTAGGGGGGTGTCAACGGGTTGGGTTGGGTTTGGTTAGGACTCAGGTGGAACTAGACAAGGACCTGATTTTTGGGTAAGAGAAATCATACCCGGACCAAATAAGCACTACATAAACCAGACCCAACCATAACTGGTAAAATAATATTTTTTATCATTTTTACATTGAAAATTTGTGGGTCTTAATTTGCACTCGGGTCAGTCCTGAGTCTGGCATAAAATTTCACAAACTATACCCAGATTCATGTATTAATCAGACCTTTGAGTCCAAACCCAGGTCTTCTTGTATGATGGACCACTTCCGTGAGAACTTTTGCTTGCTAAACTGACTCGTCCTGCAGTCAATAGAACACGTTCCTTCCTACTTTGGCTAAAAGAAACTGTCGATGATGCCAACTTTGATATTCATGCGTTTCTGCCAAAAGGATCACAGCAGCCTTTGATGGTTTGGATGTGCCTTTGAAGGTAAAAGAGGCTTCATAAACGCTGCATTTCCAGGTTACTCAGAAATATGTTTAAACTGGCATTAAAGTCCATAAATTGTATTTATGCACTGAATAAAAAAAACGACACCAAAAGAAGGGTAAAAGGTAAACAAAGTAGAACAGAATTAACCAAACTCAAAAGATGAAATTCCTTGAATTCTGTGATGGTTAGTAAAAACTAGATTAAAAAAACTAGGAATGTAAAACATACCGGATTTATCTGATATCTGATCAGTTGCCAAATCCAATTAGTCAGAATGAATATGGTTTAGATGGATATCCGAATCCAATAGAATGTAATTATTCAGATCCTAGAATTTTTCCATCCAAATTCTAGTCTGAGTAATCAATATCCAATTACTTGGAATTGCTATTGGCTATACCCGACCCAAAGTTCAAACCATTTGCATCCCTATGAGCAATAAATGGATGTATGCATACACAGCCAAACCAGAACATACATCGGTAAAGCCTTTACAGGATGAAGTGCATACTTGGTAACATGCACAACTGGCTGGAATATGCATTGGATATTACCGCTCGGTCAAGGGCTCCGCTCATCTGGTACGAGTGACTTGTGACTGTCACCAAGTTGATGGGACATCACAAGTTCAAAACCCATGGGTGGCATCCCTTGCCACAAGGTTGAAGCTGGATGTACTCCTCAGTGGGCAAGGGGGACCTCAAAAGTTTAAACAGAAGAACAACCAATGTGTAGTGGGTGCTGAGAGGGTTTTTCCCTTGGACTATCCAGAAAAAAAAGTAAAGCAAACAAGCTACAAGCTCAGTAGGGTTGCACACAGAGGCCGGGGGGGGGGGGGGGGGGGGTAGCCCAGTCCTGCCTCCCGAAACAGTTAAATTTTTTATTTTTTTTAAAAGCCAAGCCCAGATTCCATATGAAATAGATTTTTATCCATTTTTTGTAGCCCAGTCCAGCCCTAACTGCAGCAAATAGTTTGATTTGTCCATATGAAATAGATTTTTATTAATAATTGTAGCCATTTTTTATTTTATCTAAAAAAAATTTTTTTGGGGGTGCTGCCCCGAACCCCCGACTATCACACCAATTTTTTTTTTGCTACACCCCTGTTTGCCAACCCCCCCCCCCTCACATGAATCCTAGCTATGCCACTGATTGCACAGTCCCGACATTCACATGAACCAGGAAACTGGTTTGCACCCATGGAACACTGTGCAATGGCAGATCCATCTCAAGCAAGTGCCAAAATGCACCAGTTTCCTTGGCCCATAAAACTAGTGTTTTCGCGTACGTGTGTGTGCATGTTTGTGTGTGAACGGGCGTGTGAGTGCATGAAAGTGTGCTTGAGAATGAATGGAAGCTGCTATCTTGGAACACAATGCACATTGCTGCATATCATTAAAAGGCTAGTCTATGAATGTCACGGGCCTATTTCTTCAATAAGTCAGTGTGACGCGCTTATTTCTTCAATAAGTCAGTGTGGCGCGACGGTCCTCCCTTACCGCCGCAAGCCTTTCAGTCGCTCACTTGCAACTAATTCGTCACAGGCATAGAATGTTTTGCAAACCTGCGATGCGTAAGACTGCCCAATCTAGCCAGCCTAACGGCCAAAGGTTGCATACCAACACTTTTTCATGTATTGAATCATTTCATTGTCCCTGCACCCCCCCTCATGCGCAGCTGCCTAACGAAAGCTGATCAAGCGCATCTCCAAATGTGTATTTTATATAGTCCATACCACTTAGTGCATAGTTGTTTAATACCAACTATTACTTCCGAAAAAGGGTATAAACTTTGCATTAGCCTTGCATGCCATTGAGCGTATTGCGACTTCATACACACACTAAATCAAACATTGTCACTGAAGGAACAAGATCATGCGGCCCCCCAGTCCGAAAATCAATTGATAATTGAACACCATAGCGAGGAGCATCGCCGACGCCTAGGCATTCTCTCACCTAGCCCAGAGTCACCATACTCAGTTGAAACCACCTAAGGTGATTCCTGGAGGAATTAGCCCTAACCCACACGCACCCCCGTGCATCCAACCGTTACGTGTGAAAACTTCTACAAACTAAGAGGTCATTAACCAAATCTTCAAAGGCAACATCCTCTGATTTGCTGACACTGCTTAGCCAAACAACGCTTCACGTTTGTACTATCATACAATGATGCATTAACGATGATACCTTTGCCTATCATGTGTCATGCTACCATCGCACGTCACCGATCAAGCCAACGCACACCGCGTGTTTTACACTCGATGCATTTTTCACTCAGTAGAGTTTCGCACTGCAAATGTCTCATTTTGAAGGACTAGTCCGGGACATTCTCTCTCACCCAAACCATTGTCGTCACCGACAATGCTGGTGCAGGTAAGAACACAATCTTAACAGATATGTCAGTTTTTCTTTATACTTATCTTTGGTTTACTTGTTTTTTTCACCCAACTCAACTTGTTCTGGTTTTCATCCACCAACGCCGCAACATTTAACACACCATGTCTCATTCCTTAACGTGTATTCGATCACTTAGACAATGATCTTCTACTCCATCAACATTGAGCATTCTTTGCTCGTGAGACTCCAGTGAAGTCTCATACAAAAGCGAGTCATCATCGTCTGCATGACAAATTTATCGTCTTCAAACTCATGGTTGTGGTGCCTTCCAACCCCAGCAAGAGCAATTCTCAGCCCTTCGTGGTCCTCACAGAGAAGAACGACCACCAACGCTTGTCGCAGGGATATCAACATCTTTAAGGCACCAACTTGCAATTTTTCAACGGTCCAAACTAGTCCTCAAGTGGGAAACGCCTACTTGCATATCACCCTAAAGAGGTCTTTCAAAGTATCTTCCTAGGCACTCGTCCTCACAAGGGTACATTGACCCAACACTACAACTCTCATCCAGAGCCAGCACGCTATAACTCTCTCTCTGAGTTAGCAAAACGTTCCAGCAGAAACTAAACCTACCAGCCACGAACAACTTTTTTGTACACGCAATCTACAGAAAAACTGCCAACTCGAGAGACCAAAACAATGAGTATTCTACCGAAGATAGGCACTCCGCTAACCCATAATCTTGGGAGAGAATATAAAAGTTTAGTTGAGTCTCTCATACCCAAATGTGCAAATCCATTCAGCCAAATCTATTGTGCATTCTTTGCATGCACAAGACAAACATCACGCTCCGCCTACGAGCCTAACGCACAACTAGTAGGAATCTTTGGCTTATCCACGTTTCCTTAGCCAACTGAACAACAACCTTAAACTTCTACTTATCATCGATAAGATAACCCATACCACTCTGCCAACATCTTGCTTCTATGCTCGATCAACACTACTTCAGCTACACAAATTTACGTAACAAAGATAAATCATCACTGTCCTCTTCAGTATCACACTTCATAAACAACAAGGTCTCTGTGAATCTTTTTGCTTTGATATCAATCTGTCACGTGCCTATTTCTTTAATAAGCCAGTGCGGCGTGACAGTCCTTCCTTATCACTGCAAGCCTTCCAGTAGCTCACTTGCAACTAATTTGTCACGGGCATAAAATGCTTCGCAAACCCACAATGCACTGCCCAATCTGGCTAGCCTAACGACCAAAGGCCATATACTAACATTTTTTCATGTGATGAATCATTTCATTGGCCCTACGCACCACCTCATACGCAACTGCCTAACAGAAGTTGATCAAACGCATCTTCAAATGTGTATTCTATATAGTCCATACCACTTAGTGCATAGCCGTCCAATACTATCTATCACTTTCGAAAAAGAGCACAAACTTTGTCTTAGCCTTACATGCCATGGAGCGTATTGCGACTTCATGCACACGCTACATCAAACATCGCCACTAAAAGAACAAGACCTTGCAGCTCCCAGTCTGAAGATTAGTTAATGATTGAACACCATAGCGAAGAGCACCACTCAAACTCATTCGTCGGTGCCTAGGCATTCTCTCGCACAACCCTAAGTCACCATACTCGATTGAAACCATCTAAGGTGATTCTTGAGAGAATTAGCCCTAACCCACATGCACCCTCGTGCATCCAACTGCGTGAAAAACTCCTGCAAATTGAGAGGTCCTTAACCAAATCTTCAAAGACAACATCCTCGGATCCGCTGACACTGCTTAGCCAAACAATGTTCCACGTCTGTGCCGCCATACAACAATGCACTAATGATGATATCATTACCTATCACGTGACATGCTACCACCGCACATCACCGATCAAACAAATACACACTGTGGGTTCCTACACTCAATGCATGTTTCACTCAGTAAAGGTCTGCACTGCAACTGTCTCATTCTGAAAGATTAGCTTGAGACAATCAATGGGTTAGGCTTAAATGGCCGAGTACAAATTTTACATGGGTTGGCAATCGTGGGATCGGATGCATGGTGATCCGTCGAGATTGATTCACCATGTTGTTCCCTGTTCTGCAGGTTTTTCCTTCTTTTTAGCTCTGTATTTTTCTATGCACTCTGTTTCTGGAACCTTGGTAACTGCTCATCACCTGTTCCCATCATTTGTTATTGTTAAAGAGGATAGAGACTATAGAAGATCGGAGGACTCTTTCCATAACAGCCTTGATATGGATCCCTTCATTATAGCCTGAAGTTGCTCCCCTTATATATTTGTTCTTATCGTTTTGGTACTTTGTTGATTTCTGATAAGATCCATATATATTGGTTGTTGTACTGGTCCATTAAAAACAAATAAGAAAAAGTTAGAGTTCTTTTCCTATCATGGATGTAGGCAATATGCTGAACCATGTAACTCTTTCTCTTGAGTGATAGTCTTATAGCAATTTACTGTGCTTTCTGTATTTTGTTGTTCTCCTTGCTTTTTCTACATGGTATCATAGCCAGGTTATCAACCTTGTTGTTGCTATTCGTCTCTTCTTCTCTTTATAGCTGAGGAAGGACAATCAAACAGTGTTGCAACTGAAAACTCTCAACACCGGCCGCGGGATCAGTTTAATGCTTCTCTAAAGATTACCACTGAACCATTGAATGGGTTCCATTATCTCTCGTGGTCCAAGTCTGTTGCTTTTGTGTTAAGTGGCAAATCTAAACTTGGCCATGTTATCGGATCTAAACCGAGGCCACCAACTGGTAATCCAAAGTCAGAAGAGTGGGAGTCTAGTGATCATCTGGTGATGGCGTGATTGCTAAATTCAGTGGAGTCCAAGATAGCCCATGGATTCATCTTTCTCTCATCTGCTAAAGCCATTTGGGACGCGGCTTAGGAGATGTATGGACAACAGTACAATATTGCTAGGCAATATCAACTATCTCAAGAAATATGTGAGTTGAAAAAGGGGGATCGTCCATTCAGTGAGTATATTGGCATGATGTGCACTATGAGACGAGTGGGACTCATACACTCCTATAGGATCTGATCCTGCCACTCTCAAAAAATGGTGTGAGAATGATTTTTTTTTTCAAATGCTTGCTGGCCTAGGGTCAGACTATGAACAGCTTCGCAGCCAGGTACTCATGTCCTCAGATCTCCCTAGTTTAAATGTTGTTTGTTCTATTGTTATGCGTGAAGAATGCAGAAGAAATGTTATGAATGCTTCCAACACGATCGAAATTGCGCCTGATGGAAGATCAACTCTTATATCAAATCAAAAGGAATGAGGAGATAATGTTGTGCAGAAAGAAAGAGAAAAACAGAAAATGTTTTTCACATATTGCAAGAAAGATAATCATAATAGGGATAGGTATTGGAAGCTTTCAAAAAAACCGTTTAACCCCAATAGCAAGTATAAGTCTGCGCAGGTTGCTTATGATGATCAAACAGAAACTCCGGTGACAATGGAAAACATGACTCAGCTTCTTCAGAATTTTACTAAACAGAATGTTGCCGCTCTTGCCATCAAAGAAACGAGCGAACCTACAAGTAATAGTGTTTTTCTTTCTCAAACATGTGATCACCCATGGATAATTGACTTGAGTGCTTCTGATCACATGTCAGGGTTCAAATCTAGTTTGAATAAAATTAAGGATCTCCCTAATAGCAAACCCGTGACCATTGCCAATGGCAGTTCTATTGGAGTCACGGGTGAAGGAGAAGTTCAACTTACTGAAAAAGGGTAAGCTAGTAAAGCATTATTTCATGCCATCTCTTGCTTCTAATCTTATGTTAGTTAGTAGAATCACCAAGACTCATAACTGTATTGTTATTTTTCAGGATCGGACAATGGGGGAGACTATTGGTGAAGGAATAGAGTACCGTGGTCTTTATTATTTGAATGCTCGGAATAAAGCACTAGTTGCATCTAATAAAGTGGAGGACAATAGATGGCACTTTCGTCTTGGGCATCCTTCGAGTCAAGTCTTACAGATTTTAAAACCAGGCATGGAGTTTGATTGTAATACTTGTGAAATATGTAGGTACGCTAAACAAACCAGAGTTCCTTTTGGTTCTTCTGAAAACAATTTTATTCATGTTTTTGAATTGGTGCACTCTGACGCCTGGGGTCTGTCACCCACTATTTCTTATTATGGCTTCAAATACTATTTGTCCTTATTGATGATTATTCTAAAGCTACGTGAATATATTTTCTAAAGTTCAAAGATGAAGTTTTTTCCAAGTTTCAGATTTTTTATAATATGGTTCTCACGCAGTGTGGAGTGAAAATTAAAACTTTGAGAACCGACAATGGGAAGGAGTATATAAATTTGTCATTTATTGATTTTCGAAACAAAAATGGGATGGAGCACCAAACCTCTTGTAGAATTCCGCAACAAAATGGAGTTGCCGAAAGAAAGAACCGACATCTCCTGGAAGTCACCCGTGCTCTCCTATTTTAAAGTCAAGTGCCCGAACATTTTTAGAATGAGGCAATTGCAACAGAATTCCTAGTAGGCATCTTGGAAACAAATCTCCTATAGAGATTTTGAAGAAAATAAAGCATTCTATAGAACACTTGAAAACTTTTGGGTGTATTGCCTATGTTTGGAATTCTCCCACTCATAGAAACAAGTTTGAAAAAAGAGCCATCAGATGTGTTTTTTTAGGGTATTCCCCGTCTCAAAAGGGTTATCGTTGTTATGATAATGAAAAGAAAAAATTGTTAGTCTCCCGAGATGTCATGTTTAATGAAAATCAAACATATTTTAAACAAAGTTCTCAAGGAGAGCATCACGTGCCAAGTCAAATTCATTTTGACCATCTAGTTTTGCCTAATATTTCTCTTGAGACTAGCCAAGAAAATAGTATCTCTCTCAACTCCTCCACTGAATCAAGTCAAGATATGCATACTTTTACTGATGAACACGATGCCAATCTTTCGAATATTAGGCGTTCATAAAGAATTTCTTGGCCACCAGAAAAATTGAGAGACTATGTTACTTATAGTGCGATTAAATATCCTATAAACTCTTATGTTGCTTATAACTTGTTGTCACCCTCGTATACAGCCTTCTTGTCTAAGATTTCAATTGTCATGGAGCCAACGACATTTGATAAAGCCTTCAAACGTCCAGAATGGAGACAAGATATGACAGAGGAACTTCAAGCCTTAGTAAAAAACAACACTTGGGATTTGGTCTCTCCAGGTAAAAGAATTGTTGAGTGTAAGTGGATATATAAACTTAAATTTAAAAGTGATGGGACGTTAGAAAGGCACAAGGCCAGATTAGTGGCTAGAGGATTTACTCAAACCGAAGGGGTAGATTACACAAAAACGTTTGCACCTGTTGTAAAATTGAGAACCCTTCGAATTCTTTTGTCTATTGCTTGAAATTCTCGTTGGAAACTTTTTCAATTAGACGTAAAATGTTTTTTTACAAGGTGATCTTCAAGAAGAAGAAGTGTACATGCAAATTCCTCCAAGATATTGTCATGAAAAAGGGCAAAATTTTGTTTACAACTGAAAAAATACCATTTATGGGCTTAAACCGTCTCCACGTGCTTGGTACAAAAAAATGAGTAAAGATCTTATGGGGCCAGGTTTCAAAAGAAGTGTTTTAGATAGTTCTTTGTTTGTTCACAAAGATGAAAATTCCATCATTATCGTCTTGGTTTATGTTGACGATATAATTGTCTTGGTTTATGTTAATGATATAATTGTCACCGACAATAACAACATGAAAATTGAGAAACTGAAGAAATATCTTCACAAGGTCTTTGATATCAAAGATTTGGAAAAATTAAAGTATTTTCTTGGTATAGAAATTGGTTACTCAAAAAAAGGGTTTTCCCTTTCTCAACAAAAATATACGTTAGATTTGCTTAAAGACATTGGGAAGCTTGGTGCAAAGTCGGTCGAAATACCTATTGAAGTGAACTATAGGTTGGATTTAGCCAATGATGAACGGCTAAGCAATATAAAGCAGTATCAATAGATAGTGGAAAAACCAATTTATTTAACTGTTACTAGGCCCGATATCACATATGCGATCAGTGAAGTCAGCAAGTACATGCATGCTCCACGACAATCTCATCTCAATGTTGTAAATCACATATTAAGATATCTAAAAAATTCTCCAGGCCAAGGGTTGTGGATGAAATATAATGATCATCTTAAAATAGAAGGGTACAGTGATGCTGACTGGGAAGAAAGTGCTTCAGACAGAAAATCTACCACCGATTTTTGCATTAAAGTTAAGGCAATTTAGTCTCTTGAAAAAGTAAAAAAAAAACAAAATGTGATATCCAGATCAAGCACAAAGGCTGAATATAGAGCTATGACTGTTGCTACTTTGTGAACTCATTTGGGTAAAAGCTTTATTAAGAGAATTAGATTTTACTCCAGAAAAGCCAATGAAGCTCTTCTATGATAATCAAGCAGCTATCTGCATCGCTGCTAACTCAATTTTTCACGAAATGACAAAGCACATCGAGATCAATTGCTATTATGTTGGAGACAGTTCAGAATGGAGAAAACGTTATTCCATATGTTAAAAGCCATGATCAATTAACAGATATATATTTACAAAGGCTGTTACCAAAGACAAGTTTGGTGGATATTCTCAGCAAGTTGGGATCGCTCAACATTTACTCTCCTCAACTTGAGGGAGAGTGTTGAAGAGGATAGAGACTATCAAAGATCGGAGGCCTCTTTGCATAACAGCCTTGATATGGATTCCTTGAAGCTGCTCCTCTTAGATATTTGTTCTTATCGTTTTGGTACTTTGATAAGAACCATATTTGTCAAGAAGATCCATGGTCCATTAAAAAAAATAAGAAAAAGATAAAGTTCCTTTCTTATCGTGGATGTAAGCAATATGTTTAACCACATAACTCTTTCTCTTGAGTGATATTCTTATAGCGATTTACATTTACTGTGCTTTCTGTATTTCGTTGTTCTCCTTGCTTTTTCTATAGATATCATTTTCTGCGAAATTAATCTTTCAAGAAAAAAAAAAAAAAGGTTCCACCGGATCAACGAAATCAATAATATGAGGAAAATACACCAAAGAAAATATGTAGATATCAATGTTACACAGCATATAGAAAATAAGCTTGGGATCTGCATAGCATTCATTTAACAAGAAATTTGTACTCAAAGCAATCTGACTTTTTTGGATGACAAAAGAAACCCCCCACCGAGAACCCAGACTCTTAATTGGCCCGCCTCCCAACAAGGTAAAACTCTGAGGTTAGGACATGACCACCCAGCCTTACGTGGCCCATGATAAAGCAATCTGAAAATTTTTAAGCCATAACTATAAGCAATTTCAACGCAGCAGATTTGGCTGACACTTTTATAGGAAAGAAACCCTAATAGAAAATGAAGCAACCATGGTCGATTTCATCTTCAAGAATCATCCTTATGAGATAATCATTGCTATCCTAAAATTGGCCAAAAATCCAAGATAAAAATAAGACCAGCACGTTAATCTCTCTCTCTCTCTCAATTTACATTCTTGGTACATTTTGATGGAACTTAGTAAGACTTAAAATCTATTTGTCAAGGTCAAGTATTACCACTTGCTAATAATAAACACACACAGGTGGAACAAGAGCGCCCAAGTAGTAGAAAGTTTTCTTGATGAAGAGGTTCCTTGGAGTAAGGGGCCCTCATAATCTGACTTGCCTATTAAAGCTCGACCCATGTGGACTCCATGTGACGTTTGCTTTGCCAGCGGATAGGTTTATTGGACAAGAGCATGGTCCCTACCAGAAGCGGCATGTTCTTCCGTTCCTGAGTCGGCCTGGTTGACCCCCTTTAGACATTTACATTACCAAACTTTTTCCAACTGCCTTCATGGTTGCTGTAACAAAAAACAAAGCAGAAAACAGCCTACTTTGTATTGTCTTGTAAAGCTGACTGACTAGAAATTTACTCGAACGAGTACAAACAGTGGAGGCACTATTCAAAGAGCACAGTTATGTTACAACGTGGTGGGTCACGTCTAACATGTGCATTTCAACTTCCACTTTTCAGCTTTGTCCAAGTAAATGCCCTTTTTTATGCACTTGCCTCTCTTTTCTACGAACACCCTTTGCCGTTTCCCTGGCCCACCTTACCACTTTGCAATAAATGCTCTCTCTCTCTCTCTCTCTCTCTCTCTCTCTCTCTCTCTCTCTCAGATGGTAAACGAGCCAAACCAACCGGACAGTTCGGGCTCGTCTGGTTTACAGCCATATAGCGTTTGGGTTCGGCTCGTACAGAGGAACCAAACCAGCCTAGCCCAAACTGGCTCGCCTTGATAAAAAATTATTTTTTTATCAAAGAGTTCATAGTGAAAAATAGACACAAGTATTCCCAACCACCCAGCTGAGCTAGCATGTATTTTTAGTACATAGTATATATATAATTCTATATAAGCTATCTAAACGAGCCTATACAAGCCGAGCCAAGACAAACAACTTTTGTTCGTACTCAACTTGGCTATATATAATGAAGACCATGCTCGGCTTGCCATCGAACAAGAACGAGCTTGGGATGAGCAGAGCCACGAGTTGCTCGGTTCGTTTCCCAGCCCTACTCTCACATATATGGATGAACGCTGTCATGTGCTTCATCAGAGGAACTGAACTGCTGGTGCTACCAACCAAAGTATGAAAGAAAACAAAAAGTAGACCCACAGGTAGGAAGTCAAAATAGTGAAGCGGTCTTATCACGCTTCCACTGACCAATCAAGTAGAAGACATGAGCATCTTTTGAATAAGGTTCTGCGCCACGTTCTTTTGACTAGTGTCAGCGTTCTCCAATTTTCAGTATTGGCACCTTCAGTACGTTAGGGTGATATAAAGCCATCTCACCTCTCATTTATCTTTGCAATACCATAGAACCATGGCCTCCGCACTGAGGAACGAGTTCTTGGCAAGATTTATTTGGGGCCTCAAAGTATGTGGCCTCGGTTTTAGGGAGATGAGCATCTTAGAGAAAAGAATGGTGATCAAACAAGCAGCAGAGATAGCCATGGCGTCTGCTGATGATGGTGCAATTTCGAACCATTCCTCCATCAGTAACATCTCCCAAATGGAAGGAGAAAATAATGTTGTGAAAAAGAACAATTGCAAAAAACAGAGGTGCAAAAAACTAGGGAGGAAGAGAGTTCTGAGATACGACATCCATAAAAGGAAGCAATCAAGCAGACGGAGTTCCGGATCAGTTGCATCGGAAAGAAGAATAAGCAAGCAAACCAAGAAGTTGAGGAGCCTCATTCCAGGCGGAAAGTTCATGGACGGAACTTCTCTCTTGAGTAGGACGGCAAACTATATTCTATGTCTTGAAGCACAGGTTTGTGTAATGAACCAGATAGATAGTGTCTTGGGGTGCTCAAGCGATCAAGATAGAAAATCCAGTGCAATTATGCCTGCTTCATGAATTGATTGGTGAAAGGTGAAAAACAAAGTTACCTGTCTTCAACCGCAGTGTGATGCTTTACCAAAATCAAAAGGCCACCTGACTGAAATGGTGACCGGATATGACGTCTTGGAACTTTCCATCTTGCAATTTTACTTCCATTTACTACATTTCCTTTAATGCTCAGTGCTTTGGTAGCGTTCTTAGTGAATGACCTATGCCTTCAAATAAAGAATGAATATTTTTCATATGAAGTATGTAGCAGGAGATACCTTAATGTCAATTATAAGACTGCCAAATTCAAAATTCACGAGGAAAAGAAAAACACTATGTCACTGAGGTCTGTCATGTCCTTTGCAGGAGAAAGCTACCAACAAGTCTCATACATGGCAATGGACATCCACTAAGTTTTTTTATTCGCTTCAAATTAGAATTTCCATCAAATACTAGAACACGTCAAACAGGATAAATCAAGACATGGAACAGGATGATAGTGACAATCAGTGTTGTGAAAAGCGTTGAGGCGTAGCGAGGCGCTCCACCAAAATCTGAGGCGAGGCATAAAGCATAAGCCTCAAAAAAAAATTTGAAAACTTAAAAAAAAACTATAAAAAATATCTAAAATTACAAATAAATAAAAAATGCTTTATTGATGAAGCAACAACCAACAAGAAATAAAAAAACTCAAATAAATACTGAAAAATATGAGATTAACATGTAAAAGTAACATTAATGCAACAATTCTATTTTCTACTATGTGACCTGCTACACAGATTTGAAACTCAATCTAATTCTGTTTTCTACTATGTGACATGCAAAATACAAGCAGTGGTCTTTGAGTAAAGAGGCATAAATACCATGGCTTGAAGATGAGTAACATTAAAGCCACAATTAAAATTATAAGAAAATAAGGTGTCAAGCATAGATAAGAAAACAACAAAAATAATTTAGAAACAACATAGAGTAAAAATCAACCACTAATGTTGTTCTTTACCAGTTTTAAAAATAAACATTATGACCAACAGAAAAGCCAAACTAGCAACTCAGACATTCACAAATAATCATTATGTTATATCGAGTTTTTAACATAATCAGTAGCTGCCAATACAAACATGCACGCATGCACACACACATACACATACATATAAATGTATATACAATGCATGTTGTACAACATAAATTCTATCTATTTCATGTTGTATACCAGCCCAAAATTTAACGCTAAAGGAGAGTAGAACTCAATCGAACTGCAGACTGCTATTTCACACAGAAAAATAACAGAAGAAAAATATATACAAATTTCTTTCATATCTAAATGACAAAGAGACTGCGTGTGAGAGACGAGAGAGAGACTGTGTGAGAGACGAGAGAGAGATTTCGTGAGAAAAATACGAGAGATAGAGAGAGAGACTGCGTGAAAACAGATATAGGGTCGGGGGCCCTTTTTTTTAACCTTAATTTTTGGTCAAATGAGGGGCCTCTCAAGGCGTATGAGGCGCACGCCTCGGGGCTTTTGCTCTTTATACATGCGCCTCAAGGCATGAAGGCACTCGCCTTGAGGCGAGGCACGCTTTTTGCGCCTTGAAGCGCGTTTTTAATAACACTGGTGACAATGCACATAAAACTCAGAACTAAATCAGAATTTTCACATGGGAATTATAGTGAAGCAAGATGCAACCTATTCACACCAGAGATGGTTTGCAAAACTACCTTGCTTGTCTGTAGAGCTGTGCAGAAACGGGGCTGGATGGTTGGGATGATGTCCTCTTCCTTCAAAATTTCAAAGATACATGTGTTGCCAAGGAATGGATCTGCTGATCTGGTCAACCAAATTTTTTTATCCGCTTCGCATAGCAATGCATAATATGTGCATGGGAAAGATGAACTCAGCACATCATAACTAGACTACAAAGTTTTGCGAAACTCAAATTTGTTGAGGCTACAGCTTGGATTTCTAAAGGAAACCTAATCACGTTGTAGCATTGTAAAACCACCCGACGAGAACGTCGAGTGGGGAAGGTAAAAGAAAAAGAGATAAGGGGAAGACGGTTCCCCCATTTGCAGAACTGCCTTCCCCATTATCTTCGTAGAGGGGGGTGAGGATAAACCTCGGCCCCCACGATCGACGGGTGGGTGAGGTTTATCCTCACCCACCATGACCTCTACCCCATCGATACACAAAGTGACAGGAGCGAGAGGAGAAGAAAAAAAACAAAATGAGAAAGAGTTGCAAAGAGAGGGGGGGGCTTACCGAAACTCGTCGACGACCACCACCGCAGGTATGCATTCCTTCGTCCCTTCTTTTTTGGTTGTTAAGAGGGACAAAAAAAAAAGAAACTCGGACAATAAAGCTGGCAGCCATGGCTGTCGGCCTTGTTGCCGAGAGAGAGAGAGAGAGAGAGAGTCGGCTCTGGTTGTCGGCCCCTCTGCATCAGAGAGGGGAAAGTCGAGAAGGGGTGTGCCCCTTCCACCTTTTTACCCAGCAGGCCGACTTGGGTCGGTCTGGGTCACCGAACCAAGTAAAAAAAAATTTAATTATACCGGTTTGGATCGAACCGGTCTAGGTGTGAACCAAACCGAGTCGAGTCTGACTAGGCCACGATTCCCTGTTTGGATCTAGTCTAATTTGGACCAGAACAAATCTGGGTCCAGTTCGATCGAATCGGTCTGGACTTTTCCAAATTGAACTGGATCCAGACAAAAATTGGGTCCAGATCCTATCTGACAAATCTAGATCTGGTTCAGATCAGTGCTGGATCCATATCAGAATTGTATCTAGTTCAGATCAGTATTGAATCCATATCATCATTAGATCTGGATCCAACTGGATTGATCAGTTCTAGATCGATATCAGAATTGGGTCTGAATCCAGTCTGACAGTTCTTGATCCAGATCAGATCGAGATTCAACTCATAACTGGATGGATCAGTTTTGAATCTAAATCAAAATTGGGTCTGGATCCAATCTAACAATTTTGGATCTAGATCATAACTGGATCTAAATTCAGATCAGGATCTGGATCCAATTTGTGATTAGTTATGAATTTTGAGGATCTAATTGAGTTTTTTAAACCAAACTGAGACAGGTCGAGACTAGTTTCAGTAAACCTAGTACTCTAAACTTAGACAGAGCCTGTTTTGACCTAGAATGAGTCAGATCAAATCATAAGAGTTAAAATGAACAAATTACCCCTAAGTGTACTCAATATCCAATTAAGTAAAATAGGTATAACTTTACACCTCGAACTCAAAATTGAGTGAGGTTTGGTGCGTTGGACTCATATCGTAATGAGAAATCTTTTAATCCTCGGGTTCTAGTCAAATCAAGGGCACAAAAATCGAGATTGGACGAGTCAACTCGAAAGGGGTATTTTGATAATTTTGTTAAAATATAAAGAAGATACGTGTATTAATATAAACATGCGTGTGTGATGATCAGATTCTGTTGTTAGAGTCTCTTGAAACTCGATTGCGACTAGAGTACAACATTCATATTCGATGTAAGGGATATTATAAGTAATCTTAGTTATGAACAAACCATATTGTTTTGCATATTATTATTGATATTGTATATTAGCATTTTAGAAATGTAGCTTTTGAATGTGAGCATGATATGCATAAAATGATCATGCATGAGATTATTGCAATGAGATGATTACATGGACATGTTAGTCACGTCATGCATATTAGAAAGAGATTATTTTTATGATAACATATCTATGTTATAATCTGCAAATATACAAATAATATGTATTATGATGATATTGTAATTAGCCTCGAGTCCCTTGAATCTAGTCATGTCATGTGAATTTTACATTAAGATTAGCATGCATAACCCCTTAAATACCGGAAGTGGAGACTTGTGGAAAAAGGCTACCTGGTTCGCGGCTAGAGTGCAACCACTATGAAGAGTGAGTCACCGATGATTTAACGACGTAAAGACTCTATCTCGTTGTATACTTAGTATGATACAAAGTGTGAACCCTAATGTCATTCTGAGATTGAGAGTGAAATCTATCATAATTATTTCACGATATTACTCGTAGGAGAACAAGTGAAACATGAGCTTAAAAGTAAGGTTCAAAATAATAAATTTAAAATATGACTTAGGGTTATATTCACACAGTATCTGAAAGTCTAGACAACCATGAATGGTTGAAAGTCATTATGGTTAGAATGTAGCATGAGACATGCTGAGTTTGAGTTTGAGTTTGAGCCTGACCTCTCAGCTAGCTACTGTTAAAATACATGTAATTTATATATATATATATTTATATATATATGTAATACCCGATAGGGGTATTTTAGTCATTTCACAAGTACCCGATAGGGGTACTTGTTTTTCTTCTTTTATTTTCCTGTTTATTTTTTGTAAATTATATTTTTATTTTTATGTTTTTTGCTCACACAAAAGGGGCCCCACCATGTAGTCGATGGGGCCCCCAACGGTCACATTTGTGACCGTTGGGGGCTCCCAACGACTACATGGGGAGCCCCTAGGTGGCTCTCCTTTTAAGGCCTCTTGGCCATCCCCCCTCTCCTCCTCTTGTGTATAAATAGGGGTGAACCCCTCTTGTATTTTTCACTTAAGAGAGCTCTCTCTCTTTTCAATAAGAGACTTTTATATTTTTATGTTGTGTTGTCTCTTGTGGGTTTTGGTGTTAGCCCCTTTGTTTGTTCCTTAGTGGATATTGTAAGTGCTTAATGCACTCTTTGCTTTTCCGCATATTTCATTACATGGTATCAGAGCCTTGTTTATGCTCTTCTTCTTAATATAGCTAGTCGTATAGGAAGGAGAACAAAAGATTGATCTCTCCTTCAAGCTCAATGGCTCCAACTACATGATGTGGGCCGCCGCTATGGAGAACAACCTCAAAGGTAAGAAACTTTGGGGATACGTTATGGGCACCGTTCCGGAACCACAACTCCAACTAACTAAGATGGATGGTGATCAAGAAAAAACTCTTGAAGGCATTGCCCGCATGAAGGCCATTGAAGATCACCAATCTAAAGTGGAAGGTTGGGAAAGCAAGCATGCCAAGATTCTTGCTTGGTTCATGAACAATGTGGAGCTCAAAATTTGCGCCAACATTGCCAAGTTTCGGATGGCGAATGAAGCATGGTTCTTTATGAAAGGTATGTTTACTCAAAAAGACCTTGCTCGTCAATTCTTTCTTCAAGAAAAAATCCGGACTATCAAGCAAGGAGAAATGAGTGTAAGGGATTACTTTAGCACTCTTGGTCCCCTATGGGATGAACTATCTTTACTAGAACCAAAATGGGTTTCTAGTGTGGATGTGGAATTAAGGAGAGAACAAATGGAAAAAGAGCACTTTTTCCAATTTTTGCATGAGCTTAGGCCCGAATATGAACAAGTTAGATCTTCCCTCCTACATAGATCTAAGCCTCTTCCCTTGGAAGATGCCATTGCCGAAATATGCCAAAAAGAAACTCGTCTTGGCATGATTAAAGGAGGAGATGATGTCTTGGCCGTATCAAAACCCGGCAACCATATGAAAGCTTACAAACCTCCACATTTTGGGAAGCAAAATAATTATAATGGCAACTATAGAAAAGCCATTTGCCATCATTGTCAAGAGTCGGGTAATATAAGACCTAATTGCCCTAAGTTGAATGAAGCACCTAAAAATAAGGTTGCTTCCGTTGAAGAAGCTACTCAAAAGAAAGAGGAAGCCATCAAAGGAAAGGAATCTTTTTCTCTTGCTCAACTATCGGAAGCACTACAAACTCTACTCAAGATACCATCAACCTCGGGTGCCGCCATAGCTTCTTCCTCTCCTCCAGATATGTCGTCTTGGATCCTTGACTCTGGAGCTTCCTTTCATATGACCCCACTTGAAAATGAGCTTTCCGATTTATGTAATAATTATAAAAACTCTTATGTTTCAACTGCCGATGGTACATCCTTACAAGTAAAAAGTTTTGGAACTTTAAACTTTTCAAAAGATTTCTTTGTGCCAAACGTGAGAGTTGTACCTCAACTTAATTTAAATCTCCTCTCTGTTGCTCAAATATGTGATCATGGATTTGAAATCTCCTTCTCAACTAAGGATTGCTCTATACAGGATCTCTGGTCCGAGAAGCAGATTGGGCAAGGCCATAGGAGGGAGATCTCTATTACATGAGCAACTTGAAACTCCCCACTAACTCTTTTTGTAACAATGTCCAAGATAAAAATATTGATATTTGGCATCAAAGACTTGGACATCCAAGTTTCTCAAAAATGTACTCCTTTCCATTTGGAAAGAAATTTTGTAATGAGAAACATTTTGTTTGCAAGAATTGTATTTTTGGCAAAATGAAATCTACTCTTTTTCCAAACCGAACTTTTGTGTCCAAAAGACCTTTTGAGTTAGTCCATTTGGACGTTTGGGGTCCTTCCCCCGTCATGTCTAAAGGAGGGTACTCCTATTACGTCACTTTTATCGATGACTACACTAGGTATATATGGATCTACTTTCTCAATTTAAAATCCGAAGTCATTGACTTCTTCAAAAAGTTTCATATGATATTTAAAAATCAATTTTCAAGTAATATCTCTACTCTTAGATCCGATTCGGGTGGAGAATATTTATCAAATGAATTTCAAAACTATTTAGAAGTACATGGAATTTGTCATCAAAGATCGTGTCCTAGGACTCCCCGACAAAACGGCTTGGCCGAAAGAAAGCAGAGACACATCATGGAAACCACTAGGACACTCCTTATTTCCAAAGAAATTCCAAAGAGTTTTTGGGTCGAAGCGGCCTTAACCTCAACTTACTTAATAAATAGAATGATATCTTCATCTTTACAAAATACATCTCCATATGAAAAACTATTTGAAAGAACACCCGATTTCAATAGATTAAGAATTTTTGGATATAAATGTTTTGTCCTTACTCATAAACGGGACAAATTATCTCCTAAAGCTATTGAATGTGTTTTCTTGGGATATGGAGAAAATCAAAAGGGTTTTAGATGTTTTGACTTGAAAAATAATAAACTCTATGTATCCAAAGATGTAACATTTTTGGAAAATGAAAATGGTTTTGTGAAAACTAAAGATATTGACGAAAGTGAATATGTTTTTTTATTTGATCTTCTATCTCAAGAAGATGAGACTCCTCAAGAAGAGGAAATCTCTAATGAGTCTTTGAATGACCTAGAGGAAATTCCTCTTGATAATGTTATAGATATACCAATCCAAACCTATGTTAGGCGTGGTCAACAAACTCAGATGAGCGCCTTAGAAAAATACTCTCAAGGATCCAATCTAGAAGAAACCTCTTTAAGGAGATCCGGTCGGATCTCCAATCCTCCTAATAGGTTTGTTTCCTATGAGTCCCTAACTCCAAGATATAGAGTGTGTCTAATTGGGTTGCATTCATTTTATGAACCCTCACACTATAATGAGGCCAAATATAATTCCCCAATGGGTTGAAGCCATGAACTTAAAACTTAGTGCCCTTGAAAAGGCAAAAACTTGGGAAATAACTTTGTTACCCTCTGGAAAGAAATCAATTGGATGTAGATGGGTCTTCAAAATTAAAACTAAGAGGGATGGTTCATTAGAACGTTATAAAGCACGGTTAGTAGCTAAAGGATATGCTCAGGAATATGGTATAGATTATGAAGAAACCTTCGCACCTGATGCTAGAATGACTAGTGTTAGGACTCTTATTGCTATTGCGTCAGTGAAAAAATGGCCTATCTATCAACTCGATGTTAAGAATGCATTTCTAAATGGTGAATTAAATGAAGAAGTTTACATGGATCCCCCACCAGGAGTATGTATTGGTAAAAATAAAATTCTCAAACTTAAAAAGACATTATATGGTTTAAAACAAGCCCCAAAGGCTTGGCATGACAGATTTAGTAATGTAATGACAAGTTTGAATTTTCGTTCATGTTATACTGACACTGCGTTGTTTGTGAAAAGTGCAGGGTCTTCAGTAGTTATTTTACTACTTTATGTTGATGATATGATCATCACAGGAAGTGATGAGCAAGGCATTAATGATATTAAGAAGGTTTTGAAAGATAATTTTGATATGTCTGACCTTGGTTTCTTAAGATATTTTTTAGGAATTGAAGTTGCGTACTCTCCTCGAGGGTACATTCTCTCTCAGATGAAACTTGCTGCTGACATATGTTCCAAATCTGGTATCTCCGATGATAAGAAGACAGAAACCCCAGAAGTCATCAATGCAAAATTAAGGTTGGAAGATGGAACACCTCTCAAGGATCCTACTCCCTACCGGCAACTTGTTGGGTCTCTAACCTACTTATCCATCACTCGGCCAGACATTGCTCATGTCGTCCACTCTGTCAGTCAGTTTCAACATGCACCTACAACCGTGCACATGAGTGCAGTCTTAAGAATCATCAGATATATCAAAAATACCATAACTAAGGGAGTTTTTCTTTCCTCTGCCTCGTCACTTGATTTAATTGCTTATACTGATGCAGATTTCTTGGAGATGCAAGAAGCAACACAAAGTATCCTTGTCCTCGACGGAAGCGGAAT
This sequence comes from Nuphar pumila, assembly GCF_984573655.1. Lineage (NCBI taxonomy): Eukaryota > Viridiplantae > Streptophyta > Magnoliopsida > Nymphaeales > Nymphaeaceae > Nuphar > Nuphar pumila. The sequence goes on along the minus strand of NC_143254.1, from coordinate 84,375,041 downwards.
ATCGTGCTATGGCCACTACAACCATGGAACTTGTGTGGCTAAGAAGCCGCCTCAGTGATATGGGCATTGTCATCTCTACTCCTTCGAAGATGTGTTGCGACAACAAAAGCGCAATCTATATTGCAAGCAATCACACCTTCCATGAGCGCACTAAGCATATTGAGATGGACTGCCATTACGTATGTGATGAATACATAAGAGGAACCATTGTTAGAAAGTGAGTTGGAATACATTGGGTTCAATAATGAACCCATACATATGCACGTGAAGTGCAAATATACCCATTAAAGGGAAACCACACAAGCACATAATGTGCTAACCCATAAAACCCATAAAAAGGGAAAAATATGACATAAAGTCATAAGTTGCATATCATTGAAGAAACAATGGACAAGGGGTAAAAACCCCATTACAAATGGAGCATAAGCTCCCTCAAGAACTGCGAAAATACAAAGGGGAGAGCCCCTATTTATAAGCAAGAAAAGGAGCCACAAAGGAGGCTCCCCAAAGAGTCGTTGGGGAGCCTCCAACGGTCACATATGTGACCGTTGGAGGCTCCCCAACGACTCTTTGGGGAGCCTCCCTATGTGGCACAAAAGCCGAAAATTAAAAAGAGAAAAAAGAAGAAAAATAAAAAATAAAAATGAAAAATTACAAGCAATATTCCAAAGTGGAATATGCGCAAAACAGGAATTTACAGAAATACCCTTTTGGGTGAATAAAGAATATATATTTATATTCATATATATATAGATATACATATACATACATATATATATATATATATATGTATATGTATCTATATATATATGAATATAAATATATACGAGATTACAAATGACGATAATACACATATTTTAACATCCCCCCTCAAACTTTGCGGGGAAAAAACCCGAAAGTTTGGAAAATCAAAGGGAAATCTTGAGACGAAGTCCAATTCTTCAAAAGTCTTTAAGAAAAAACTCCATCTTCATGACAGTTTGAGCTAGGTCTTCAAGTCCAATTCCCCATCGATCGAATCCATGATGCATCTAATGTTCCACATCTTTAGCGATCCTGTAGAGAATCAACAAAGAAACAAGTAAAACATATCTTTGCACTTTTACTCAAATGGACCATTTCTAACTAGCATAATTATGGATGACCTATGTTAGAAATTATGCAAATTATGCAGAAATGACACTTAAAGTTTCAAAATCATACATTATGTTAAAACAAACTGAGCGGAAGCAAATTATGCAAAAATAAATTGCAAGAATGCATAATGCATTCATAAGGTCCAACATTGGACAAATATAACCCCATAATGGAGAATAACAAAATGATTCACAAAGGGATACCACAAGAAGCCTACGAAGAGGCATAAAATACCTATGCTTTATTGAATGAGAGCCCAAAAAAGGGCATAAAGAGCATATGCATATACTTATCATTAAATGAATTAATACTCAAAGAACTCATTAATGATCATGCTTCAAACATGTAATGAAGTCCCAAACAAGAGAAACGAAGTTTCCAAGCATACTTTAGGCAAAATAAACCCAAGAGTTCACAAGGTTTTAAAATTGATTATGAAAGTCACACTTAATTGACAAAAAACACATTCTACATATAAGGGTGGCAAAAACCATAAGCACTTAATATATCGATTAAATGCTAAGAAATCAACTTGATATGCATATCAAAAATATGATTCATAAAAAACACAAGTCATGAATGAAATTTTGCAAATTTCAACAATAGTTCATCCATTACAAACAACTACCTCATTAGTCTTCCAAGACCCATAAATCAAGTGTATAAGCTACTAGATCAAGAATATAAAAGCCATTAAAGGCCAAAGACACACACAAAGGTGTGTAAAAGAACCTCTTGTCTACATATAATAATACTTGAAATAAGTGCATTTACGACAAGAACAAGAGAATACATGCCAACATGGACTAAAAAGTATCTCTTGTCTACGTAAAAAATACACTTAAAACCAAGTATGTTCAGCTACTAGAACAAGAGTAATAAGTCAACCATGGGCTAAAACACAATGCATATCTTGTCTACATAAGATGGCACTTGAAATGAGTGAAATAAGCCAACCATGGGCATACTTCTAAGCGACTAGAACAAGAACACAAACGCCAACATAGGCTAAAAATCACACACCATGGTGTGAATCAACGTGCCTTGTCTACATATAAAAACACTCAAGTCAAATGTGTTCAGCTACTAGACCAAGAGAGCAAAAAGCCAACAAAGGGCTAAAAACACACGAAGGTGTAATAAAATTCTTGTCTACATATGATGACACTTAGATAATGGGCATAAAAGGAAAAGACTTTTGAGGCAATAAACTTGTAATGAAAATAAACCTCGAATAAAACAATACTCCTTTTAAAATGAATTCTCATAACAATAACATGCATGTAAAAAAAAAATCTTCAACAAGATACTATAATCGATAAAATAAAATTCTTGAAAATAAATGTGTGAACATACGCACACCAAGAACATATGAAACACTTGTGCAAAAAAGCACAAAATCACAAATGTGCAAATGCACTCATAATTTTCATAAACAATGGAAGGTTGGGCAATAATCCCTAAAACCTTGATTTCAATATACCTTAAAACATCATATATCCATCACATTTATATATAAATAAGAGCATCCATAAGATCAATGGCCAACATCAAACTAGTGACACACTCATATACCAAATCATTCTAGAGTCCCAAGGTGCCCATAACTCACCTCAACCCCCATCTATAATATGGTAAGTGGACAATCTAAAAAGACATAACAACGAGTGTCACACTCATAATTAGAGATCATATATCAAATCATTCTAGAGTCCCAAGGTGCCCATAACTCACCTCAACCACCATCTACAATATGGCAATTTGGACAATCTAAAATGATATAACACGAGGTGCCCATAACTCACCTCAACAAACATCTCTAATAAAACAATAATAAGGCCAAAACAATGATGCATTAAATAACATGTGATGGACAAATATAAATGCCACAAAAAGGCAATAAACACTTTAGGAATCATTTTTCAAAGAAAAGAGGACCGATTAAAAAAGGTCCAATAATCAATAATGTGCTTTATAACAACAATTTTGCATAAACACAAATTATGCTTAATCTTCAAACAAGTCATTTATACCAAAAACTTATTAAGCAATAAACACAACAACATAAAGAATTCATCAAGACAATCAAGCTTTTAATCAAAGAAATCATAAGAACCATAATGGTTCACAAAGAAGGCTTTAACACAATACTCAAGCAAAGAATATTTAAAACACTTGAAAATTTATAGATTTAGGGATTAAGTCCCATACAACAATTTTAAAAAAACCTTTGATTGTGATGAGATATGCGGAAACATACAAAGTGCTAAAAGCACTTACAATGATTTAAAAAGGACTCAATATCTAAATTCATTATATTTTTCACAAAAAGAAATGTGCATAAAGGCTCCATAATGCAAAAATGTCTACGAAGAGACAATACACATGTAAGCACAAAAGGCTTTATAAAAGATGTGCACGAAGGCACTCATACAATACTTGAACAAATACACACCAAGGTGTAAACAAACATACAAGCGCAAATATTTGAGAAACAAATGTGCACAAAATACAAAAATACACAAAAGTGAGCAAGTATGCACTTTATAAAAAGAGCAATGCTTGAAATTCTCAAACTTTAACAATTGCGATTGAGGACAAAGAAAACCATATTATGGCCAATGTAGGCATTTTTAAAAGATATTATTAAGAGGTTTCGAAACCTTATGAAAAATACAAACCAACAAGTTTATAAAGATGAAAAATGAAATCATTTATACCAAAAGGATGCAATAGATGAACTATGCACTCTATGTAGTGTGAGAAATTCCTTTTAAAAAATCTTTCCTAATGGTTTATCATAAACAATTTTTCAAAAAAGAAACATTGAAAAACTTTTAGGAGTTCTTATAAGTTATCATTAACAAGAACTATTTTAGGATTCAACAAAGATTTTAGATGTGAGAGATTTTCATATAAGGATTATATCAAATTTTTCAAAAAATGCACTAAAATTCATAATCAAAAAGAGGAACTCAAATCAAATTAGGGTTCATATGAGAATTAAGAAATTTTAAGCAAAGATCATTACTTTAGCAAGAAATCATATATATAATTTAAAAATTAACTTATAGGTCAATCATGAGATACTTATATAGGAATTATAAATCTCACATAATTGAAGGTAATTTTAAAAAACATAAATTGCTATTATATGCGATGAGTAGTTAGATAGACGCAAATTATATATTTGAATAACAAACGAGTTCACCAAATTTGAGGGAGATATTTTTAAAATATACGAGCATACGAAATGTGAAAAGACATAATTCAACTATCATAACCATTAAACGAACAAACTATATGCAAGAAACATATTTTCAAATGCATAATACTTAAGAAAAGGGATACATACCGAATAACTTCAAAACAAAAAGGAAGAGCAATGAATACTTCACCATTTCTTGAGCGACACGCTTTCCGTTGCACCCAAGGACAACCCCATCGTGACCTTGCTCTGATACCATGTTAGAAAGTGAGTTGGAATACATTGGGTTCAATAATGAACCCATACATATGCACGTGAAGTGCAAATATACCCATTAAAGGGAAACCACACAAGCACATAATGTGCTAACCCATAAAACCCATAAAAAGGGAAAAATATGA